>NC_064546.1:12695209-13445209 GCF_023856365.1 Brienomyrus brachyistius
TCTGCATCATGCAGAAAAGCATTAGGAAAACTTAAAAGGGAAAACAATTATACAACATTGAGACTGAAGTCCGAAGTTTTGCGATTAAAGTGAAAATAAACTTTTATGGTTACAGTAGTAAGCTTTGAGGTGAACGTTGAATTCTACAGACTTCTCCTTGCACAACGGCTGCCAAAGTAGAGATTTCAAAGATGTTTTGCAGAATTCGTCAATAAAAATCGATCCAAATTTATCGATCACGATAAATCTACCAACCCTCCCCAGTCAGGACTTGGTAGCTGGTGCTGTAATAAAGGTTGGAGAACCCTAACATACACCTAATGGGGTTTGCCAGTGTCATTGTGGGGTCGTCGCCTGAAATGTTTGGGAGCCCCGTGTCCTAGCAGAGGTCAACCTTCATTTCCTGTGGAACGAACCCAGTAAGCAGCTGAATGTGAGGCATCTGTTTGTTGTCATTATGTAAGACAATTTGCCTCCTGCAGGTAGCTCACAGTCATTGACAGGTTTCTGCCGTTTAACTTTCCACTTTTTCCTCGAAAGTTTATTTCTACTTTAATCTGGAAATTTTGTTTTGACTTCAATCTGAAAACTTTTTTGTTCTGCAGAGATGAATTGAAAGTGCAGACTGGTGTGAGCTATACTAGAACAGTGAGCCAGTGCGTGACTTTTAGTGGGCTTTCCATCATCAGCTGTAGACCCGTACACTTTAAACCATATCAGTGTCCTCTCTCGATCTTTTTGGCTATAAGTTAATGTCTATGTCATAAAATGTAATGTTCCTATTATGTTTATATGTCTTAGTATTTAATATTCTGTTTATTTATTACAAACTTTTGGACTACGAGCGACAATGACATTTCAGCTCCACGCATCATATCTCTGAAGCTGGAGATAAAAGATAATTTGCTTTTGGCCTCTTTCGCAACCTTCTGCACCTACCCCTACCTCCCAGAACCCCAAGGACTGCAGTAAGGCCCGGAAGTTGGTCTGCAACATCAACAAGGGCTGCGGCTATGGCTGCCAGCTGCACCACGTGGTCTACTGCTTCATGATCGCCTACGGCACGCAGCGCACCCTCATCCTGGAGTCGCAGAACTGGCGTTACGCCACCGGCGGCTGGGAGACCGTGTTCCGGCCCGTCAGCGACTCCTGCATGGACCGCAGTGGCTCCTCCACAGGGCACTGGTCAGGTCAGCGGTCACCGGCGAAAACCCCAGACGATAAATCGGTGATCTTACACGATTCATGAACTTACACGATTCATTCTGCATGCACTGTTATCCAGGGGAACTCAAGCCATGGTTACGGATCGCAGCTCTTGATATACCTGGGTATTTATGGGAATTTGCCTAAAAACACCTTTAGTCCCCTCGATTTCCTTACCCAGTACAGTCACTGTGCTATAGTGCAAAGAAGCTTCAGTCTCGCCATTGTGGGTTTTTGTTTTTTTAAAAGAAAGGGTATAGATTTGACGGGGGCTATTACCAAAGTAATCAAAGCCCTCTCCCCCAACACTCATTGAAATCGTCTTTTATTCCTCTGGACCCCTGAATGAACAATTTCCCCCTCTCAGCTAAGGAGGGACAGGCTGTAACTGAGAGGAACATTCAGGGTATATGCTCGCTTGCTCGCTCTCTCTATCTCACTATCACTCTCTCATTTTTACTGTCACTCTCTCGTTCTGCTGTGAACTGGAAAAAAGGGGGTAGTTACTGGGTTACTAAATGCCAAAACCAGAGCAAAGACATAAGTTTGTAAATTCGTAAATATGAATGTCAGTGTCATAATGCAGCGTTTCTCAACCCTGCAGCTCACAGCTAATCAACACCGCCAGGTATAGCAGTACAGGTGTGTAGGGAGCTGGGACAGAGCAAAAATGTGGACTGTCTGGGGGTCCCTGAGGACTGGCTTGGGAAACTCTGTCATAATGAGTGCTTTGCAAAGAAACTTTGTGCTTGATCAGCACAGTTCAGACGCAGATATATTTTTTTTAAATCCCATGTAGTCGTTACGTGCCATCCTTTAAAATATGTAGCATATTTCATTTATTTAAAGAAATGTTCTTAAATATTTGATGGCTTGCATAATTCATATTCTGTGCATATGCAGGTGCGCGCATACACGCAGTCACAAACGTCCCTGCACCTTTCATTCCGATTTCTTTAAAACCAGACCCTATTATGTCTTTCTCTTCTACTGCTATGATGGGGAGTCTATCATCCATACTTTGCCTGGGAACTCATGTAATAAAACATTTTTTTTCTTCTCTTTGCTCTTCTTATTAGTTCCGGTGAAAAGTAAAATGTAAAGACTCCTTCCCTAATCAGACCTCGAGTCAGAAAAGGAATGTTTTCTTCCACGGGATTATAAAAATGGAAACTGGATTACACAGATTTAGCTAAACAAAATTATACCTACAAGACATCAGCATGACGTTTACTGGTTTACTACAGAGTAACTAATGCACAAATGCCTGAAACCAGTTGCCTCACAGTAATGAACTCCTAGCTGGAGGAAGTACAACATGCTAACAGCAGGACGTGAAATGTCGTGAGTAATAAGTAATAACTGGGGGAGGGGAGCTAGGCAAGCTAGCTAGTAGCAAGGGAGGCTACAAGAAGCCAGTGGCAGAATTATGCAATGTCATTAAATTCAATTCTGTGTCGTGAAAGGCACGGTGAAGTGATGTATGACGTATTTAAGACTGATCAGGTAAGACAGAAGCCAGTTCATTCAAGGCGCCGTTTGTGACACATGAAAACAGATTTATGACATCCCTCTCCAGGGGAAGACAATGACCGGGATGTTCAAGTAGTGGAACTTCCCATCGTGGACAGCCTGCACCCCCGGCCACCCTACCTGCCCTTGGCCATCCCCGAAGACCTGGCCGACCGCTTGCACCGCCTCCATGGTGACCCGTCCGTCTGGTGGGTTTCGCAGTTTGTCAAGTACCTGGTCCGGCCGCAGGCCTGGCTGGAAAAGGAGATCCAGGAGGCCACCACCAAGCTGGGCTTTAAGCACCCCATCATCGGGTCAGTGTCACCTAAATTCCTCTCCCTTTCCCCCTACTCCCTCTCTTCCATTCTGTTATCTCCTAGCGTTGTGCTACAGTAGTAGCGTTGTTCTAATAGCGTTGTGCTAGTAGCATTTTGCTAAAGTTTTAGCTGGTCCCCACGCATAACACAAATAAGATGCTTTTCCCATTGCCCTTCCTTAATGAGACTTTCTGTGACCTCATTGGCCTCTCTCTATTTACACATACACGGGCGAGTTTATTGTTTCTGGGGCTTTGTGGTAAAAGGGACATTAGGACCTCCCCCCAATGTTTCAATAACTAAATAAATAGCTATCAAGTAGAATCGGAAGATCATACCTAGCTAGGCGGTTAGTAGAACACCTAGTTTCAGCATCTCCTAAATAAGGAACATGGTTATTTAATAGGAAGCATAGTGAGTGTTTGTGGCCAGCAGGGGGCCTCACACCAACATGTGGTTTGAGTGGTGGTAAACAGTGCCGCTGTGCTGAGTCCAGCGCATTGTTTTACGCACTGCAGAGTACACGTACGGCGGACGGATAAGGTGGGGACTGAGGCTGCTTTCCACTCCATCGAGGAGTACATGGTGCACGTGGAGGACCATTTTGAGAGCCTTGCGCTCCGAATGCCCGTGGACAGGAAGCGCGTGTACCTGGCCACCGATGACCCCTCGCTGCTTCAGGAGGCCCGTACCAAGTACGTAGCCTTTGTGTGCTGGTGTTGAGCGAGGCCCATAACCCCCAATTGATAGAGGGACTGACTGACCTTGCTTTGTCAAAAATGTATGTTGCCTTAGATAGAAGGACATAGATAAAATTCATGTAAATGTGTAAAAGCTTCCCAGTCTTTCCATGTCTGCACGTCCCATGTAGGTACCCGGATTATGAGTTCATTAGTGACAATTCCATCTCCTGGTCTGCCGGCCTCCACAACCGCTACACGGAGAATTCCCTGAGAGGCGTCATTTTGGACATACACTTCCTGTCCCAGACCAACTTCCTGGTCTGTACCTTCTCCTCACAGGTAAGCACACCAGGTGTGGAGGGCGAAAAACAAAGTCGATAAAACCGACGTCTGCTTTACGTTATTTGTTCAGAGCGTCTCCCCAGAATTGAAACACCCATAATAACCTGATGAAGTGAGAAATTCAAGTTATTATGTCTTATCGGAATACTCAGCATGATGTGCGGGGCTGTTTCAGACATCCTGTATTTCAGCCTCGTCCTGGTTCGTTCTTACGAATCCTCCGATTACCCCCCCCACACACACACACATACCACCACCTGCAGGTTTGCCGTGTGGCCTACGAGATCATGCAGACGCTGCACCCCGACGCCTCCGCCAACTTCCACTCGCTCGACGACATCTACTATTTTTGGGGGACAGAACGCGCACAACCAGATAGCAGTGCACCCGCACCAGCCACGCGGCCCTGACGACCTCGCGCTGGAGCCCGGCGACGTCATCGGCGTGGCCGGCAACCACTGGGACGGCTACTCCAAGGGGATCAACCGGAAAACGGGCCGCATTGGCCTCTACCCCTCCTATAAAGTGAAGGAAAAAGTCGAGACGGTCAAGTACCCCACATACCCCGAGGCTGATAAGCTGCTACATTTCTAGGAAGCCTTGGACCTGAATAGGACTCTGCACACATAAGAGAAGAGAAACTTTTAACCGGGGAAAGAGACTGCACTGCGTGTGAGTGTGAGTCTACGTCTGTGTGTGCGCGCGCGTGTGAGAGTGTGTATGTGTTGGAAGGGTGTCTCACTACCACACCCTGGGCCGTTCACTCACTCCGCGCCTCCTCTTCCTGGATCTGGTCCTCGCCAGCAATGACACCGGGGTCATGAAAGAATTAAAAGGGTGAACTAAACAATCGTCAAGAACATGGAAAAGAAGAGGGAAACGTCTGACCTCCTGTTTAATGAAGGGATTGCTATCGCAAATGTTTTATTTAAAAACAAATAAAGCCAGCCACGCTGATGGGAGGGAATAGGGGAAAAAAACTTAATGCTACCGATTGGAATTTTATTTCCGTGTGCTGTTTTTTCGCCCCTGTGCCCATTGACTGAATCTTCATCTCGAGCCACACCTTCTCCTCCTCCCCGTACTGCGAGCATTTCACCTAGTTCACTTGCTATTAATTTATATAAAGTTGTGCTTTTAATAAGTGATTTTTTTTTTCTGGGTCAGGTGCTTGTGTGGTGCGTGCGTGTGTGTCTGCGTGCGTGCGTGTGTGTGTGTGTCTGTGTGTGCGAGGACAGCTGCATCTGTGCATGCAAGAGTAAGTCCAACTACGGTGCCTAAAAAATGTAAATGGCTTCTCTGTTTCCTTTCTTAACTATATATTTTTTGAGCTCAGTGTGAAAGTGACGTCGACCCTGGACAGTAACTTACAAATCCTCGACATGAAGGCAGACCCGCAGCCAGCCAGTGTCTGCGCATACAGTGTGATTGGACCCCGCAGAAACGGTTTTGTCTTACTTATTCATTTTTTAAAATTTCTTTTTAATCTTTTAACATTGATATGATGTTAAAATTGGAACCAACATTTAAAACAGTTATAACAAAAATAATAATTGTCATGACCGGTTTAGCCAATCATAAAGAGATTTTCAAATTTTAAGTTCCTGGTCATTGTCTTTGATAACCAATCAAATAAATCTGAGGAACCAAGTCGGGGCTGTGTTGTTGTAATAAGGGGCAGGTTACACGCCGTAAGTCGTTCCATTCCCTCAATCACTAGTGTCTGCACCCCTAAAAGTCCCACCCCCACACCTCATAATAATATGAACATTTTAATTTCCCAGTTAAAAAGATAATAATCATTTTAATGTTAGATTTGATTCTCAGAATGAAACATTCAGATAGAAAGAATCGTTATTTCAGTCGGCTCACGCATCCTTAATATACAACTACAGGTAAGAACTGCAATAGCATTGTGCCAATTTGCAACCAGTTCTAAGCGTGCCACGTCTGCCTTGCGAAAACCGGAATCCCCTCGCTTCCCACTTGTCATAATATTTGATTACGATCCTGCAGTGTGATGCCAAGCCATCTCAATCCGGCTAGCACTGTCGGCGTGTCGGCATTTAAAGTGAGCGGCGTTACTGTCGCGTTGTTTGGAATTACAAGATGAAGTGCTAACAATGAGAATCGCTTACATTCCGGAACACGGGAGAGGGAACCAGCTATTTCCTTCCTCAACCGTCAAGAAGAATAAGCTATTAAGGCTGTCATGGCAGATGCAAAATTATACTTCAAAACCTACCTGGGTAACGCCCCCCACAATCCCCCCCCATAAGCCATCTCCAAAATTTTAACACAGCCATCGGGACTTAATAAACACACAAGCCAACCATGGGTCACTTTAATTAAAACACAGCGTGAGGGAGAAGCCCATGCCTTTAATAGTCACTTAAAGGGAATGTTGGTTTAGCCAATTGTTTTGTTGATTGGACGGCAAACTGGTGCTTCCCGGCGGAGGAAAGCTGGCTGGTCTCATCGCCTCGCTTTTCAGCTCCATACGTGAACGTTGCTTTTCTCTCCATTAACAATCAGGCCTCAGCGCTAGGATGACCCTTAAATGTCTGCACGCTGGTGCTCGTCCCAACAATCACTAGCATTTGCCGGCTCTGTCCCATAGCTCAGGGTCCCCATAGCTCACTCTCCACATTGTGACAGAAGTAGTGCTTGAACCACAATTTAGTTTTCATCATGTTCCGTCCACAAGGCTAGGAGCTGCAAGTGGGCTTCTATTCAACATCCAACATGCAGGACAGCTGTATAATTAAGTTCTGCATCTGGACAATTCTGGATGGATGTTTACAACCTAGCATACATCACATTTAAGCTCCAGCATTTAAATGTGTTCTATATACCAGTGAAAATGCAAACTTTTTTTGACAGCCCCCCTATGGGTTGACAGCTCCACCACCACATAAACACACACTGACCCCAAATAAACTTTTCAATTTTATTTTATGATTGTCATTATTTTATTTTTTTTGTATCATATAATGAGTTCAGGCATATAATGTGTTCATATTATTGTTAATATTTCTGAAGGTTATAATTTGAAAATTGATCTGCCCCCCACACACACAGGAGCTGGAAGGGAGCAGAAATGTAGACTGTTTGGCAGGGAGTTTGGAGGGAGCAAAAACATGAGGATCCCCGAGGACTGGGTTGGGAAACCATTCATTCAAAAATCATTCTGGACCCTTGCAGCTCAGATTAAGATGATGCTTACCGCAGGTGCTGAAATTTACCCGACTGGGAGGGGGAGGAAACAGATTACATAAAAAGCCTAACACTGACAGTGATATTCAGATATTGAGACTGTTAAAAAGTCTTAGGCAGTCAAAGAAAATGTTTAAAGCTGTTTATCTGTGCAGTAAGTATATATTTAAATACCCACAATTTAACATTAACATTAGAACATACACCAAACAGCTTAACAATAAACCACCTGCCTAGGTGTAGGTCCCCCCCTCGTGCTACCAAACTAACCCTGACCCATCAAAAGCATGGACTCCACAAGACCTCTGAAGGAGTCCTGAGGTATCTGGCACCAAGACGTTAGCAGCAGATCCTCGAAGTCTTGTAAGTTGTGAACTGGGGCCTCCATGGATCGGACTTGATTGTCCTGCATATCCCGCAGACGCTAAACTGGAGTGAGATTTGTGGAATTTAGAAGTCAAGTGAACACCTTGAACTCCTTTTCATGTTCCTCAACCCATTCTTGACCAATTTCTGCAGTGTGGCAGGGTGCATAATCCTGCTGAAAGAGGTCACTGCCATCGGGGAATTCCACTGTCATGAAGGGGTATACTTGGTCTGCAGCAATGTTTAGGCAGGTGGTAAGTGTCAAAGTAACATCTACATGAACGCCAGGACCCCAGCAGACCATCGCTCAGAACATCACACTGCCTCTGCCGGCTTGCCTTCTTCCCATAGTGCATCCTGGTGCCATCTCTTCCCAAGGTAAACAACACACATGCATAGGGCCATGTAATGTAACAGCAAACATGACTCATCAGACGAGGCCGCCTTTCTCTGTTGCTCATTAGCCCAGTTCTGGCATCTTTCTGATCCTAGCCAGCATAAACTTTCAAGAAGCCTTGGGCACCCGTGAGCCCACTGGCAGTTCACCAGTTAGCCTTCCTTGAAGCAGTTTTGATAGGTACTGACCACTGCGTACCAGGAACACGCACCATTTTGGAGATGCTCTGATCCAGTCGTCTAAAACTAATAAGAATGTCTTCTGTTCTCCAAAACGTTACTTATATCATGTTGGACGGCTAGATAAACTCCACTTTGGTTCCCAAACCTCTCCTCAGGGGCACCTCAGCCATTCCCTGTATTTCTTAGATTTCACCACCAGCTCACTTAATTTAAGGTATTGATTAGCCAAACAAGGCGTGCTAGTGGTTGAGTCAAAAAATAGATTTTATGTATTAAGACCCAGGACACGCTGGAGAGATTGTGGCTCTCGGCTGGCCTGGGAACGCTTTGGGATTCCCCCAGAGAGCTGGAGGAGGTGGCTGTTGAGAGGGAGGTGTGGGCATCCCTGCTTAGACTGCTGGTCCTGCAACCCCACCGCAGATTGGATGGATGGATGGATGGATGGTATTAAATCGATATTGCAAATACTGGAGTAATTTTAGGAGAAATTTTAACTAAGATGGCAGACTTTGACAGATGAAATATAGCTTTGCACCAACATGAAGATCATTTGAGCATCATTTCTTTCACTGCCTAAGACTTTTGCACAGTACTGTATAAATTAGGTTTTCTCTAGATTAAAATATTGAGAGTGAGGTGGAAGACGGTGTATAAATACGCAGTCCAAGCTGAATGTTTTATTAGCAGCATGTTCGTTCATTCACTACAGTAATAAGACAGCCTACATCGTGAGACTGGAGGGTACATTTCAGTGAGCTGTCTGTGGCGTGTTTGCAGAGATTCCAGGGGAGAGGCAAGGGAACAGGTGTGATATTGTCACCTGTAAAGTGTGAGAGAGGAAACTGCAAAAAATAAAAACCACGTCGAAGTCAGGAGGAAACTACAAATGCCAGGAATAATGAAGCCGCGGGGGGGGGGGGGGGGGGCGTTCTGCTCCGGGTTCGATTCTCCACCTTCAGCTATTGCTGTAGCATTGTTATTAAAAGCTGTGATCATGAACTTGCCCATTGTCACGGAAGCTGTGTTGAGCTACGGTAATAATAAGCTCAACACTATTTTTCAACACTATTTTTATAGAAATGGGCTGCTGGCTAGTAGAAATTTCACAGCAGTGGCACATTGATCATGGCCCAATAAAAATCCATTTTCCAACTGTTTCTGCATGACATCTTGGGCTTATGAGAGTGTTGACGCTGAAATACGTTGAAACTGCAGCGAAGATGTTAGAGTATTGGGTTCATAACCCATAGGCTGAGCTATAGTACACATGAGTGGGTTATTTAACTAGACTTGCTCCATATCTCTGCAAAGAGTTATAGATAAAAAAACCATCCGCTAAGCAACTTAATGTCCGACCAGCTGCTGTGAAGAAACACATCTGGCATAACCGTGTAATTAGTTTTGACATATAATTATAAATTAAGTTCCTCTTGGTTTATTTAAATTGATCTATGTCCTTTGTACTACCTTTCTTGGCAATGAACAAGAAAAATTCTTCTTAACCGCTGCACTAGTATCTCACTCTGCCTTTGGTTTTTGTGTTTTATCAATGAATGCTTCCATAGCTGGAAATCGTTTTTCTTGTTCTTAACGTCCACCAAGGATAAGACAAGGGTTTGTCCATATTGCCCTTTTTGACCACAGCACCCTTCTGTCTGCAACGTCATTTGAATACTAGACTGGAAAATTCACCCTTTCGTCATACACCGTTGACATTACCGGCTCATCTATGACCTCACTATTCACCAAGTGACATCATCACTTAAATAAATGTTGCCGGGGTGACCTCTTTCTCATCAGCACCACTGTTTTCTTTCATGCCCATTGGCCTGGTCAGAGCTACAGCCTCCAGACCAGCTGCCGGTTCACCATTCTTTCATGAGCGTAACTGTCCACACTTACTTCCTCTTCCTCTCTCTCCTGTGAAGCCCTGCCCTGGGCGTCCCGCATTATGATGCTCATTAGTGCCCTGCTCCTGCCAGATCTGATAGCGGGTGATTTAGAGCCACGCGCATCGTCGCAGCCAGAGAGAAATTGCAGAGCTGTTCTTATCACCACGGACACCATATGTCCACACTTTTACATAAAGCTTCCTCTTCTGGCCCATCCATCTTCTGCTCTGGCACCCGGTGGAAATGCCTGTTGTGTTATACATGCTGCCCTTAGGGGTCCGTGACGTTACCAGTTTTATTGAATTCTTCAGCAGTAACTGTTGCCCCTGCCATACTTTTGTTCCTACGGCGTTTTGCTGTGTTCGCATCCGTGGCAAAATTTGCAGGGCTTAAAACGTTAGCCAGCATTTTAGGCCAATATGCCGTCGATCAAGTTGTGCTCCAAAAAGTGGATGTTTCAGCTCTCCACCACTTAATAATAACATAGTTAGGTGTGGGTCAGCTGTCATCCAGCAGTATTTCAGGAATGGCATGTCGAAATCTTTCATGGTTTATTTACCTATATGTATTATTTATTGTGTTTCAATTGGCAGAAGTTAGTTTTGATGCATATGAACGTCATTTGATATTACAGCTGATGACTCACATGAAATCAAACATAAGGATTTAAAAAGGTGGGGTGAAGCATCATGAACCTGTCTGATTTCAAACCCTGAACCATGTGTCAAATAGCCCATAATAGGCAGAAACATATATGCAGAAAATGTCATTTGGTTACATTTTCTGTACTTCCAATCATCATCCAGTCAATTCCAGTAGGATCACAGCAGACCTATCCAAGGCAGCATATATAAGACACACAGCAAATTAGTCTAATTGCATGACACTGAAGTGTGGGAGGCAGCCCCTGTGTCACAGGGAGACCTTGCAAACTCCACACACACACACACACAGAGCGGGATCAAATCATCAAGAGCTAAAGGTGTGAGGTAACAATGCTCTCCACTGAGCTGCTGTGCCAGCCCTTTTTAAGCAAATAATTATTTCAATTTTTTTAAACACTTTTACCCATTTAGGCAATTCATAAGAAATTATTCAATTAAATAGAATGCCTTTCCTGCCTGGCAATTATGTAAGTTCATAATTGTTGATTTGAAAACTTTTCATATTTATTTAAAAACGCCCACAGTTACAGCCCAACCTGAAATGACAGAAATAGTTCAATTGGGGAAATAATTAGTTTGATTAAGTGCTTAAGAACTCCTCCGGAATGAACATCTATACATTACCAGACTGCTAATACCAGGATTGGACACCCTGCGATCCTCAGCAGCACTACTCATGAAGCATGTCATCTTCCTGGCCAAATAACTCCACTCCCAGCCATCTCCACCTGATCATGGTGGAATTAGAGAAGGTAAAACAGTACTGGTAGTCCTTAAAACATTAGCTTATGAAAAAATCCATGTCCTGTGGTAATATTGTGAATCTTCCAAGAAAGAAATATCATTTTGGATGAATGAAATGTACTATTCACCTGAAGATACCATTTTCCAGCAATGTTGTCATTTTTTGCAAGATATTAAAACTTTCAGAAGCAATGATTAGAATATCTCAGCGTTTATGTTGTCATGGTTTGATCCATTCTGACTGATATGAATGATAACATTACCTACAAATACAATTCCACCCAGAACCCTAGTTCTTTGTCAGACATTGGGACACCTTTGGAAAGCTTTGCAGTAACACCCCAGTTTAGTGTTTTAATTCAGACGTTTTCAGAACATGTTTAACTTTCTAAAACATCTGTGAGAAATTATTTCCGGTCTTTTTTTATTTTTTTCTCTGCACATTTCTAGAACATTCTACAGTCATTATGTTGCTAGCTGGGGCAACCCCTGAGCTACCTGCTGTTCTCTTGTGCTATCTAAATCACGTTTAAATCCGGGTATTATAGCCAAACGCTGAGAGAGGAGCTAAAGTTACTTTTCATCTCTCGGCTATAATTGTAGAGTCATTGTCGGACATTTGAATAAATGAATGATGGACTCTGAGCCGGAAAAGGACACGCCATGTCCGATAAGCAGGCTATGTCCCCCAACCAACGGGCTATTTTTGTAATAAAGCAGCATGAGAGCTCTCTTTGCTTTAATTAACTGAGATACAGAGGTTAATTAGTTGCTTTATTCCCAGACTCTCTCAGAAGATTATAACTTTGCCAGGTTAAAGCTGAGACTCTGTCCAACTCTATTTTCTATGCAGTGCCTAAGCGCTCTTAGAATATTTAAAAATAATATTAATATGACCCCTCCCCATGGGTTACACTGCAGCTCAGTGGGTTTGTCATGTTGTTTCATAGCTTACGAGTTGGGGGGTTTAATTGCTCCTTCTTTGTGTGTGTGTGTGTGTGTGTGTGTGTGTGTGCATTTGTGGACCAAATGACCCCCACAATGTAATAAAAACCTGCTTTTTGACATTGTGGGGACCATTTTTCAGGTCCCCACAAAGATCTGTGATTGCAGTAAAAAAAGTAAAAAAGCCAAAAGTTTTGTATTTTGGTTGGTTACTTATGGTTAAGGTTAGGGCTGGTAGGGGTTAAGGTCATCATGTTGGGATTTAGGGTTTTGCCCATAGAAATGAATGGACGGTCCCCAGAAAGATATGATTACACGACTCTGTGTGTGTGTGTGTGTGTGTGTGTGTGTGTGTGTGTGTGTGTGTGTGTGTGTGTGTGTGTGTGTGTATGTGTGTGCGTATGTAACCCAGTTACATCCTGCAATACAAAGGGATGTACTTGGGTTAATTGGTGAGTCTAAATTGCCTGTAGTCTTTGACTGTGTGCCCTGTCATGGACTGGTGTCCCATCCAGTATACTGTATACCCCTGCCTTGCATACTGCTGCTTTTGAGAGGCTTCAGCTTTCCTGCTGCCCGTTCCAGGATAATCGACTGGAAGATGGAGAGCTGAATACCTTTGTTTCACTATTTCATCAGTCACTTCTCACACATGATTCCCTGCAGACAGTAAACAATTCAGAGAAGCTGGTGTCTTGTACATAAAGATTAACTGGTAAAGGTCTCGATCAAGTGTCTCAGTTATTTTTCTTAATAAGTGCTAATTAGTGTGGGTCGTTCTATATGTGAGAGAACAGGGACCTGGGTGACATAATGTTTTAAATGTAAGCATCGCCTTCTCACACACCTGTGTCGCATGTGCTTACTGGTCCTTTATACATCCAGTAAATGATGTCATTGAGTAACTGGAGATCAATGAACTCTGAGAACCATGAAAAATTTGATGTAAACTAAGTCTTGTATCTTTTATTTTTATTTTATTTTTTGGGATTTATGTTCGTAGAACAGATTTGTAGAAGGAAGCCTGTCTTACACACAAACCATAAAAAAATCTTTAATGTCGCACAGTGGAATCAATCATTGTGATTCAAATGTGTGAATCTAAATTTTACTTACTGGCTTCATCTGATTATTGTTATACTATTAGTATTGGGAGAAAGAGGTAATACTGTATATATATTGTGATGAGAGAGGAAAAAATGTCTGCCAGAAGTGTTTCAGTGTGTGTTGGTGCACTATCATGTCCTGACCGTCCACTTGACCCTCCTATCTCCTCCCTGGCATGACTATAAGCCACGCCTCTTACTCGTTTCCCTTACCTCTCGTATTTGCCTTCATGTTAATCACTCCGGCAGCTTCTCATTAGTCATGATTAGTCATAGACAGCTCCCTAGTTAGTCATGTATTTAAGTGCTTCCCAGTCCTGTGTTCCCCAGTCCAGTCACTGACGTCAAACCTTCTTGTTGCCTCCCTTCTTCCAGTCCTCCCTTTTGATCCTTCACAATCCCAGTTATTCCGGCCTTTGTTTATTAAGTTTAATAAAACCCCTTTTATTTCACCACCACACCGGCTGCCGAGTCCTTCGTCTCGTCTGTCGCCACATACACTAGAAAAGCATGAACTGGACTTGGCAGCTTCTGGTTATTGAGCCACCTATCATTACAATTCCAAGACTGAACCACTGCAACCAAAACGATACATACTGAAAACCTTGCTGTAGTGTTTTGCAGGGTAACATTTTTCTGTTGTTATATAATTTTGTTTTCTTTAAAGGTTCCCAGATAAATAGTCAACAGAAGGAGGAATTGTGGGTTTTATCAGTAAGTTTGAATCTAATATCATGTATGTGATGGTTGGGCATTCACCATGTGATCTAGGAGGCTTGAGTCACGTGATGGTGACTTCACTGTGCGATTATTCACTATGATTCAGGGCTCAGCAACACTGAAGCAAAATGAAACCATATCCCATCTTCATGCTTCCACTATCTCCCTGATAATGAATATTCTTTTCTTTTTTCCCCAATTTTCTCCACCCGGGAGAATTATGGAGAAACTCCGGAATATTCCTGAGTGTAGCCTATTTACCTGAATTTGGTCCTGTTTCTGGAAAACAATCTCAAATGATAAGGAAGGAAAACCACCCAGAGCAGATCTGCATAGAAGCTCTGATTGGAAAGATGAAGACAGCAGAGTAGGCACACACATGTGGGGGGGGGGGGGGGGGGGCAGTATCTGCCTCAGCAAAAAAAAACAGCTTCCACCATCCTTACTGAGAATTGTCAGTTGCTCCTCATAATTTTCTCCTGATGTCGACAGGTGTCAGGATCAATATTCATAAGAAAGTGCTTGTAGCGTATAAAAATGATGGAGCTAGGTGAGATTCTCATCTAATCCACTTGTTGACTCCTTCAAAAAATATAAGAGTCAGTTAAATCTGGAGTAGTCATCATACATAATGTAGATGCAGAGAAAGTTCTCTCCAAGTCATATTTTAAAATATTGCTTCAGAGAGTAGCAAGGAGAGTGGGATGTTCACGAAATATCCCACTAGCTGACACATCTTGCAGAAGAGCAGGGCTGCAGAGCGAGAGAGTGAAGTCTAATTCCAGTCAGTTCTATCCCTCAGATTATGAATCCTTGCACTTTTTGTAAGGCTTTCCAAGTTGGACAATAACCCTAGATCAGAAAATGGGCACATAGTCTTTTATCGGGTAGATATATGGATTTGGCTTTAATATTGAGAGACTGAGCCCCAGATGGCTGTCAGTAGTTCGAGGCGACGTCACAGCATTCGGGGAAGGCGTAGCGGCAGGACGTGGGCAGGCTGCACTGATGAAGCTTCAGGATTTCTGCACTCTGCTGATAAAGGGGAACTGCATTGTACTCTGGGCGGCTGATATATTCTGATGCGAAGTTGCTGACTTCACTCACTTCTGTTAGGATTCCCTTAGGTAGCCACCATTGTTCCCTCAAGGGAAACTCTTCCCCTAAAACCGGTGCCAGGCGAAGACTGAAACATCAGCACTTGCAGATTTACAGATGTTTTCTTTATGAGCACATTCTGTGTATAAGAATGGTATTTTGCATTCAGTGGGAATTACAGGGTAGTAACAAATGCTATATAACAAGTAAGCCTTGTATGCACCAAACAAACTACACAATGCAAGGTTTCAGGGGTCTCCTAAGCTAGCAAAAAATATTTCAATTAGGTGATACAATGAAACAGGCTTCGGGTCACACATATGCCAGGGCAATAAATTAAAACACAAGCAATCACATGTACTGCACAGCTGCTCTGCGATGCCCCGGCCGTAGTCTTTGGCATCTGAGCTAGAGATCTCCCTCTGAACATATGGCAAGCATGGACCAGCAAGGCTGGCTGCTGTGCTGGAAGAGGAGATCAGAGCCGAACGGAAATCATAGTCTGTCCCCTCTAATGCCTGCCTGACATCTCCACCACACCCTGTCTAGTCCAAACCGCCTTCTTTCCTGCTCAGAAATGTCACGAAAAAATGGATGCACAGCACTCAGTTATCCCCCCCCCCCGCCCTCCCCTCTGGTGTCTATGTGACATGGAGGGGCAAAATGTAAAATTCAGAAGCACTTCAGAGTGATAGAGCTCACGATGTTGGAGGCCTGGGGAGAGGGGGGTGGGGGACACATATGTAAACATGAAAAGGAAGGCAAATGTTTCCTTAAAGGGAATTAAAATGGGGGGGGGGGGGCTCTCAAATAAAATCAGGATTAACGGTAAGAGCAGAGGGATGAAATTAGGAAAAACAGGAGCAGATCTGTGGAAGAATGTCAGATATACACACACTTGTATGGGGACTATTATAGTGTGAATAGAGATCCAGTTTTCCTCTATGCTAGACCGCCTGCCAGTGGAAGCGATATGTATATCGAGAGGTGTTTCTGCGGGTAATTATTTTGTACGATTCATAGCCCCGCTCAGCAACAATGGGCATTTTATCACTCACAAAGAAATATCGACGTTGTAGTGCATTTGCGAACGTGCAAGCAGAAATCTGCCCGTTCGGGTTGGGCGCTTCAGATTAAATCTCCGTGACACTTTTCCTTGCTGGCACAGCTGAGCAGGTCTTCCTGTCACAGAGACCCAAGGGAGACATCGGTGATGTCATTTCTATTCTCAGGGCATATCTTTTTTTTTTTTTTTTTATTGCTCCGCTAGTGTTGCTGAGTCAATCCTTTATCTGTTTATGCTTGTGTAGTTTTTCACCTCAGTGAAGATCTCTGACACACCACTTACTAACGTTTGTCCTCCTAATCCGGGAGATTAACTGCCCCATGATGATGTTGCAGATACTGGCACTTACGACATATATTAAGAATATTTTATGTGGCTGCACCCCCTTAATTGATAAAGTCATTTCTCCGCCACACTTATTGGACAGCTAGTGTCCAGAGATGAATCAGATGAGACTGAAATTATGGGATGACTGCCAAGAAAACATACTCCATTTTCCCTGGGATTCTCAGTCCCAGCACATCCCCTCAGTTTTCAGACTTTACTGAGCATTTCCTGTGATTCGTGTACTTTTCTCTTTCCTGACATGTGAAAACAGATGTTATTTTGACATAACAATGGCAATGGAGGCAAAAAAGAAAACGTTCCAAGAATTCCCCTTCAGAAGATTATATATTACATACATACGTCATTCTTTATTGCTTTTTCCCTAGACAGGGGTTGATGATATTTGTCGAACCCAGTACCTCAGGTCTGATTAAAGAATGTTTTTTTCATTTTTTTTTTACTGGTATGATTGAAGAACCCATAGCCTTTTCTTTGTTCTATTAGCTTAGGTTTGTACTTTTCTATATTCCCTTTCATACCATAAAAATGTGCGATGCTCCTTTGCGTTACCCCCTTTTATTGTCTTGTTTAGTGTCTTGTTAAAATGTGAATCGATAAATTAAATTCATAAAAGAAGAGTAGAACAGGCGGAACAGAAGATGAGGAGAGCACAGAGAAGCGTCCTCGCAGAGATCACAAACCTAGGAAATTAAATTATAAGACAAACCAAACACATCAACAGGGACAACGGGAAAGTGAGGTCAAAGCTAGAGAAGACCGAGGCCAGACCAGAAAGGATGGTGCTATTCATGTGCATGCATCTTTGCATGCATTTTTATTAATAATTTGCTGTTTGCGTGTTTTCTGCTGACAACGGTTTTTGATGGCCGGTTTAGTCATGTAAATGAAATGGCAGGGTGAGCAGCCCATTGTCATGCTAATAATATGGCTGCAATTAAAACGAGTGGAAAGACAGGGGATGACAAAAGACACAGCTGAGAGTCTTTGTTCTTTAATCCTGGCACTGGACTGTCCAGGGGATCTATCCAGGTAGGGAATCTGTCAGATATTTTCCAGTCAAGCTGAGTGTAAAGAATAATAATGTAAAAGTGAATAAATACCGTACCACAATTCCGCATTTCCCTGAGATGACGCTGCCTTCGTTTAATTTTATGGTATAGAATTGAAAAGGAGTTTTCCATGTGGAGTTAATGACGTCTGCACTCTCACTTTTATTTAACTTTCTATCCCAAGGGAATGATTGTAACTAATGATATTTTATTGTAGATTTATTTTCATATGGCAGCCCACTGCGGCCAGAGTGCATCTGCCAAATTAGACACACCTGGATCTCGATTCCTCAGCCAGAAAGTGAAGGGAAGGCGGAGCAAAGAAAAACAGGCAAGTAAGCGTAGGGATCACTTTCCAGTGGCTTGGATTTCGTTAATCTTGTTTTAATTTTCTTCTGTCTAGTTTCTAATCCTTTGTGATGGTCTTTCGCGAAGAGTCGTGCTGTGACTTTCTCACCTACCTCTGGTGTCGTTTAGATTTGTACTTTCGCTTCCATGTAGCTCATTAGCGTGTCTTTTTAATTCAGCCGTCTGTAAAGTACAATTATTAATTATATCTAAGAGCTGTGATAAATGCTAACAATGCCAGCTGATGTTTCTGGTTTCGGCCTAACCTGCCCCTCGCAGCCTATCAAAGGAAGCCATATTTCTGCTATAAATTAATATAACTATCTGTCCGTTTGTCCACTCTAGGGTCAGGGTGAAGCTGCCTCCTCCCCAAGGAAGTGCAGGGCACACAGCAAGGGTCCTCCTAGGTGGCATTCTAGTCCATTCATATATATCTAGATGGCATTCTAGTCCATTCATATATATATATATATATATATATATATATATATATATACAGGCATGTGTATGAATAATAATGATAAAATGTCTCATTAAAAGAGAGTAATAGACAAAGTAAATCTGTCCTTCACTGACTTACTGTTAAATAACTTAAATATGGGAAAGGAGAGATTTCACATGAATCCCCCCCCCCCCCCCCCCCCCCCCCCCCAAAATAAATAAATAAATAACGCAGAGGGAGATGCAACTATTCAGCTTGGGTGGGGAACTATGCAAGCCAGGAGGCAACTATGCAACCTCCAAGCTAGGCCGAGGTCACAGGCAAGGCGTTGCCTTTGATTGGTGATTTTAATACTGACCTGTTATCCACCCTGGATTTGGAGATCCTGTTTATTATACTAAGTAGCACGGTGACTCTGTGGTGTTTGATTCACAGCCTTCTGTATACGACAGGGTTTATTCTCCCTCTGTTTTCTTCTGTAATCCAAACACATGCAGTTAGGTGAGTCAGCACCTCTGAATTGCCCAGCGTGTGCCCTGTGATGGACGGGCGGCCTGTCCTTGAGACCAGTGCATCGTGGGGTAGGCTCCAGGCTCACGGCAACATTGTGTGTGCTTGGTCAGTAAGTGGTGCTTGGTTGCATGTTTGTTATGCTAACAGGAAACCCGTTTGAAGATGCAGCACAGTCCAGAGCAAAGCTGTATTCTCTGTAGGATTAACAGAATGAAGGCACATTCGGAATTTAAAACACGGAAATCGTAACACGGCCTGTTCCTGTAGGATCTATTACGACGCAAGTGCTAATCTGCATGCACACCGCAATGGAGAATGACGGAGAATGGGACATGTTCACGCAAAACGGGAGTGTAGCGTGTTAGGAGTGATACAGTGTTTACAGAAAGTCTTGGAACATTTGCTTGATTCCGTAAAAACATTGCAAATTCATTGGTTTTCCAACAAAAATCATTGCTTCATTCATTTACAAAGAAATATCACATTAGAAACACTGATTTCACATAGTAATAGTAATTGAAACCCAAATCATCGTTCTAAAAGAGCTGTTTTGAATTAAAAAGTTCATTGACAAGCATCATTAGGTGCATTTTAATTAGTAACACTTTTGCAGTAACATAATACACCAAACATCTGTGTTTAGTGTCCCTTTGGGAGCAAGTGACTACAGTTGCAATTAATAGCAAAATGGCAAGAACAGAACTAAATGAATCAGTCAAAAAAATGATGACACTAAATAAAAAGAAAATGTCTGAGCAGAGGATATGTGCAGATACTTTCAACATTGCTTGACAATGGACTTTGTTATGAAACTAATACATTTGTAAACAATATTACAGAATTAAGCAGACACCCCAAGTCTGTGAGCATCGTATATCTGCACTGAAGATTCAAGTGACAAGAATTCAGGAAGTAGTACACACACCATAGCGAGAGTGATGTCATCCTTTGGGAGGCTAGAGTGGAGAATGGCGGGTGATGAACAGGAGGAGCGGAAGAAATAAATATTTGGGTAGATAAGTTTTGGACAAAAGGCTCACTGTGCATTTAAATGTGTGCACTCATACACAAACACAAGATAGATGCACTACAAATGGAGAACTGATTATCCCTGGTGACTAGAGAAAGACGTGTTTGTGATAGAATTCATATACCACCGTATACACACAGAAGGATGGGACATGGGTTATATACCTGCATCTGACATATATTATGTAGCATACAAAGGTATGCATGGATAACATTTATAGTTGGGACGGAATAACACAAGATAGATTTTCGCATCCCTGCAACCCTGACCAGATTGCCGGAAGACGTCACATACTCGGATGATCCCTCAAACTCCCTCTTCTGTTTCCACGATTCGTGGGCCCCCCTGGAAATTCGCGGAAGTGTTTTGATTGATCTCTCTGAAAGCCGCCGCTGTGATGCGTGGGTCGGCTGCGCGGGGGCCCGGCCCCGCGGCGTCCTCATCTCATACGTGGCAGGTGACTGTCATGCGGAGTAAAAAGGCTGAAGGATTAAAACTACTAGAGTGGGGGGTGTAACAGACTTGCAAGAAAACAACAGCTTGACACGGATTGGAGGTCCCAGCAGGTCCCAGTAGAACCAGCAGTTTGAGCATCGCTCAAACAATAAGAGAACTGGGAGGCAGGTCTTCTGTCACCACATGGGAACCCCCCCCCCCCCCTGCACTCCAACCCTGCTGCTTAAATAATGCATTAGCTCATTCAAAACAAGAGGATAAACAAGAACATGCAAAGACCACCCCTGAGTACCCAGGGCTTCGCTAAACCTGTTGCCATTACTGCCAGACATACACAAGCATAAAAACGCAACTGGAAAGAGAAAACTATTTACAAATGCAGTTCAGCACCCATCATTAAACTATGTGTGTGTTTGTTAAACACAAGACATTGTTATCAAGGCAGAGCTAGATAAGTGGCATAATGTGCACAGGGGTGCCATAAAGGGGGAAGTGGAGTTAGGGTGATTACAGGGCCCCCTGTCACTCAGAAGGAAGATTTGGAGCATAGTTGGATTGGCATGGGTTAGAGGCTCAGTATTAAATGCTTTCGTTGGGCCCAAAATCTGTAGTGCCCCCCCCTGAATTTGTAATACTATAAATAACAGTAATAAGACTTTGGCAGCTCTACAACCACAATATCATCATACTGTTACATTTTCAGAAATCTTTAGAAATACCATTTTATTATATTTTCTACTTAATGACCTAAAATGGCCTATAATCTGTCTCAGTGGACACATTCAAATCTATTGTTTTAGAGGTTTCCAGGGATTCCTACAGAGATGCGATTTCCATGCTGTGAGGGTCACAGCAATCCACCGGCCCGATTTCCTGCTCTGAACTCCCACCAAACAACCCAGGAGGGAACCTTGTCTTGTTACCATGACAACATAGCCTACGTTAATTTCTTTTGTTATAAAAAAAGACAGGCTGTTTACCCTCAAAATCAAAAGCTTTGGAAATAAATGCCACATTAGAGCTAGTAATCTTTCATTTTGTTACGCTGACATAAAATGCGAAAAGATTGCCACAAGCAGAAATTCCTGAGTGGAAAAACAAAGTGTTTCCAGCGGACATGAAGAAGTACAGAATAAACAAGACTGCGGTACTTCTTCAGCAAATTATTAAAATAATAAAAATATATATATTTACATGTTCCAGGCTGTATGCACACAAATTCCCGTATGTTTTTTTACACCATTTAATTGTGGTATGTGAAGAAACCTTAAAGCAATTTAAAAATCTTCCATGGAATATATTTTAAAATCTTACATTTTGCAAGGGGAGCGGCATGGTGGTGCAGTGGTTAGCACTGTTGCCTCACACCTCTGGGACCCGGGTTCAAGTCTCCGCCTGGGTCACATGTGTGTGGAGTTTGCATGTTCTCCCCATGTCGTTGTGGGGTTTCCTCCGGGTACTCCGGTTTCCCCCCACAGTCCAAAAACATGCTGAGTCGCTAAATTACCCGTAGGTGTGCATGTGTGAGTGAATGGTGTGTGAGTGTGCCCTGCGATGGGCTGGCCCCCCACCTTGGGTTGTTCACTGCCTCGTGCCCATTGCTTCCGGGATAGGCTCCGGACCCCCCGCGACCCAGTAGGATAAGCGGTTTGGACGATGGATGGATGGATATTTTGCAAGGAAGCTGAGACATGTGTCTGTCACGTAAATGTACACAGACACAAATATGTGCATTACGATTTACAGGGTATTTCTCTGGGGCAGCTTCAGGTGAACAAGAGCAGGATCCATCTTGAGAGTTACAGGCCACAAGACTATGTTCTTAACTATCATTGTACTCAGTGCCTTGCAAAAGCTCAGAATAATTAATTCTCTTTAGGGAAACGTGACAGCATTCCCTGGATATGAAGGCCATGTTCTTAGCTGCTGATTTACCTCTGTAAACCATATTCAGGAACTCAAACTATATGGGTGACAGTCTGGAATCCAGCCTAGACCTTCTTCAGAGCCAGTTATCCTGCTCCGATTATCTTCGTCAGTTAAGTCCATGAGTTATGTTTCCTGTTTGAGCAGTTAAATGCTGCTTGTTTGTCTCGGCAAGGATTGTGAGTCCTATTCCGTACTGAGAAATTCTGTACCTGCTATTCACTAACCTATTGTCTGTTTCTTAGGATTGTCGTTCCAATTCTGGTATTATTCTGCCCTAATTGTTAAGGTTCTTCTGACCAGTCACCTTCTAAATGTGAGATTTAGATTGTGCTTTTGCTTTGGTTGCTAAACATCCACAGAACACTCTGCTGGGACCTCCACCTGAGTCATTACAGTGGAGCAGTATGGTGTCTTGGTGGGTAGAATTGTTTTCTACCACATTCATGGTCAAAGGTTCAATTGGCACCCATAGCTTGGTGTGTGTAGAGTTTGCTTGCTCTCCATGGAAACTGAATGGGTCGTTGAGCCCACAGATGAGCTTCTTAGAAAAAAGACATCTTGGTGTGTTATCAGTAACCCTAGTAGGATCCTTTTGTCCAAGCGCACTCACGCAAGTGTTTTATCTATAATTAATTGCTCATTTATTTTTTGTAGCGTATTGCCTGGACCCTATAATTTGTTCTATAACAATTTCAGAAATGGTTGTTCAGATTTGCATTCAGATTACATTATGATAACTGTTCGTATTTAATTGTTTAAGTAATTACAATTCTTTAAGTAGCTGTAGATAACTACAACTGTTTATGCAGTTGTAAGGAATTGCAGTTGGTTATAACTGTAAGCACTTATGTGGTGACAAACTGTTAGCCTGTGTTAAGAATTACATCGCAGTTAGCTTAGTCAGGAATGTCTGTAGTGTGATGGTTTTATTTACTGTAGACGGCTTCCTTCACTGCACACTGCATATTAACATGCAACATAAACATTATTCTGCAGTCTAGCCACTTTCTGGTTGAGTCTGCGTCATACGGCGCCCCCTGGCCATTAAACGTGGCCTATCCTATCTTTGTCTGAGCTCAGAGAAATCCCATGCACATGCGCACTACAGCAGACCGGACCATTAACGGAGCATGGGGGTGTATTTCTGTGTATTTGTGGATGGTGTGCGGCTCACTGCTCTAGGATGGTTGGATGGCTGCCGCTCCCCATCCCCAAAGTTGGCTGAATGATTGTGTGACTATACTGTTGGGCCTTTGAACTATGCCCTTTAACCCCCCCACCATTGTTCCAGGGACTGGCTGAACCTGCTTTTTAAAAAAAAATCGCTTTGAATAGCATCATTGTGCATGTATTTATGAAGAAACACTGTAGCATGAACTATTTACTCACTATTCTAAGCAACAAGAGAACAAAAGCCAAGCATTGCTTTTTGTGTAAAATAACCTAAAGTTATATATACTTCTACAGGTCGCTATATGTCAACATAGCTCCAGTTACGTGACTTGCTGAAGGAAGGGTTCCGTCCAAAGACCTTACGGTTTCCAGTGAACGTACAGTTCATTGGTTAGAAGATTGTGGGCTCAAACACTGGTCTGCTCAGGTTCGCCCAGATACGACATGGCCAGCGATGATTCTCCAGACCGGGACATGCTTGGCTTCAGTGCGCCATCGCTACATCCCTCACCACATCGTCTCTGGGACAGTTACCTGTAGATATGACTGTCATCTAAACTTTTACTGCTGCTATTAACAAGTTTACGCACAGAGTACACACACCGATCCAGAGAGACATGTACCGGGCATGGATTCAAGCAGCAATGTCGTTAGAGACACTCGCAGGTAATTTAGCACCTGGCAGAAAGCTGAACATGCAGGTAAGAGATGATATCCTCAAGAGAGGCACTTAACCTAAATTGCTTCAGTATTTGACTCTAATTGTTTGAACCCCCAGTCTGGCGTGAAGGTATCTGCTTTAAATTGAATAATAATAATAATAATAATAATGAGAACATAGGTAGTCCGTGGTGAAACCCAACAATATTCCCACCCATTTACCCCCCACCCTTCCTGAGAATATTTGCCCTCCCCAAAAACTGGCACTGATCATTTTGTATCTAAGGCAGAACAATAATAATACAGTATATAATAATAATATAGTAGTTATAATAAAATAATGCCATAATAAATGTGATGACATATGACGCTGTGCTGTATCTAAACCACAGAACCACCACGAGTTGCCCGATTCCTCATCTTCGTAACGAGCGCCGGAAATGTCACTGCAGCCGATGCCCGGCCGAGGGTCACACAGCTCAGAATTGCTGGCTGCTACTAAAACTTCGTATCATTTCTTGTGATATTTGAAATTCTGTCCAGTGCTTTGGGTTGCACTGGACAGAATGCAGCTCGGGTTTCCAAACCTCTCTTTGGGGACCCTCCATTCATCCCATGTTTTTGTTCAATTTCACCAACGGCCAATTTCATTAATTATCTAAGTTAGATAATTAACGTCAGGAGGTATCGATTATTCACACAAGGTGTGTTAATGAGTAAGTTCAACAAAATCTATGCTTAAATACACACATTGTTTCTAGTAGGTTCTCCCTGTGTTGTTGTGGAGTTTCCTTGAGGTTCTCTGGCTTCTCCCCCCCCCCTCCCCCCCCCCCCCCCAGAGTCCTAAAACACATTAAGGTAAGTTACCAAATTGTCTGTAGGGGTCAATGTGTGTTTTTACTGGGGAAACTCATTTCTCTAAAAATCTGTGACTGAAATCAAAGAACTACAAATGCCAGTTTTGAATTTTGGTTGGTTACTTATGGTTAAGGTTAGGGCTGGGTGGGGGTTAAGGTCGTCATGTTGGGGTTTAGGGTTTTGCCCATAGAAATGAATGGATGGTCCCCAGAAAGATATGATTACATGACTCTGTGTGTATGTGTGTGTGTGTGTGTGTGTGTGTGTGTGTGTGTGTGTGTGTGTGCGTATGTAACCCAGTTACATCCTGCAATACAAAGGGATGTACTTGGGTTAATTGGTGGGTCTAAATTGCCTGTAGTCTTTGACTGTGTGCCCTGTCATGGACTGGTGTCCCATCCAGTATACTGTATACCCCTGCCTTGCATACTGCTGCTTTTGAGAGGCTTCAGCTTTCCTGCTGCCCGTTCCAGGATAATCGGCTGGAAGATGGAGAGCTGAATACCTTTGTTTCACTATTTCATCAGTCACTTCTCACACATGATTCCCTGCAGACAGTAAACAATTCAGAAATGCTGGTGTCTTGTACATAAAGATTAACTGGTAAAGGTCTCGATCAAGTGTCTCAGTTATTTTTCTAAATAAGTGCTAATTAGTGTGGGTCGTTCTATATGTGAGAGAACAGGGACCTGGGTGACATAGTACAAATGTGTGTGTGTGTGTGTGTTTTTTGTGTGTGTGTGCCCTACGATGGGTTGGCTCCTCATCCTGGGTTACTCCCTGCCTTGCACCTGTAACTTCCGGTATGGTCTGTAGGCCCCCAAAATCCTGCATAGAACAAGCAGGTATGAAGCATGGATGGATGGATTTACTCCATTTATACAATAAAAAAAATCACATGCCCAGCAATACATAACAATGCAAATTGTGCATGTTTTTGTGAACATTGCACAATACGAGTCACTGTCATTGTGTATTTCAAAGTGATGCAGTAATACACATAACATGTGAAATTAAATTGCCTGCTGCCAGCTACAATTTGATTCCAAGGAAAAACTAGGCAAATAGGTCCGTATATTAATAAGATACCTGCAGAGGGAATTGGGCTGAAATGAAGTGCTTTGTCCACAGAAGGAACTTTGCATTTCATAGCATAGCTGGTGCTTGACAATGAATGTTTATTTAACCACCATTTCTAATAATGATACCGCAAACAAGCCCTCCTGTAAAGGAATTAACCCCAAGTAAAACTGAATATTGTGTCATTAAATCATGCACATAGGCAGAGCATCATGTTTGCACTTGGGGGAGTGAGGTGGGCAAAAAAAAGGTGCACATCCATCTTACTGTGTTAGCACCTGTATCTGATGCACACATTACCCACTGTTTTATCTACAGGTATCAACAAACCACTGCCCCCCCCCCACCCCCTGCAATGTATCTATTGAATACTAGGCAATTGTTCCTTCCTTTCAGCACATTTCAGTAGCCGTTCCTTTCTTGCGTAGGTCGATACAGTTGTGTTTCTGTCTTCTGTTTCCTTTAAATTCCAGCGATCTTCCTGTACTGTGCAATTTGTAAGATAATTGGAAATCAATTTTGGGTGAAAAACTGCACGGTCTATAAAATGACCTAATTTATGCACATTCTGTAATGCAGATTTACATTTATTTTATTTGGGTGACACTTCTGCCCAAAGCAACATACAAGTGTGGCAAATAACACATTACAAACAAATATGCTGTCAAACAGTCAAAAAGTGCAGCTAGGCTGAACTCCCAGTGAACGTCTAGGTATGAATGGAAGCAGTATGAGCATAAGAGATACACAACCTCTTCTAACAAAGCAAGGACACAATAATACAATTTAGTGATGAACATTAAGAATCTTCAGGCAAGACAAAAAGATAACATTCTTGTAGAGGATTCCTGGAACAGATGGGTCTTAGGGTGTTTCTTGAACATGGAGAGGCATCGGATGTGGTTCAGCCCCTCATACCACCATGGAGGAACCACACATGAGAAACTTCTGGAGTTACGCTTTTCGTAGAATTTTCGTGTGGTTTTGATTAATTTCCCGATTGGGCCTTTTCTGACCCCAGGAATCGCTTTATGGGCTGTAACAGGACACTGCAGTTAGGAGCTGCTGCTTTCTGGAATAACATTAAGAGAATGAAAAAAGTCGAGCATTATTAGTTTTCTGCATGTCAGCATCTGAACAGAAATCTCCCTATTAGAGCTAAGCCATGTGGTCCCGGAGAGTGGGGGCAGGCATATTGATTACCTAGAAACACCCGCCCCAACTCTCAGCATTATTGCATAAGATGATTTCAAATAAAGCTATGGATAGAGCTCTCCCAGAAGTTCGATGTCGGGAGCGCTGGTTATCGATTCCTCCCTGGGACCGGGCCAGGCTTCCAGAGGGTCGGATTAAGTGGCCGTCGCCTTGCTGGAGGCCTCATACAGTGTTGGAAGCGTCGTACTAATCTTCCCTTCCATCCTTGCTGCGGGACACCTACTGTCCACTTTAGAAGGGTTTGCGACGGAACAGTTAATGGGCGTCATCATTGCCCTTTATTTCAGGTGCCGCACAGATATATGCGATTCATCCAGCCCCGCAGTTCATAAATAGCATCAAGTTAAGTTTGCCTGAGGTGTTCAACCAATTTTATAAGGAGAAAAAAAAATAAGATTGTATGAAAATGGGTTCACCAGTGTTCCACTCAGTAGCACACGTGTTTCCCATTCCTTTTAGATAGCAAAGGGCCATAATCCATCATGGCAGGGGTAAATGAATTACAGATTATTATTAATAATATTCTTTATAACAGAGACCTTAAAAAACCACTATCAAGCCAGGTTATTTCTTACTTTCAGCTGCATTGCTCCCCTTACTAAATTACTACTCCATCCATTCGTCTTCCATAACCACTGATCCATTACAGGTTTGCGCTGAGCCTGGAGTTTATTAAATTACTCCCAATGTCACTCCACCCCTGCCAAAATATTAGGCCCTATGTTCAGCTTTTACAGGATGTTTTCCGAGTTACAATTCATTTAGCGAGTTGGCTTTCTAACCTGCCATCAAGCCGAAGCTGATCATCATGACAAGACCGCGTGTGACGGAAGTCGGCGTCCCGGCCGCTTGCGTTCAGATTCGATTGAAGCGCTGATGCCTCTTGTTGTTCCTGCGATATTCCATCACCCCGGTAAAACTCAGCAGGTACCCGGCCAACAAAAACCACCAGGGGGACCTGCAGCGTTGCCGAGGTGACTCCCAGGCAATGACGGTGTGGGAAGTCTGGAGGGCTGGAGAATTCCCAGTGGGCCATCCTGGTCGTGGACTACTGACAAGGTTCAGGAAACTCGATAATTTTATGTGAACACTGTAGGTCACTCAGTGGCTCTCAAATTGTCCAATTTTACTGTCAGTGCCCTCCTCCCCCCACTCAATTAAATTTACCAGTCTGGGGTGCAACATTCCCAGACTGAAACCCAGTCCCTTTCCAGTCCTGTTGCCAAGGCCCCAGTTTGGGGAGAAATTGCTGCAAGGCCTATGGCACTTTCACCTGGGTTAGTGATTGACATGAAAATTGGGACGAGAATAGCAAAACACACATGTGCCTGGGTACTCTTGTGGGTGTAAGGAAATTACCAGGAGGATAAATGTTAGGTAACCATGTCAGAGCATTAGGGAATGGAGTTTGGAGAGGTGAGAAGGACTATTGACAGCGAAGGAAAGCGCAGTTGTGTCTTGTGCAAGTTTGTGTCAGGATTAATGCTGACACTCTTGCAGTGGAAGAGTGTTTATACTACAGATTTAGTCTTCAGTAAATTGGTGGCACCTTTTGGCGTGGGAGCAGGAGGAGAGATCTCGAGGGGATCGACACATGATCCGATGCAGTAGGGAAGGCGAGGAAGCGGGTGAAGTTTCCAGTAGCCTCAAGCGATGACACCGTCAAGCTGTATAAATGGGGGGAAAAGTTATTCTGTTTGGTTGAAACTGTCATATAAGAAAGTAAATGTAAATGAAATAGCTGCAACAGTCAGCAGATGGAGGGACATGGGGGAAAACTGAGAATGCTGTAGACAAGCTGAGAATCATTTCATGGCAAAGAGGGCTCACAGAATCAGCTTGGAGGGAAACTGTGAAAGCTGACACAACTGGTGTGGACGGGAGCGAAAAGGAGTATCATTACCAAGGCCGACCTGCAGGGGGCGCTTCACAAATTTGACCACGGGATAGTCAAAGAATTGATGCAGCAGCAATGGCGCGGGCTGGTACCCGATTCTCCACATATCTCTCCAGCAAATACACACACATACACGCACCGGCTTGTGCGCCGGGGAACCGATCGCACTCCTTTCATGTGATAATCGATTCTGGGGTTGCAGGAGAGACATTGTGTGTGAAGATTTCTCAGAAGACCAGTGTGGTTCGGTGACAGTAGAGGACCCTCTCCGAGTTAAAGAGCACATTTCAGCCAGCAAAAGGGAAACTGACGTGACTGATCACGGCTTCTATTATACAACAAACAATGCGATGTTAATGCCATGAAACCGATGAGTGAGATTCCACCTTAGTCTTTTTAAAGTTGAACAATATGAATAATCGTTCTTCTAATTATGGCCCATTCCCTAAACGTCATTGCATTAATAACCTTTACTTATTCCAGTCAGGTAAAATACATTTCATAAGAACATAAGAGGCTGAACTTAAAACTGCTATTATCATCATTGACAATGATAATTAGTCTGTTCTATGACATCAAGTAAGAGAACAACTGATTTGTCCGAGGGCAGCATTCAGGCACAGAATCTGTATTGGTGACGACGTGTTTCTTCAAAGCTGTAGGAGAGAAATGAGAGCCGGTTGAAGGATTTGACATTATATTATGTCTCCATGGAGATTTTGCTTGTTGTGTTGCTTCAGAAGAAAGGGACCCATGGCCAGCCCTCTACTTACGGCGGCACAATCATGCACGTCACCATGCCAAGGTGTGTATGTATGAGAGTGCGTCTGGTAAAAAGATAAGAACAGAAAAGTAACAAACTGGGTATAAAGTGTCATTGCGTTGTGTGTGTTTAAGGCGGAGGAAGATTGAATACAGACTCCAGGTCAATTTACAGAGGGCAGGGTAAGCCTCATCGCGTGCCTCAGCAATTGTGCCGCTTAACGGTGACCTTTAGCCCCCAGAGCTCACGGGTCGAGCAGAAACGCTGAATTAGCGAACGGCGAAGCGTGTCGCGTCGCAGCAGCCCGGGTCCAGTGTCATATTTTGACGTTTGCGCTGAGTCACTTCTTTTGACACCGGTTTCGATCCAAAGATTGACAAAATAAATCTAAAAATATTAAATAGGCATTAAAAGGCTGTGGTTATGTAAAATTAGACACCTCTGCGATTATGTACGACGAAATCAAATGCCATATTGCAGATGTCTTCTTCACTTTTCTGGTGAAATCTTGTGGAACAGAAGAACTGTAATAGGATAGGTTATAGAAATTACAGAAAGTAATTTGATAGCCCCCGTTCTGCTGAAGCACATGTAATGCCACTCTTACTCAGACTTGAACCCGAGACAAATGACTTGCTCTAGTAAAATGCAGTGAAAGCACTGACCTTGGGCCGTGGAGACGTGACGGCATTGAACACGACCCGAGGCGCCGTTGGAGATACGTCGTCCTCCTCGGCCTGGCAGAGCCCCAGCTGCATAACCCTCATGCTGAGGTACAATTGGTCACTTCCCCGTACGCCCAGGTGACACGGGAAACAGATCTGCCCTGCACCTCCTGCAGCTCAGCCCATATGCCTGCTGGCAGAAGGTTCAGGTGGCACGCCTGGCATCTGATACCCTCCCTCCTCCAGCCTCGTCCCCCTCGTACCGCTCGCATCTCAATCAGGCCGACTCCTGGAGCAAAGAGAAGGTTCCTGTTTGACGTAAAGAATAACAGGGACAATCTGCTGGGCTGCCTCTCCTGGAAAAGGGGAATTTTGTTGTCAAAGGGAGGCAATGACTCACTGATATGGACACTCTGGTTATATGAAGTGTGCAACATGATGTAATGATGAGTGAGGAAAGCCAACTGAAGGTCCTTACAGTGCTTCCTATCTATGATTTTTTGTCTAAACCTCCATCCTTGATTACAATTAACCACTTAATTTACCATTTCTGATGGTTTGATATGTTGCCAATATAGGAAATACCAATATTGATACTTTCAATTGGAAAATTATTAGCTGGAACATTATGGATGATTTCTAATTAGACCATTTTAGAAGCAGGAAAGGGTTGAAATGAAAGGCAGCCAGTAAAAGGCAGGCCGAGAACTGAATTTTATATCTGCAGTGTAAAGAGCCTCCATACAGTAGGCATTGTAAGGACTGAGGACGTTTTCTTATATAGGCTGTCTGCAGGAACTGCGACTCCTGTGATACCACTGAGGGAGGAACGTCACCTGATCTTGCTCAGTAAAAGGGTCTTATCGTAACGAATAGCAAAATGGCTAAAAGGCCGGGTTCTCTCTTCTGCGTTTGCCTTCCCGTTCAGACTCAGTGAATTCTCCTCCTTCTCTGCCTCTCCTTGCCCTTCACAGACAGGTCAAGGAGGCCTTGCAGAAGCCCATTGAATAAGCCCAGAAGTCAATAAACCTAAGAGGCATGCAGTTAAGGAGAAGACATTGCGTGCATACAGCAACTGAGAATATGATACCGTTAGCATTTCATTCCTTTGTATGGGATGCTAGCATTTCATTCCTTTGTATGGGACCTAATGGAGGCTTGATCAGTGCGACTGAACAATGGCCCTTTTCAAGAGTTAGATCATCGACTTATATCTGCTGTCGCTCTTTCTCCTGTGAGACACATAGGCCTTGTAACCTAGGGGCTGAACTCACACCACTTCCAAGAAACTTCTAGGTTTATGTGTACAGAGAGTCCCCAGGTTATGAATGAGATCCATTCCCAAAGTCTTTCAGTGTTCAAGTCAAATTTGTAGGTAAGTCATAATATCATGCATAATATAATAATTATGCATTAATAAAGTAAGTGCGAACAATACTGTACTGCACCTCAAGCAGACGCTGAACCGCTGAAGTCATGCAGTGTTTTCACGAGCGTCACAAAATAGTGCATGTGATTGTTATTATGAATCACTGGATTTCACTTGAATTTTTTGTGTAACAGGCTTTATGGGAGTCCGGTTGTAAGTACAAGATATTCATAAGCTGAACATTCCTAATCTGTTCATCTTATGTGTGTGACTTAGTAGGTTATACTGTGGTCTTGTTGTCTGAAGGTTGCGGGTTCAAATCCCAGTGTCAGTAGCGTGTTTTTGTAGTTATGCTCTTGAGTAAGGCCCTAACCCATTTGCTCCAGAGACTGTTTAACTGCTGTCAGTTCGGATCAAAGCCTCTGCTAAACTGTAATTGTTCCTTCATCACCGAGGAGTTCTCCCAGGAGATCTTGTGATATCCCTTAAAGCTGCACGTACTCAGTGTCCCCCTCCTTTCCCAACTTCTGCTCTCTTTTTGAAGTAAAAACCGGGAGTGTGATCTAATTAACACAAAACTATATCAGGCACTTCTGTTAAGGTCGTGGGCAAGAGGCAAACATTCTCGCGATGTGTTGTATTTATTGCAGTTCACCATCTGACAATAGGTCCAAATCCATTTATCTTCTCTTCAGCTGAAATGTCAGCATAATTACCTGGTCTCCTTGCCGCCCACACACATCTAAGAATTTCATGATCTGTTACTGGGGGTAGATTTCTGCCATTTCTCGTGCCCAGTTTGGCTTCACTCGGCATTGTTTCCATCACGAGAGCTTCACTACTCTCGACTTTGACATGCTTATTATAACTTGCTAAGTGCCCCTTTTCGACCCTGTTTAATAGATGCATGATAAAAGAAGAAGCAGTACTACAGATGTACATTTGCTAATGGATATCAGTACCCTAGCACCTAAAGAGCTCAGACTCCTAACCTCTTTGTCTAAAGCAGTGTCAACCTAGTCCTCAAGGACCCCCAGGCAGTCCACAGATTTGCTCCATCCCAGCTCCCAGTACACCTGTACCAGGTATTTAATTGCTTGGTCTTTTGGAATTTTTCTTACAGAAAAGTGTTCTGAGGGCAGAAGGAAAAATGACCTGTTTAGAGAGAGAACCAATCAGAATGTAGAGGAGGTGGGTCCAAGCAACTAAAGGAGGTGGGACCAACCAATCAGATGTCTTGCTCCCACCTCTTCTAGTTGCTTGGACCCACCTCCCCTACAATCTGATTGGTTGTCTCTCTGAACTGATAATTTTTCCTTCTGCTCTCAGAAATGTTTTGTGCAAATAAAACTCCCATGAGCTGATTGTCTGCTGTCTTCTGGGATCCACAAGGAGAGAGAAACACCTGAAGGCACCAGTGGTGTCTCACAACCCAAGTCGCGTCAATTGGCTGGCACTCAAGCTAGAGGAGGGGTCCCCAAATCCGGTCCTGGAGAGTATTATCCAGTAGGTTTTCTATCCTACCCGGCTTCTGATGAGCCACACCTGTTCCTGGTATTTGCCTGAGAGCTGGTGTGGCTCATCAGAACCCAGATATGATAGAAAACCTATGGGACGGTAGCTCTCCAGGACTGGAGTTGGGGACCCCTGAGCTAGAGATTAATGCAAAACTGCTCCTCATATGGAATAACACATTGCCATACCAAGACATAAATACAATTAAGTGCATAAGTGTGGGCCTGTACGTGCCCGGTGATGAACTGGCATGGCATCCTGGACGTACCTCATGCTTTGTACTCCAGGATAAACAGTTAGGAGATGGATTTAAATGCAGTTTCGTGCTTCAGAAGAATGAGGGAACCTTTAGTGTGCCGCTTAAATACGCAATGCTCCATTAGCAGTGATTAAACGTAAAGCTTTACATTTGACTTTCTAACATTTGATGTCATTTTTAATCTTCCAACTCTGATCTTTTTTAAAACACGCTTGTTTGCTCCTTAAGCAAAACGTGTGCTACAAGCCCAACACACGCTGATGATTAGAGCAGAATTAATTATAAGATGTAACTAAACCCCTGGGTAATAGAGCCCCATAAAATCTTCGTTTATGCATTGTAGAAGATGAGATATGCACACCCTCTTATTATCTGTGACCGGTCTTGGGTTTAATGCAGTGGCGCCTCTGGGATCACCCCCAGCAGCTTACGCAAGCTCCAGTCTGGATTCATTTCAGATGAAAGTTTAAGGACAGTGCTGCCACCTGGCGGTCTTACAAGAAACTAACGTAAGCCGAAAACCTGAAAATACTCGAATAGAATAAAGAAATGCATCATGTTAACAAAATCAAAACAAAGAAACATCGCCAACATGCGTTCAATAACAACATGAACAGCGATAACCATATATTTCAATTTGCAAACCAACTGAAATGAAATTATTGAAAGAATCATTGTTATCACCCAGAAAGTCGGGTTCATTGTTCTTAAAGTGTTTCTTTGATTAATGGTTGTGCGTGGGACATACTAGCTTGATTAATAGTTTGCTTTACAGACACACACACACACGCAAATGGCTGGGAAATGTATCGTATTAACACATCGCGTTGACAGGAATCAGTAATATCTGCACTGGTCGTAATCAACGCGAGAGTTTAGGTTAAGACGTTTCACAGACTCACAGAATTAAAGGATAAAATCAAAACATTCATTAAGCGTCTCACGGGGAAGCTGAAGTTAAATGGTTTATTTTGGTTTAAAAAAGGCAAAGACGAAGGCATACGTAGGATAAGAAAAATATCGTAATTTGCAGTACTTTTTTATTGAAGGTTTGTCTTAAGCTCTTTCATGTTAAGTGTCCTTTCAGTGCTTATCAGGCTTTTGTTTTTACAGCCATTTGCCAAATAGGTTTTGGATTTTAGATCGATCACGTGATTGAAATTAAAACGCATGTCGATCGCCTGTTGAGTACCTGCAAGTATCTGTAGGCTACAATAGGCTTAATGTGGTGGGCCAATTTGCCTTTTAAATGCTTTTTTGAAAGTATTGAAATTCAGCTTGTACTTGCATGCAGGATATATTTTTGTTGGAAATGAATAATCTGTACATCGCAAGTTTATGTTAAACCATTAAACAAAATTTAAAATGAGGGTCATTCTCACGAATTTTTTTGAAAAAAAAAATATTACAATGAAATCAATATTTGTTGTCTTGGTTGAGCGATTCACATTCCCTTAACTTTTCAGGCATATTAAAATGATCTCATTTTGTTGCACTAATTTGAGGATTTTTAACCACTTTCGCCAAACATGTAGTTAAAAATCATAGAACACAAAACTAGACAAGATGCTTTGTTTTTAAAGCTTACAACTTTATGGCCCGTAGCCCGCAATAAACAGTCAATTTATATGATAATATTTTTCTAAAGTTTTGCCTAGTTTTGTCGTTTTTTTCCTTGTCTCTGTAACTCTTCATCTGAATTTAATGAAATACTTGGTTTATTACATAAATAAATGGAAATATAACAAAACTGATTAACTACCCTAGAGGCAAAATTAACAGTTTAAACAATGAAACTGTCTGTCTTCAGTGATGTAATTTTAAAGATCAGAGAAAATTGATATGTTACAGTACTTGGTTTGTGAGAATTAACCATCCTTTGTGTTAATTGTACACTGATTTAGGGATTAAATGTGTAAATATTTATGTTGGTAAGTTTAAATATTGGATGGAAGATGATTAATCACAGAAAGCTGTGCGATTAGTTATTTTTTTAATCGATTCACAGCCCAAATATACATAGTTGCTGAAAAAAAAAATTCCTGTCTGGGTTGAGTCCCTCCACCAGATGGCGCCCTCCTTTCCTTCAACATATTCCAGGTGGTGATTCTATGACGGTAAACATTGACGTATGAAACTGGCAGTTGCACCAGGATCAGAGACTTTGGGCTTTGTAACCTAACACTTGAGTAATTGAGATGATCTGATGTTGAGTGACAGTGCGCAATTGATCCGGGTTGTCAGAATCTCTTCCTTTCCTTAGCACACACAGAGAGCCTTTTCATCAGTGTTACCCTTTCAGTGAGCAAAGGCCCCAAATGAAAGAAAAAACACAGTGATGGTTCATTTTTCATTGTCTATACAAGACATGGATAAACAGGCTTAGGTCCCTTTGTGAATAAATACACCTCTTAATTTGCTCTAGTTTATCCACGTGGTTAGGTGTGCTAAAAATCCAATATTGATAGCATATCTTAGTTATTTTCACTACAGCACAGGGAGAGTATAAATTTAACAAATGCAACATCAGAGGTGGTCTCTTCCTCTCCAAATCTGGAAACGTATTCAGGTGGGTTTGTGTCAGTCTAGTACAAAAAACAGTATCAACAAATGCTGAATGACATAATGCCACTATTATGGCGTACTAGCCTATACTGTATATGTAATTTAATAAAAAATCAGAATCTACCATTATTAGACTAGACAAATTGGTTTATACTTTAGTGTGCAGCTGCTGAAATAAGCATCTGAAGTGGCAGTTTTATTTACTGTCAGTCATATCCGCTGTACCGCACTTATTATGCTGCAGCCAACACGATACAGGCAGGCCGATGCTAAGGAGTCTTTCCCACCTCGGTTAGGGGTATCACACATTAATCTCTGTCTTCTTCGTAAGCTTCCCCCTTGTCGTTTCCCACCCAGCCATGAGTATTCATGAGCTGTATGTATAATCCAACGCCCTTCAAATGACGTGCATTAACATTTTATTCATTTCGCTGACACTCCTGCCCAAAAATACCTACATTATTTATTTTCCGAGCAGATGCTCGTTAAAGCGACTTAAATAGCTTATAATTTTTGCTCATCTACACAGCTGGAATTGTGCCGCAGCTCGCGGGTTGGGCTCCTTGACCTTTCCTGCGCGAGTGGGGGTCTTTAGGCACCGTGTGACATGCGGCAGGCGGAGGCCGGACAGGAGACCGGTGACATTGCGTTTAGAAAGCAAGCGTCTCCTCCTGTAAGTCTGCCTGCCTTTTCATGCCTCTGCAGAGCCGTGCTCTGTTCAGTATCTTTCACAGACATGTGAGGGAAGTTTCGTTTACTTATATGCTTCAAGAGCCGCTTAATAAGTCGCCAACGTCCGATGAAAACTGCGTATGTCCACTTCTGCGGATGCAATACGCACTCTGATAGTATTTCATATGTAATTGATTATTGAGAATATGTTATATTGCTAGATAGGTATACGTTGATGGATGTACATTGATAGCTGGATAGCTGTCTAACTAACATAATTGTTAATTGTGAATATAAAGTGTGTATTGCAAGTTTATATTGCAAGTCCAAAACATGAAACATTCACTGACAACTGTGTCACACGCTCTAACGGTGTCTCATCATGTTGTTTTAGGTTTATTTTTTAAAGTAGTTTCTGAGAAAATACTTTTTTTTTTCATGATCCTGAAATAGTGTGTTTTATGAACAGTAACAGTAACGGTGATTTGAGGATATCTCTCTTACTTTGGCTATGCTGCATATAACTGTGCCATCGAAATAGTAGGATAACAATCGTTTGATGCAGAAAGATTACCAAAGAAAACATATGCAAAGTAAAAGGACACAGGAGAGGCCATCTTCTGATCATTTAACTGAAGTAACTCCTGATGTGAAATAATGTAGAAAAAGCAAAAAACAGTAAAACTGATCACATTTTTACAAGCAACTCATGCTGATGATTAGAGCAGTCCTACTCCATCCATCCATCCATCCATCCATCCATCCTCTTACCCAGTACAGGTCAGGGTGAGCCCACAGTCTATCCCAGAATGCACTGGACAGGATGACGGTCTATCACAGGGCACAAATCATAGACTGCTCCCCACAATTCAGATTCAGTCATATGTGATACACATGAGAAAGCACAGGACCAAAGCAATGGCTCCATGTTGTATTTTTGGCCTTGTTTCAACATTTTCATAAAACATCCAGGAGCAACTGTCATGATGCCAGGACATAATTGTCATGGTTCCCAGTCTGAATGCCTCTAGATATTCAGACTTCTCCAAAAATTCTCCAAATCGCAGTCATTATTAAAACTTTAAGTGTGGAAGCAAAGTTTTGTGGAATGGAGCACATGTTTCACAGCCAGCAGAGCCTCTGCGTGACACCCCCCCCCCCCCCCCATCTCCCCCCCCCCCATAAGAAGAGGTGCGGTGGGGGTCAGTTGTCCCTGAAATTAAAACATAAACTGAACTCTACAGTCGTCTAGGGTATCCTGATGTCTTACTTAATCAGTTAAACCTAATTAGCTAAGCGTACCAGCCTGGGCAGCAAACTCCTAGATCCTAAATTTAGAGATGCAGCATGAGTCTCCACCCACTGCCATCAAAATCATGAATTGAAAATAATTGACACGCCAATCCATTTCTCTTAACCTCGTAACCGGGCCCATTTTTTAAAACCTCTCTCGGAATGAAATAAATCAATGAAAAGTTAAACTGGAACCGAACCATCTTTCAGTTTCTGCAGGAAAGTAAGAGAAATGACCCAAAGTACGGTATCGCTGTACTCCAATCTCTGTAATTCAATTATGTAGGAATTATGAGACGAAACACATGGAACATGTAAGGGGAGGGTCATACCTGGCTGTCTCTTAAAGGCAATCGAAGGACGCAGATCGATCCGGAAGCAGACCTTGGCCAGGTATCAATCATTCATAATGGAGACTGACACCAGGGCCACGTCGTCAGAAATCCCCGGTTTTGCGCTCGGTTAATTTCCGTGGCTGTTTAATTTGGTCGTCATTGGGTTAAAATCCTATGTGTTAAGTGTAGGGCCAAGTTGGGGTGTGAGTACAAGTGGGAGTAAATAGCAGGCTATCTGTAAACGCCCCCACCCTCGTGCTCCGCAGTCTCGGAGCTCAAAACTAAGATGTAGGAGGGCGGGAAGCGAAAACCTCATTAGACCCCCCCCCCCCCCCCTTTGGCACCACCGCCGTGTTGTGGCGGCTGATAGAGAAAATCTGAGAGCTAAAAAATCCAGCCAATAGACTGTCTGGCACTCCAGATGGAGTTGTGGGTGGGTGGGTGGCTGGTGGCCTGGGGGGGGGGGGGGGGGGGGGCTTTCCCTCCTAATACGCCTTCAACATATCAATCTGGGACATTCTACTGTAAACATAGTGTGAGTTTGAGCAAGTGCAGTGACAGCACTGACGTTCACTTGCCTCTCATTTACATACACACACACGCACACACACGCACACACTCAGTTACGTACGGACATATATCGCTTCCTAGGCCCCATCTATTTTTTTTTACTACAAATGAGGGATAAGAGCAAACTGCATGTGAGGGGAAATTGTTTGGGGGGGGGCGGGGGGGGTTGTGGAAACAACGGACAGTAGATCACTAAATAAAGATTACACCCCTCCCACCCCCGCATCCAGGCGCTACTGTGGCTCATCTGGCCCCAAGTCAATTTAATTTAAATGTAAATTTCAGCAATGTGGAGCCTTAAAAGGCTTGTATTAGCAAAAAGAAAAGTTAATGAATGTATTTCAATTTTTATGTAACTCTGCAAGCCCTCCATTGCTCTCTGATACATTAACTGCATGGTGAGAAGTGCGCCGTCAGACAATGGCGGGGGGCTCAGTGATTTTGGAGGCCGGAGGGGCCACACGGGGCTTTTTGTCCCCTTTCGCACCCGGCCGCACCTGCTTGGTCTCGGTTAGGCTTCGGATTTTTCCTCAGCTTCAGATGTCCAGTATGATCGTGCCCTGAAATGTATTTCATCTCCTATTTCACATTTAAAACCTGAAAGTTTCCATTTAAAGCGACTTACAATGCACAGAAGTGCAGAAATAGTTGCATTGAACGGCAGAGAAACTGCAATGAAAGCAGTTGTCACGCCCTGCTCGTCTGATCCTCCCGTGTGCCACGCCCCCCTCGCTGCCTCGTGTCAAATCCTCATGCTACCAGCTGTTCCCCATCATGTTGATCAGTCCTGTGTATATAAGCCCCTGTTAAAGCATGCTTCCCGAGTCCGGTCATTAATGCCGTATGACGTCATTTTACGTAGAGTGGTGTGTTTCCCTAATTTAAACCCCGTATTCTCTCGGTGCACGGACTCTTGTTCCTGCTTCCCCAGTCTGTGCCCCGCAGCTCATGACAGCACGTAGAAAGCAAGCAAGATGTATTTTATACAGTGTGATCTAAGAAGTGGAAAGAGGCTTTTTGCAAACCTTAGGGGGTGTGGCCTCAATGGACCCCATGCTTAGGACCGTCTACATTTTATTTATTTCGAAGACACTTTTATTCAAAGCGAGGTGCTTTTGGAGAAATCAAGGTTAGCCAGTCCCTGAAGCAATTGAGGGATAACAGCCTTGCTCAATTTAATTCTTTTAACATCGGGATTCGAACCATCAACCTTCTGATCACAGGTATCATAACCCACTGAACCACACACTCATTTACTCTACACCCTTCTATCCAACATCCTGCCTCATGGCTGAGGCAGTTGCCATCCGCTGGTTCAGGCTGCTGCCTCAATTGTGCCAGAAGATCGATCCATCAAGTCCAAACGAGCCCCCGCATGGAAGCAGGAATTCTGCCGTCACGTCACCTTTCCCTCGATCTTAGCATGCTGCCAGCTGACCTGTATGATTTACCGTTTACTCACTGCTTACTGTACATACGTGTTTTCTGCTGTGCTGTACTTATACTGTTGTGCTGTACTTGTACACTTGTTTGTCTGTCCTGTCTTGTCTGTCCACTGTATCTTTAGTGTTTAGAAATAGCGTTTAGAATTTGGTATAACACAGGTTACGTTGTTGTTATGTTGTTGTTGTTCTGTTGTTGTTCTGTGCACTTCATAGTTCGTCCCGTCCTGTATTGTTTGTCTAATGTACGCAAGGGACAGTGGGAAACGTAATCTCTATCTTTATATGGCTAGTACATGTAAAGGAATTGACAATAAAACACTCTGACTCTGATGATTTAGGTAGCTGCATCCATCAGCCTTATCTGCCTGCTGTAATTAATACCATTGATTCCTGATCTTGTCTTGGTTAAACTGAGCGTGTCCGATTACAGATTGGATGTTGATTCATAATCATCTTGCCTTAAGGAACTTATGGAGACATCCATCATATGTGCCACACTGTGTTTGGCTACCGGTCAGTGTTTGTGCTTGAACTAACCATGAGGCCACTGTTTAGCAAGAATTTAAATTTTAGGATTTTTAATTTGAACATTAATGCTTACGTTGCTTTGGCTGGGGTTGCCCTCCAAAAGTACGCAGGGGTCAATGCAGACACATGCAGTGGTAAGGACACGCAAGGGTCATGAACGCTGGCATGCACTCTGCAAGGATGGTAATATTTGCTGTACATTGTTCCCAAACAGCTAAGATGCTAAAAATACAATGCTGAGTTACACAGCAACCCCATACACCAAGCTACTTAATCTATTTAATGAGATTAGAGGTGTTAGTGGTCCAAAGTGAACCTAAACAGTCATGGAATTTTACCAATTTGTTCCTGCAAATATGAATATAAGTTTGGTGCAGGATTGTTCAGAAAAAAAACATAATCACTTAATTTCTGCACAATTCTATAATTTGCATCCAGTTTTCACCCAGACCTGCCAGGACGTCTTTCACGTCTTTCACTGCTTTTATTGTTTCTTTTCTTTCCCTTTTGGCCCACAGAATGCTTGATGGGAGCGAATTTTAAGGTGAACTCCAAATGAAATCTCTGTTTCTCATTCCCGGGCCGACTATATTGCTCAATAGTGGATTGTCAGCGTTAACTGAGCCTGAACCAACGGCGCTGAGCGGGAGCTCCCCGTAACATCGTTAAACCGGGGGGAGGGGGGGTCAGCATCGGCCAGTGCTGACCTTGGAGCTTCCTGACAGAAGCATCTTCTGAGCTGCTCGACTTGGGGCCGCTGGGGCTCCCGGTCGCCGCGTCGTTTCAATTGGGATCAGAGGGCTGCAATTTGGGCCGGATTGAGAGAACCTACAGGCAGAGGGAATGGGAAGCGCTGGACTGCCCTGGGTGGGGGGTGAGAGCTGAGCTGCACAGAAATGAAAGAGACGAGAAGCCCCCCCCCCCCCCCCGGGACGTCAGCCTACCATGTTGTTAACATTCTGGCCACATGGTTTGAATCCGCAGTATGGTTTTTTTGCCGTCTGGCACCACAGCCCTTAATCGCTGCCCTCGGCAAACAGAAACCAGCGGGAAGTAGAGTTGGGGGGGGGGAGCTGCTGCTCAAAGGCCACCAGCCCCACAAAGCACTCTGGGTGGCATCTGCAGCTGGGAGGTATGTAAGCCATTCGCCCTACAGTGACTTCATAAGCTGCTGCAGGGACGTGCACCTACCTCTGGAAAAGGCTCCGCAGTTCGGTCCTGTGTCATTGACTGTCTCACATACGGATGCAGAGAGACAGGCTGTCAGCGCAGACGCCCTGCATGTGCAATGCCGGCCTGCAGGAGTGCTGCTCAACATCATTAAGATACACAGAACATGCTAAATTAACAGTCCTATGTCCTGTTATTCCAACCACCAATCCTAGGGGGAGCTGGAGATGATGCAGGGCAGCATGGGACATGCAGGGCTACACTCTGGATGGAATGTCAGTCTATTACATGACACACACATACCCACATTATGGCCAGCTTATCTAGGGGGCAGTGTGGTTAGTGCCCATGACTAGATGGTCGCCAGTTTGAATCCCAGGGCCGACAGACTGATGCCACTATGGGGGCCCCTGAGCAAGGCCTTTAGCTCCCCAGCTCCAGGAGCACTGCATGCTGGCTGACTCTGCACTGTAACTATCTGTGTGTCTCTCATAGAGAGCAAGACAGGATAGACAAAAAGGCAATTTCCCCACAGGGATCAATAAGGTTTCTATATTCTAACTGCATCAAGATTGGGAGGATGATGAAGATGAGAATGAAAGGTGTAAAATTTGTACCGCTGGTTTGAAGAACAAAAAAAAAAAAAAGGTGTGCTTGCAATTCTGATATCTGCGCCCACCTCCCCTCCCATATGCTCTCTAGGGGCAGTGGGGGCTGCATTGAGGGAGCGGCCTGCACACGCCAGCAGGCTCTTTTTCCGAGCGGGAGATTTTTAAGTCACGTCCCCAGAACAATGGCAGTGACCAGCTGCTAGGCGCTGAGAGCAGGACGATGCCAGCCGGCCGAGGCTAGGGAGGACGCCCAACGACCCAAGCTTAGAGGAAAAGGGGGAGGGGGGCTTAAAATAGCTTCTTCCACCTACCATGAAACATAATTTTCAAAGGAACCCAGCACTTCAGGATTGCCTCAGTCCGAGCATGCGTGCCTCGTCATCAGTTTTCCTCCACTCTGATTGGTTGGAATAACTTATATTTTTAATGTGCATCTTTATTAGCTCCTTTATTAGTCAGTGAAGTTAATCTGCGCGAATTTTACTGCTACGCACGCTCTTTATGAAATGAACGGCAGCCCCTTCAGCATGCCAGGGCATGGGATCACGACAGGCCATTAAGGAACTTGCGTGCAACAGCGGCGTGGTATGTCCCCCCAGGGCAATTCGAAACCTCCATAATTGGTGATTTCTCAGCTGGCCTTTGGCTTCCTTAACCTGAGTGGACGTGTGATTGGGCAAGGCCTGTGCAAACGCCTACAGGAGTCTGCGTCGAGGGCGCAGTGAAAGGGGGGTGTCAGTCCCAATCAGCTCAGCGTCCCTCTGCCCTTTCCCTCCTTAGCTTCCAGTGTTGGGAGGGCTCCAGAGACTTAGCTTTCCTGTGCTATACGCCCCTTACTGCTCTCACGTCCAAAGCAGCAGAATGGAGCTTTAAAGGAGCGGTTTGATTGTGTTCTTCATTCCAGCAGAGAGCTGCCAAGGACAGGACGAAATGCTACTCGCATACACGGGCGCTGTCCCTTTAAAGAGGTGCTACTTGTTTGAGTCAAAGTGTAAATGAGCTGTTCCTTTAAAGAAGTGGCACTTATTTTAGATTAGAATGCAAATGAGTTGCTCCTTTAAAGGGGCGGCACTTGTTTCAGTTAGAATGTAAATTGTTTATTACTTTGAAGCACACATTTCGGTCTGCATGTGAATGAGCTTTTCCTTTAAAAGAGTGGTCCTTCCTCACGTTGAATGCAGATGAGCTCTTACTCTAGGTCAAGAAATCCCCCCCTCCCCCTTCTTCCAAGATGACGGTCTGATGAAATGGGGGGGGCAGCTAAACAACAGATGTGAAGAGCGGCGAAATTACTCATTGTATTCGACCACTACTTTCCGCCAATTAAAAACTTTAAATAATGACCTTCGAACACTTTGTGTTCCAGGCTGTTTGTGCTGAGATACAGATTTTGAACATCACTGCATTAATTATGCAGATATATAATATTGTAGTTTTTGGGGGCGAGGGTATTTTTGTTTGGGTGAACAGTTTCTTCGATTATATAACTAATTTAGTCAGGTGTTCAACTAGGTGCAGGTTCACAAGTGGTCAAATCTGATTGATTGCATATCCCAGGTGCCATTAATGCATCAATGTCCTGGTGCCGGTTATATTCAATTACACGCCATTAGTAGCTTTTTACACTCCTTAACTAAGAGTTGTGCAGGAAAATTGTAAACACAGAATGAGGAAAAATATTCAGGAGAACTGGGAGCAAAGTCTTTCCTTTGGTGTGGGCAGCAGGCTTTGCTGTCTTGAGCTGTTCTTTCACGAGCATGTTGCGGAGGAACTAGACAAATACAGGCAGTCTGCTGCAGTCACAAACAGGGACCAAGATGACTAGATTTCTAATGAATATAACGCAAACCATAAAGCTATACAGATATGGTCAAATTGAATATTAAGAGCAGAAATCTGCAAATACAAAGTTCCCTATGAAAACGCAGCTCTCGAACATACGACCTTGTGTAACTCAAACTGTATTATTTCACCACGGCAGTATTTACAGACACCACTCTTATTAACTGCATGAGGACATGAGGAGTGTGACGTCACAATGCCCTTGCCTAAAATGGAGTAAGCTCAAACGATTCCAGCCACAAGCCTGGGCCAAAAATTTCTCACTTAATAATAATAATAATAATAATAATAAAAATATAACAAAACCAAAGGTTTTTGTCTTTTTTTTTCCTTAAAATTATTTACATTTGTGGAACATTAGTCACAAAGATCTCTCTAGGTGAAACGTCAGCTAATTGTTTACATTAGCATGAACATACTGTACTTCTACTCATCAAAAGCTACCAAAACACCAGGATAGAGATGCTGAAGCACTACAAGATGCTGATGACAAGAGCATACATGTTTGTGTACATTTCAAAGCGGAGCATGATGGGATATGAGAAAGGAAGCATTGCACTCATACTTGTGTAAATGGCAAGCAAAGTATACTTTCATTCCATTAATGAAATATGCTTTTCTTTGAATACAGGTGACCATACTTATTTGAAGTACAATTAATTTCTGCTAATATCTTACTTTTTAATTACGGTTATGTTTTAATTGTAACGATTCAATATAGCAGTGACAAATAGCCTGCTTCTATGGGGAATCTCGGTGGCTGCAGGTTTTTGGGTTACCTCTCTGTTTCCAGCTGGATTACATCTGGAGCACCAGGTGAACTTCTGTCCTAATAATAGCACCATTAAAGAAATTAAGAGCGGAGGCAGAGTGAGAACCGGTTCACCCCGCAGCCCTGCGCAAACAGGGGCATTTGGTCAGAGGGTAATCCTAACACAGATAAGCATAGACGCAATTCTGGGATTTTTTTAAGGCAAGGGGCAAAGAAAGTCCATGGATGAAACATACGCGCCAGCCTTATCATTAACCAGTGATATGCTTTGAATCAGTGAGTGACAGTGCTCCGTGGGCCAATCAGCTTTCATCTGGGGTCAGTGCCCCTGTAGTCCCGCCCTCATATAAACGCAGGTTCATTTGACCTGTGATGTCTTTGACCTCTATTTTGCCACATCATTATTTTTTTTAAATGGATGGATGACCTTTTTCTATATATTTTTATCTAAATGTAAAGTTATCCAAGTTAATAACTAGGCTTCTTGTGTCATATGCATATATTAATACGGGGGTTAAATTTCAGATTATTGCTGTCATTTTATAATTATTGTTCTGTTTTGCTACTCATCGTTTAACAACGTCCTGAACAGTGGAATAAAGTTCCTGACGAAATTAGATCAAACTTTACATATTTTAATAGGATCCTATTTCACTATAAAGTAATACATTTACGGAGATATTAACTAAGCAAAAGGCACAGAGACCTGCAAAGACAAACAGAATATCAGCCCTTTTCTGTAATTGACTCTGCCTAGTCTCCAGCTTTGCGCTTTCTAAATGGAGCACATAAAGGTCACCGGTCCCGCTGCTGCACATAGGCTAAAAATACAAAATAAAAAGTGTCTGCTGTGTAAAACTGGGGGCATTTTTCCACTGGAGGTGGCATTGTGTACCACACCAGACTCAGAAACACACGCACACACACATGCACACACACATGCACACACATGCACTGTCAAACCTTCCTTCGTCCTGTTGCGCACAAACAAAGCACTGTACGCACTCCACTGTACCAACACACAGATGCTCCATCTATACCTTAGTGACACTGCACTCATGATAAACAGTAACTTCAAAGGAAATTAACCCGCCCTTTGGAATGCTCCTGTGATGACCCCCCCAGAGCTGTCCACTCCATGCTCTCTCCCTGTCTGCCTCCTGTGTCACCAACGTTGACATGCGTGGGTGGAATCGTACCGCTGACTAATGGAGAGAGACCCCGCTGAGTCTGGACACAGGACACCGTCCCCCCCCCCCCCCCCCCTCCCAAAGTGCCTCCCCCACATTCCATTTCGTAATCGCCCCACGTTCATGTGAACGCGTTTGTGCTTTTACTCCAGGAAGCGAATATGGCAAAACTTTCACAATCTCGGCCCTTGGTTCTGTGGCCTGGGATGTCTTGCTGTCGGCTGCCATGTTTCTCCGCGCAAATTGCAGTGCCACTGCTACTGGAGATTAGAGGTGACAGTAACAAGGCAGGGAGTTTGGGAGGGACTGACAATTAAGGTGGACAAAGCAGGGGCACCAGGGATACAATCAGGGCCCCCTCCTCAGCTTCCCTCAACACAGTTGGCTGGGGAGCGACTGCCTTTCTGCTGTCACTACATAACACAAACACCCAGTGCAATTTATCTCCCTCTAATGGCCTCTTCTGCAATCAGCATAAAGCTCTTCCTCAGCCCCAGTCTCTTGGGGCACATCAGATCCACAGTGAAATTCATTCACTCGCGCTAAATGCGCTCCACTCTTCACCAAAGGCGGGATCCTCACCGTTTGGAGAAATGCCTCAGAAGTGGATGAGGGTAAATAATTTGTGGAAGAGGCACTAGTATTGCACTCTGCATTGCACCAGAGAGGGCCTTTTAGCAGAAAACACGCCAGCAATCTTTGTCCATTGGACATGAAGTGAAAATTGGTGAGATGACATTTTTTTTTGCCCTAAGTTTTCTCCCTATCCGGCGATGGCCAATAATATTCCATCATACACCTGTGTCGTGCCCTCTGGAGGCTCTACATCACAGATGGCCAATGTGGCACAGGGGATGGAGACCTTAGTTTCACTAGTGTACCAAAAATGGTGGAATCACATTTTGATAAGATATTTCACTTAAGTTGCCATTATACTTTAACTGCCCATTTTCCACGCTTATCTGTCTTTCCTTTTTTTTGTTGGATTGAGTCGACTTTGTAGAATTTCAATTTAGTACAGAATTCTGTACAGAACTGGAGGATCTCCATACATTAGGCATGACTGGGAGTGTCACTCACTCCTCGGCTATGTGACTGAGGAGGACGTCTGCGCTGCCTGCCTTGCACATTGCATACATTAGAGCAGTGATTCTCAATTGGAAACCATTTTCAGTGGCTCATTACTGCACCCCCCCCCCCCCCCCCAAAGTCGGCAGCTTTTACCCCCAACTGCCAATCATCACCAGAACTTTGATCATGAATTTGGGTCATGATATCAAGGGATTTAGTTTATTTCTCCTTTACCGCATTGAACTAAATGATCAAGGATCACTTCAGCATTGTTGGATGAATTTTTATTATTATCTTCAGTGGTGGGGTAGCACTGTGGCATAGTGGCTGGCAGTGCTGCCTCACACCTATTGGACTTGGGTTCAGCTCTCCACAATGGCTCCATTTGTGTGGAGTCTGCATGTCCTCCCTGTGTCATCACAAGGTTTCCTCCAAGCACCCTGGTCCCCCCCCCCCCCCCCCCCCCGGCATACAAAGTCATGCTGAGGTTAACTGAAGTTCCCAAATTGCCTATAGGTGTGTGTGCGTTTGTGTGAGTGAATATTGTGTGTGCGTTCATGATGGCTTGGTACCCCCTCTTGGGTTATTCCCTCCCCTGCATACCTAGCTTCTGGGACAGGCCCCAGATCTCCCACAACCCTGAAGAGCACAAGCAGTTACTGAAAATGGAAGAGATGGAAGAATTTTGGGTCGTGACTTCAAGGAATTTAGCTTGCTAAGTTATTAGCATATTCAATTAACTGATCAACGATCACTTTAGCATAGATGGTTGAATTGCTATTTTCAACGGCTTAAACAAATAATCTCCACTGCCGCCCCCCACCCAAAACATACCTCCCAATCAGTACCAGAACTTTTATCATTAACTGGGGCTGTGGTCAAGGAATAATGTGGATCCTGAAGCTAAACCTAGTGAGAACTTCTGTGTTAGGGCATGAAGCAATGCATGCTGGGTCAAACTTCAGTTGCATGTGCATATTTTTTGAAAGAGAGCCTTAATATACTGTGATCTCCTTTCCTGATACCATTCACCCTCATCTTCAAATTGGCTTAAATGCTAGGCTCCTGTGCCAAAGCCTTTTATCATCATCTGCAGATCTGTACAAGCTAATAACCACATCACAATGGAGCAGAACATGTCAAGATTAGGCTTCCTGCTCTCAACAATAGCCTCCATTTCACTTCCAGCTTCAGAAGATGCTTCCTCATGTTCTATGTTTTGATATGACTATCATAAGACCCAAAAATATCACACAGAACTTAAGATTTTCATGCCAGATAAGTTCTGATTGTTCTTATCATCTTTTAGAAGAATTTTTTGGCCACGAAATGACCACTTTAGCATAATATTTTTAGTTTTTGGTTGTCTGTTTTTTATTTAAAACAATGCACAGTTTTAGACGTTATTCAGGGTTACGTTTCACTGCATGTTGTACGTATATAACTGTGCATGTGATAAATCTTCTCAAATCTATCTGTGCACTGTTGTCTTTCTTTCTACTTTCTCGCTGTTTTGTATAGATGATCTCTTATGGTGAGAAGCATGGGCAATTGCAGAGGTGGCAATTTCAGGTCCAAAAAGTAAAAATCCGGACCATGATTTACTTTCAACCAACCAGTTGAGCATAAAGAGTCACAGTCACAGAGGACTCATCCGGCTGGTTGAAAGTAACTCATGGTCTGGATTTTTACTTTCTGGACCTGAAATTGCCACCTCTGGGCAATAGTAGGATTTGACCCGAAGGAAGACTCAGCCCCCAAGAAATACAGGACGAAATTACTAAATGGATTTAGTGTAACTTTTTTAGGGGGCTGAGACAAAAAATAGCATGGCTGAAATCCCATAAATACGGTCTAGAATCGCATACGGTGAAATACATAGCTCAGGATGTCAGACAACTGGATAAAAGTGGACATACAAATGAAGCAGTTCAGATTACATGTCAAAACCCATATGCTGTATAGCACTTTAGATTACAGCAGGCCACAAATATGATTGGATGACAGGTGCATGCTGTATATGAGATTTATTCACATATTACACCTGTCCGCTCATTCAACTCAATATAAAATCATTCACAATATTTTTGAGATCTCTTGACAACTACACAAAGTAGTTTGACTGTGCTATGTCAAGATAAACTTCAGGAAACTTGAAAGAAATTAATTTTATGCATGTTAACTCAGCATATTTCGGGCTTAAAAACGTCATTTGCATAAATTGATATTATACCATCAAAAATGTTCAGTGAAATTCGTTATTTATGACAGTGTCCTCTCCAGATTAATCTAGAAAGTACCAAAGTAACAAATGGAAAGATTAGTCTTTTGAAAAATTTATTGAAGACCTGAGTCTATCCAGTATTTTACCCTTTCCTCAGTTCAAAGATCCTTTGGCAAAGACCTGAAAAGCTCATATCTAGATTTTCATTTAAAGAAAAATGGTCTACACTTCAAGACTTAATTGATTCTGGTAACCCTTATAAGGCGCATTAGCTATATTATGTTCTTTTAATTGTCTAAATCATTTCATCCTGGCATCATGTTACGAATTATGAAGAATATTGCACTCCTTCTCTCTTGTCCTTAGTAATGGGAATTCCCTGTGGGATAGCTATGCCTTATCGAATGGATAATGGAATATCCAATATCATGGCTAGGGATGAGTTACGGGGCTTAAGTCCCAAATGTTTTTAATGAAGTCGTTCATTTTTTACAATCACTTTTGCAATCACTTTCATTATCATGCATGACAACATCTGGACTAAACTCCAAATATCCTCTAATCATCGAACTGTGCCTGTCTAGTACCCCTAGCACAGATGAACAGTGTTCCCCTGTTTTCTGGATGCTTTTTCGACTGTGTATGGAGGGCAGAGAGTCCATTAGTGGATTAGGGGGAGTTGCTAGGATGGACGAACATTTTCTGATGCCCTTTGTTATGTTACGTACCTTCAATGACAATTCCGTTCTATTTTACCAGTGTATGACTGATGAATCAATCAATGAAATTGCCACTCAAAAATGGAAGGTCTTTGGATCTGACCCTCTGCCAGTCAATAAATAATGCGGCGCGTGAGTACATGGGGAGCACAATAGAAAACGTGGCATTAGGTGTGCATTGGGTGTGTGGGAGTCAGCATCTAGAACGACAGAAATGGCAGCTTTTAGTCACGGATGCCGAAGTCATGTACCGCTACACTCGTGAATAATGTAGGTGTGCGCATCCATTAGCATACGGAGTAAGACTTTTCCGCTATGGAATTATTCGGATACCTGCGCAGAATAGATTAATATAGACACAAGAATATCTGCATCGGGATTTATCGTTTTGTAAAACCCGATCTCAAACGTATATGCATGTAGTTTTAAAAGATAATGTTCTGAAGCAGTGAACTTCCATGCCGATTTACCTGTTTAACAAAAGATAATATAATATTACCCTTATTGAGAATACTTTCTTAAAACATCTATCGCTTTCCTTATCGTTGCAAATTATATGCGATATCCTTATAACCTGTACGGAAATCACCCTTGCATTTGCTGATAGATGGCGGATCTCTCTGATCGGGAGTTTATATAGCTTCGCCCTGTTAGTGTTTTCGTGCAATGACATTGTTCAACGCTGTACGGAGCGCTCTTGGTAGTTCGATAATCAACTGATCTTCCCTTCTTACGTCGGCTCCCATCCCCTCCCCCGGAGTTCGATGCACTCGACTATCGGCTCCGCCTTGGCTTCTCAGTGCGGGCGACAGCGCTGGTAAACATGGCGTCTGAAGGGATGATTTTAACAAACCACGACCACCAAATCCGTGTTGGAGTTCTGACAGGTAAACGTAGAATGACCTTCAATCCCCTGCTTTTGCCGTGGCGACCCGTGTGGAGTAATTTGTGCCTGTTGTCCGCGCTGTCGCCTTCCGCGCTGCCGCTTTATTTCTCGGTGTGCTTGCCGTGGTGCCCTGCTCTCCCTACGCGAGCTCGCGTTTGCTTCAGTTGTTCCTCGTCTCCTCAGAGGCGATGGTGATTTAAAGCTTTCCGCGATATTCCGTGCCTTCTTTGGCATTCGCGATGTCCATATTTATTGCTGAATAACAGCACGCTTATGTCTGGCGCGCTGTTCAATTTTTGTGTCAAGAAACAGTTTTGTGTGATGAATTATTCATGTCCCGTAAGCAGGCAAGCAACCCTGCTAGGTGGTGAATGTTAGCTACTCCAGTACTTTTCAAACATGAAAAATTGGCGAACCCGCTTAACTTAATGTTACATTTGAAGCGGTCTCATTAAGCAGAATTACACATATCGATCCAGTATACATCTAATTTGTTGTAAATGCAATCATTTCAATCAAATGCATGCTTTAAAAGCATGCTTAAATTGTCGGTGTAGACATAATTGAATATTTTTTCCTTGGGTGAAAAAATGTTTGGCATGTGCGCCGGAATTTGTCTACTACGAAACGTGTGTTTCTCAAAGTGAACGCTTTGTAAACGCAGCTTCCCCGCTATTATAACGACAGAACGATATTCTTCACAATCTGGGATAAAGGCATTTTGTGTTTTTCTGCTTTTTGGTGTCATTCGACTGTACTATTAGTGGCTAAAAATGCTTCGAACATAATGTCCTACCGTTATTATCACAAGTATGGTAAGTTGGAGACGTTATTTCTCAAAGCAGCTGCTTAGTTATTCACCATCCACCGGGACAATGTGGCCCTTTTCATTTATTGCCTCTCTTTAGGTGGTTTTCCCGGCTTTTGAATATGGGCATTTATCGATCCAGTTCTCCGGGCAGCGAAAAATCAACGAGACACGAGTGAATGTTAGCATGCTTGATACCGTCACTGTTGTCAGCTAAAATAAACCGTTTAATTTTGCGTGTAGAAAGTTTGACCGATCTGTACCTTGTTGATATTTTGGATGCTCTTCGTAAAGATAATAGCTTGACTGTGACTGGTTTATGTGGCTTGCATAAAACAGCATAAGGCATAAATCTAGCAGGGAAACCCCGCTCCCCCTCCCCCCTCCCGCCCCTCCGAATCCCCTCCCTCTTGATTTCCACACGGAAAGAAAGAGTGCTGTCCATTGCTTGTGGTTCTGAACGGCGTCAATCAGAGTGCAGTGCGCTAGTGGCGGTGGGTACAACGGCAATACGGAGGGTGGAACCCCCCCCCCCCAATCTTTCATTCCCGCCGGAGCCGGCAGTTGGGTTTGAGGGGGAGGGATTCCCCCACAGACATTTAAGGTGCCGCCGCTCCGTTGCATGCAGGCACGGGGCAGCTGATGGCGCGCGGAGACGCAGGCTCCCCTCTCGGCGCGCGCCTTCTCCGCAGTGTGCAGACACATGCTCGCTGATGACAAACATCGCCTGACAATGTGAACAGCGCCGGCATCCATGTATTCGCCTTGCGTGAGCAGGAGCGACGCAGAGACCGGGTAGCGTGGAGAAGCACTTAAAAATACGCAATTTTTCTACTTTGATGATTTAGACTAGTAAGCCATCGTTGTGTATTAAGATATTATTTCTTTCTGTTAGGAAACTGGGAAACCCCACGGATCATGAGGTTTATGGCATTGCGCTGTTTCTAATCAGATCTGCTATCATTGAAATTCATTTGGGATTAGATTAGACGGTTTAGGTATTTTTTCTGGACATTGAAGCACAGTATAGGTTGTGTAGGTCACCATGGCTGGATAGCAGTTCACCGTGGGTAACCGACGACAGACATTTATGTTCCTGCATGGTTCCTTGCATTTTTTTATTCCTTTGTGGTGGTCATGAGTGTCTTCACTGATCCACGCAATTGTAAATTTTAGATGCATTATGAAAAACATTCCAACTGGAAGCAGCAATTCCAGACATATTAGTAGTTTGCTTTGGCAAGAATATACAAGAATAGTTGTTTCTGGTTCTGTGATTCAGCACCTGTTCAGAGTGAGCATCACCAAGATGGGGCACCAGCACATTCCGGTCCGTTCTGACAAATGTTACGGGTTTTCAGTCCTGTGATGCATAATGACCACTGAAAACACTGAAGCATGGAAACATCTTTGACTGTAGTTGTGGTAGAACTTATTACCCTGCCTATGTTGTATTTTCTGCTCTCATTTTTTTAGACTGTTGACTGTTGACATTTTGTATTTTGTTCGCATTGAGAGGAGGTATATTGGCCTAATGCATTGCATTTCTTGCAGTGCACTTTTCCTCTTTTCTGAAGGTAATTTTGTACTATTGCTTTATTGATTTTATCGTTACATATGCAGATTAACTTTAAATGCAAAGGGAAGGATGATGCAGTAACGGGCGTCTGCTTCCCATTCGCATGAGTTTCGGTCAGGCTCCTGGACATTGCAAACAAAGCTGAGAAATTCACCCCGCTGGTAAATTGCCAATGAAAGGTTCAGCAGCAAATCTCACTTCTGCAACAGACAATAGATTTCTTTCCCTGTCTTTTTTTTCCCATTTTCAACAGCAGCAAGTAGGGGAACTTGATCTCTTGGAATTGTGTAGGCGGGCGCCCAAAGTTATATGTTTATCATAAAGCCATTGTTCACGGACCCTGTCTAATTTTAGACAATGCTGTCTACACACTTATAAAGAAATAACCTTATGCTTTTATTTCCCTTGCGCTAGCTTGAAAATTTTGACCACTATGAGCCATACGAGGCAAAGCATGTTATTGCTGATTTTATTTTACTATCACTGGAGGGTTAACATTAGCTGCGGGCTAAGCTGACTTTCTGCCAGTAGTACTCATTCAGCAATTCCATTCCGTCTTTCACGATTGTATGTTTGCTTTCAGGTTGTTTATATGCATGTGGCTGTCGGGATCGTGGATCGAGTCAGTTGCTGGAGCTTCTCCTCGTGTTGAGCGTCGTGGGTTGTGGGACCTTCTGAATTCCATTGGAAGTTTTGATCAGCTAGAGGGGGAGAAAACACCTAGTTGCACATTATGAACCTCGCGCTAGGCTCGGGCAGTATGATAACTGGGTATACCCTGCTATTTTGAAATCTTGGTGGTAAATCCACCCCCCACCGCCCCCTACTCAGAAGGTTTTATCGGCAGGATTTCAACATACTGGAATAGTTTCTCTCTAAATACCGTATTCTGCGGTGAATATCCAGAAGGTATAAAAACTTTGACACTGTCCAAGCTTACTGTACACTAAAACACCTCAATGTCCTGTCAGCATTCCGTTTGAGGGTCCAGGAATCACTTGTCAGATCAACAAACAAATTTATTTTTATATAGCGCATTATCACAACATTACATTGTCTCAAAGCGCTTTACAGCATCCTCACCCAAAGCCCCCAGTGAGTAAGCTATAGGCGACAGTGGAAAGCAAGGAAAAACTCCCTAAAAGGAGAAACCTTGGGAGGGACCAGACTCAAAGGGGGGAGCCCATCCTCCAGGGGCCGGCAGGGATAGTCAAATAGAGAGATGGGTTAAGTGCCCAGAGATGGGCCAAGTCACATTGTCCCAATCATAAGATTTGGGAAATAACTGGAGAGCAATCCGGATGTCCATCATCTTGGTGTTTCGACATGTTGATGGCATTAAGGAACCGCCTTGCCTACTCATTTGTTGATCCTTCCTAAAGCTGCCACCGCGATTTTTTTTTTTTTCCGGTTGGCCGGAACTTTTTCAGACTCTGCATCAGAAGGACAGACGCACGTGAGCATCTCACCTGTACATCTCCATCGTTAATAAAAAGGGGCCAACAGACCAGGAATCTCCGTCTGACTTGAGGCTTTTCACTTAAGTCTCATCAGCACAATGCGTATGGTCATTTTGGCGAACGATTTTTGTTCCTGTGATTTATTGAGGTGCTCATGTGATATGAATGGATTTTCAGGTCTGGACAAACCTGCATAGAGAAGCTGTCAACGCCACTGCAAGACGCGCACTGACACTCCAGCTCATCCTCCAGAGAACCACTTAAAAATTCTGCCCACTGTCAAACGTCTCATCGAACCGGGATGAAGAGATGAACCTGTCAAAGTCCAGGATCCGTAATATTAGTTCGCATTTGCATAGAGTTGAAAGTAATTGGCGGAATGGCGTGTTTGTTTTGACTGCTTATCTGCCTTCACCTCGGTGCTCCTAAACCGAGAGGATTAGAGCCCCAAAAATCTGGGTGTGGTTTGTGGACCAAGCCCACTTCAAGGTCACCTGCCTGTGTCATCCCAGAGGGACGAGGGGCCCTTCAGATGCATGCTGGGATGGACGGTGTCGCGCTTGGGACGTTTTATGGGTGTGGCTAGTTCAGTCTCTCAGCGTTGTACCAAGCACTTGTGAGCAATCCCCCCCCCCACATAACAACAGTGACAACAATTTCACACTTACTCCAGCTTAGCAGGGGAGACTAACAGTTCAATTTGTATCGCATGTGCCAGACTTTTCAGGAATCAGAGGGCTTTTTCACTGGTGTGTTTCACTGGTGCCAAGTTCTAATGTCAGTCGTTGTTTTATAACAACTGAACATAGCATGGGTCTTACGGCATGCGGCGGCCCTGCAGTCCCAGCCTCGTCACACTGGCCAGGCGCCCCCCACCCTCGCACATGCAATTTTTTATTTTTTTTGGTCCCTGATGTCCTCGTTCTCCACACTGCCTGCTTAGTACAGACATCTGGGTCACTCCTCAAAATCAGCTCGACTTTGGGCTAACCCTCACAGACTTTCTGAGAACAGCTCTTTTTAAACACAAGGTAGTACTGCTACCGCAGGAAAAAAAAAAAAAAAGTTTCTCTGTTTTCTGTGCCACCTAAATCTGTCCATCCTCACGTATCGCAGAAAAAGGGCAAGAGGAGTGGATATATATGCTTCTGCCGCAGTAATGGGTGCTAGACTGTAACAGATCAATCCTGTTACCAGATAGCCTGTTCTTTGGCCTCGGCCAAATTAAATGAAGATGGAAATCTTTGTCATCTTGTGAAGATCTAATTGCGTTTAATTGAGTTTATCAAATGAACAGACCCCCAGTCACACACACTCGCATGCGCCCATGCAGAACGGCTATTTTTCCAAATACTCATTTTGATTATTTCAGCATAAAAAAAAATGTAATTACACTTTACATTCCCTGCAAGGATAGTATGGTGAGCATTTTTCCGAGCGTGTGGCAGCCATATAAAGCGAAGATTGCTTTTCCGTATTCTGTATGTCACGCCATTAGTTTATGGCATGGGTAAGCAGAAGACGACCAGGCGATATGAAGAAGCAGTCTGTTTCAATTAGGCAGATCTGGGAAATGTGGACGACTTCGGTATGCCGGGCCCGTTCTTGCGTTCATTTCCAGGGACCGACCTTTCCTGTCCTGTCCTGTCCTGTCCTGTCCTGTCCTGTCCTTTTCCTTTTCCTTTCCAAGTGTGCGGCTTCAGCAAACCCTTAATGAGCCCATGCCAGAACTGCGCATGTCTGCCGCTTTCGCTGAAGGGAATTTCCCAGAGTTCTTCGATCGCCGCCGTGTCGTAGGCTTTTCCCAGTCTGCGGACAGATGCTCCAGGGTGGGGGTGGGGGTGGGGGTGGGGAACGGTTGCAGTCGACCAATTATTTTAATTGAATTATATGTAAAAATGCATATTATGATATTCTGTAGGTACCCTTACCGAGTTAAATCAAATCAAGTCCAGTGGGCTTTATTGTCACGCCATCCATATATAGGAAATAACATTCCCCCAGGACCATGGTGCAAGGGGATGGTTGTTTCAGTACAGGACAGTGTGAAACAGGGGCTGGACACAAGGGTAATGTGGTTATGGGAACTATGGGAGCTGTGGGAGGGAACAATGCAGGGTATGCTGCCACACACCATCCACACACAACATTCACACCTATGGGCAGTGTGGGGGCAATGAATTTCCAGTTCATTTCAGTAACGTTCTGGACTGTGGGGTGAAACCAGAGAAGATGGGGGGCACTGCATCATGGGGGCGAAACGCTGTATTGTTTTCGTCAACAATAAATACAGTGGCAGAAGAAGGGTGCAAAAAATATACACGTGTGAATAAACAAACAAACAAATACAAAGTTAAAGTCACCAGTGCCAGTGGGGGGGAGGGTGTGGTTAGGGGTGTGACCTTCCCTGCATATTATAGTCTGCATATTATAGTCTGACACACCGCCGGGGCTGGTGTGTCAGGAAGGCGCCTTGCTGTTGGAGGCGGACACAGACAGTCCTGTTGCTAAATAAAATGGGGGCCATACTTGCGTTTCCAGCTGGGTTTGTGGTGAACCCGGTTTAAACAGTTACTGTGTCTGTGCCAGGCAGGCCAGGTACTTAAAGAAATGAGCAAATGGCTACAAATGAAAGCCAAAATGGGCAGCTGTGTGACAATTAGCAGCATGCCAAATTAGTCTGCTCTATGTCTCCGTAAAGTCGAGGACAAAACCTAGACTGTCATTTCAGAGCAGTCTATCCATCCATCTATCCATCCATCCATCCATCTTTATTGTGCAACCACTTGTCCAGGACTGGCCTCAGTGAGCATGAAGCTGATCTTACGAAGCACAGGAATACCCTTGTTCATGTAGGTAGATATATATTTCGTTGCAAAGTTAAAAGTAGAAATCAGCTGCTTGCCTCACGTCCTGTGTTGTATTCTGAGTGTCAGTATAGGAAGGTGAGCCACCTGGTTTAATCTCCTGGCTTTAACGTAGCTTGGCTGAACCTACAGGGCTGCAGCAAGCCGCCCCCTTTGCCTTTGGGGTCGGCGTTCGCTCTCTCGGCACGGCCGCTGGTGGAATTCCCACATCGCGCTCCGATTGGACGGAGAGGCCGCAGTCATGCGTCCCCATTGCCGGGAGCCATTCATCACCAGGGTGACGGCCGCAGCCTGCTTAGGGCTGCCACACTGAAGACGAGATCCATTCACAAATGCGTCGTGTTCTGGGTGACGCTCACCCCCCTCTGCTGTTTCATATTTAGACGCCAGAGCTGTGCGTCGCTGTCAGATCGGGCAGGTTTACGGTTTGGATGTGATGCGCGTTAATGCTGTCGTCGTGCCTGTAGTAAGAGACATCGTGTGCACGTCCAAGTCTGTCTGAAAGCCTCTGGAGTTTGCGGCTGTCCACTGTCACATGTGCTCTGGGCCTGCATACTCTCCACATGCCACGTGCAAGCCCATGACGGCTGATGCTGCGCTGAGTCTGCAGCTTTCGGGTCCATGCAGGATCGAGCTTGGACAGTTTGGCCCTTTCTGTTTAGATTTTATTTATTTAACAGATGCTTTTATCCCAAGTGACGTACTTTTATGAGTAAGCTGGGTCAGCTGGTCCCTGGAGCTGCTGGGGGTTCAGGACCTAGGTTATGGTCACTATGGGAAATCACTCTGCCAATCCTGGGAGCTGAAGTAACAACCTTCCGATCGCTGCGTCCTATCCCACACACCACCTTCAATAGGAAAGTATACATTGTTCTCTGCCAACCACGGGGTTCGAGCCACCGACCTTCCGATCACAGGCATAGATGCTTAACCCACTGAGCCACACACTACAATATGTAGTGTATTTCTGCAGGTGATTGATGGGCCACACTTTGTGGGCTTGGCAATGGAAACGTGGACAAGGAGGATACCGATTGACAGAAAGGACTACTGAGACACAAAAGGTGGGCATGCATGCACTCACCCATTCAGCAAACTGCAGTGTCATTGGCTGTTTAGACATGTCTAAACCAATGGGTCTGGGTGTATGTTTAGGTTGATTTGAATCGTCTAGGTACACAAAGATGTCAGAAACACTATTGGGAACACTCCAGCTATTGGAAAATACCTGCCAGAAAAAAATAATCTGTTATATGGATTATCCTTAAGATGAATTGATTACATACTGACCAGCCGAAGAAGGGAGGAGTAGTGAAGATCTTCTGTGTCCATCGCCGGAGGTTGTTTACTTAAAATGTGGATTGTGTCACATGTATGCCGGCTGTGGAGGGGCAGCCTGGTGACAGCGCAGTGTGGATTAGCTGGCGGCCCCGTGCTCCTTATATCTGTGATGTCCGCAGACCGATTCACGTCATCCGAAAAGTTGTTGACTTGGGGGGGGGGGAGAAGTGCTGGCTGGAGGCAGATTGGTGATTTATTAAGTGTATAAGGGTATTTTTTTTTTGTAAACAAAGGCGTTGGTTGGAAAAATATATGGTTAACGCAGGTGTAGTCCAAACCTGCAGTATTCCTCAGCTCGGACCCAAAGCTGGGAGCCCCTGCTCTGCTGGTGGTTAGAGGATGGATGGATGGATGGATGGGAAGAATGATGAAAGGATGGGGGTAGGACACATGATAGTTTTCCTGTGGTTCTTGTCTCTCGTTGGGTTAGTTGGACATATCCGTTGGTGAAAATATAATCAGAAACTTCCCTTACGTTCATAGGAAATTTGTAAATAAGTAAATTATTTAAGGAAGGTTCAGTTCAAGTCTCAGAGAATCTTGTGAATGCTGCCTTTAAACAAACTTTATCTTAAACCCCGACAAAGAAAACAACATAATGGATATTCTTATAAAAAATTTTTAATCTAATTGTATGTGTTGTGGTCACAGGGATGGGTGTATATTTTTAGCAGAGTGACACTTTCCCACTTGCTCTTTCAATTTCACTTTACTCTTATGAATGGAAAAATCCTCGTAAAGCTGAATGAAAATTACTCACGGACCCAAGCGTCTGAGTATCCAGCCCGGTTTTTATTACAGAAGCCTGTCCAACAGGCCGGTCCGCCTGGAGTGCTCTTCCAAAGGACAGGCCCGCCCCACGGCTCACAGGCATGACTGTGACTGAGAGTCCTGGCAGGAAGATGCGCTGGGCAGGGTTTAGGTGGGGGGGGGTGGGGGGAGGGAAGGGGACAGATCAGTCAGAGCCCGGTCGAGGGTGTCGCCATGAGGCCACCGCGCTGACCCGTCGTGCTCCTTCGAGGCCGCTTGGTGCCCCCGTCGGTCAGCATGTTTTGTGTGTGTGTGTGTGTGTGTGTGTGTGTGTGTGTGTGTGTGTGTGTGTGTGTGTGTGTGTGTGTGGAGGGGTTTGCACAGTGATACCTTTAAAGTGAATGGTTGTGAGGAGGTGTTTCATTTGCAGCATGAGCTGTTAGAAATGATAGACAGCTAAAAATGTTTCTACTAGATGGGGGGGCATTGGAGAAGGTGCAGGGAATTGAAGGCCACTGGTTTTGGTTCGGGATGGCGATTCCAAGTAAGTTTGACAAAGGTGCTACACAATGGGGGGTGTGGGGGCCGTTTGGGAGTCACACGGGCCAGCCAGCACGTGGTGACTCTCCATCCCGTTCTGCTCCTTCTGGTGTCCACCCCCCCTCACCCCCCCCAGGGCTCGGCAAAGGCGACCCAGTGCAGGCTGAGCGGCTGTTAAACACGTCTCGGGCGTGACGGCGCCAGCCTCTCCCTCCAAACAGGCATCCCGCCCCCCCCCCCCCCCCCCCCGAACCTCCCCGGCCGAGGGAAGCGTCTGACCTCGCCACGGTCTGGCTTTTGCCTCTTTGCCGGCGCCCTTTGATGTTTGAAAGTCTACTTCGACTACGTGACGGGGTCTGGATTCGCTTCCGGAAATATTTGTAAGGACATGGTGGGGATCGGCAGAGATGATTCATGACCCCCCCCCCACACAGTCTTTAACGTTTCCTGACATTTTCCATCTTCTATCCGTGCTTCAGGTAATTAAAGGAGCACAGCTTGCTGTTGGTCTTATTACTCAGTGTTTAATCGTTATCAAGGTGCTATTTTTACAGTTAGCGTTAGTTTGTGTGCCTCGCTGCCCCATTTACGAGCTTTTTCAATCCTTTAACGCTGACATTTAAGATGGAGGGGCAATTTTTTTGCTGATAAAGAACATAATAAATCAGATGATTCAATTTGAAGGACCTGGCTCTCAAGTGGGAGCGTCTCCTGAAATTTGTATCGTATATTTCGCGTGAAAAGCTAAACTAGGTTGTCTCCGAAGTTCAGCGTAGGTCGTCCTCCATTGGAGGTGCTGTGCCTCAGTTCTCTGAAGGATTAGGTGGCGCCACAGTCGGTCTGCAAGAGCAATTATAAATGCACAAATAAGACACGTTTCGTAGAGTTTAAATCTGCTGATTCAAATGGGAATTTAGAAAGTGAGCTCATTTTCTTCTTTTCTTTAATAATTTTTTTAAGTGCTTTTTAAATTCTTTTTGTGAGCATATGCCACTTCGCAGCTCGGATGTTCTACGTACATCTTGGTCCTGCTAAAGACCTTACACGAACAATGTAGATAGTAAATAAAATAAAGTTTGTATGCAGATTCGTCTGGATGGCAGCGATGTGTCTGAATGGAAGGAGGCTCTTTCTTAGAAAAATGCTTGCCATCATTGGGCTGGAGTGTTTTACCCTTGCTTCACAACTGTAGTTTGCCGTCTGCCAAAGCACAGCTGTACGCCCCATAATCGAGGTGCAGACATGAAAGGACGCGGGACGGTCCTGTTGCTAAATAAAATGGCGCTTTTAGTCTAAAAGATGGACCTGTCGAGAAGTCAGTGGGCAGCAGTGTCCTTCGAGTTTAGGGACAACTGTGCCATAAGGAGTCGCCTAAGTGGATTTTGCTGTTATCTTGGAGGGTGGGGGGGGGGGGCACAGGTGACTCTTTGTAATTCCCAGACCTTGTATGTTTGTTTTTTTGTTTTTTTGGATTTTTCCTCACAACTGACTTCTGTGGCATGAACAGGGGGTTTATACAGTGCATGTGGGTGGGGGCTGCTGACCCCTGATGAAAGCTGATTGGCTCCCAGAGCCATGGAGGTAGTTTTAAAAAAAAACAATGGGGGGAAATGGACAGTGCAGTATCTGAACCTTAAGAAAAGGCCTCATGGCTTCTCTGCGACTAACTCTGCTTTGATAGCGCCATCTTTTTTTATTGTTTGAGTGTTTGGAAATGTCCGCCGCTTTGTTTCCCTCCTTTGTCCCGTTAGGTGCCGGTAATTGATTGGCTGCTCCCTGCCCAGCCAGCAGCTACAGGAACGCGAAGCCGGGGCATAATAGCTGTAGGCGCCCTGAGGATTCGGGGTAGCAGGGTTGGCCCCTGACAGGCACTTTCATTAGTGCAGCCATGAACCGCTGGCGGTTCGGTGTGGGCGGGGGGGGGGGGGGGGGGGTCCCTCTCTCCATTTTGCGCACCTGCTTGTCCTTTGCGGGGTTGCTGGTGCTCACAGCCAATCCCAGGAGGTACAGGCGCAAGACAGGGAATAACCCAGGATGGGGCGCCAACCCATGGCAAGCCAAAGGTCTTTGTAGTTAATGGAATTCTGAGTCTTAGTTTAATTAATTTAAGAAGGTGTCACGTAAAGGGTCAGTTCAGCCCAAACCTGAATTTTTCAGATGTATTTTCTGCCCGCTTTAATCGCCACAGACAGATGCCATTCAAGTCCCATTATATTCGAGAGAAGCCCGACATTTCTACTGCCCGATTTGTCCAATACTAGGCAACTCCCAGTAGAACACCCTAGATCAGGGGTGGGGGAACCTGTTCCGTGGAGGGCCGGGGTGTGTGTTTGGGGTGACCTCTCAATCAGCCAATAATAATGCATTGGTTGTGGACTCCAGTCCTCTGGACCCACTGTGATTGGCTGATTGAGAGGGCTTCCCCAAAAACCTGCACCCCCACCAGTGCTCCATGGATCACATTCCCCACCCTTGACCTAGATAGATGCTAAGACTAAAGTCCCTTTAATATATATCCTTTTTCAGTCTTGGGGTGAACTGGCCCTTTAAAGCGTGGCAGTTATGAGCAGTTCTGGTGGCTGGTAAGCCGGGCTGGCGTCTGTGGATCTCAGTGCTCTGCTTTTTCGTCCATTTATATTCTGTGTTTGTGAATGTCTGCACCGATACTGCCAAGACAAATTCCTAGTACATGCAGCTCTACCTGACCAATAAGGTGAATTTTGATTCTGATGTTCCAGTGCCTGCAGGAGCGGGTCCCCTCACTCCTCCTGATGTGTGGTAGTGTAGCGTGGAAGCGTGAGGATCCCCTGCCCACCACAGCGCTCACACGGGGAGGCCGATTCTGCTCCTGGTTTTGGTCACGCTTGTCCCTGTTATGATATTGTTGATTCCATAGTGATTTGCTTGGAACTACTGGAAGCTTTTTTTGTTTTTAACATTTTACATTAAAACATTTTGCTTTAGTGATCCAAAGTAATGGCGAAACCAATCCGCCCCAACTGAGATGCATGCCACCCCATATATTGCATCTAGAAGTAGTTTCTTACCTGGTTTTGTTTTTGCAACAATATGTGTGTGTATAGCATTATGGGCAGGGATTGATGGAACTGGTACGCAGCTTTGAATTTGCACAAAACTTATTTTATGTGCATTTTGCACTGTTGCAAAAAGAAATTGGCTCACATTTGTCACTTTGGTTAAAAGCAGGCTGCCATATACTGATGCTCCCTTCACTTATGATGGTGTTTATGTTTCAATCACCCCCAGCATAGTTAGTCACATTTGAATATGCTGTGATACATAAGTAAATACATAACTACTGTCACTCAATATGTAAACAAATAATTACTGTGACTAACTAAATACCAGTACTTGAAAAGTAAATAAACAAACAACAATAAATGAACAACTATATTTGGTTAAACACAGCAAAACGAATATGTTGTTGAACACCTATATGATTGTGCTCGGAATCGCCACAGAGACTGGAATCATGCCTGGCTGGATGCTGCCGTTGTCGAAATATCAAAAGCCGAAGCGTCTTAAAACGCGAGCGGCATCTGTAAAGAAACGTGAATGTTACCTCGCACCGTCTCCGGTCTGACACCACATTCCTCGCCAGCACGTAAGAAGCAGCGTGTAACATGGGGCCAAAGGATACTTGGTCTTCTAGCGTTTCGCTGATCAGGAACGCTGGTCACCTATCAGAGGGTTATAAACACATGACGGGCACACTGCAGTGGAAGAGGCTGTAAAGTGGGAGCTTTCAGTTAATTACCGCCGCCGTCCGGGGGAGACAGAGCCACTCGTGTGTTCTTGTTAATGGGACGTGCCGGAATTGGCCATCCACTGGCTCAGTGCGTCATGCGTGTACGCATGAAGAAGGAATGGGGGGGGTGGGAACGCAAGGGGATGAAATAAAGGGCAGGTTCAGTGCAGGCAGAGATCTCCTGTCGATAGCCTGGGGGGGGGGGGGGGGGGGGGGGGGGGTGGGGTTTCTAGGTAGGAGGGGGTGGTGAGGATTGAGCAAGGGGCAGAGAGAAGTGGACCTGTTCTGGCAAGCTGTCATAAAAGGTGGGGAAGGGTAGATGATGAATGAGGTGGGGGGGGGGTGGGTGAGCGGGATTGGGGGGGGTAAACTGGAGGCTTTGGGCCGCACATTTCAGCGGAATGTCTGTCTCCTTCATACATCATCATGTGTTCTGTTCCTTTCACAGCTTCATTTGTAAGCGCCCTGAATATTTATAAGACTGTTAATAAAACATTGATAATGAGGCAGGAATTGGGGAATGCAAATGTCATTCCTTCACTTTGAGTAAATGGGGACATACCAGGTTAGGCGTGTGTGTGTGTGTGTGTGTGTGTGTGTGTGTGTGTGTGTGTGGTGTGTGTGTGTGTGTGTGTGTGTGTGTGCATGTTGGTAAGCAGTTCCCAGAGTCTCAATTCCTTGCCGCCCCAGGAAAGGACTGAGTGCCATGATGATGTATAATCATCGTGGAGATGCTGTGATGCTTTGCCCTTCCTCCCGGTTCTTTACTGAAGGTTCTGTACTCTGTGTGAGATGCTCCTCAGCCAATGAATGGAAGCAGAAGACGAGATGTTCTGTGAGATTTTGTGTGATTTCCACCTGTCAGATATGTGTCACTCTGATTTCCAGCTGTCAGATATATGTTATTGTGATTTCCAGTTGTCGTTTATCAGTGCCATTCTGATTTCCAGCTGTCAGATATCAGTGTCAGTGTGATCTCCAGCTGTCAGATATGTGTCACTGTGATTTCCAGTTCTCAGATATCAGTGTCACTGATTTCCAGCTGTCAGATATCATTGTCATTCTGATTTCCTGCTGCCAGATATCGGTATCACTGTCATTTCCAGCTGTTAGTTATCAGTGTCACTGTGATTTCCAGCTGTCAGATATCTGTATCTGTGTGATTTTCAGGTTGTGTTCTCCTCACTCTTTGAGACTTGGACGGCTTTCTTCTCTCCATTCCCTTGGGCCTGCGGTTCGGATTTAGACCTGGTCACGTTCTTGCGTGGCCCATGCCGAGACAGAGCACTGACCTCAGCGCGTTGCCCACACGATTACCCTTCAGCCGAACCATAACTTCGGGACAGTCACAGCATTGTTGCCTCACACCTCCAAGGTTGTGGGCCTGAACCCCTCCCCCGTCGTTTCTGTTTGGGGAGTTTGCGTGTTCTCCCATGCATCGCCTGAGTCTCCTCCTGGTATTCCAATTTCCTCTGGCAGCCCAAAGACATGCATTCAAGCTAATTACTATCTCTTAATTGCCAATAGTGTGTAATTGTATGGTCTGTGATCCTGGGTGTACCCCAGCCTTGTGCCCCCAGCTTCCTGGGATGGTCTCCAGGGCAGCCCTCACCCGGACTAGTGGACAGACAGAGAGAGGAGAGATGCGTGTTGAAACCCTGGTTCCAGGGTAGTTTCTGCAGAGGCTCAATCCCGGCGGCAGCACAGCAGCCCCCGACGTGCAGCTGCAGTCGCAGTTCCAGCACAGCTGCAATGCAGAGCCGGCCCTCGTTAGCCGGAACCGCTAATCTGCACTAAGATATCTGGTGGCTTTGTCTCCTGGTTATAAATAGCGTTTGCTCCGAAATGCTTATCTGGGAAGCGTGTCGTACAGGAAAGGTGCTTTGAAATGCAGCTTACAGATTACGGCCTTATTGTTGCACCCCACCCCCGAATCTGCGAATGGGAGAGTGCTTCTCATCGATTCGTACATCAGCCCCAAGCGAGGGCTAAGCGCTTCTGACCACATGGGCAGATGAGGTGGGGGGGTAGGAAGTGTACATTCTCTCCCTCCCTCCCTCTCCATCTTTTCATCTTGCCTTTTTTTTTTTTTTTTTTAAACCCCCTGCCTCATCAAACACACACACAGAGGCACTGAGGTCTGTGCTCGTGGCTGTGAATCGGACTGATCGAGTTCGGATGGAATGCGTTGAGAGCAGACCTGAGGGTGAGGTGGCGGGGCAGGGGGGGAGGTGGGGGTTCCCACGGGATTTGGGGTAAATGGGGGGGGGTGGTTTGGGGCGTTACTCTGTAGATCAGGGACGAGCTCCCGTTCCTACCCCTGCTGCTCTGTTCGTCATTTAATGGGGTTGCTAAGATACGCCAGGCTTATATTTGGTTAAGCTATCTTCTATTACGGCTGTCCCTGTATTTCACTTTGCATCAGGGGCTATTTATTTAGAACACATTTGGAATGAGGATACCAGATCTTTTGGTTTCTCTTTCATATCCTTTCTTTTTTTCCCCCTATCCTTTGATCCCGATAAAGCTCTCATTTTTTCCGTATTTTCTTTAATCCCGCAGAGAATCCCCCGGCTCAGTGGCCGGCAACCGTTTCCTTACGCCTTCGGAGCTGCGGGTTCAGCTGTGACCGCACACTCTGCCCTCCCCAGTACTTCCTGTCCTTAGACATGCAGATGGAGTGAAGAGGTGGCATCCTGTGCGTAAATGAGAGTGAGAGGAGTGAGACAGGGGGTGAGACTCTCAGCGCGGGAATGATATCTGGTATCTGGGGGCTGTGTGCTGCCTTGTGCTTCCCAAGGTGCCTTCCAGGGTCAAGGACCAGGTGCCTCATTGAAATGGATGGATGGAGTATTATATTTTTCGTGGATCTAGTTTGTCTATACCTGCGTTTCCCAACTTGGTCCTCAGGGATCCATAGCTGGTCCATGATTTTGCTCCCTCTGAGCTCCATGCCAGACAGTCCACATTTTTGCTCCCTCCCAGGTATACGAGTTTCTTCCTGCAGTTTAAAGCAGTGTTTCCCAACTTGGTCCTCCGGGATCCATAGCTGGTCCATGATTTTGCTCCCTCTGAGCTCCATGCCAGACAGTCCACATTTTTGCTCCCGCCCAGGTATACGAGTTTCTTCCTGCAGTTTAAAGCAGTGTTTCCCAACTTGGTCCTCAGGGATCCACAGTTGGTCCATGTTTTTGCCCCCTCTGAGCTCCCGTGGGTTTCTCCATGTCATCCAAAGCAGTGTTTCCTGTTCCGATCATCGCTGATCCACAGTTGGTCCATGTTTTTGCTTCCTCCCAGCTCGGTAGCAAAAACGTGGACTGTCTGTGGGTCCCTAGGGACCGGATTTCTGCCAAATGTAATGAGGGAGGCATGGGGGCTCAGTGGGTAATATCTCTGCCTCATGGGGATCCCAGCACTGCCCTCCTGTGTGCGTGGAGTTTGCATGTCTTACCTGTGTTGTGTGGCTTTTCTCCAGGGGCTCTGGTTTCCTCCTGCAGTCCAAAGACATGCAGTTAGGCTGATTGATGTTTCTAAATTGCCCGTAGTGTGCTTGTATTCTATGATGGACCGGCATCCCCTCCAGAGAGCATCCCCCCCTCTTGCCCTGTACATCCTGGTACAGAGGGTTATGGAATAATACAACAGTAAATACAATATGAAAATTGAAGTTTGCCGCAAATACGGGAGCTGCAGTTAATATAAATGCACATCGGTGTCCGGAAGGCAGGCTGACACTGGCGTGTGAACGTCGCTGTAGGGCGGCGTGTCAGAGGTGCGACATGGGTGTCGGAGGGCTTGACGTGTGAGATCGCGGCTTTGTGATTCCTGCCGCTCCGGCCCCTCCTGTGTTTCCCTGGAGATTCCCACTGAAGACATGCACGGCGAAAGCTTGTTTAATATTTGTCCCCGGTAATGGGCTTTTCGCAGAACGTCATTAATCTCAGGCTCGTTTTGACTGCAGTCGGTCGACTAGTCGGCAGCTCAGCACTGAGGGGCTGGGTACCATGGACTGGGTACCATGGACTGGGTACCATGGACTGGGTACCATGGACTGGGTACCATGGACTGGATCGCCTCCAGAGTACGAGTGGATAGGAAACATGCACTGTGCCTGTTACTGCTATCAAAATGCAGAAACAATGAAACCATGGCTTCCTCTGCAGCCTGGCCCCTTCCGCCACAGCTCCGCCCCTTCTCCTTGTGGCCCTGCCCCTTCCCCTGAAGCCCTGCCCATTCTCTCCTTCAGCCCCACCCCTTTCTCTCTCAGTCCCGCCCATTCTCATTCAGCCCCCGCCCCTTCTGCCACAGCTCCGCCCCTTCTCCTTGTGGCCCTGCCCCTTCCCCTGAAGCCCTGCCCATTCTCATTCAGCCCCGCCCCTTCTGTGAATTCTGTGAAACCATTTCCCTTCCACACAGCCCCACCTCTTCCCTATTGTCCTCGAATACCAATGCAGAGATCTGAAGGTTGGACCGGTATCGGCTGTGGGCAGCCCAATGCATGGTCCAGAATGGATTTGCTGTTGTACCTTCTGCATAAAATGTTTCATGTGATATCCTGAAAATTGCACTACTGCTACTACCACACATAATAGTCTCCTTATACATGGTGGATGTCAGTCTCTCTGAGTAGAGGATGCAGACGTCGGAGACCCACCCGAGGACCGCACTGGCGATGGCAACATGACGGAGCTCTGCCTTCCTCTTCCTCTTGCTCCCTCAGCCTCCTTTTGCCTCTGTGCAAGGGTGGGGGCTCTGGTGGAGTGCTCTCCAGCGATATTAATATTCCTTTGAAGCCTGTCCCAACTGCGGTCCGATTCTCTCGCTTTGTCTGTCTGTCTCTGCCCGCCCGCACAGATCACCCTTTCCTGGTGGCCGTGTCTGATTTGGCGGGTCCATCTACTGGAGGAACACATGTGCAGAGGCACGTTTAGGGCACATAAACCAACCCCCCCCCCCCCCCCAACACACACACACACACTCCAAGCTTATTTCAAGGGGCCATTCTGCACACACATGTGCCCCTCACATTCATGCACATGCACGAATGCACTCACTCATATGAACACTGCTGCAGACGGTCCGCCTTCCCTTCTTGGTGCCGTAAAAATGTCTTCATGCCAAAGGGGCAGGTAGGGGAGCAGGGTGACCAAATAAGGTGCTTTAATACCAAAGCAAGCATTACGTGTTTCCCTTCAAACTGGAGCTGCCCCCTCCCTCTCCAACTACACATACCGGTACTTTATACTGTGCTGCCTGTCCTCTATCTAATGTCCACCCCAGTGGTCACAGTCCATGTGGGGCTTTGCAGGTTAGGACTCTGTGCCCATGGTCAGAAGGTCGCCGTATCAAATCCCATGGCTTTCAGGGTGACGTCATCATCAGGCCCTTGAGATAGGCCCTTAACCGCCAATTGCTCCAGGGACACTGTCTGACCCTGTTCTACTTGTACGTCGCCTTGGGGAAAAAAAAACGTCCGCAAAATAAAATGAATGTAATGTGACAAATGTGCAAGTATAGGCTTACGGTCTTACGCCAGGTGTTGTTGTGCTGTAACATGCTCTGAGTGGCATTGGGGGGGGGGGGGTCGGGATGCATGTTTGTTTTTTGATGATGACATTCACATTTTCTGCTTCCCCCCACCCCATCTGTTTTTCTGAACAGTGAGTGACAGTTGCTTCAGAAATCTTGCAGAGGACCGCAGCGGAGTCAACCTCAAAGAACTCGTCCACGATCCTTCTCTGTGAGTAGCTTCCCAATTCCGCGCCCGCATGTGCAGAAGTGAATCCCTAAGCGGTGTTCCTCACGTACCTCCAGACACCCCCTGCCCACCCCCCAGGCAGACAAGTGCAGAGTCACATCCTCTCCCTTTCTGCTCCCCAAGAACCTCCCCCACCTCCTGGGACTGGGGGTCAATTACCCCCAGAATTTAACGTGTCATTTACATAATTGAGTAATTTCAGTCCAATTACACCCGTGTCACTCTTGATATTTCACTCTGGAATGTGACACTCTGGAGGACTGGGCTTGATGGATGAGGCCCTGTCAAACGAGGTGTCCTGGCTTCTGCCTGTTTTTTAGCGGGGCTGCCTTATACCTATGGCGTAACACCGTTAATATCAGCGCCAGCTGTAACCGAGGATCATCACGGTGTGAATCCTTTTTTCCTCTGACGCTATAAATAAACACGCGGCGTAATGACGACAGTGTGACGTACCTAATATCGGCACCGCTCGCCTAAGAATAACGTAACAGTCGTGCGCTAATTTCTACCTTGAGCTGAATCTCCAGATATTATTAAGAGTGTGAGACCGGCAATTAAGCATGCCGACTGGAGCAGATTTTCCGGCAAAGTTAAAAATAATAATAATAATAATAATAATAATAATAATAATAATAAATGCTTTGAACTGTGCTGACTCTGGCTTAGTCGGTGTCCGACACACGTACGAACCGCAGCAGCGTGAGGGTCAGGGTCCATCTGTTTGAGTCGCAGGACAGTCCTGGATCTCTGCCTGCCCGTTCGAGGTCTCAGAACCTCTACCGGCACCTGTAGCCAAAACTGGGGCTTCAATGAATTTTTTTTCCCAGTCGGGTCTTCTGCAGGAACCCGCCTGTTGTTGGCATTTGATGTCTTGCGCAAATCGCTACTTTGTTGAATTCAGGAGATGTCAGGTGGTTTTAATGGGTCTGCATGTCTGCATGTTCTCCACGCGTACAAGTGGGTTTCCTCCTGGTACACGCCAGCTTCCCTGCAGTCTAAAAAATGCGCAGTTAGGTGGAATGGGGTCTCGAAATTGCTCACAGTGTGTGAATGTGTTTTTACCTTGGGATAGCCTCCAGAATCAGCAGAATCCAAATCATAATGATCTTTATTGCCCAAGTATGTTAAACATACAAGAATATGTCTTGGTGGGTCTGTCCCTGGTATAACTTATAACATGCAAGACAATCCACAACACATACTTTTAGCAGTTCGAAGCAGCATGGGGTGATGGATGGATGGATGGATGGACACATTGATACATTGATATATAAGTAAATAGACAGGGAATTTAAGTAAGCGAATAGCAGTGATGCTCAAAGCCCCCCTACTGGGCATGCAGCTTTTGGAAGACTGATGAATAAGTTTAATTGAGGTATTTTTTTAGGCTGAAATGGTGATATTTAACACTGCAAACTGTAAGTGTTTAGCTTCATATAAACTTCCCAGCAGTTGCGGTGGTTTCATTAGGCGACGAGGTGAAGCCCCCACAGAGCGAGGAAGGTTAGACAGGCCAGCGGCGGTTAGCAGCCGCCTCGCTGACGTCATTCCGCCAGCGTGAGGCCGCGCCCCCAGGAAGCCGCGACACAGACAGGTGGCAGGGGCCGTGGCAGAGAGCTGACAGGTGGGGGGGGGGCGACTTCCAAGGTGTCGCTGCCACGCTCTTGACCGTCCTCTGAGTTTTGACGACGCGCACCTTTGGCCGCCCCTCGGCGTTTCCGCGCGACGCCTCTCGCTTTCTGCCGGCCGCTGAGTGATGATTGCCGGCAGGTCTCATCACAGCCTGTCACCGCCGGGTGTCTTGGGCCTTAACGTCCCGCATCAATTTCCCAAATTAGCAGATGAAAACAGTTGCTAATAAATTGCTGCCAGGGGCACATGCTTCAGCCTTTCCTGGCCTCCGCCCGACGGCCCTCAGGGAGGTCGGCACGCCGCCTTCTGTCGGCTTCGTTGCTGGACACGTTTATTTTAACCTCGTCATTGTCCCTGCATTACACTACATGGGCAAAACTATATGGACACCAACTTGTGCAACATCTCATTCCAAAATCAAGGGCATTAATATGAAGTTGATCCACCCTTTGTTTCTTCTTCCTGTTCTGGGAAGGTTTTCCATTAGATATTGGAGTATTGGTGGGATTTGTTGCCATTCAGATTGGATATTAATGTTGGGTGATCAGGCCCCTTCCCGTGAGCCTGTATGGCCGACCACTTCGCATCTCAACTTGCTGCCAGATGTTCCCTCTTCACAATCGCTTCATTTGCGGTTGGCAGGGCAGAAATGGCGCCAACTGACTTGTCTTGAAAATAGGCCGCGATGGTGCCAGGTGGAAGGTCGCTAAGCTCCCCGATACACGCACCCAGTCGTCTGTCGCTGCTTGTTTCTGAAGATCGCATGGCTTATATATTCACCCGTGTCAGCGAAGGGTGTGGCTTATGTGGGCAGTAACTAACATTTGGCCACGTACCTTTGTTGCCATGTCCACTGTTTGCCTGTCGACATAGGGACTAGCAGTGATTTTCTTACTTCCTGTAGCCTAGGAGTAACTTGGTGACTTGTCTAAGAGGATGTTGATATACTGACTCCACATGTCAGACATCCACCAATTTGAGCCGAGGCTTTGCAGCGACCCTGTGCGTATTTGATTATGTATGAAGTCAGCTTAAGGCAGTTTTGTCCCCGCTTGCCCCTGGGGCCGGTTCATACCCAGAGAAACCCCCCCCCCCCCCCCCCCCCGTGCCCTCTTTACCTCCCTCTCTTTTCTTTTTCCCTCACAGTGGCCATGTCTCACCCTCCTCAGTCACCTCTGATTTAATTTCTCCCCCCTTCCCTCATCCTTCTTTCTCACGCTGCATCCTCAGAGCTCTCGGCTATTTCGTGGATGAATTATCAGTATATATCAATGATGTTTTTTTTCTTCTCCTTTTTGCCATTACTCCAGAAGCTTCAGGAAGGCTTTTCTTCCTGGTGAGAAGGTTAATGAAAGGCGCGAACCCGGTGTCGTTTGCTTAAGTGAGAATTTCCCTGCCATGAGGCGGGGCCCCCGTGATAAACGTTGCGACATGCGCGCGTGCGCCGGGCCCCGTCGCGGAAATACCCGCCAGAGCCACACTCGAGCCACCCAGATCTCTGCATCCCGACCGTGAGTTTCTGCAGACAGAGGTTTCCTTGGAAACTAGGTGAAAGAGCCCTGCTACTTTTGTGTTCCGCATCTCATTTTGGCTCGGAAATAAAAATAAAATCTGAAGCACTTAAAGAAAACAAATAGGATCTAATGGCGGTAACTTCTGACGCTCACATTCCAGTACAAGAAACGGGTCGTCTTTCGGAACAGGAAATGAAAAAGAATCTAATTTTCACCTACGTGGTAGGACTGTTTTCCAGGCCCAATACCCTGAGGAACAGCTACGCAGATACATATCGGACTTGGGCTTGAAAGCCTCTCGGATTGCGTCACTTATCTCTGTTTTATTTGACTACACTGTGTTCTTTGCTTGCCGTCTCTCTCCCATGTCAAATGAGCCTCCAACCCGATCTCCTGCACCTCCCCCCCCCCCCCCCCAATGCAGTCTGGTTTGTAGCCACTGAATTTCAGGCACCAGTGCCAGGGTCTCCCCCGTAACAAAAAAAAATTTACCTTTTGTGCTCCTTTATAATTCCAAATTGGCCATCTGTGCGACAAACACGTACACATGCCTTGTATAATACCTGGACCTGTGTTTTGTTAATTGTTAAGTACCGTCTTTATTTATTGCTAGCTCATCTAATGGCCCCGTTTTGTGCACCAGTAAGCTGACAGTCCAGCTGTCCATTGTTTCAATAGGACACGCGTGCACAGATTAGCGGTGGAATGAAATTTGCGCCTGCAATTCCCTTTCCCTCCACACCTGACGAGTGGCGCTGCTGCAGCAAACTCGTCTTGCCCTCATCAGCGCCACGGGGGTGATAACCAATGGTGCAGAAACCTTCGCTTCAATCCTGGAAGGTTGATGTACCGTGCGCGTCGTCTTATTAAAACTTAGAGCATTACCGTTAAAACTCATAACAAAGTTATTACGGTTGTGTAGGTGTGACTGGTCTAAGAGTTATATAAATATAAATGCCACAGTCCTTTTTTCATTTTTGTGTTAGCCTCCTTATGCGGCAGCATGCTAACGTTTCACACCGGGGGTCCCTGCGACTCGCAGGAGCAGGTGTGAGCCATACTGAGATCTGTCGTCGGTAGTCACGAAGTAATAAAATTTCTCGTTCCCCCCGCCCCTCCCATTCTGGGGCTTGAAGTAGTACAATTCATTAGCGTCTGAAACGGCCAGCAAAGCTTCAGAGAGATTTTAGAGCAGCAGGAAGCAGCGCGATATTACAGATTTACTTTGTGTAATTTGGGGAAGGGATAAAGCTCACTGTCGAAACTGCCTCTCGCCCCTTTAGGAAACCCACCTCTAGGCCACTTTTGAATATAGTTTTATGAGCCAAAGTACCTTCTTGACTTTTGTTGTCTTTCTCTTATTAGTGCTAATTGACTGTTTTTACGATGGTCATAATGACTGTGCCTGAAGTTGGAACCCCACCAGTGTTGTCTGTGTGCCTTTATGGAGAAGGGGGCGTTAATGTAGCATGTAGTTGTTTTACTGACTCAAGGGCACAGGAGGGCCTCCGTACTGCATTTTTAACATTTGTTTTGTTTTCTTGTGTTCATTGTCTGTAGCCCCGCACTGTGGAAAGCGCAAACTGTTTTCTAATGAAGAATTATTAATAATCATTAAGTAGTGTTACCAGCTATAACAGTGCATTTGTTACAAATTACAAAATATCGCAGGTGCATGCATCTTCTGTATTTTTAATATAAGCCATTACGTGCATCTACCACAAGAGGGCGACAGTAGATACAATTTGAAATGTGAAAGCTACAGAAATGCTATCTTTCACAGGGTTCTTCTGCAACAAACTTGTATTTTGTATGTGTGGTTTTAGTCTGAGCCAGTACCAGTGAGCTTTTGGAACTGAGGAGCAACTTTTCACACAGATTTGGCACTGAACCTTTTTTTTTTTTTGGCATTGAACTTGGTATTTAATCAATTATTTCGCGATGTGTTGCTAAAGATAAAATGCATAGAAGGTCCTTTAAAGAGCAGCAAGAGGACTCAAGTGCTGGTAACCTGCCAGTGGGAGGAGAGAATGAAACCGATTTGACCATTTAGCCGAAGCAGCCACAGTTTTTGCTCTTTGACCTTTAGCCTGTAGTGCTGTGCGCTTTCAATGGGAGTGTGTTGTTATGCATAACATCAATATGAAGTTAATGAGTCGGTTTACTCAATGGTTCCTCCTATTCACTCGGGCTTTCTGCCTGTTAGCGCATCCCCTGCCCTGGAGGGGGGCGCTCTGAGTATATAGTGTGTAAGTAGATGATGCATTTTGTGTTCCGTTTCTTGCAGGCTGGGAGGAACAGTCGCAGCCTATAAAATTGTCCCAGATGAGATCGATGAGATCAAGGTAACACCATCCTCCCCTTTTGCCGCATATCAATCTGTAGCGGCCCCTGGGGCACCTCATTTACTGTCCCTTCATCTCTTGTACAGGAGACTCTGGTGGACTGGTGTGACGAGAAAGAGTTGAACCTCATCCTGACTACCGGGGGCACTGGTTTTGCCCCCCGCGATGTCACACCCGAGGTACATGGGGACCCACCTGTTTGTGTTTGTGTCCATGTGAGTGTGCGTGAGTGTGAGCGGCATGCGTGCATGTTGGCTGCATGCACAGCGGCGTGTGCACGCGTCCCCGGCTACAGATCGCGCGCTAGCTTAGCGGTGTTTTCCCTCGCCCTGTTTCAGGATCCGACATCAAGTCTGAACGGTAATCCAAAATTTACATAAGCGATCTTTAGAGGCCGACAGTGTCCCTAAGCAATCAAAGATTCCAGATTCCTCCCTGTCCCGACTACAAGGCAGATGTCCAGGATAAACTGGTACTGCTCTGCACTGTAACTTCACTGCCTTGATTACATACGGCATGGAGAAGACAGCATACAAATTACAAGTAATAACATTCACACAAGCGAAATATACCATGCATTTTGCTACAGCTGTGAGGTATACCATTTAGCAAGCTTAACATTGCTTATTTGGCTTAATCCAGCAAAGGGTCACAGGTTTTTTTTTTTTTAGGCTTGCTGGGGGAGGGGGGGTCTCCAGTGAGGCAGAGAGCAGGGAGGATTCCCGAGTCAGCGTTCTGCTGCTGCTGCCTTAGGCGTGGACATGGAGGTAGACATGAGATTGGATAGATAGAGATTCTGATGCTGAAATAGATACTGACACAATTACAGATGCTGACAGTGACACAGATACAGACAGCCAACCGTGTACAAGTATAAATATACAGAGGCTGACACCGGCGTGGCCAATGAGATAAATATACAGGTACTGAAATGGGCACTGAAATACAGATATAAATAGACAGGTACTGATACTGACATACAAATATAAACATACGGGTACTGCCATGGACACCGATATATAGGTACTGATACAGACAGTGAGATACAGATATCAACATACAGGTACTGATACAGGTGCTGACATACTGATGTAAACAGACCCTGGTACAGAAGTAAACATGTAGGTGCCAACATTGTCACCAAGATACAGGTATTGTGACAGACACTGAAACACAGATATAAGCATACAGGTACTGACAATGAGATACAAGTATAAACATATAGGTAACAACACTGAAATATAGGTATAAACATACAGGTAACAACACTGAGGTACAGGTATAAATATACAGGTAACAACACTAAGATACAGGTATAAACATACAGGTAGCAACACTGAGATACAGATATAGACTTGCAGGTACCGACATTGACACTGGGATGCAGGTACTGTCACAGACACTGAAACACAGATATAAACATACAGGTACCGACATTTACTGTAACAGACACTGAGACGCAAATATAAGCATCCAAGTACTGGCACTGTGATGCAGATGTGAAAATACAGGTAACAACACTGAGACAGGTATAAATATACACGTACCGACACAGACCTGTATGGATACAGATACATACAGATATGTAGCTATATATGCTGACCTGTGTGCAGGTATTGACACAGCTACCCTATAACATAGTTGCGTGTTACAGACATAAACATAACCATAGCTTGTTATAAATACTGCTATGGCTGCAGACACAGGCCCTTGACTGAAACGCTGACTCGGATGTAGACACTTACGCAGACGCTGACACAGCGCCGTTTCCGGGATGTAGAGGCCTTCTGCATTCATGCATGTGCCTCTTTGTGAGGTTCATGCGTGCCGTTTCCTGGCTCCACCACGATGTGGCCGCTGGGCGGTGGGGCGTGGCATGTTCAGACTGAAGGGATTGAGCCGTGGTTTATCCTTAGGGAGGGACACAGCTGTAGAGCATGACATAAGAGATCTGCGTTCCCTCGGTATCCAGATGCAGCACCTTAACTGGGCCTTAAGCAGGGCAACTGGCTTCTGAAAACCTGACTAATGGGGTCATTCTCATGAACTGTATTTTTGTGGGAAAAAAAGGTTGCAATGAAATACTGTTTTGTTTCCCCCCCCCACCTATTTATATTTAAATGTGTAATTTGTTGCTCTCAATTTTTATGTTTTTTAAAAACAATTTCCCCCCCAAAAATCTCATTACCGTAACAGTTCTAGAATCAAATAACACTAAATCACATAAAATGTTTTTTAACTATTTCAACTTCATTGCATGTAACCAACAATAAACAATCAATCTGAAAATATACATGTATTTTGCTTGATTTTATTTTTGTTTGTTTTGTATTTATTTGTCATCTCTGTAATTCTTGCCCTGGATTTGTTCAAATACTTTATTACAGAAAGAAGTGATAACATAACTGAGTACCCTAGAGGCAAAATTGACAGCATGGACAATGAAAGTTAATTTGAGGCTGTCTTCAAGCTAATTTAAAAAATTAGAGAAAACCGATGTGGTAATGAGTTTGCGAGAATGACCCAGTGGTGAGCAGAGGAAAAATACATGGTGTCCATTCTTAGTGGTCCGGCTTGGTATTTCCTTTATGTCAATGTCAGTGAAGATCTATGAGCATTGTCAGTAGGGGACGAGTTAAGTGTAGGGTCATTGACATTATGAATGCAGTGCCGGTAGCTCAGCAGTAACACACAAGGACCCAGAGGGCGTGTCTGCATGTGGGATCTGTTCCGAGGTGAATATATGGTTTAATTATGGTCTTAATACTGTCTTCTGCCTTGCCAATCAGCCCCTTTCTGTCGGTATGGGGATATGCTTGCCACTGATGTCCTCTGTGGAAACAGGGAGACGATAACAAATAAAAAAGTTTTAATATAGAAGTTAAGAGCTAAGAGAGTAAGAGAGAGAGAGAGGCAGTGCCATGCCTTGCAGTTCTCAGAGAGCAGTGTAACTGCATCTCTGCAGCATCACTGAAGCCTCTGCAGGTGGGGAAGATGGGTGGGGGGGCGGCTCTCGCAGCGGGTCCTCATGAAGGCAGATGCCACACCCAGCGGTGCTGCCAGGGTAGCCGTGATGACAGCCGTCGGATGGGCTCTCCGCAGCACAGACGCTCAGCCCCCATCTGCAGGATGCGCTGTGCACTTTTCACTCCCAATCAGCTTTTTACCGGGATCAGTGTATCAGCCACTAATTAAGTTGTGTTAATAAAAATCAGTTGGGCTGTCACCCAGTTGACCTGGAATTTGTTATCGCTGCCATTGAACAAAAAAAAAAGGGGGGTGGGAGAATTTAGCCAGAAAACACAAACCGATAAGTATCTTTAAGTATCTCGCCGGCAGCACACTGGACCTGTAAGTGCAGGAGATCTCTGGGTGGTAGCTGTCAGTCGTGATGAGCACCAGTGATGCCTTGCTGTCAGAGGGCCTTCTGGATGCAGTTACTTCAGGCCGGTGACTGATCTATTCCCACCCCCCTTCATTCAGGCGACGAAGGAGGTGATTGAACGCGAAGCCCCAGGGATGGCGCTGGCTATGCTGATGGGCTCACTGAATGTCACACCACTGGGCATGCTATCCAGGTAAAGCACACCCCCCATCCATAAAGCTCTGACCTATGACACTCCCTCTGCTCACCTGTGTTCCTTCCTGTTTCCCGTGTGTGTGTGTGTGTGTGTGTGTGTGTGTGTGTGTGTGTGCGCACGCACTCGCAGGCCCGTCTGTGGCATCAGAGGCAAGACCCTCATCATAAACCTACCTGGCAGCAAGAAAGGCTCACAGGTAAGACTGGCAGCTGTGGAGCTTCAGGGTGGAAGGTAGCCCATCTGTTTGGGGGTAAAAATATATATTTGGAAAAGTGCTGCAACCTCATTTAAAAGCTGTCATGATAAAAGTGTTTTGTGTGCAGTTTTGGCGATTATTAGTTCCTTCCATATTGAATGTCTTTGTTTTTAAAAATGCAGGAACTGATATCATTCGGCATCTTATCTTAGGCTTTTGCAAGAGTTTCATTGCAGCGATGATAATGTCGCGTTAGTCTCCGTTACCCATCAGCCCCTGCGAAAGACATAACATCCCGCTGCGTTAGTTTGAAAGCAGCAACCTGGCATAAGGGGGTTAGACCGTGAAGGTCTGCTGCGCTGGCTGGTCCATCCATGTTCATCCAGTGGTCTCTTCTGGCGAAGTTTGTTGGCTTTCGGCCACTGCCGGGGGAACCCAAGCCGCAGGGGGAACCCAAGCCGCAGGGGGAACCCAAGCCGCCGGGGGAACCCACACCGCGGGGGGAACCCACACCGCAGACGGCCTTGCTCATTTTAGTCTTACAGAAATGCTGGAACACTATTGGGGACTCTGCCAAGTTTCATGCTAAGAGCTGTAGCCGAAGGGGTGGGAGATGTTGAAAAGAACATCATCTTTGATTCTGTCTGTAACGTTGATCAGACAACACCAGGCATGTTGCTCTGGATGGGTCAGTGGTTGCCAATATGTCACCTGTGTTTGTGCGCCTGTGCTCACTGGCCCCCTACAGGCTGCTAGTAGCACACATGGGCCCAATGAGTAGCTCATTTAAAACCTTTTAGAAATATGATTAATTAAGTTAATCTTGTGTAATTTTAATTGTGATTATATGTGTGCCCCCCTCCCCCACCCAGTGGTTTATATAACCTTGTATCAAACACATATCTCCCCAGATTATTTTCTTGTAAAAGTTCTGTAGCTCTCACTGTGAATCATGTTTGAGAGCCCCCCCCCCCCCCCATGTGACCAGTTGTTTGTCCTCCTTGGGGACATGGAGCTTTTAGAACAGGACGAGCCCGAGTAAATGAGCGCAGTTAGTCGCCGCTGTATCAGCCGGCGGCAGCAGGCTAAGAGGAGAGCAGCCATGGATTCACTTTGCATGTTTTTGTGGCCCATTAGTGTCAAGTGTGGATTGCATAAGAGCACAAAGTTAGTGACCCTTGTTTGGCTGCCAAATGTCAGGGTCATTTCCAGATCCGAAGGGTTTTATCCATGTACCGCAATGGTGCATGTGATACTCAAACCATCATAAAATGGCTTTTTTGATTAATCAGAAAAATAGAATTAACTAATGTTTACCTTAGATGTACTTTAAATACATTCGATTATTATTGCAGTAGGTAATTATGTTGTTAGCGATAAGTAAGTAAAAATAAGGAGCAACATTATTATCGTTTTGTTGTCATTGTTGTTTTCATTTAGATGTTCCGTTTATCCATGGTGTGTCTTCACTGTTTGGAGAGAGGTTGCAACTTCTCTGCACTTCTGATTCAGACATCTGTGTCCATGTAGAAACTAGCCTAGACCCTGAGGGACGTCCCCAGATGTTTACATGGCCATAAAGACGAAACACTACGAGTATTAAACACAGAAAATACCCTTAGTAATGCAGCAGGAGTCAGTGTCAGGCAGATGAAGAGTAGATAGCTGGATCAGTCAATTGACACTGCCGCCCTAAAGGTTAGCAGCGGTATTAGTTGAATTGTGGCATATTCCTCTTTATGGGTACAGCAGCAAGGTCTCTTGTGGGAATAGAAACTGCAGCTCCAGCCACATGTCCGGTTCCGCGGTTGCTAGGCCCCCTGCTGTCCTGAACCACCCCTCTGTCACATGTCCGGTTCCGCGGTTGCTAGGCCCCCTGCTGTACTGAACCACCCCTCTGTCACATGTCCGGTTCCGCGGTTGCTAGGCCCCCTGCTGTCCTGAACCACCCCTCTGTCACATGTCCGGTTCCGCGGTTGCTAGGCCCCCTGCTGTCCTGAACCACCCCTCTGTCACATGTCCGGTTCCGCGGTTGCTAGGCCCCCTGCTGTCCTGAACCAGCCCTCTGTCACATGTCCGGTTCCGCGGTTGCTAGGCCCCCTGCTGTCCTGAACCACCCCTCTGTCACATGTCCGGTTCCGCGGTTGCTAGGCCCCCTGCTGTCCTGAACCACCCCTCTGTCACATGTCCGGTTCCGCGGTTGCTAGGCCCCCTGCTGTCCTGAACCACCCCTCTGTCACATGTCCGGTTCCGCGGTTGCTAGGCCCCCTGCTGTCCTGAACCACCCCTCTGTCACATGTCCGGTTCCGCGGTTGCTAGGCCCCCTGCTGTCCTGAACCACTCCTCTGTCACATGTCCGGTTCCGCGGTTGCTAGGCCCCCTGCTGTCTGTACCACCCCTCTGTCACATGTCCGGTTCCACGGTTGCTAGGCCCCCTGCTGCTCTGTGTCACATGCCTGCTCCCTCAGGCTGCCAGGCTGCCCTCTGCCTACCTTCACCCTTCGCCTCCCGCAGGAGTGTTTCCAGTTCATTCTGCCCGCGCTGCCCCACGCCATCGACCTGCTGCGCGATGCCATTGTCAAGGTGAAGGAGGTGCATGACGAGCTGGAGGACCTGCCCTCGCCCCCGCCGCCCCTGTCCCCACCGCCCACCACCAGCCCGCACAAGCAGACCGAGGACAAGGGTGTCCAGTGCGAGGAGGAAGATGAGGAGAAGAAGGACAGCGGCGTAGCCTCCACAGAAGACAGTTCCTCCTCACACATCACCGCTGCTGCCATCGCTGCCAAGGTATGGGGAGAATGGAACGAGCTAGAGTAGGAGATGGAGAACATGGTGAATGAGAGAGAAATAGCAGAGAAGGGGACACCGGCCTTGGAACAGCATCTGTTGAATGTTACTCATGCGTCCTGTCTATGGAAGGCTTCCTGTCGCATTCTGATGATGTCATAGTACCCTACATTCAAACCCATTCATACCCATTCAACCGCTTCCATGCATACGTCTCTCACATCCATGCTGTCTATGGTGCAGATTACTGTGAGAATGTGTGTGTATGTGCTTGTCCATTTCCCCCTGTCCTTCTCGTATGTCCTGCATCAGAGTGGACAGCCACATCCACAGCACACTGGTGTCATGGCGAAAGGTGGGCGGTCCATTCCCGGCCTCATCTCCCACGCTTGTCATTCCATCTGCGACGACGGGCCGCAGCTGGTAAGAACCAGGGACCTCCCTCCGAGGTCATATTCCCGGCCCAACATCACACACCTGTACCCTGTGTGCAACAAGCTGCCTCTTGCCCTTCAAATGCTCCGTATCCTCAGTGGTCAAGAGGGCAGTCTCCATGGCAACATCACATCTACTCTGACCCTCGAAAGGACAAAACCAGAGTAATTATTTGTATTGATTTACCTGTCAGCTCCCCTTAACCAAGGCTGCCTTGTATGGCTTGAGTAGATAGAAAAAACATGTGGCATACAGGTCATTGTATAATAAATTGTTATATCACGATTGCTTCAACAAAATCAATAATAGTAACCTGATAGCTGATAATATATTTTCAAGCAGAGCTTCAGCATTAACGAATGCTAAAGCCTAGCTAGGAATGAGGATAGATCCAGGCTAAGTGAAGACAGGTGTAGCCCACGCTGGAGTCTTTAGAGGCCGGTGGGGTGTTGAGTGACTCTGCTGTTTTGACAGCAGTTGGTAGCTTAGCACCACTGAGGGCCCAAGGATGAGAGCTTGCGGCTCATTGGGGCATAAGGGGGGTTTGGGGGGGGGGGGGGGTGTGGGGGTGGAGGAGGGGCGGACAGATGGCCAGAGAAAGAGGGAAAGAGATGGGAAGCCAGGGAGGAGAGAAGAGCGAGAGCCTGGCTGCGTGCAGGAGAAGCAGCGACACAGACGTTGAGTCAGCCTGGGCTGCCTGCAACCGGGTGATTATATTTAGAGTGGAGGTTAGTAGGTTCTTTGTGCGTGGAGATTAACAGCCACCGATTCTGTTTTGGGGCTGAAGGACACCTCTAGCTCTGAAGTTCACCCAGCTCCCAGTGCTTATGAGACAGGTCGGAGGCTGTCATAGCCCTCTGAGGAACCTCGTGTCGTCCTGACTGTCCTCTTAGTTCTTGCACCCACTGCACCTGTGACCTGGGAACAGGGCGCCGGCTTTGCTGCCTGTGTCTCAGAGCGTCGTCCCGTTTTCACGCCCCCCCCCGCTGTCACGTTTCCTCACTCAGAATTGTCTCACGGTCGCTCGGTCTTCGTCGCTGCTGTTCTTGGAGCAGTTCCAGTTTTCGTCGGCTCCTGAACACTCTCGTGTCTAAAACATGCAGATGTAAAAAACCGCCAGTGAACGTCGATGCTGCACAGTCATAGTTATTAATAACCCGAACCCATATTCATTCTTCACAGAAATCACAGGGCATGTTTAGTCACGAATAGAAATTAATAGCATGTGAAAGTGCCGTTTGCCCTGGTGATTTGCCGCTCGGTGCTGGTGGAAAGCCGGCGGTGTTGTGCTCCGCTCCTCTTCATTATTATGCTCCATTATTGTCTTTGTCTTGGCCTAGTTCTGCGTTCCAGTTCATGCTAAGAAGCTGCTGTGTTGAATGGAGCCTCCATGGTGGCAGCCGATGTTATTTTTGACAGGCCTGTGTATCTGAATGCTTTGTGGTCACGTTTATGTTTTCCTGCAATCCCATTATTTTAATCTTTCTTTACATTATTTTACTCAGTGCTTCCCTCTGCTGTTGCTTCCCCAAAGCATAGCAGTATAGGAGTGTGTGATGTTATAGACTAACGGAAGCTGATATGGTAGTAATGGATAGGAAGGAAGGAAGGGCTTAACTGGCTGTGTCGAGTTTCATCCATTGAAATCGTGTAGGTCATAGGCCATCCATGCTTCTTATGACCCAAGCTGAGCTGTGCCCAGCCACTATTTTGCGGCCAGACCAGTTTCCTCCTGCAAACCGTGACCAGACATGGGGCTGTATGTGGCTCAGTAGGTGTGGCCGTGGTCGGAATGTCGCTGGTTCTAATCCCTGGGTCGGCAGAGTGATACCCTCGTTGGGCTCTTGTGCAAGACCCTTAACCGCTATCTGCGCCAGGGACTGTCTGACCCCGCTTTCAGTTGTACTTTGCTTTGGATTAACGCATCTGCTAAATAAGTAAATGGTTGTTTCCTGTGTCTCCGCTGCTCGATATGTTCTGTCCCCTCTAAAGATGCCTTTCTGCGTGTGTTTGTTTTGCTGGGACAGATCCCAGACTCCATCATCTCCCGGGGTGTCCAGGTGCTCCCCCGGGACACTGCCTCTCTCAGCACCACGCCTTCGGAGTCGCCTCGTGCCCAGGCCACCTCACGCCTCTCCACTGCGTCCTGCCCCACACCCAAAGTGAGTGACACGCTTATCTGGCTGCTTGCACCACCCAACCTCAAACCCACACCCACTCCCCCTTCACTGCTATCACTTCCCACAATCCCCCGCCCCCCTGCCTCACATTTCCTGCCTGAGCCACCTCCTATCTCAAATTTGGCGGGGTGGGGTGGGGAGGGCAGGTCCGATCATGTGACCATTGGGAGGTGGAGGGCACTGTGGGGGTTGATGTTGAGCTAAGCATCATAAGTGCCCCTGAACCAGGGCTCTTTGCCTTAATGATTATTGGGTTGTCAAGAAACCCCTCCTCCCCATGCTCTCCCTCTCCCTCCGCTTTTTACCCATTGGTCTATTCATGACAGCAGAGGCTCCTGATTGGTTGGGGGAGGCACGCCTACAAAGAGTCAAATATCAGTCATTGGTGCCCCCAGCTTGGCATCTTATCACTGTATGATTAATGTACAATGATATGGTCCTACAATGTGTTTACATTTGTTTTATGTGAAGAGTTTAATTTATGTGCAGATCTGCTTTCCTGCATTCCTGATTTGATGCGGCCATTGGCGATTTACGTAGTGCTACCAGTCTTGTGAATCGTGTTGTAAAACAGTAGGTTATTTGGACATTCTTTTAACGGTGGTGGATTGTAAACAAACATGGTTGTTTGTTTGTGTGCTGGGAAGGATGTGAGTCAGAAGAGCTGGGGAGGTTGGGGCTTAGTGGGAGGGTGGTTTGGTTTGGGACATAAACACTAAAAAGTTTTGCCGACACCTCTTGGATCACCTCTCTTTATCACTATAACACCTCATCTCATTTGGTTTGCGGTAGCAGGTGGGCACCACGGAAACGAGGAGGAATCGTCACCCGTCACCGTGGCGACTGCTTCATTCATTCCTCCCTGCCTTCAGTCCATTTTGACTGTGCCGAGGTTGTAGGGAGTAGGGTGTCCTGGGGGGGGGGCTCTCCTGTGTCTGGAGAGAAGGGCAATGCCAGTTTTCCGCTGTCTGCCAAAATTGGCACGTCTGTCACTGATCTCCCTCACAGGCTTCAGCTCCTCCCTGCTGGTCCTCAGAGCCAGACTAAGTTCTACCTCATCTGTCCATCTGTCTTTTTCTCTCATTCTTTTATCACCTGTGTCAGTTGGGCTTGATATCTGTGTGTGTGTGTGTGTGCGTGCGTGCGCGTGTGTGCGTGTGTGTGTGTGTGCGTGTGCGCGTCTGTGTGTCAGGTCATACAAAGGACTCGGCCCTCTACAATAATCTATGCAGTGGTAATATTGACATCGCAGGTAATGTAACATTACAGATTCGCTGTGTAAATGCCAGGGTTGGGTTTGTCAGAGGAGCTGGGAGATACAGTACAATAGCTACGCACGACGGAAAACGGAATCCGCTCTGTTCCCCTCATTTTGAAGCTTTTTTTTTTAGCTGTTCATGATCACAATCATCTGTTTTCCTCATAAGTAATGTCTTCACATTCAAGTGCATTGATTTAAAATCATTTAATCTAACATAGTTTTTTAATTAATTCAGTTGAATGTAAATATTTACCAGTATGTGCACCATGCATGGATGCATGGATGGATGGGAAGCGTAAACCTCATGGATCCTTGAAATATTTTTTCCCCCAAATTTGTCATATTCGTGCATCTTCCTACACTGATGGCTAGGTTCCCCTGTCGGCCAGGATGTGGAGTTCCCATGTCTGTGTCATTGTACGTCTGTGTCAGACCCGAAGTAAGATAAGAGGATCTCTTCCTTGAGTGTTCCTTAATCTGTTTCGTAATCGTAATTGAGTCGCACAAAGGAAAATCTGAGACAGATGATTAGTGAATTTGTTCAGGAAGAGAAATGTGTGTGGGCTTGTTTATATTCCATTGTGGGAACCAAATGCTCCCACAGTGCGATAAAAAGCTTTGATTTTGTGGGGACATTTTTCAGTTCCCACAAGGGGAAACACAATTTTATAAAAATCTGTGAATCCAATCAAAAAACTAAAAATTGCAAAAGTTCTGTATATTGTTTGCTTACTTGGTTACTTATGGGTAAGATTAGGGCTGTGTAGGGCTTAAGGTCGTCATAGTTGGGATTAGAGTTATGCCCATATGGGTGAATGAAGAGTCCCCACAAATATATTTATCTACCTAATCTGTGTGTGTGTGTGTATCTGCATCTTGAGTGAAGAACTCAGATTTGCTGAAAATATTGCAGCTCATTGCATAGAGACAGGATGTCTATGATTGAGGGGGCGGATGCTGTTGGAGTGGGGCTTAAGGTAAAGGTTAGGGGTACCTTGATGTTGCAGAGGCCGTGGCTAGATGATGGTCATGAGCAATTAGCACAATATAAGCCATTCTTCAGGTAGAACACAGTCATTGATTACCTTTTAAAAAAAGATAAGATGGAGATAAATTTTTCCTTTTACCTTTTGTAGATGAGACCGGGGCTTTTTCATTAGCCAGGTACTTTTTACTTAAGCCAAAAGTAAGGATTGTCTAGTAGGATGGTTGCTTGCCTCCTATTGGACAGTTTTTTCATGCTTGGCTTAAGTTATCCAGCTAACTGGGATATCCGGTCTTGAGGAATAACCCCGCAGAAAGGAGCTTCATCCTATCTTTTTTCAAGTCATCAAAACAGTGTGATTCCATCCAAACCTAAGCACTGAAAATCTGGCGGCCGATGAACTGGCATGGAGATGGCGACCAGATATGTTCTCCATCAAGGAGACGGGGACATCCTGAGAAAGGGCCAGCCGGTATGTCGCCTGGAATTCTCCAGAAGGGATTTTTTTGAGTTGTCAGGCCAGACTCTGGAGCTGTCAGCTCTGCAACAACAGTTCTGCTTTCCACCTATAGTAATGAGCCGTTAAGTAAGAACAGTGCAGGCTTGGTGTGTCTCGGGTGTGAATGAATTGCAGTTACAGGGCAGCGACCTCCCTTATCTTCTCCGTGTGCAGTGATGTTCCGGTTTATGGATGAAATCCCACAAATGAACTGCAAGCAACGTACAGGACAAAGTGTGAGTCCGGTCGAAGCGGCCTTTCGAGGTCATGATGGGATTTTGGCAGGCTTGAGTGGGCTGGTACCGTCAGTTTGCCCCGAAGAGACACTCGTGGAAATAACGCACCCATCATGAGATTTAGAGTCCAGTTCATTCACTTCGATGCAATTGAGGTGGAGAAGAGCAGAGGGCAATAGGTGGCGTTACCTTGGAAAAGGTGGACGGAAGTGCGTCCCATATCGCCCTGGGGGGCCTGTATGTAGCTCAGCGGAGTAGTATCCGTGATTGGAAGATCACCAGTTTGAATCCTGACAGATGCCACCATTGGGCCCCTGAGCAGGCCCCTTAACCTCCGGCTCCGGGGACACTGCACGCTGGCTGACCCCCAACTTGTTCTTAACTATATAAATGTCTGTGTGTCTCATGGAAAGCAAGCAGGGGTAGGTGAAGAGAGAATTTCCCTACAGGGATCAATAAAGTATCACTGTTCTGTTCTGCTCCTATTTCTATTCTATTCCTATCCTATCCTGCCTTGTCCTGACCTGTCCTGTCCTATCCTTAAATCCCACCAACTTTTGTTCACACAGCATGGGATTGTGACAGGCTGAAGACAGGCATTAGTCTAAATTCTGTTTCTGATCCTATCTTTAAAGGTATACATGACACTAAATAATTACTGTATTTGGGAATCCCCCCCCCAATCAGAAATCACTTTGGTGTAAAATTATGTAGGCAATGGGTTTGTTGGCCCACCCGTCTGTTATGGGAGCGAGGTTGTCCTGCATGCATGCGGTTCGGGGGGCGGCTTGCACCTGTTTCTCTCTCCGTCCTCCTGAGCATCCGCTTCACTGAAGCCAGAGCACCTGGGTACCAAGATAGAGATGTATCTGAATGGAGTACCCCACCCCCCCCAATCCAGGCTGATGCGCCGCTGTAACTTACTGCCATTCTGTGCTGCTACAGCCAGCATTAGCCCCCGGTGGTGTTCACTCATTCTCTTCCTCCTCCCTTTCTCACTCTCTCCCCTGCTCACTCTTCCTCTGTTCCTCTGCTCATTCTCTCTCCCTCTCTGGCTCTCGCTCCCTCTCTCTCTCTCTTTCACTCTCTCTGCCCCTCTCTCTCTCTCTCTCTCTCTCTCTCCTTTCTCTCCATCTGTGTGTACTGCATGTGTGTGGGAGAGTTAGTCGCTTTTCGGAGTCGAGCGAAAGCATGGTGAGTATCTTCTCTCCTCCTGTGCTGCGTGTGCCTTTACGACTGGGGAAGATGAGTGTGAGTTTGTGCGTGTTTGTGTGTGTCTACGCCTGTGTGTATGAAGTGTAGCGTGATGACTGGCAGCAGGTTGCTTGAGATTGATGGCTGCCGAGTGATTGGCCAGGAGCTCGCTTTGTCCATGTCATCAAAAGGCTAGAATCTGCGTACGAAACTGTGGAGATTTGAATCAGAGTGTGCTTGGCATTTTCAGTGGGGCGCACGTTCTGGCAGTTGATCTGGAATGTTGGTGGAAGTTGGGAGGGTGCTATTCTGGACCGGGACCGCCCGAGAGTCCATACGGGTCCATTCCTCAGGGGATGATCTGAAGCGACGCTCACGGATGGCTGCTGTTCGGGAGCCCTGCAGTGTGTCACGGTTGCCTACTCGGGCTGTCAAGTAGGCAGATGGTTTGCACACAGCGAAAACGCTGCTGTCACACTCACTACTAACGTCACGTAATACGTGCGTCGCCGCCGCTACACGATTTCGGCTGTTTGTCTACTCTGTCTTACCCACCTCCATGCCAATGTTTACTTTTCTGGAGGTTGTTCATGCTACCGGGCACAGGATGCACACAGGGCTCGTGCCCGGGGGGTGAGCAGGGCAGCGATGCATTGTGCACTCTCTCCCTCTAGACACATGGGTCACCTTTTTGAGTTTGTCTAATTTCTCCTTGGTGGCTATAATTTCTTGTCTTGACTTTAAAGTTCGCCTGCGTGTGCGAACAGAGTGAGATGTACAGGCAGTTGATATCCTGGGGCGTTGTTATGTCTTTACGTGCGGAGTCCGCTTACTACCCGTGTTTTACAGCTGCACTCCGCACACATGCGTGCTTTGCGTGCAAAAGATGCATTGGAGTTCCGAGGCCGTGGCTAAGATTGTGCACGATTGGCCCAAACAGAATGTATATAAACGATGGGGTCTCTCCCAGCCTGTGCGCTCTCTGACTGTAGTCACCTTTTATATCGGCCACATGGTGAAGGTGATGTCACTGACGGGCCTCTGAACGCCTTTTGTGAACAGCAGCGAATCGTTTCCCGTGGCGTTATATGGTTTCGGGTCGGCTCAGTACTGATACGCTGCCTCCCGCCTGGTCCAGACAGAATGAGGTACTTGCTTTTGGAATTGTGTCTGCGGGGATGTCATTGGGAGATAACAGAATGGTTGGGGGGGGGGGGGGGTGCGCACCAGAGCTGCTCAGCCCTGAGCGGGTTATAAACCGCTCCACTGGGGCGCACACGATCGCGTCTGGCCGCTAAGCGTAGTGGGCCCCCGGCACCGGAGCCCAGCCGCCGGGAACTGCTGATCCCGGCACATTTTTATGTTCTCCTCGTCGAGCCTCTGAAGACGAGGCAGCCAAGGTTCACTTTCGCCTCCGCAGATGGATTGTGCGGCTGATTCCGTGCCCGGCATCCGATTGGCTGGTCCCCAGCGCCTGTCCGTTCCCCGTGAGGCGGACTTGAGAGGTAAGAAGATATGTAACACATGGGACTCTGTAGCAGGATGCCGGGAGGAAGCGAACCCACTCACGCTCGCAGACGCTCCTGAGTCACCGTGACAGTCGGCTGCATGCTGTTGGTTATTTTTCTGGCACTTGAGTCAGTTTTTAACTGTTGTTCAGCCGGCTCTTCTGCTGGGCCACTTTCGCTCAGCTTGCTCTGCTTATCTCAGCTTCCCCTGAGGTTTTACCCAGCAACCATCAGGTTACAAGCCTGTGACATTAGTCGCTGCGCCCCCTCCCACCTCGTGGGTCTGTTAAGTGTGCCTGCAGCTCGGCTGTACTGGGTAACAGATCTGTGTGTCAGTTCCAAACCGGGGTGATTTGCAGGAATCCCAGAGGTGGGGTGAGGGGATGCTGCCAGTGTCCCTTAGGGCACAGCTTAAAGCCTCTGAAAGCACGGTATTACAAATAGAGAAGTTTACCCCACAGATGGACTGAGGTTGTACTGGGGCAGCAGTTTCGGATAGGGTGACCGCCGAGCCCATGGCAGGACGGGCACTATGTGCTCCGACAGAGCTTGCTGTGTGCTGATTGGTCAGTCCCCAGTAATCATGCATGTGTCATTAATGTTAATGTACAGGTGGATAAATCTATCAGTCTAGGAAACAGACCAATAGAAGTACAACATGAACCAAAGTATTTAGCCGAGCATCCGAGCCTTTTGGTCTTAAAGTAGTTTGTAAAAGTCCCCCCTGACATGGAGTAAGTGGTCACCTTGGTTTGGGATGGAGACCCAAGACTCAGCATCCCGCCCCTCTGCCTGGTGTCCGTGTTTTTCGATCCCTCACGTGTGCCACTGGAAAGATGGTCCAGGATGTGTCTGTTCGGGTGCAAGTGTGAGTGAATCCACCGCCATCCTCCATCAATACCCATTCATCACATCCAGCACGTGGGTCTGGTCCACGTGTTCCACTCGCCCCGTCGACAGTGATGGAGGAGGTCCTCTGGAGGAGAGGCAGTGTCCTTGAGGTGGCCCCAGTAATTTACACACACAACACTCCTTAAAGCTTTCCCACTGCTGACCTACAAGCGTGTGGCCTCACCTCCCCCGAGCTTGTCACATGGTAGATGTGTGGCCTGGCCACTCATATCATGTTTGCCGCAGCTCCTGCCTTGAGCCTGGGGCTGTAACTGTGTGTAGGGCTCCAGTTAAGGTCTCGCCGCCATGTTTACTGATGGCATTTTTGTGTGGAAACACAGAACTGTTGCTACACCAGTTTATCTCTGATTATTCTCAGTGCTTTGTTCGGTTTCTCATTTCTTGGGATCACCTCTCATTGGTTTCAGGGTTATCGGAACATTTATATTTACATATCATTTATTTAGCAGACACTTTTATCCAAAATGATATACAACTGAGAAAGCCGAGTCAGACGCTGAAGAATTTGGGGGTTGAGGACCTTGCTCGGGGAACCGGAATTCAAACCAGTGACTTTCTGATCACATGCACAGCATTATAACCCACTGAGCCACAGATTTCATTCTCAGAAGCAAAATTGCCTGACAAGACGGCTTCATACTGAGACAGCGGCATTAGCATATGAGGAATGGAGCGTAATGACACTCACCTGAGCGGCCGATCAGGCTTACGGGGGGAAAGGGAAAGGAAAGAGATGTAACGAAGCCAGAGAAACCGTTGGAAGAGCGTCACCCCTCTGAGGATGATGGTACGATGAAAGGCAGTGGGAGGTCAAGGGGAAAAAAACCTTTATGATCCATGCAAGCAGCAGGAGCTGCTCTGGACAGCAGAACGCAGCACGGTTTCTGTGCCATTTAAAAATGCAGAGATGGGGGGCAGAGGTTAGCCAGGCAGCTAAGGACAAACTAAGGATGCCAATTAAAAGGATCTCATGTAGAATTCGGTAGCAAAAAAAGCTGCCTGTTACCAGTGTCCGACGGGTGAAATTGTATGGTTTTGCTCGCCTGCGGGTGAAATCATCTGTCAAAAACAGGGGTGATAATGATTTAAAGATTGGAAAATCAGTCGTAAAAATTCTATTTCTCCATCTGTGGAATGGCTGAAAACCCAATGCGCAGTTTATGGCTGTGGAGTGAGCTGAAGGAGCAGATGCTTCCGGCACGAGTATCTGCTCAATAGACCTCAGAAGGAGCTTGCGTGCTTGGCTACATCAACTGCCACTCCCTTGGTCTGTGGTACCCCATCATATATATATATATATATATATGGATATATATATGTGGATATATATATGGATATACATATGTGGATATATATATATATCCCACACTTCTAATAGGCACAACTGTATTTTATACCATAGTGTTTGTTTTTGTTTTTCTGATGTCTGTGATGATTCCATTTTCCAGGGGAAATTGTACTTCAGTCATCGTGCTCATTTTCCTGGTTGACCTCGCCCTCAGCTCTCTAAAGGCTCTCGAAATTGAAGGTCACACACCTTCCACGAGAAAATAATGACTGATCATTACATGACGTTAATTTTTGCGGTGAGGTAGAGTCCCACCTTCTGCCCTGTTGTCCTGAATGTGCCCTTCCATCCCGCCCAGACCCAAAATTGTGTGTGTCGATGTGAAATGCACTGTGGTCCTCCAGACGTGGGGGGCGCCGTGTCTCCTCCTGCTTGCTGCTGCTTTGTTAACCCTCTTTTCTTTCCACCTCCCCTCAACCCCCCCCCCCCCCCCACTACCATGGCAACCAGGCCCGGCTTCCCTCAAGCTCATCCACCTATAGTGTTACTGAGGTACTCTTGCATGTGTTTTACCGCACCCCCATCTGCTCGTAGCTCCGATACAGCTCCTCCCCCCTCCTCCACAGCCCATCGCCGTGCCTCCTCGGCCCACCACTGGTTATGCCGCTCACTGCTGCTCGGGGGAGGGGGTGCTCTCCATCCAGCACTTCATCTCACATTCCATACACAAATTGGCCCATTTGACTCATTAAATTTTAATATTTATATATTCGTTTTACTGACAAGAGCTTTTGTGGCAGTTCTGTTTGTTTATGGGTTTTAGGAAAGTATGACCATTTTTTTTTAATTTATATTAAATTATTACACCCCCCCCCCAGACTTTTTACAGAGTAGAGCATTACATTTTTGCTTCCTGTTACTCAAACTTTCTGCAGTCATGTCATGGACACACTGACCCAGTATCCTGTAGTCTCCAAACTCCTGTAGGCGGAGTTTAGTAATCATTTTGTCACATGCCTTTAGTGGTTTGGGGGGGTGGGTGTCATCTTTCCCCAGATGCATCAGTGTTCAGCTGCAGAATTTATCAGAATAAATTTACACATTTCCTCAGCCAGCCTGTAGTATGATGTTGACTTATGCAGCTGTTATGCAACCTTTTAAAGTAATTGTGGGTGAATGATGAGAAATGAACAAATTGACTAATTAGCAGTGTTGTTTTTGCTTCTTTGACGAAGCTAGATGGTAGTACACTTTTACTTCTATAATTAAGCGGGCCTTGATTGCTTTTTTCCCCTACATTTATCGTCATCATGAGTAGTACTCCACATCCCCAGCCCTCTTTCTGTTGTCACCGTGGCCATTTTGTTCCAGTGCGATCACCTTGTTTTACATTCATTCGCCATCGATTTCACTGGTTGTTCGTGTCCCGGCCTGGTGCAGTGGATCCCTCAGCCTCGTGTACTTGTGTGACGTGTCAGATGCGCGGATGAGAGGAAAGCCCTTCGGGGTGTGCGGTGTGAAAGGTGCGTGTGCTGGTGACTGCAGAGTGGGAGTGCACTGTTGTTAGTGAGAGAAAGTGTGCTCGAGTTATCGAAGGCCCAGGTGCAGTGTGTTTGTCTGTCTGTCTGTAAGGAGGCTGCAAGCAGGATGTTAACAGGCGTGCGTGTGACTGTGCCCGGCGAGTGACTATCCTGTGGCTTTCTCCAGGCCTCACGGAGAGAGTTCAGGGCTCACCTGGATGAGGTCATCACGCTCAAGTCAAGGTACTCTACCTTGGACCAGGTAAACAGCTAACCTTCCTGCAGCCTACCAGCACCCAGATCACACCACCACCGTTGAGAGAACCGACGCATAAATTAGAAAAATTATAGCCGTTGCCCAAGCAACTCGATTCACGCTCTCATGCACTGGCCATCTCTGTTTCTTCCCCCCAGTGCACAGCGCACAGTGCTGCAGTTCATGTTGCATTGTACCTGTCCCAGTGGGGACATGGCCTTCTGGGGCAGGGGGGGGGAGAAAAACAATCTCACTGGGAGCATGTGGAGCATGAACGGACTCCTCAGTACACCAAGCCATCAGATTTTTCTACTTTCCTCTCCAGCTAGAACCTGGCACACTGTAGAGGGGAAGGGGAACCCCATTTTCTCATAGTCTAAGAAGGTCAAAACCTTGAAACGAGACACTAAACCCAGGATATGGCTCATAAACGCTGGTTTAAAGTTTGAAGCTGTCCTAAGCGGCACATGGAGGCATCACAGCTGTGTCCCTTTGCCCTCAGGGCAGACAGCAGGAGACGTCGAAGGACGTTTCGTATCCTTCCGTTCGAGCACTGAAGAATGGCACAAGGACACTGCACAAGTCCCTCACGGTTAGCCATGCCCACCTTGCTCTCTGTCCTCACGTGGTCGAGCACAGCTTGCCTCACCCACACCTGTAGGGGCCGCCGTGGCCTGGAGCCCACAGGGCCGCTGCCTGGGGGGGTGGGCGGGACCTTTTCCCACCTCGCTCACCCGTCATTTCCTGTCCTCGTATAACCGATACCCGCCACATGTGAGAGTGCTCGGACGCAGGGGGAACGGCGAGCTAAAGGTATGGTACCGTTGACGTGGGAGGGTCCCGCGGCCGAGTCACCGACGGTCCGCTGCCCGCAGATTCTCTCCTTTCATCCATCCGTCCATCACCCACTCATCCCTCCATCCGTCGCCACATTCATCTGTCTTATCGTTCGTTCCCTTCTGCTTCACCGTGTGCGCACATCCGTGTCTCGTCAGGCCATATATAACCAACGGAACAATTCCCGCAAAGTTGTTAGTGTTCTGATAACTGTCCACTTGTGATACAGATGTTGGTTTCATAATCAGCTCTGCCTGGTGGTTTCGAGTGTTTGGTACTAGAGTGCGACAGTGCCCAGTGTGGAAGAGGGAGTTCAGTCAACTGAGCAAGTACGCAGTCCGAATAATAATAATAATAGTGGTGATTCGTAAATCTCACGTACCGCTGTGCTTCTAACAGGTGTGCAGCCTTGGAGCCTGAAGATGAGGCACGGTGTCGAGCCCTTAAAAGACACACGGGCGGTAGCTAAAGTCAGGGAAGCTGAGCTTTGCTGAAAGATGCTAGGAGGGCAGAGGCATTGCCGAATATGTTGTGATGGAGGCCGCGGCTGGCGGCTTGGTGAAATGCTGGGTCTCGTGCCAGTCTAGTTCACTTTTGTTTGTTCCCCTCACTGCCTGCTTTTGGGGCATTTATCGGTTCTATTTGTGTTCTGTTTCATAAATTTGTTTCTTGAAGGGGATTTAGCTTCATTCTTTTTACACAGCTGCTGCAGTGCTGCAAAGAATCACTCTTGGCATGGTAGGCCATCACTCAGAACTTCGGTCCTTTAGTTTTTGTACGCTTTAATCTAGTTCAGTCTGCTGTTCTCCCTGATGACCTTTTTGTAGGTGTGTCTGTACTACCCATGGGAATTTCTGGCGCCGGTCATCAGCAGCTGGATATGGAGCTTGGAGCATTCTCCTCGCGTCCGTACCATGTCATTAGCGATTTCCCATTGAGGGTAGCAGCGTCTTGTTGCTGGCCAGCCCTTGCATCACGGTCACCTTGGGCGTGATCCCTTTGACAGCTCCTGAGCCCGCTCTGGGGACTGCTGCTGAATCCCGGGCATGGGGCCACTGTCCTGTACGCATATTAAGTCTTCAGCTTCGGGTTGACCTGCAGCCTGCTGTCTCTGAGCTGAGCGGTCATTGAGAAGGATCAGTTAGCCAGGTCTCAAACTGCAGCCTTTAGTGGGTTTGGTAGCGAGAGGGAAAATACAGAGTAAAGCAGTGTGTACATTAAGAGTGGATGAAGGGCAGGTGATAGCACAACCCTTTCTGGACCCCTAAGGAAAGACTGATTAACCTAGTTGTCGTTTGTCATCAGGGGTGGGCAGTCTTATGCAGAAGGAGCCATTGTGTATGCAGGTTTTCGCTGTAACTCCCTAATTAGTTTACTATTTAGAGGACTGATCGGCTGAAGATTCCTCGCGCCTGGGTTTGAACAGCTGACCCACTCTGACAGACTGATCAGATGGGGGGGCCCCCTGGTGGCCACTGGGCCCTTAGCAGCTGCTTAATTCGTGTATACCTTGAGGCAGCCCTGGGTGATGAATGCGAGCTTTTTCAGGGGTGTCCAGCTCTGGTCCTGGAGAGTTTTCTATCCTTCCTGACTTCTGAGATACACCTGTTGTCAGGTAAATACCAAGAACAAGTGTGGCTCATCAGAAGCCAGGTGGGATAGAAAACCTACTGGATAGTAGCTCTCCAGGACCAAAGTTGGACACCCCTGATCTAGCCCTCCCTCATTACCATGGTTATCTTTTAACTAAGCGCACTTGCTTAAGCAAGGATTTCCGTGGGTATGTGTCCCAAGTCAACCGTCGACTATCACGTCTCTAGAGGTCACTTTCTTGGTCGGGCCTGAAAAAATAGTACCCGAGCGACACAGAGTGACCATTTTTAAAGGCCAGCCAATTCATAAAAAAGGAAAGCTGTTTTTTAATCTTAATACCGAAACGCAGGCTTATAGGAATGCTGAACGCCATCCATATCTCTCATGGTTTGCGCATGTCATTCCGACGTTTCATTCCCATGTCAGACATGCAGCGCTATTTCATTTTTCCCTCAAAGATGCATCCTGTTTTGTTCATCTTCAAAAGATTCGATTAATTTTTGGAAATTTTGAAATGCCTGACCTGACCTGAAAATAAAACAGCCTTGATCCTACTGAAGTCCGTCACCAGCAATGCATCTCCCGCCTCCCAGCTTTGTTTCTTTATTTCTTGTCCGCGAAGAACCATCCTAAGAAAAGACAAATTCCGTGATTTTGCTCTTTAAATATTGGCAGCTCCGACGATCTCCGTGATATGAAATTCAAATGCAAATGGTGACGAGAAGTTCATTTGCATCTCCGGTATTTCGGGTGCCGTGCATGTTGCGCGTAAACAATATATATTTTTATTGAGAAATGGTAAGTCATACCAAAGTTCTATTGTATGTTTTTTGGTGTGCGTTATGCCCAAGTGGTCTCCCTTTTTATGTCACTTTCTTCCTTTTTATCTTCACTTCTCCTCCTCTGCCTCTTCTCCCTTTTACCCTCTCTAACGTAGGTGTCACATAGACATGACCTAAAAAACAAGGCTCTGTTTAGCCTAGAGAATGGACATGAAATTCCGGCTTCTTCCTCCCGCTGGGGTCTTGTCTATTTCCCTTCGTAACACTTTGTCTTGCTTAGAATGGTTCACTGGTGATTTAAATTCATTTCTGTTTCCTCTGCTTTCCTCTGCTTTGTCTGTTATAAACCTTTTGTTTTTGTCCATGCGATAGCTCCACCATAGGTTGGAGGGCCTGAAAGATGATCGCAGGAGCCACCGGACCTTCGACTCGCGAGTAACTATTCCCTCCAAAGGACCCGCTTCCATTTGCAAACTCCGCTCAGCCTCCCTCGTTTCTCTCTCTCACTCTTTTCTCTCTCGCGCCACTCACCCTTTCCTCCGTAGCGATCTGTCTGTCCTTCTAACATTCTCTCCTCTTTTTACTAGCTGTGTGATGTGTTGGATCTCTTGTGGATTTTGAGTTCTGTTCTTCAGCCTTAATTTTCCTCAGTTCCTTTGTTTTGGTCTTGATTTAATTCCATCTAGATGCAGTTTGTTTCTGATTTTTGCTTTTCTTCTCGGCTGTACCTCATCTCCACCTCATCTAACCCCCACTACCGCCCCCTCCCCCCCTCGCCCTCCCCATCCCCTCTTTCTGAGTTTGCCACAGATACCAAAACCAACCAATCTTTTTCAGTTAATTTGATTTTTTTTTTACATCTAAAACAGTGTCTCAGATGACCGTGCTGGACTTTCGCCCATGTGTGTCGCTCCTTCTAGGCCAAGGACGTTGGTTCACAGAAGTCAGGGGTTCTGGGGTGGGGGGATGGTGGCAATGGGGGGCACTAGCCCCGACACCAGGCTTCCCTTTGAGGAAAACTAATAAGCAGTACCACTATACGGTTAAATTATTCAATAAAGTAGAACTATGAAAAGAAGCTGCTGTAAGTTGTCCCTTGGAGGAAAATTCATATTGCCACTGTCCCACAATCAAGACAGACATTAGTAGCATGAAGGGTTCGACTGGGGGTTCGAGTCCCGCCCTTGTCAGAGAGGTGCACAGCGTCCAGATGTATCCAGCGATTATCGTAAAGGAGAGACTTCCTTCACTGAAGTTTATGGCCTAAGGGGCATCATCTTTAACTATCATTCATGTTACGGAGATTGTTTTAATATCATTTTCAATATTATCGTTATATATTGTTATTTTGTATTTATATTGTGTATATATTGTATTTGTAGTCACACACCCATGACTGGTAGGTATGTTGGTATAGATGTTAAGGAAGTGGAAGCAGTTAGAATGTAGAAGGTGGGGACTTCGGATAGGTGTCCCTGGGCCAGATAGTGTTCGGCGTGAGCAGTAAGTGCTCAGCCTGTCCTCAGTAGACTCTCATCGCCTTTCCCGTCTCCTTGGGAGGGTCTTACCCAGTTGTCAGTTTTCCCCCCTGAGCGGAGCCCATGACACCAATAATGATACTTAAGATACTTAAGGCAGGGCAGTAACACAGCTTTGATTGACATTTCCTCTTCCTTTTGCTGGTTTTACCGACTGTAATGAAGAATATCATGTTATTTGAGAAGGCAATAATATGAATAACTTATAGGCAATTATGATAGGCGATTACCGCTCTCTTGGAAAGCGCTCGTCTTCGTCAGGGTCTGTGGTCATTTAGAGGAATATCGTAATCTCTGGCACTGGTTTTTAAATCATGTGTGGAGGACGGATTTGGGGATTCCCCTTTTGTTCTCATACCATCTATCTATCTCTGTTTCCCCCCCAACCTTTCCCTGCTCCTCTCTCTTCCTCTTCAGGTCCAGTCTCGGTGCGGCAGTAAGGAGAACATCCTGAGAGCCAGTGGGTATTGCACACCAATGCATGTTAATAAACGCAGGCACTCCCCCTGCTGGTCACTTTGGCCTCTAGACTTTGGCTGCATGGCCTGTTTGTGTCTCCATGTAAGGGTGGGATCTTATGGCATTGTGATGTCACAGTGCATAGGAATTAGCAGTGGATTCATGGGATGTTCCTTAATGGCCTTCGGTAGATCGGTAGACATCAGCTGGGAGATGGCTGCTGTCAGTTTCCCAGTATGCACATTGCACTGTCCAGGTGATGCGTCTGTTACCTTTTAGTTCACTAGGGAATCATTTGTATTGCAAAATCTGCTTTATTCCAAAATATCCATTACAAATAGCAATAATTGCTTATGTAGCCGTTGTTGTAGATGATGTTAGTCATATACAGTATATTTTTTATAGCATGTAATAATACATGCATAACTTCCAGTTATTTTAAACAGTTTTGAAATATTGCAATCTATATTTATACCCTTTCATGTTATCTACATTGAGAACACATATATATATATATATATATATATATATATATATATATATACATATATATGTATATATGTATATATATATATATATATGTATATACATATATATATATATATATATATATGTATATGTATATGTATATATATGCATTAGCTTTGTTAGATAAATGTCCCTCATTTGGATGTCTCCTTTACAGATACTCAGCAGGTAACATGACAGTTTACTACAAAATACCAAAGAAAACAAAAAAAAATAAATGAAACTGAAAAATTCCAATTCAGTGCTTTCATTCACCCATTAAACTATGCATAAATAACTGTATAATAGATGTAATAAAAGATACATTGCACGATATGAGGATTTCCAGGGCTATTTTCCGTTAAAAGCTTGATGGATAGTTCTCATTTTCCAAAAGCTGGCAATAAAATCCAAGGCATTTTGATCTCAAACTTGCATCCCCTTTGTTAAACGGCGCGACGCTGCCATCTGTTGGCGAGGAAGATACCAGCAAGGGCTACTCTTAGTTTTAAGCTACCCCTGAAAGACCAATCTTTATATTCTATCTCTGATCTGTATCATTCGTTTAATTATGCATTGTGTATTATCAGACATCAGGAATACCTTTTAGGAAATGTTGTCTGCTGGCTAATGATAAGTGGGTTTCTGTGAGAACTCTTCCCCAGTGCCATGCATGTCTTACAATAGACTTTTAAAAAACCACAGGAGATAATGGAAAATTAAATGTAACTGCTATAAATATTAGCTTTATTAACGGATTGCGAGTGCAGATTTGCTCCAAGGTATGAAAATTAAAGACACAAGTTACCTCTCCGATGCAGGACACATTAAACAGACATTAATAACTTAATATGTTAGCATGGTTTTGATGTAGGTGATGCATTTGAATTGGTATTTATGGTGTGAATATGGTTCAGACCAGTGTTTTCCATCCCTCTGGGACCCCCTGGACATGAGGATCTGTTTTCACTCTGTCAAAAAATTGGACCGGCTGGGGTTCGTGGAGCTGGGATGGAGCAAAAATGTGGACCAGCTTGGGCTCATGGAGCTGGGAGGGAGCAAAAATGTGGACCAGCTAGGGTTCATGGAGCTGGGGGGGGGGAGCAAAAATGTGGACCAGCTAGGGTTCATGGAGCTGGGGGGGGGAGCAAAAATGTGGACCGGCAGGGGGTCCCAGAGGGTCGATTTGTGAGACACTGGTTTAGACGTGTCAGGGTCTGTGAATGACCGCGTTGGGGTATGTGTGACTGTGATGCTTGAGCTGTCCCCAACCAGTCTGTCCCCGGCTTGCCAGGTCACAGCGCAGTGGACATCACCAAAGTGGCCCGGAGGCACCGCATGTCTCCCTTTCCCTTGACCTCCATGGACAAGGCCTTCATCACTGTGCTGGAAATGACGCCCGTCCTGGGCACGGAGATCATTAACTACAGAGGTGAGACAGAGCCTCATGTTCGGTCCCCATGCCTGGACCGTCCGCCCCTGCGTCATGCTCCAGGGACACTTTTTGTCATCTTAAATGCTCACCCCCAACCTCCAGAATACACTGCGGCCCCTCCTGGCATGGATATCTTTTTGTTGTTACCGATACCATTATTCATATGGATTGCTACTTGTCCAAGGCCAACCTGAGCCATGACCATTCTCATTCATGACACCTCCCCCCATATCCTGACTTGGTTCCTTCCGCTGGCTCTCATGTTGTCCATCAGCCATTATTATTATGCTAATCGGGTTATACGCAGTTACATTCTACAGTCGTGCCCAAATATTGCTTATGAGCAGTAGGCAGATATACCATTTATTTAGCAGATGCTCTTATCCAAAATAAGCAGAGTCAGATAGTCCCTGGAACAACTGGGAGGTTAAGGGCCTTGCTGAAGGACCCAGTGATGAAATCATTCTCTCAACCTTGGGACATGAACCGCCGACCTTCTGATCACAGGCACAGCTCTTGAACCCACTGAGCCACACATTTCTGCACACATTGTATTTTTATATTTTGAAGGACAGTGGATAAGCTGTGTTTTGTATAAAAGTCAAGCTGACTTCCAGTTTGAGGTGTATGTATGTGTATTCCGCAGTGCGTACGTCATTCACTGTGCAGACAGGAAAGCAGAGAGCAGTTAATAGGGTTAGAGTTACAGCTGTGTACAGTGTTGTGCACTGCCGCCTTCCATCCAGTGTTTTGTTTACTATGGGCTTTGAGACATCCTCACGTTTATCTACAGCAAGCTAAAGGCTGCCTTCTGGTCCCACTACTAATGCATCACGGCTCATGCATCCAGATGTTCACATTATATTCAATTTTCTGATGCTTTTTCCCCACAAAGTGACCTACAGTACCAATAAAGATTACAATTTATGCCCCTTGCCCCTTGGGATTTGAACCCACAACATTTGTGCTGTTAGTTCAATGCTCTACTTGTTGAGGTAAGGGTATGTTTTGCTGCGACTTTTGCATGAACTCATTGGAAGAGCCTACTTTTTTTCTGCTTCCGGAACAAGGGCCGAGAAGATAATTGGCGCTAATGCCTCCCCAGTGCACTGGCAATCAAACAGGTCAGTGCCTCCCCAGTTGCCTGCGTGCATGGAGCCTGGCTGGGTACCCGGACTACATCCTTCGCTGAAGTTGCCGAGCCCCTTTCTGACAGGAGTGACTGGTTCCCAGCCATGTAACTCTGCCTGGGATGTGCCATCACACCCAGAAAATGGGGAGTGACACACGTAATCTCATCTCTAGTCAGCTTCCCCCATTCCTTGACATTTCCTGAAGTGGTGATGTGTACAGGAAGAAAGGATGTGGAATGGGTGGAGGGTGCAGGGGGAAATCTGAATAAAAACAAAAAATAATCGGCCAGTTTGGATATATTGTTTATGTGTCTGAAAGTGGAGTCGGAATTCCTTTGTGTTCGGAGTCAGTTTGCTAGGGACACACTGTCCTACCCCGTCGCGCTCCTGTCCGATCACGGATCTGTCACCTCTGGAGCTCAGCCGAGTCACAGCGCAATAGGCGATACTTCTGACATAGCGTGATAATGCAACTGTATGACTGGGGAGAGGCCAGACAGGCCTTGTGGAGCTTCTCTATGTTGCAGGCATCTCAGAGTTCCCAGGGTCCATCGCTCTGAGCTTTAAGGTGTCTCCCTCCTGTCTTTGATTTGCTTTGTTTGCTGAGCCTCTGAGAGGCTCACGCTGGGTTTGGCAGCTACGCAGACGACCGTCCCGTCTCAATCCGAGCCCCGTGCGTGCAGTCGTGCCGTGCTCATACCGCTGCGGAGGGCCACACTCGCCGTCGCTTAGCTTTCAGAGAAGGGTGTGCTGGCAGCATCTCAGAGCAGCTGGGTCACTCCACAGCGTCGGTAAAAATTACTATTTGATTTGCCCCTTTGAATCCAGGTTTGAATCCTGAGGGAGGTGTTATAGGTGGTGCAGTGCCTCGCCTTACACCCTCGTGGCTGGAGGTTTGAATCCTGAGGGAGGTGTTATAGGTGGTGCAGTGCCTCGCCTTACACCCTCGTGGCTTTAGGTTTGAATCCTGAGAGAGGTGTTATAGGTGGTGCAGTGCCTCGCCTTACACCCTCGTGGCTTTAGGTTTGAATCCTGAGAGAGGTGTTATAGGTGGTGCAGTGCCTCGCCTTACACCCTCGTGGCTTTAGGTTTGAATCCTGAGAGAGGTGTTACAGGTGGTGCAGTGCCTCGCCTTGTCCTTGCATATTCCCCCCCTGCCACGTGCGTTTTGTCTGGGTTTCTACAGACCAAAAACATGCAAAAAAAAAAGCAAGAGGGGTAGAAAAATGTTTATGTATTTCTTATCCCATCCGGTTGTTTCTCACACAGCCAGAAAAAGGCTCCAGTCTCCCGCCCCCCCCACCCACACACACACACACACACACACACACACACACACACAACAACAACAACAACGTGCCACATGAAATTGGAGGATGAATGGATCTTATTGTTACATTAATGACATATGAGATCAGTCTAAATAAGGATCAAACCACTCAGATATTGACACTTGTGGAAATAAGGTGTTTCTAAATACCCCCTGTGTTTAGCTATATCTTAATAAATATTAATATATTTTACCATGTTGAATCCCAGTGACCATAGTTAGTAATCACTGTAGCTTAGTACAAGTTTAAGCAAGAAGCTACTGAGGTAGGAAATAGAGGCATTACATGCTGGGCTGAAAGGCAGATAACCATTCCATGATGAAATTTAGTATAAAGAATGTGTTTAGGCTTGTAGTCAGTAATCAATGGATGGATTATTATACGTGTATTTCCAGAAGCTGTGATTTGCTGTAAGCAACAGAACTCTGAGTTTGCAGACGGCTCTTATATGTAAAAATCATAAAACTTGTGTCCGCGTTATTCCGTTTACACTACAAAGCCGTGCTGTTGGGCTGTTTTACTGTGTAGATGCCCTCCCCAGCAGTAACCAGGTGCTGATGAGGAAATCCCTTTGCGTTGGCAGAGCCTGTGCCGCCTGGTTCTGTGTGCCCTCTGCTCCGGTGTGGTCAGAGCAGAGACCCTGATGAGGGCCGGCACATCCCCGCGGGAAACGGCCCAGCGAGCAGAAGCCTTCCTTTGGATGCCAGTGTCGCATCTGCCTTCCACTCCGCGTGGCTCCGCATTCATCTTTTACTCAGATTGCTCGATAAATAGCTGTTTAATTTCCAAGCACAGAGAGAAGGATCTATATTTAGGCTCTGGGCAGCTGTGGGTATCTTAGTGCTGTCAGATAAAGGCCCACCGCATAGAAAGTCCCCCCTCTCTTTTAATGCTCTGTCTTTCCTGAGTGCTTTCCAGAGGCGTCTTCATTCCTGCCCTGTAAGTGAAGGGATGCAGAGGAGTCTTAATTAACTTACCTCTGTTTCGCTTGGCGGAGCTGCTGTTTGAGATTAAGGAAGCCCAGTCAGTATAAATGTGTACTGAAACATGTCTCCTTTGGATTGGTTCTTAGCCCACTGCTCCGTATTCATGGAAGCGGCGATGTTATGTGGATCTTTATCATGCAATGCTAATACGTTATTCGCTATTACGGTGTGTGTGTGTGTGTATTTCTTTTCTTTTTTTTTAAGCAGCTGGAGTTCAGTTAAACAAACGCACACAGGTTACCTCAATGCCAAAGAAGTGAGGAATAATGTATGTTTCAGTAGGCCAGTGTTTCCCAATTTGGTCCTCGGGGACCCACAGTCGGTTCATGTTTTTGCTCCCTCCCAGCTCCCTGCCAGACAGTACACATTTTTGCTCCCTCCCAACTCCCTTCCAGAAGTTTAGAGGGAGCAAAATCTGGACTGTCTGTGGGTCACAGAGGACCGTATTGGGAACCACTGATGGCCTCTCCAGGTTGGCTCAGGTGCCTACGGGTCTGTGGTCAATGATCTGAAGAGGTATGTTCACAGCTGTGCCTCAGTGAGGCATGGAACAGAGGACAGGACATGAACATAACCATCAGGAACAGCTGAGGTCATGGTCACATAGCCTTATATTTAAGGGGCATCATGCAGTGCCTCATGTTGTGCACTCTCTGCCCTCTGCCTGCAGACGGGATGGGTCGGGTCCTGGCGCAGGACGTGTATGCCAAAGACAACCTTCCTCCTTTCCCTGCCTCTGTCAAGGATGGCTACGCTGTCAGAGGTAAGGCCCTATTGACCGTTGTTTAGAAGGAATACGGTAAAATGCACACCATGTGTGGCTTATTCCTAGAGCATGGAGGAAGTCTGCATGCTTTTTACATTTGCATGTCAAAAGACCATGGAATCTAAGCTACTTTGTCTTTTTAATATCTGACGTTTACATGGTTCACGTTTATTTAAATGAGCAATGCAGCTATGTTTTAAATAGCACTATATACTTTGCTTAACTCTGACTTGGATTTGGGGTTAAATGTGAATTGGAGTTCAGGAACAAAGAAAGATTGCAGTGGTACTGTAGTTAATCTTTTACGAACTGTGAGCAAATAATTACTGTGTAACAGTAATGGATAATCTCCAGTTTAGCTCTGAATAAAATTAAGTTGACCGGTAATATCGAATTGATGCTCTTGTGGACACTGAGTATCAGAGGGTCTGATGATTTTGACTCCAGCTGAGCACTTAATAGGTTTGTAGCTGTGTATTAACTAAATTTAATATTTTAGATAAAACAGTGTTAAGTTTTACTAAATTAAGTCAAGTTTCATAATAAAAATCTGGTAACACTTTACTGTGTTTTTAACACTATGTTTTTAGTAATTTATAAACACATTCATCACAAATAATAATGCATTCATAAAGCATTGTAAACATAAGCTATAAATATTAATCGAAAGGCATGACACATTATAGCCATGTGTATAATTTATAAATTGCTTGGTCTTAATTGATGGTCTTAATTGTCACCCAAAATCTTTACAAGTGTTAGTTCTTTTTATAGGATGTGCTATACTTGATTCTTTTGGAAACAATGAATATTAAAAACATTATCTTAATTATAAATGATTTACAGTGGTACCTCGACCCACGAACAGTCCTATTCACAAATAAATCGGGTTACAAACCAGATGTTTGAAAAAAAAATTTGTGCCGGTTAGCAAACTGTGTTTCAGGCTGCGAACACACAGACATCCCCCAAAAGCGCCCCAAAGAAGCACCCGAAACATTATGCCCATGAACGGTTGGGGAATGTATAAAACACTTGTTGTAGATGTATGGCTTTACGACATCTCTTCAGAGGTTGAATATCTGAAAAAGGAATAAAATAGAGAGAGAGAGATGGTTCTATTATAGCGGTATGTTACAGTGATTGATAAACATGTTTGTCACATATCGATACATAAAATTACAGTACTTCAATAATAACATAAATTATTAAGTAACTCCTATTTAAGCTTCGTATTCTCCATTCACACATAGTGGCAACTGCGTATTGTTTGTTTACAGTACAAAGAAGTTCATCACCATGCAACACGTGGCATAACGAAAAAAAAAAAAAAATTGCCATATGAAAATAAAAAAATCACATTTTCGAAATTACTGTATTGTTTTTGACTGTTACTCAGTCTTTTAATGTTAATTGTTTAGTTTTTTTGGGGATGTTTTATGGTTCTTTTCCGTGTTTTGGCGTCTTTCGGACGACTGTACTTATTTATATGATTAGTTGATGAAGGTGATGAAGTGTATTTCACTATAAGAAAGATAAACCTGACTAAATACTTGATTAAATTAAGTTCAACATAACTGAAAAATTATACAGAGCTGTCAGCCAGCGGTCCGTCTGATGTCATTTTAATTGTGCGATTCATTTAATCAAGAATACGTCGAAGCGAAAAGAAGCAGATGCCGGCATATCCGCTGAGCCGTTTAAAATTCCTGGCATCCACTAAAACCGCATTTGAGAGGAATATGGCAGTGACAGATAAGCCGCCTTGGTTACGTTATTCATCACGCACGGTAGTATAGATATACCAATATATATTGTTTTGGGATTGAAGTCGGTATGTCTTAGCGGTTGTGTTTCTGCAAGGGTTTTGTCAGGGTGCTAATCAGCCACTGCCAAAGTGCCATCATAACCATAGACAGGCAGTCATGGATCGTCTCTCTGAAGAGGAAGCATTTGTGTCCAGTCCGCCGCTGACAGCCTGTTTCCTCTCTCCGACAGCGGCTGACGGCCCTGGAGATCGCTTCATCATCGGGGAGTCACAGGCTGGCGAGCAGGTGACACCCTCTCACTTCACTTCTATTGAGACCCTTTGATGTTTATCCTTTTTTTTAAAAAATAATATTTAAGGCAGTTAGTTCCACGACATGTCTGCCCTCAAATGCACTTGAGCGCCTGGCACTGTCCTCCAGATGCTTGGCCCTACGGGCTTCATCTGGCTGCATGACGCACTTAGAGGAGACCGTGGGGGGCTCACCTCACCCTGCAATCCTGTAGGCAGACAGTAGACACCCCATTGGAATGATAAGATGGGGAGCGACTCCGTCATTCAGCCATACAGCCCACGAGTCAGTTTGAACTGTCTGGGCCTCCTGCACTGCAGATGAATGATGTGGTCAAGCAGAGGCGAGACACAGGACCCTGCTGTAGGACACACTGCACTTACCTTCACTGTGCCCTGTGATATCGAGCACAGATCAGGTCTATATCCTATTGTATATAGCACTCAGCAGAAGCCAGGCACAAGACCGTGCTGTAGGACACATTGCACTTACCCTCACTGCACGTTGTGGTATGGAGCAAAGATCAGGCCGATACCCTATTGTACATAGCACTACATTGACTTACACCTTCTGATATCAAACACCGGTTGCATCTTCACACTTTGATGTCCAATCCTTGTAAGGCTGACTCCACTAGGGCCATGCAGTGACTTTCATTGAGGTGAACGCCGTCAGATATTTAACACTAGTCAGGACTACAGCTTCTGATATTGTATACTGGTCAGTAAAGGCCATATGTTTGGTTTCAACATTGTTTGGTACCAAATCGGTCATGAGCCCCCCACCCTCCTAAACATACACAGCACCTCCACAATACTGTGGACACGTCCATAATATCCATACCCAAATCTACGCCCCTATCAATACTACACCCTCTGGTACTGAACAGTGGTGGTCTGCACCCTCTTTGATACTTATTTGATACTTATTTAGCGTAATGTTCTTTATCTGAAACACAGCGTCTGCTGCAGTTACACCTCCGACTTACACCTCCGTATTTTAGCTCCATTTGCAGCAGCCCGTGTCTGACACAGATAACACTTTTTTAGTGAGGAGGTGACGCATGACTCACAGAGGTCCTGTGGCACATGTGTTATCGCAGATTCCAGCAGCATTGTAGGTTTTGTCTGAGTAGCAATTGCAATTGCCAATTGTCTGCCTTCTATTCTTTTGTGCTTTTTCCTGACACTGGTGTCAGATAACCAGCTGGACAGATAGCAATTAAGATGTAAAGGTAAAACGCGTAGAAAAGAAAAAAAAAGCTGTTAGTTGACTCTGTAGAGGACGCTACCTAGAATGCAGTCCTGTGGAGAGTCCTGACTTTGGGGCTTCGCAGTATAGAAGCACGTTAAGTAACTCAGGCATAGGAGGTTCTCGTTTGCCGGCCTCACGGGGCTGCATGGTCTCTGTGCCTTAGTTACAGCATCGCCACCGGCAAGACCGAGCATGCGGCCTTCTCTGCTGGGTCAGCGCCTCGTTAATGAATGCATGCTCCGTCAGGCTGGACGGCAGTTAGCCTCAAAGAACCAGCATTAAAAGCTGTACAAATGTTTCTAAAGGATTCGAAGTTTTCGGAAGCTGTCATTTGTACTGGTAGGTGTGCTGAGTACAGTGTAGATGCTTGTGTGATTCCTGCAGACTGGGTAGTTCAACACAGGGTAACAAGACATAGAACAAACACTTAGTAACAGGACATAGAACAAACACTTAGTAACAGGACATAGAACAATCACTTAGTAACAGGACATAGAACAAACACTTAGTAACAAGACATAGAACAAACACTTAGTAACAAGACATAGAACAAACACTTAGTAACAGGACATAGAACAAACACTTAGTAACAGGACATAGAACAAACACTTAGTAACAGGACATAGAACAATCACTTAGTAACAGGACATAGAACAAACACTTAGTACAGGACATAGAACAAACACTTAGTAACAAGACATAGAACAAACACTTAGTAACAGGACATAGAACAAACACTTAGTAACAGGACATAGAACAAACACTTGGTAACAGGACATAGAACAAACACTTAGTAACAGGACATAGAACAAACACTTAGTAACAGGACATAGAACAAACACTTAAGTAAATTACATATTCATACGTATATTTGATATCAATATAGATGTGGAAATATGGATGTATCTGGAAGATACATGCATAGCAGCAGACAATAGTCCAAATACAGAGCACGATTCTGCAACTGGTATGTCAGGCTAAGGTGGGAGTGTGATCAGGAAGGGCGTGTGTGTGCGTGTGTACATGTATGAGCTAACGCACCGGCGTCTTCCCCGCAGCCCACCCACACAGTGATGCCCGGTCAGGTGATGCGGGTAACGACAGGCGCCCCAATCCCCTGCGGGGCCGATGCCGTCGTGCAGGTGGAAGATACGGAGCTCCTCCGCGAATCGGAGGACGTGAGTCTGACCCCCCCCTTCTTAAACATGCACCCACGCTCCTCCTAAATATCACATATATCCCATGTATGCCATATATCCATGTTCCTCCCATACATCCATGTTCCTCCCATATGTCCATGTTCCTCCCATTTCTCCATGTTCCTCCCATTTATCCATGTTCCTCCCATATATCCATGTTCCTCCCAGTTTGTGTGGGCAGTTTATGTTGTGTTTTTAAAAATATGTTTATGTTTTGGGCCTTAGCCCAGAGACCTAATCTGTCTAGGGGCATCAGAGGGGCATGGGTACTCTGGCAGATTTAGGGAGCTCCAGCACTTGACAGGGGCCCTTAAATATGTAAAATTATATGTGAAATTGGGCAGGAAGCCCAAGGTGACATTTTATCAGGGGGCCCAAAATTGCTGGGTACGCCCTTACGAAGGTTGCCATAGTGAATCTTAGCACTACGAAGGTTTTTGGAAATGCAGCTGTATTCCTCTAGTGATATATGGAATTCTCAAAATGAGAGGATGGTTTTTAATAGAAAGAAATAGATATAGAAAGCTTTACTGTTATTGCACTGTAGTCCAGCGAGCTAAACAAATCATTCGGATCTTGTTGGGATTCATTTGGGGCCCTGACAGTACGGGCTTTGTTCTGTAAGAATGGGTGGGGGGGGGTAGGGTAAGTGGCTGGAGGGGACTTGGCAGATGGGAAGAGATGCCGTTTCGCTGGGGGGGTGTCTGATTACTCTTGCGTTTCAGGGCACAGAAGAGCTGGAGGTGCGGATCTTGGTACAAGCACGTCCAGGCCAGGACATCAGGTCCGTGTTTCCTGTCCACTGCCGTGCCAGAGCCCCAGCCTGTAACACCAGTAACACCCTCCGCTGCATCCCACAGGCCAATAGGACATGACATCAAGCGAGGCGAGTGCGTCCTGGCCAAAGGCACACACATGGGCCCTTCCGAGATCGGCTTGCTGGCCACTGTCGGCGTCACGGAAGTCGAAGTGCAGAAGTTCCCCGTAGTAGCCGTCATGTCCACCGGCAACGAGGTTCAGTCCACCGCAGCATGGGCATCCCTCCTCCATACGTCGAACCGCTTCATCTCTTTAGTCTTTCAATTCTGATTGTGTGTCCATTTTTCTGCGGTCCAGCTGCTAAACCCAGAGGATGACCTTCACCCAGGAAAGATCCGGGATAGTAATCGCTCCACCTTGCTGGCCACCATCCAGGAGCACGGCTACCCCACCATCAACCTGGGCATCGTCGGGGACAAGTATGGCTGCCGAACGCTCATGGGAGTTTTACTTACTCAAAAATGTTCAGAGGGCAGAAAGAAAAATGATTGGTTTAGAGAGAAAATTAGATTATAGAGGACCAAGATACCCGATTGGTTGGCCCCTTCTCCTCTAGATACTCGGACCCACCTCCTCTGCAATCTGATTGGTTAATTCTCTGAACCAATCATTTCTTTGTTCTGCCCTCAGAACATTTTTGTGTAAGTAAAACTTCCATCAGCCCCCCGAACCTTCTATGATATGCCGTTACTCTCACGGATCAGAGAAGCAGTGCTGACTTGTCCCCTGTGTGTCCCCCTGCAGCCCCGATGACCTCCTTAATGCCTTGAACGAGGGCATCAGTCGTGCTGATGTCATCATCACCTCAGGGGGTGTATCGATGGGTGAGAAGGTAATTGTCACTCCACAGGGAGAGTTTCTCTTCACCCTCTCAAGTTCTGTTTTTAGAGCTCAGTAAGTCAAAAGAGCATGATGAATAAACCTTAAAGCATCAGACTTTAAACATATACATACAAACATGAACTGCAGAAAAAAATTTATGGATAGTTGTGCAAGTGTGATGAAGGCCATTTCACAATAATTCACCCATTTATGTGTAGATGCAGAAAGTAACGCAGATTCATGCAGAATGTAGCACTCATTTATAGTTTTGGCACTCAGTAACATTTTATCATGTGGAACGTAAGGAATATATTTATCTGAAATACAGTGGACAGTGTGGATACGTTTTAGAATATACTTTAGCGAGTATGCATTTCACCTGTTCCATTCTACGCGAACAGGAAAATACTACCTAGATGTAGGTACACCCTGAAACGTACAAAAATATCTGTAATGACGGCCAAAAAACGGTCTGTAAAAACTGTGATTGATCTCAAGGTTGTAAGTTTGACCCTTTCCATAACAGGACGTGCAAACGTGAGGAGTCGTAAAAATTGAAAATATATGGATAATTTTTGGAAATTAACCAACCGTTCCACAATACAGCCAGCAGTCTGCTGCTGGGTGGGATGCTGGTCCCAGGACGGTAGTTGAGAACCCCTAGTTTAGACTTAAATGCAACGCTGTTGTTTTCCCCTCATTTCAACAGACATTTATCAAGATTTCAGATGACCCAACTTCCAACAAAAACAGCCTTATCCTGCTTCTGTTTCTGTAGACCTTTTTCTTTTGTCCTGCACTATAATTTGCTGGCAGGAAACTAACAATGAATGACCAATTCAGTGTGTTTAACAATGTATCAGGCCCTGCATTCCTCCGTTACGTAAGATGTAATAAAGGGGATTGTGCACCCCTTCGAAGGTTAAACATTTTAACATTGTGAATGGCAGACTGTTTTTAATAAAGCATTTCTTGAAAATGGATGTAATTTCGCAGAAATAATTCCTCGTTTTAAAAACTTGCGTCATTTCCTTTGTTAGAGGAGCTTGTGGCTTCATGGTGCTTGGTCGCCATCTAGTGGCTATGCCTGTGTGTTGCATCAGCTCTTCGGGATTTTCACTCTAATAGAGGCAATAATTTGATGGCAGTCTGTCAGCACACTGTCTGCCTTAGACATTATCCAAATAACAAGGGTGTTGTGCACCACGGAAAACTACTCACTCAAGGTGAAGGCTGTGAGGATATGAATGAGAGAGCGCTGCTATGCTGATGTGCATTAAGTGTAAACCTTCTGGTGTTCATTGCAGGACTATCTGAAACAAGTGCTGGACATTGACCTCCATGCCCAGATCCACTTTGGAAGAGTCTTTATGAAACCAGGGTAAGGTTTACAGATTGATTAATGTATTTAATGAAGCTCATTTAAAATATTAAAGAAACAATAAGGACGAACGATCACCACCATTAATTTACTGACCGTTTGATTCTTCATGCTGTGTAAGGAAGAGTGACCAAGTGTACAAAGTGTTTTTTGGAATGGGACACCCTTCTGTGCGATACTGGTGTCATTGTCTCCTTCTGTCTGCTTGCAGTCTTCCCACCACGTTTGCCACCTTAGACATTGATGGTACCCGGAAACTCATCTTTGCACTGCCAGGTATGGGGGGGGGGGGGCGTGGGGGGGGGTGAGTTCGGGCATCCAGCCATTCCTCGGTTAGCTCCTGGGTTCCGTTCCAGCGGTACCTAAAATGGTAGCTAAATGAAAATCACGCTAGCATAGGCGTGACCGCGACTGTGCTGATGAATTTACCTCAGCCTTCCGTACTCGGTTTGCTTTTGTTCTTCATGAGGTGGTAATTTTTAACAACATTTTGTACATTCTACTTTTTCTCTAAGTCCAGTGTGCATTGTCGGGAGTGTGCATTTTGGTCGTAAATGCGTATGTTGGTCAGAATTCCTTTTTTTTTTTTTTTTTTTTTTTTAATATACTCTTATATTTGCAAATGGTTGTTAAACAAGGAGGAGTTGTATAGAATAGTGATACTTCATTAATCCCTGTAGAGAAATTACCTTTATGCGTACCCAGTCTAAAATAAATAATTTATGCTTTATTGATCCCCATGAGAAAGTTATTTTTACGCCTCCCCCAAGTTGTTCTCTGCCATGAAGGGCAGCCACCTGTTGTGCCACCCAGGGAACTGGGGCTTGAGGGTCTCGCTGAAGGACCAACATCTGGCCGGACTTGTACCGGCAACCTTCTGATCACAGGCATGGAGGCTTAGCTTGACTGAGCTACCTTACTTTTATGAGATGCACAAACAGTGGGGGGGGGGTCACAGTGCAGGGTCAGTTAGCATGCTGTCCCCGTGGAACTGGGGGTTAAGGGTCTTGCTTAGGGCCTCAACAGCAGCATCAGTCTGCCAGCCCTGGGTTTCAGCCCTGGCCCAGAGTCCTACCCTCGTTGAGCCGCACACACGTTACCGTGACAATGCAGGCATGACAGCACATGGGTGTTCGAGAAATCGAAGGCAGCCAGCCACCAATCAGCTTTAAGAAATCCCAACTCAGGGGAAAGATTCAGTGCAGCTAATCTCTTCTCATGCTGCCTGTCTCCCCTGGCAAATGAGCAGACTTCACGGCACCTGCATTGTCTGCATCATGACATTTGCAAAGGCGTAGCCTCCTTTAGCTGCTGAATCGTGATAGAGAGTCTCAGGCAGTTGCTGATGCAGATCACATGCGTGGCGTTTGCCCAAAGCAGAGGGGAATTCTGAGATCACCTCATGTGGGAGGAGGGCTTAAGTGGCTGTGGTTTGCTGTGTGATTCTCTCCCATGTCCAGCAGCGCGGCCCGAAATAACCCCACGCTACAGCACTCTGCGTTAAAATGGCCACATCCTCCAGCTCCCGCACGGGGCTGCGGTGTTTCGTCTTTCAAACGAGACGTCGGCTTTCACTCCTGCAAGTTACACCACCGAAATCTCGGTGCCACATCGCACGGCTCAGTCATTCCAGCGTGTCTCACTCACTGTCACACAGCATCACATACATGTGAAAACATGTAAATTCTTAAATTTGGTTAACGTGCTTTCAAAGCATAATTCCTTACACTCGTGCTGTGACTCCATGCTACCCACTGCTAGACTAGCAATGGTTAATAAAATCAGCTGTATTCGTAGCATCTCTCCTGCCGCGGTTTTGGCCTTTTAGGAAAGTGCACTTTTTGGTCTCAAAATCAAACCTGCATTTGACACCTGGCCCCCAAACTGATCCAGCCCTGTTCTTCCATGGGCTGCCTCCCCTGCTGTGGTGAGTTACTCTCTGTGTAATTAGACCTTTACAGAGACAGGAGTGGCTCTTCTCTAGCCTACACCATTAGGTAACCATCCCCCAGGCAGCAAGAGGGTCAGACACACGGGGTTTACATCACCCTCCTTACCAGACACTGAAGCAGGTACAGAATATGGTAATGGGCTGAGCTTCCTTCCAAACATTTCATCTAAGAACACAAGAGCAAGTTCAAATCAATAAGAATCGTCTTGATGGTAAAACATCTTCTGGGCCTCCCTGTTCTGTTTTCTGTGAGAGGTTTTTGACAGATGTTCCCTACGGGGGTGCGTGATGTCCCAGGCTGTCCGTCTCGCCCACGTCCCGCCGTGGTCCTTGTCCCCTTCCTCTGACTCTGACAGGAACACTCACTGACATCGTGCCATACGACGGCCGTCTCTGTGGATCATGTCTAGCTGTCAAAGAATTTTCTTCATGCCTTGTCTGTAGAGCTGGCCTCCCCCATTTTGCCTGCTCAGCACTTCCTTACCCCTCCCTGCGACCATGAACAGATACAGGAGTGCATGTGTCACACACCTCTCCACCCTTTCACCGTGGGACACGGCCGCAGAAGGCATGACAGTCAGTGACACAGAGCGTAACCTGAAATCCCAGGAGGGCTGTTAGCTAACACTAGGAGTATTATTAAAGCTGAGCTCCTCATCTGAGTCATTTCAGGGTAATATCTAGCTCTATGAACAACTGCAAGGATACTAATTAGAGTAGTAGTAATAATAAGCAAATATGGTGTATAATAGTAATAATACTGTGTGTTCAGTTTGTACACAGTGCCTGCCATATCCTTCCCTGCTCTGTTTTACAGTCTTCCTTCCAGATTCACAAGTGTGACAGTCTCATTTTTAGTTTTTCCGTGAACAATTAACCTGGAATATTTTTGGATGACGGGCAAACCAAAAAACATGTAAACAATGGCAAATATAATTTGGATCACATAATATATAAATATATATTTATATAATGTAATACTAATATATAAATATTATTATCATTGTTGTTGTTATTTAATATTTGATTGTGTATGTTTATACTACACATTCCAAAGTTATTTTCGGTAAAAATGGCTTGGGTATGCCCTGTGTGTCACTGTGACTGTGGAATCTCACCTTTCCCGCAGTAAGTTTTAAACTTTTCAGTGCCATTAATTTTGCATTTTTAATAATGGACCGAGTATTATTCACAAATTTTCACATTCTCTGGAGTCTTCTGCCCCTAACCCTCATGAACGTGAAAGGGTGACTATATTTTGTTTTTAAAAATGAGGCTTTGTTTTGGCCCAAACCAGCTGCATCCGTCCCAACAGTGTTTCTTTCTCTCTCTCTCCCTCTCTCCCTCCCTCTTTCTCGTACATTTGCAGGTAACCCTGTGTCTGCTGTTGTGACCTGTAACCTCTTTGTCATTCCTGCCCTAAGGAAGATGCAGGGAATTCTTGACCCCCGACCCACCATCATCAAAGCCAGGGTATGTATGGGATGCAGTAGAGGCATTTTCTCTTTTCCCTTTTAAGAACATATGGCCGTTAGTGAGTCTCTTTGTCTGTTGTCTGTGTGTGTGTGTCCCTTGGGCTCTGCAGCTGTCCTGTGATGTGAAGCTGGATCCTAGGCCAGAATACCACCGCTGCATCCTGACCTGGCACCACCAGGAACCTCTGCCGTGGGCACAGAGCACAGGTGCACGTGGCCACACTTCCGCTCCAAGGGGAAGGACATAGCGACTTTAACTAGCAACATTACCAGGCTGCCATTCTGGGGTGGGCAGTTGAGTCTGTTGGGAGGGCACCGTTGTTTATATTGTGACAGAAGTCTTGGGGCGGGGGGGACCCTGGTGGGCAGGGATGCCCCAACTATAGCCAGGCCCCTGAATTTTCCTAGACCTGAGAGGACGCTTAAGCAAGGTGGCAAAATATTGAGGGTTTAGTAGATGTCCAGTTTAGTAGATGTTCTTTCTGACTCTTGCCACCCCCCCCCCCCGCCCCCCACCCCGACAGGAAACCAGGTGAGCAGTCGACTGATGAGCATGCGCAGTGCCAACGGGCTCCTGATGTTACCCCCCAAGACAGAGCAATATGTGGAGCTGCACAAAGGCGAGGTCGTGGATGTCATGGTCATCGGCCGACTATGATTGTGCCCTGGGAAGGTGGAGGCACACCCTGAGAGACTTGGGGAGGGAGAGTTTTACGGTGCATGTCCACATATCATTATTCTTCTGTAATATGCAACGGCACAGCTGGTTTTTATTGGTTTCGATAAAATTGATCAAATATAATCGACGTGAATATTAAATTAGTGAAACCATGGGAGGAAAAAAAAGAATTTAAAAACTTAATTGTATTTCAAACAAAGGAAATATATTAACTTTTAAAGTAAGAAATTATAAGAAGATAAGAGATTTATTCTGTAATATATTATTATAATTATGATTACTATCATCATATTTAGGCAACTTTTTCTCTTTCATTGCAATTGCTTTGTGTGTTCTAGACCTTATATAGCAGTAGCATTTAAAAGAAAGCTATGAGAGACTGCCAGGATAAAAGCTTATTTTCTCACCGTCAAAAATGAAAAGGAGAATATGACAAAGGCCAAATCTATGGTGCTCTGGCAGAGGAGAGCAGTTTTTGCTCCCCTTAGGTGTGTTTAGGTGACTTCGCTATATTCCCCTAATTAGTATGCTTCATAATTGCTTCACAGAGCGCTTTGCTTGTCGTTTATCTTGTGAGTCGTGTTTATGTGCACAGTGCCAAAAGTGTGGGCAGGGGGTGAGGTCACCAGCTCGAACCCACACACAGGCCGGACTAAACCTGGAAGCTTCTGTACCGCCACCGAACTTGGTACGTCCCGGCCTCTTAGAGGCAAGGCAACTGGAAAGCGACCTTTTATTTAACTTTAGAAGGAAGAAACGGCATCTTTACATGCTGCCAGCCTTTTTAACCAACTACAAAAAAAAATGTACAGGGAAAAAAATTAAAAAGAATGATATTGTACAGACATAAGTGACCAGCACTCCTGAACAATTACAAAGCAATGAGGAGATATTGAACAACTGTACTATACATTTTCTGTAATGATATTAAAAGTGATTAAATAATATTAAATTCTTGATTATGTAAAATATTCCTTGCTGGTTTTCTTTTTTAAATGAATATAAATAAACGTGAAATAAATTTTTTTTTTTCTTGAACAAACAGTCTTCGTTTCTTTCTGCATTCCATGGCAGTGGCAGTGATGCTGTATTTATTTTCTGAATTTACTCTGATTGTCTGAAGTTTACCTGCAATTCTATTTTTTTTTTTTTACTTTAAATTTCAATGAGATTCAGGGGACGTTTACATTTATATTTAGATGTAAGAAAACAAAAATAGGCACATCATTTATATAATGTATGCGATTTATTTGCGAAGACTATATATTTTGTACGTTATTTGTCCATTTCAAAATCAGCCGGACACCAATAAAATATTGTCATAAGGATTTCCACGTTCAGGATTCCCTATTAGAGCAGTTGTGAGGACGATTCTTATTATTTTCAAGTATTTTGCATTTACACAGAATTTGACATTGATATAAACTTTAAAAATCGTATAGAAATGCACATCTGTTACAGAGAATAGACTTTTGGCTTGTTGCACTACTCCGTCATCACTGCGGTCTTCAAACGGATTTTAGGCAGTTATAACAAATGAATAAGGTGCTTATATGACTAATCATATATTATATTTTAATTTATCCATGTAATTCACAATTACGTAGTTTTCATAATTTGGAAATCTTTTTTTATTATTATTCATGTTTTGTTGCCAGTTCATTATAGTATGTTTTGTTAACTGAATTTTGTATCATGAAAATGTTAATCCCACAGTTTGGTCAGGTCAGGCGCTAGAAGCTTGCACTTAACGTATCAATATACCATATACACGATACCCTCTTTGGGACAAAGGCACTTCAAATGCACGGATGTAAAGACAGCTCTCATTGGACAACCAGATTAGGTATATCAAACTCAGTATTGTAATGTTGCCCAATGAACAGTAGTGTCTCATGATGTAGGGAGGCGCTATGGAGTCGGCCTGTAGAAAGCTGGACTGTGGACTATCCTCTTTACTCCGGTCGGTGCGCTCGAGTAGAAGTGGGAATGTGCTGTTACCAACTTATATAGGTTTATTTTATATTTTCTTTGGAAAAGGCAACTGGTGGAGAAGTGTCCCCCTTGACGTGCTTTTACTTGGAGTGGCTTCCTGCGTCGGTGAGTAGTTTTCCCCGCTCTTTGTGGCTGCCCGGTTGCTGCCGTCCTTTTTGGCAGCGGTATTGTTGCAACAGGTCTTGTGCTCGGAAGAACTTGGACTTAACGCCGGTCCGCAGGCCCTGGGCTCCCGGATCCCGCCGCGGCTCCGCTCCGTCCCGTTTGGGATTAAAACGAAGCACGGGGTCCCGATGAAAGTGGAAGGTCGCTAAACTGCTTGTAGATTTCGCTGCTTAGTGCGAGTGAAACAAATATTCCCGATATAACAACAGTGGAACTGCTAATGTTTTGCTAAATTCCCTTCGTCTTAAAGAGCCGCATGAAAGGATATAGCGTAAATGGTGTTTTATTATTATTATTATTATTATTATTATTATTATATAAAGTAAAGCAGAGGTGTTAGTCAAACAGCTAGTTGGTCACATTCTAACTTTACAAAGTTTTAGTATAAACTTAGGTGTCCATTAATTTGCGGCTTGTTAGCTGCACATTTTAATAAGCGTAATATATAATTATGGATTTTTTTTAGGATGTAAACTTAATTACTACTGCTACTGTTAAAGTGTATTTTCCTTAATATAGTCATGTGTACGTGTTTGCTGCCGGCTAATGTTCAAATGTCCCTATTATAATGTTATATGTATGTCAGCACAGGGACCTCAGATCGCGTCCGGTTATCTGACAGTAAACTTAAGGTTTGTCAAGCTGTCAGATTTCAGTCCTGTTAAAGTGTCACTGTGTGTGAAATGGGGTTCCTGTGTTACTTTTTTTAATGCATTATTTAGACAGTTTGCATTTATCAATGTTTTATAATGTAGAGCTGCGACTGGAATGTTTGACCGAGACTTCTGGGTATCTGGGCGGTTTTCACTGAACTTAACACGGCTGACTTGCTGCTACCTCTTAAGAGCTTTTATAAGTCGCCGCATTCTCTTTTGTTCAGAAACAAAGAATGAAATCCTTGGGTTGGGCTATTATGTATATTAACAATTCCGTGTTTTATGGCTTTCGTGTATCAGAGCTGTAATGTTTGAGAGAATCTGTCCTATGTGTGACAATAGGATTGCGTAAATGCCCCACCTGTCCCCGGACTGATCGGCAGTGCTTACGCCCCCCATCCTCTACTTTAAATCGGGCTCCCTTTGCCTGACAACGGTGCCCTTTCATATAGGCCTGTCTATGGGGAAGAAAATGCATTTCCGCAGAACATATTTTCCCATAACACTGACGTAGTATTAATTCGTGTAGGTGCTCGACACCAGTAGTTGTAAGGGTATCATTTGAGAAGGCTGGATTTGCCAGTGATGCGATGGGTTTTTCCCGCACTTGATGGATGAATCCCTCAAGTGTCTTTGTTCTTGTCGTAAGTTTGATCCTACCACGTTATATATAACGTAGGGTTGGGAAGAATTCCGGCTTAGCGTGCCTTCTGGCGGTGCTTAACATTGCATGTTATGTCCCTACCATGCTGCTAATAATGATTTTTTTTCCCCTAAGCACATTTCACTCTTAAATTCATTTTAAATTTGGATTCTAATGTACGAATTATAATACTTGGGTATTGTGTTAGGTGAAGCAACTATAAAACATAGTGTAGGTCAGAACTGGTACAAAGACAGGGACACTGGCTCCAGTGTGTATCTGCTGTTGAACACTCTGGTTTAGTTGGGTCATGTCTTGGGCATTCTGTGTGGGTCTTGTTTTATATAGCCTTATTAGTCGGATTGGGTTACATGAACGCTGACCTGAAAGCTTCCAGGAAGCCTTTTTTAATTTATTTTAATTGATTGCTGTGAGTGAATTACATGATCTGGCTGAGTCAATTTAAAAATGTATGAAAAGTTTCTAGATCTTAAATGGTTCTTAGTTAAATGTCACATGTCAAACTCGCATGGTCACTGTGTACAGGGCAGCCTCTGGGAACTACCTGTTTTCCGCAGTGCTCAGTGAGCGCTTATCTCAGGAATGCTTTGTGGAGTTTTTCCTGCCTACCTCATTTGCAGACATCCCCTGTGCTATCTGCTGTTAACACGTGTCTGCCGTCTTTCAAGAAGCCTTCTCGTTCTCGGTTGAACTGCCTTGTGCCGCTGCAGCGGCGGCAGTTCAGCAGAGAGTGCGAGGTGAGGACAGAGTCATGTGGCGTGTCTCCACTGATGGGAACTGTGTCCAGTGTCGAAGCAGAGGGCACAGGTGTGCCTCTGTCTGAGAGTCAGCAGGCTGCGCAGAGAAGAGCCACTGTGCACTGCAGGCTGTCAAAACTTCAGGTCGTGTATATAAAAACTGAAAGAACAACACATTCTGGCTACTGTGATGATCAGTTTTTTTATATAAAATATCATGGTCTGTTTGCCAGTCTTGTTCATTTTGATGCCAAGCACCATTTGCTGTGGTGTTAAACAAAGAATCGGTTAATACACCGAGTTCTGCTACGGTACAAGGAATATGGGCAGGCTTCTGAATCACAGATTGCCGAAATGCTCTGCTATGTACAACAACCTAACATGTAGGCCTATGTAATCCGGCATACGCGGCCTTCTGGGCGCCTTGTGTATCCACGCAGGATAAAAATTTTCCCATGTGAATTTATTTTTCGCACTTCATTATTTTGCTGGTATTAAATAATGTGATGATGCTGAGTTGTAATTTTTTGTTGTTACAGTTAATAGGGGAATGCGCCAATACATGTTTCAATTAAAATGCACGTGGTTCTGCTGCGTCATCTAACATTCAATTATATGTAAGCAAATCTATTGGATTTCTGTATAACCATGATCAAGGGAATATAGTTTTAACTCTCTTCAGAGGTATGAACTGTTGTAGTTGTAGGCAGGAGATTTACGTAATATATAAGCAATGCTACATGTGCAATGGTTGAAGCATTGATTCTGATTCAGTGATTCCTTTTTTTTAAAAAAATGTATCTTTGTTTTGTTAGCCTTAACCTGAAGAAGCAGGCCATAAATATTCCTGCAGATATGAATCATTACAGTTAATATATAAGTAAACTCCCAGTATCTTCTGGTACTTAATTGTGCCACAGCTATGATTTCAGTTTTTGTTTTCAGTCAGTAAATGTATTCATTATTATTAAGAATTTACAAAATGAGAAATCTTTTTCAAAGGGTATTCAAAACCGAATAGTGAATTCATTATCGGCAAAAAACATCTTTTGCAAAAACAATGGCAAGCCTGTGTGAGGTTTTTTTTCTTTCTTTCTTTGCGCTAACTCGCTCAGGTCATCGTTTGCGATCAGGTCATCAGTGATGCAGATGGGCTAATCTTAGCCAGAGACTCTGGGTCACATCAAGAACCAGAGGTCACAGAAGTCGGGCCATTGTGCACAAGCATAGGCTCAAAGGGGGGGAATAAGGTAAAACGACAACTTTACATTCCTGCTTTACATTTGTAATGCGTTATGACAGGAATGGGTGCGGACCCCATATACATACAGGGATTCTCACAGAGGTGGAGACCTGACAGCTAATCGTTCATTAATCATTAATCAAGTTTCAGCCCTGTGGAATTCATGTGTTAATTATCAGGATGGAGCAGGATGATTTACTTCTGGGTTTATAAGTAAGATTGTGAACCGCAGAAAGGAATGGATGTTTCAGGGAAGGGTTAAGGTAAAGGGACAACCCCATCCGCATACCTCTAATTTTTAAGGGTGTAATGCGAGTTTACTTGGAGTGTGTAGAGAGTGGGAGCACCAGCCTGGTTTGTTGCTGTATCATTTGAGGCCTGTATCACAAAGCGAGAATTGTTTGTTGGCTAAATAGGTTGTTGGATTTAAGGTACGACAGTTCAAATGGATTTTTATCTTCCTTCACTTGCGTTTAGGCCCGATTACCTTAAATCCGATAACTTATCTTGCTAACTCAAAAATCCAGCTTTGTAATGCAGTGCCTTGCTCATGAAATTTAGAGAGTAAATCATTTATTTGTTTTGCTTTGTTTTGTTTGTTTACCTGTCCCACCATGAAGCTGATCAAATCTTCTCAGTTTCCTCCTCCAGTAATTTGTTTGCTGTAGCAAAGGAGTCTGTATCCCCCCCCCCCCCCCCCCACAATGACTGATTCATTATGACTTGTTTGGAAATAGATTTTTTTTATTTTTTATTTTTTTTAAAAAAGGAGTTTTGTTGTTGTTCCTTTAAGGTGGGCAGAAGAGATCTTCAAGTAAATGTATGGAACTGAGAACTTTTCAGGGGTATCCATTTGTCCTTGGGACTGATATCCTGCTGAGAGCTTATCAAAGTTTAACACCTAGAGCGGGTGACCAGTTCACCTGAATGCAAATGGGATTTGTCTTGAAGATAAACATGGTAGTCAGGGTGGAAGCTGGACACAAAAAAGTGAACACTAGGGAGATTAGTATATGAAATGGCCTCTTTGTCTTTCCATGTAGTTATACATATAAATTCATATGTGGAGACTGTCGCCAATTCAGCCAAATAATGGCGCATTATAACTAGTCACATTTACTCACACAGTATCACACTCGTGCTTCCATTAAGTTTAGTGAATTGGGGGAGTTAATTGTTAATTTTCTCAGCTGCCCTGCATACTTAAGTTGAGGAGTAGATGCCTTGGAAAGCTGTCAGGTTAATGTCACAACTGCTGGTCCCATATCCTGTGCTATGATATAGGGCGACAGCATTGCCCCGATTGTCGTGAAATCCGACTCGGGGGTCAGTAGTGGTCGCTGGTAAGGGGGCTGCATGTCTGATTTCACCTGGTTGAACTATGTTCACTGACTGTGCAGCCAGTGCAAAATGCGTGTAACGGTACAGCTTCTGCTTCAGGTCTAACGGACCTAACATCTAAAAGACACCAAAGATGCTTAGAGGAAGTTAGCCTACTTTTAGGGAAAAGGAATTCTGCTCTGAAGATTTGAAGACTTTGTGGCTTTTCTGACTTGTTTCCTGTTAATGTCACCTGCCACTTTGGAGTTAATGAGACATCTGTGTCCCCCTTTAAAGATACTGCCTAACTTGGGTGGCAGCTGACCACTCGGGGTCAAGGTGTGTAGTTCAGTACATTGGAGTGATGACTGCAAAAAGAATAGAGCAGCTCATCCTAGAAATTCTATTCTAGACTGTGTGGCATGGCACTCTGCCCCCTCCCCACCCAATGTTTCCCCTCTCGCTCTGTTTCTTTTCTGTGTTGGTGCAATGGCCTCCCATGGTCAGTGTTGTTAATTCCTTATCTGTGCTTGTTTTTCCCAGACTGATAATGGTTCTCTATTCTTTCTCCCCCTCCCTCATTCCCTCTTTTTTTTTTCTCTCTCTCTCGGTTTTCTTTTCTTTCGTTTTCCCTCCACGTCGCGCTCCTGCTCTTTCATGCTGCCCTCTCTGTCGTTGCTGGTACGAGCATCTCCGCTTACACGCAAACGCGGAATTTTCAGTCTGATGGTTTGCAGTGTTGGAATGTTAAGTCAGCACTGTGGAGCTGATTGGAGGTGATTTTAAAAAAATAATAATAAATCACAACCTGTTTCTCTTCCATGGTGACACATTCCCCTCCCTCACTACTGCATTTCAAAGCATTGCAAAGCTTTTTGTTTCAGTGTTCTGTTGTGCTATCAAAAGTTTTGTTTTAGTAGCAGGGAAATCACCGTAGACTAATATATGAAATTTAACGATAAAGATATGGGGATACATTGTATTGTTTTATTTTTCTAGCATTGAGGTCATATTAAGATGGACATCTGTGGTATTTATTAGCAGAGACTATGGGAAATTACCACAATAATTAGCTTATGTGAAATTGTAACACTTTAATACTTTGTCATATCAAACTGCCTTGGACCACATAAGGTCCATACAGCAATATCTCACTCATACCTAAACCTCTTTCATAATGCCCATCCCACTGTTAAATTCTGCATGAATATAAATGACACACTGTCTGGACTAATGTAACCCATGCCATTTTGAATTAGTCCAATGGTTGCTAGGTGAGGTATGTGTGAACACCCCTGTGGGGGCTGTTGAAGGTGACCATCTTAAGTTCGACTCAGTAATGGGCTTATGTGAGCACTCTAACATTTTTAAGATTTCAAGACGCTGTGTAGTGAGGTCAGATTTTTGATGTCTTTATTGATTGTGAAGGTTAACCTGTTACAGTGTGGACATTTGCTTGTGGGAGTTTTACTTACCTTTATGTACCGAGTGATAATCCATCCGATTATAGAGGAAGGGGGTCCAAGCAAGTAAAGGAGGCTGGACCAACCAGTCAGATGTCTTGGTCCCATCTCTTTAGTTGCTTAAAGCCACCTCCTCCACAGCCTGATTGGCTTTCTCTCTGAACCAATTGTTTTTCATTCTGCCCTTTAGAACTTTTTCATGCAAGTAAAACTCCCACGAGCGCAGACATTAAGCGGCCGTCCTGAATGCAGTGCCATCCATGAACCCAAGACCGTTCTGTAGAATGTGTTCAGAGTGCTGTCCATTTTGAGCAAGGTACATGCATAGAACATTGGTCCAGGTCGGCTACAAACCTCAGCGATGTGTATTACGTTTCAAAGTCTTTATCACGTCATCTCTCAAAGTACCATGATACAGAAGGACGAATGACGAGGCTCATGGTCCACAGTGTAAATAAGACGTGCTCACACAGTTAGGACAGTGCAGTATACATGGTAGTATATGACATTTACATGGCAGAAATTTAAATTCAGTTTAACTGGTCTAACACTCAGTTTAAATCACAGCTTAGGAAGGGAAAGCTGTCTGACTGAGACGTCCAGTCCAACATGTTCAGGGGCATGTGAATGGGTGGTGTTTGACAATAGGTCAAACAACGGTACAATACAGGACAAAACAGAAGTGCAGCAAAAGACAAGACAATGTAAGACAAAAGAGAGTGCAATATAAGAAGTGGCATAAATAGGTGGTGTATTACCTGGTGCTTACCTTCAAATGACCCACATTCTGGGCCTGGGTATTGGTTACATCAGTCCAGAATTAGGCATCTTAAAAATGTTTCGGTGGTTTCAGACTTGACTCTAGGTGTGCACCACCCCATTGTTTTCAGGTCCAATACTGATACCAGTACCTGCGGTTTGCATATTGGTCGATCCCAAATACCAATCCGATACCAGTGTTTGATTAATAAGGTGTAAATCTGGGAAGAGACTGAGATTATTCAGTTAAATTTAAAGAATCACCAGGCTTAAATACTTGATTTAAATACTGTTTTTCTAACTTTGAGACAATGTAACAAATATAGACGCACATGTATATGCTGAATTATTATTGACAATCAGTCGGCTAATGGTAACTTTTAACCATTAATCCATATCTGTATGATTTAACACCGTGTGTGGGCTCCTGGCCGCTAGTAAACATTACATACCTGGGGCAACGACAGATAAACTACGAGCTAGGCAGTTGAAAACTGTGCATTCCTCCATTTGTATGTGATGGACTTTCACTAGATATTTCGACAAATTGCCGGTGTTACCGCCCTTACATGCAAAACACTTGTGACTTTGCCATTGTCGGCACACGCTACGGGAGAGACATTTCCTCTGGATTAAAAATAGCAAAAATGCAGACGCGTACATTTGTATATCACGAAGTGTAGCGAATACGCAAAACAGCCCAAGCTAGCGACTCTCAAGTCATCCATTTGCTTTTTTCATATTACTCGCGTGGCATGTAATTGCGTGCGCTTTGTTCAGTGGGATTTTCCACTTGGCATTACTTCCACCTTTCAAAACTACTTTGAAAAAGTTTGGACTGAAAGGACTCCTAGAAGTCCTTAAAGATCCATAAAGCAAAGAACAAGCCCTTCATCAAAGAGAAGCAGGGAAGAGCCAGGCTGCACTTTGCAAAATAAATAAATAAAGATCGTTGCGCTACAATTTGTTTCAAGCATAAAATCGTCACCCACTTATCTGATATTCTCCTCCTCCTGCAAAGGATATGCGCATGTAATGTGAAAATACGCTATATAAAATAGTCGTCACAGCAAGCGTAAGTAACAGCGCTCACACCTGATGGACTGCACGGCAGCGTTGGCACTCAGCTTGAATGCTGCTCAGAGTGGGAAAGCACTGTCGCGCAGTTGATTTGCGCAAATCGATTTAAGAAGAAATGGGATCTTTTTACAGACTGCAGGAAACTGAATAAGTATCGGACGTGGCTCGGTCACGTACGGCTGATGCCTGACCTGTCTAATAGTTATGGATCGGCACTCGCCATGTAGATTTAAGAAAAAACTGATTAGATTTCGTTTTGGAAAAAAAAAAATAATGGCTATTTTGGAGTATTGATGCTTAGGTTTTGGTAAGAATAAAATTGCACGCAAATATGGTCAAAATGCAGACATTTTAATGGACAAGGTACTGCGACCTTGTACTGAGTAAGATATTAGAAGATACCACTTTTACATACTACTCTGTGAAGTGTTTTTCAGTGCTGTCAGTGCATGGGTCAGTCCATTGTCAACGTTTCAGGGGGGTGCTTATGTCGTACTGTTTGGGTGCTTGATTAGCAAGTTGACGCATGTCTATATTACAGGTTTGTCCTGTAGGGGTGTGTTTTCTTCTGCATAAGGAGAGCCAGACTGCTCCCACCATGGTTATGTGTCAGCATTGCACAATTTGTGTATATTGGCATATTACCTGTGAATGAGCATGGTAACAGCCTTATAAACTTGACCCAAAAAAACCCTCAGCCTGGACTTTGGTACTGTTTTGGTGTTCTTCAGTGGTTATGATCAGACATTACACAAAATTAGGAATTCACCTGTTTTGCTGTTTGAGAAGTATGGCCCTTTTCCTCATGTTTTAAACAGAACCTGCATAGTGAATGTTGTGGAAAGACCCACACAGATCAGCCTTTACCACTGACTAGAAGAGAAGCCCGATAACGATAACAGAGATTTTGTCTAATATTCCGAATACTGATATCTGGTTTACCTCTGAGTCATTTTCCAAGCGGGAGGTTTGCTAGCAGTGAAATTTGCCAAGCTTGCTGGCGCAGATTAGCGGAATATTACATTTGTTTTTATTCTGTGGAAAATGAAAGATCAATCTGCAAGTCAGATTAAATAATGAACCATAAACACGACATGGACCTGAACTTTGAGACTTCTTGAGTCAACGAAATCTCTCATCCTCCCCTGTGGAAAATGGCTGATGCTCCAATGCAATCATCTCCATTTGTCTCAGTAGTTGTATCTTTAGCTCTGCTGTTGTCAGCTTGGCACAAAGATTATCTTGACCATTCTGCACAACTAAACGGGGGCAAGTTTCCCAAAAACGTCGTAAGACAAAGGTCATCAGCTAGTGCTTCAGTTGTGAATAATGATGAACATTCCTCTTCTTTCCTGCGTTTCTAGCAATTCACATGCCCGACCGGCTACTTTGTACATCTACCAACTGCACGAAAGCCTGCAGCTTGGAAGCAGGATTTTCGCCCCCAAAAATCTACCAATTCTGACCATTACAGGCCGATGCGCTTGAATCCCCTTCTTAATAACCGATTCAACACCAAACATTAGCAGTTCTTGCATGATTAAACAGGAATGTAACAGGCTGACTTATGGCTTGAGTTTAGTGTTCGGTTCGGGGCTTAACCTTTGTAATTTCATGTTTGAAGTTTACTGCCTTTCCTGCCATTCATGTACGCTGTCTTGCAAGAACCTCTTCGTAAGGGGACTTTATTAAAAGACCCTCCACCTGGCGCCCGTCGAATCCTCCTCCTTTCGGAAGGACCCGGGCCTCAAATGTGCATGACACGTTCAGCCATGGGTCTGGTTCCCACAGCCAAAGTGAGTGCTGAAGTCTGACTTTAATCAATATCTAATTTTTCATACCGTCCAGACCTTATATCGGAGTATACAGCGTCTTCGAAGTATTTTCAAAAGCAACGCTGCTTTGAGCGTGGGAGGGTCCCCATGATAGAATTTGCCAGAGACCACCACCCCCCCCCCCCCCTCCACACACACACACACACACACACACACACACACACACACACACACAACGGCCCTCTGCTAATTTCGCCACTGAAGTTTCTGAATACCGCAGTATAGCCAAAATGTAATGCTATACGAAATTACCATAACGCCACCCAAGCCTAGACGAAAATACTAACCGTAAGCAGGTAGGAAAAGAATATGAAGTTTATTGATCCCAAAGGGACAATCCTTTGCAAATAACTGCAAGGTGCAGACAAATATAGTGCAAAACAAGACACGGTGCTTCATCTGTGCAGAGGATTCAACGCACAGCAGATAAACAAACATAAATGTACTTTATGTATGCAGGAGAATGGGAGGAGTATGTGAGGTTGTGACAAGATTGCTGTGAAGTTTCATGGCATGAGGGACACTTGATAGTGTGGTTTGTGGACTGTGTGTTTCCATTTTTTGCTGCAGTTCTGGCCTATGGTGAGGTTTTCATTATGTTTATAAATGGGGGAGGGTTTCCATGCACTGAAGATTCACAGAATAACATATTAAGGGAACCTGTCAGTGAAAGGGGCCGGTGTGCAGCCAGGCAGCTTAGGACACCATGCCTATGCTTAGAATGTCACCAGTTCAAATCCCAGGCTCGGCAGTATGATTTCATTGTCAGCCCCTTGAGCAAGACACAATCTTCCAGTCGCTCCATATATTGGCTGACCTTGCCTTCTCACTTTGGACGAAAGCGTCTGCTAAACAAATCAAAGGCAAGACTGAATCATTCCTAATATATATGTGTAAGCTTGTTGAGTCGGTGTTCTTACTGAATGTGGTAATGCTCATAATTAGCGGTAACACACCCGTGCCATCTTATCTCGCCCCATTTTCCCCTTTGTGGTTCACTCCTCACCTTCTTTCATAGCTCTCTCGACCTGTCGCCTTTCCCATGTGGATGCATGTGCTCGCAGAGCATGGCAAATGCGGGGATGCGCTCCTCCGCACAGTAATGCTCCTGTGCCAGGCCGCCACGCTCCCAGGGCACGCCGCATTCCTGCTATTGCTGCCCAACCCCAGCGAGGAAGCAGCCGTGGCAACGGAAGAGGCTGGGAGTCGAACATTGTCTGTGGGGGGTGAGGGGGGTTACATGAAGCGGACTTAATGTTTTTTTTTTTTTGTTTCGGGCCCCCACAACGGAGGGCGCCCACGCTCAAAAGGCGGAATACCAGCTTGCATTCTCAAACTCTCTCTGTCAGCACACTCTGCAGCTGAATGGCTTCTGAAGTTGCGTGTTGCATTCTTCCTCTGCTCAATTTTCTTTTTTTTTCTTACTTTTCTTTCCCCTAACAATTTATGAACGTTCTTTTGCTTTCATCTTTTTCAGCTGCATGAATAAAATCTGATCTTAATGCCCTGGAAAAAAGCATAATAGGGAACTAGTAAAACAGAACTATTGTATGTCTTTAAATGGCATGGTGTCACAGGTGTATGTCAGCATGTTCAGTATAACAATCAGAAGTGCTTTCCGGAATTATACATCAAAACTGCAGAATTGTGTATAGGTTGTAAAAAAAAAAAAAAAAAAATTTGGCTTTTTTAAAAATTGTTTTGGTGTCCGCCTCAGTCTGTAAGTGGTCTGCCAGTGTGACCAGGCTGCCATTATTGCCCCATGACGCAATGCTGCCAGGGCCGCCTCCAGTCACTAGCTGGAGTTTCATTCTTGTGGCTCTTGACGGGAACGTTTTCCTGCTTTTTACGTGGACAATCGGTGCTCAACTGTGCCAGAGGTCAGAGTGCGCGGACAACGTGGGCAAGAGGAACAAGCGGGGAAAACTAGGCTAGGGACAGACAAATAATTATTTTGGGTAAGCCGTCCTATTCCCCCCGCCACCCCTTTCTTAACCTCAAGACTGCTAGCTGACAGAGCTGTTGTCATGGTGATTCACTGAGCAGTCACAGCGCAGTGATCCTCAGCATAACAGACAAGAGGAGGCAGTGTGAACTCTACGGAAGAACGCATGAGAGAAGCTCCATGTGAAAGATGTCGCCCTGCGAGTGCTACGCATGTTTGTCAGAGAAACCACTACTTTGAACGATTTTCGTGTCACCTTGAATAGCTTGTTTCCAAAGTAGAAGTTGACCATCGGTTTAATTTGGGAGTGTTTTTTTCTGTTTCAACGGTTGTATTAGCACCGTAAATGGACAAAAGACACACCAACGGTGGTACAGTGTACGGATAATTTGTGAACCATGTAAACGCTGAGTTTCGGATACTTTCTTCATAGTAGCTAAAACCACTAGATCTTTTTTGAAATGAAGAACTTTGCTTTTCTTATGGATTTCATGCTTATCCTTTAAAGTTGGGGAAACTTAATGATTTAGATGATTATAAATGTTATGAGTAGACTGTGCATTTTGGAGTTTGAGTTTTTTGTCACATTTTTCCCACACCTTACAAAAGGAAGCAGTCACTCAGTGCCCGTATTAATATAGCTCTGGAAAAAATTAAGAAACTACTCTCTTTTGAAAAAATCTGCCTCCTTAAATCCTGGTTCTGCTGGCAGAAGACTACACTGCGAGGCAGGCTGCTTCCAGGCTCAAAGTTTCTAAGACGGCAGCACACAGCAGCAAAGTGAATCAGGAGACACTGGCAATGACTAAAACCAGCCAGGTAAAGGGCAGAAGCAACTTTCTAATGCCAGGGATGACCGTCAACTTATCCGGCAGTGCCTCATAAATCGGAGGATGACCTCAAGTGACCTTCAAAGGGACTGGGAAACATTAAGTGGTGTAAAGTGCACTGATCCATAAAGCAAAGAAGAAGCCCTTCATCAATGAGAAGCAGGGAAGAGCCAGGCTGCACTTTGCAAAAAAGTATATTTTGCACATACTCATAAATTAAGTAGTAAGTGAAACTAAAAATGTTGCTGTGGTCTCTTAATTTTTTCCAGAGCTATAAATGTTTGTGCATTGGGTGAGAATTTGGTGTTAACCCCTTCCCCACAAAGGGCAATTTTAGCCTACAGTTTACATAATGTCTGAATTAGTGCATCATATAACATGATACTTTTTTGTCTATAAAATAATGACTTAATTACTTAATCCTATTCAGTGCATTTTTGGCTCGTATGGAAATCGCTGATTTCTTCTGTAATATCAGCTCAACCATGCAGATACTTGTTTTATTATATGGTATTTTTTGCACTATATTAAGATAAGAATGCCATACATCTTCCTGGGTCTGCTCTGCCGTCCATCCAGCCGCCTTATAAACTCGAGCCTGAGAAGCGTTGCTTTCTCACACCCCTTTCATGTCGGCAGACAGTGGAATTGCGGCTTTAATCCTCAGATAAATCCAAGACTAATGACGGGATTAAAGCCACTGTCCGGCTGCTCTCTGAAGGTCCCTGCAAGAGAGCTGCACTTTGGGCTTGATAACAAAACAGTTTGTATACAGACACCAAAAGCCGCTGGAGGTGCTGGAGAGGGGTCACAGCTGCTGATGGTTAAGATGGCCTCACGTCATCCCAGAAGTTCTTGTGTTCCAATCTACTATATTAATGTCCTGAGGTCACACGAAATGGGGCCCTTGTCATACCCGAGATGCTTGGGCTGTTTCGCTGAGTGGCGGCCTGTTTTTGTTTAGGAGGCTTCAGATACGCTGTGTGTTTGTGGACATTGGCATGTATATATGTTGAGGGAACCAAATGTCCCCACAACGTTATAAAAACCTGGTGTTTTGACCTTGTAGGGACCTTTTTTTTTTTTTTTTGGTTCCCACAAGGGGAAATTCAGTTTTATAAGACTCTCTAACTGCAATCAAAAAACTAAAAATGCAGAAAGTCTTGTATTTTATTTGGTTACTTGTGGTTAAGATTAGGGCTGGTTAAGGATGTCATTGCTGGGATTAGGGTTATACCCAAAGATATAGATACTGAGTGTGGGGGTGTAGGGTGGAGTGGAATGCAGCAGGGCTGTCATGAACCTAGGGGTCTGGGGGCGGGGTTATCAGTCTGCTGCTGGAGAGATGCTGTTTGAGCACTGTGGTCCAGCTGCAAGATTGGAAGGTCAGAAGATCACAGGGAGGGTTCTCCATCCTCCCATGAGGGGCATTTTGCACCTCTAAGGTCAGGAGATTTCAGTGCAGTGTGTGAGGTCTGAGCGAAGGCCTACAGTCTGTCGGGTCTGTTCTGGAGCGCCACCATTTGGAGCCCTTGAAAGCAGGGTCGTCCACAGCCCCCAACCCAGACCAGTCCAATTATGTTCCAAATTTTTAGGTCCCCTGTCACTCATGGGCCCTGTGGAATCGTCCTAACTCCCCTCCCTCACCCCCGCCCTTCCCCTTTACAACACCCCTGAGACTATATGGAGTTTAGCTTTAGCAGAGGGTGGCTATGGGTTTGACTGATGTTGAATTACCAAAACTGAGTACATGCATAAAACGGATGAAATGCTGCTCTTGTTCCTGAAGATAATCATTGGAATGTACTTGTACATTGATCTTCCTGCTCCAAAATGATTTATTTTTTTCCCCCCCAATATTGCACGACCTTCAGGATGCTCTTGCATGACTTTTGTCCCTGCACTTTGTCAAAAGGGCGATATCAGTGCAGAGTAGGCTTGAATTGGCCTATCTGTGGAAGATTGCCTCTGTTTTTAGCTGTTTCACTGGTGTGAATTGATAGACTTGTTTAAAGAGAGGCCTGGGTTCTCTCAGCGAAGCAGACAGTAGGATTACACTGCTGGAGCAACCTTGGACCATGGCACGTATGGTCTGTGTTTCTCAGCACGGTGTTTTGGTTGAGGAAAGGAGGGCATCTTAAGATGGGGGCTTGAGCCTGGGCTTAGCTGTAATCCCCCAGCTGGCATCTTTTAGCTCTCCGTGTGTCACCTTTGCAAGCAGATTCTCTCGATCTTTCTTTTTGCTTCTTTTCCCTTTCCCCCGCTCTCTCTGTCGTTAACTATCGTGTCAGCTGTTGGGAGTCTTATAAATATTCCTTGATTAACAGTACAATCTCATAACGAAATTTGCATCCACTCCTAGGCATAGAAAATGGCCAAAGCTTAATGTTGTGCCCTTTGGGTTTGGCACATTTTATTTGCCCCAGGTGTGTAGCATTGATAAAAATGTACGTGGTCATTGAAAGCAGCAAAGCCAGGGAGACTTCGCTTTATTAGCTGGATCTCTAATAGCGTAATATTGTACGGTAAAAACCGTTATAAGGTTTGTGCATAATATTGTCCATCTTTCCATACATCCTGTTAATTTCCCCGTCTCTGTTTAACAAATAGTGATGTTTTAACGGCAGAATTATCGTGTTTACGGCGTATCCGCAGTTCAGGTATTATGAGATGTTTAGTTACTTTTAAGAATTTGAATTTCCCTTCTCACAAAGGCATTTTTTTAATTAATTGACAGATGAAAATATCTTGTGGGTGAGATTCAGGTTTCTGTTTTTATTACGTTGGGCGTCTGCTTTCTTGTTTATCCACATGAAACCGTGACACTAACAATATGGTTTATCTTGGCTCTAAGCTCTGGTGCTGCAGCAGGGAAGGTGCGTCAGGAGCTGCATAATCTGACCGGCTCCTGGGAGTTCAAAGGTGCACGATGAAATTGCACAGCTGAGGAACATGCTTTGTGTCAGCCTGAGCTGTGTCAATTGTGATTCACTTTTAAATTTGAATTTTTTTTGTTTCAATTCTTTTCTTTGAAGTTGCGGATATTTTTTACCCTCGTTTTTAGTATTTTTTTTTTTTTTTACATGCTATTGTCACCTAAATAACATCTTCTAAAAACCTTTTGTCTTTCAAAGGGCGGTGAAATTTCTAACTGTTCCTAACCAGGGAATCCAGAATATTAGCCTGCTCTTGAGTGCTGTTGCTCCCTGCAGTAACTTGTTAAACCAGGAAGTGTTGCATCGCCCTTGTTGCCTGCCCCTTTGACAGCCCTATTTACATAAGTTACTTTGGTAATTAAAGTAATCGGCGCTTTAGCTGGTAACATGACGATGGTGAATCCTACGTAGTGTCTCTACATAGGGCTTGCTCCCTGATCTCACTTCTTGGTAAAGCACTGTTAATGTGCAGATTCTTGGAACTGGAATCTATTTTCTAATTTTTATTATTTATTATCTTTTTATACCTTTTTCAGAATTCCCACTGTTTTGTAGAAGTTGTGAAGTGTGGAGTTTTAAAAATTCAAGGTTTTTTTTGTTTTTTTTGGGCCAAATCACGGAATATCAGGAAATTTTGTTTGCATGTTTGTCGCCGTTGATCGAAATGTCATGTTTTCCATGCAGCATTTTCCCTTATCAGTTTGTCGCACATGGTTCCCGTATTGCGTGAGTAGTTGTTATTGGTTACCCTCCCCGCTCGTCAAAAACGGGAAATCACTTCAGTCAAGATTTACAAGCATACCAGGAAAACATAAGCTAGTAAATGAAACTTAGATTGATGGGTTAAAATACTGTGTCTGGTTTTTGTCTGCTCAGCGCAAAAGCTGCCTGTTTCTCCATCCGTCGTAGGTCATGGAAATTAAGCTTTTTAGGTAGTGAAAGTCAGGTGATAGTCAGGGAATTTATTTGACATTCGACTTTGAGTGGGAGCCCTGTGTTTTGCTTTCCTTTGTATTGCATATTTCTTTGACACAATCGAGAATGCAGGTGGGAAAGCACTTCACTACATGGTAGTATAGTGTATGATTGTGTATGTGACAAAGAATGCTTGAAATCATGAAGTCATTGATGTGTTTCCCATTTATATGTTAAAGGCTTTAAAAAGGCCTTGGTTGGGACCTTTTGAGTAAGAGGTGTTGTACGGCCAGTTCTGACTCTCGAACTTCGTTGCAGGTGAAAGTCCACTTAGAGCATCATAGAAGAAAACCGTGTGTCATGGCTGCTGCCCTGCAGAGATGCAGGAATTCCCCATCGTAGCGCAAACACCGTACGATACTCAGGCCGAGCCCCAGAGAACGGCCAGGATGACCACCTCGCACATGAACGGCCACGTCACAGAGTCGGATGCCGAGGGGGGCGGCGGAGGCCCGGCGGAGGCCATGGAGGAGTCTCAGTGGCACAGGGAGATGCCCGTGGACTGCCCCAGCGATCTGGGGGCGCGCACCCTGCCCGTGAGACGCAGCGCACAGCTGGAGAGGATCCGCCAGCAGCAGGAGGACATGAGGAGGAGGAGAAAGGAGGAAGAAGGGCGCAGCAAGCAAGAGCTGGATGTCAATTCCTCCATCCGCCTCAAGAAGTTGTCTCAGAATTCTAAAATCGGCATCGACAACCCTACGTTTGATCCGATTGAGGGGCCTGGTGGCACTTTGGGGCAATTGCAAGGTCTGGGAGGAGCCCCTACATTGCTGGGTAAGTTGGAGGCAGTGGGTAATGTTGCTTGAGAAGTTAAACAAACTTTGAAGTCCTTCAGTGATGTACATGGCCAGTCCTTGTACAGAGGAAATCATGCCTAGAGAGCTTCAGTATAACCCAGGAGAGATCTGAGTATGTGACAGATGATGGCGTATTTTTGAAAACAAGGTCAGTTGTAGGGGTATATTTTTACTGGAGAATTTGTCTGACCTCATCGTTAGTATCTAGCTGTTTCTGGTCTGAACTTATGTGATATTCCGGATTCTGGATTTTGATCAGGATAGGATTCTGTCATTTGCAACGTTTCCATGTGCCTCTCGTTCCCCATATTCTTCAGGAGGCCTGTCTCAGGAGTGTAATCTCTAATCTACAGAAAACTTTAAAAAATGTGACTGGGTTGGATTACAAAGCTTCTTTGTGTGCGCATAGGTATTTCTGTGCGGAAAGGACTTGAGATGAGTTTGTCGATGAGGTATTCCTCCAAGTGGCTTCCTAGAAACCACTCGCCACCACCCAGAGGGTGACCTCTGAGCTTGTGTTGGAAAATCAGTAATGAGAACTTTCAGGCAAATATCGGAGGGGGGAGAGCTGCTTTCCCACTAATGAATGCAGGGGAGGTAATGCTGGTGGAATTCCTCAGGGAGGGGGATGAGGACCTTCAAGCTGGTGGGCTAGGGACTGGGGGGTGAGGGTGTTGGATTCAATTAAAAAGCTTGCCACACTGTGCTGACCTGGTAGGCTTTGACTGTAGTAGGAGTTCAGCTTTTCCTGCCGTTCACTCCCTCACATCCCTTCTCCTGACTTGCGGTATGTTTAAACCACCCCAGATGGGTGTGGGTATTCTGAATATAAGCTTTAGGACGGTATCAACAAGAAAAAGTGGGAGTGTCTGTCACTCGAAGAGCCCCCTCCTGCCATGTGCTTCTGGACATGTGGGCACAGGCCCTCTCCGGGGAGGACATTATTGGACGTACACTTCTGTAAAACATGGAATCCTGTGCTTAGTGTGGATAGATACCTAAGGAAAGTTTCGGCTACTGGTGATGAATTCATGCTGTGCGGTTCAAGTTGAAGAACTGGTAAGGTTATGATTGCACAATGTTTTGGTGCCTAGTTACTATAAACATTCCTCTACAGTTCATAGGATGCTGTTAATAGTATTGCGTAATACATAGGATGTGTCAGTTCTGTTGTACATCCGTGACATGGACTATAATTTGTGTGCCAGGTGCAATTCCTGTGTCAGCTGAGCGTGTCATCTTCCATCCCACTGTCCCCCTCAGATCTCGAGGACCTGCTGATGTCCCTGAAGCAGGTGCAGCACTGCCTGGGCGACGCCCAGAGCCAGGAGGATGTGGAGCTGGTACTGCAGCTGGTGCAGAAGACGGACTTCCAGAAGGCCTTCAGCATCCATAATGCCGTAGCGCAGCACATGAACCAGGCCAGCCCACCTTACCCCATCATGGGCGGTGCTCAGGCCCTCCTGCAGGAGGTACGGGGGGAGGGCTGGGATGAGATGGGATGGGCAGCACTGAAGTGGACATCTGATATAACTTTATATGACTAACCTCCAGGCCTCGCCTAAGACTCCCTCCAGGCCATAAATACTTCACACGAGTCATTCATATGAAATATTTGTTGGTCCCATTTGCCGTATTTTATCTATCTGACTTTAATTGAAAAGATAGAAATATCTCCTGCTCTCGCTTACTATAGGTTCATCTTTCATATACTGCCAGTATCTAACAAGCTGGCCAAATTTCATTTGAAACGCGTGTCCCTGCTTATGGTCAGTAGTGTAATGGTGCCTAGACGCGCAGTGAATGTATGGACGTGAGCTTCACAATGGCTTACACAGCCTGTAGAGCAGGCAGGTTGTGTGCTTGTACATTCCCCCAAAGTGTCAAACTCCAGTGGCTTTTCAAACACCAGTGAAACTGGGTTGTATTCTGTAGTGTGGAAAGTGCTCAGTGGTAGAATTTTGTCTGTCAAAAGATTATAGAAGCTACATGAAAACCAAATGCAGTCACGTGCTTTTTTTGAGTGTTGTACAGTGTTTTGGTGCTTGAAATGGATGGTAGTGAGTTGGAATTTTGAATAATTTAAAAATAATTCTGTTAATGTACGATATTGTTATATTCAGTATTATTAAATAATTGTGCCGAGTCCTACCAACAAAAATGTCATTATGCAAGTTATGTTCTATTCTATTCTATTTCGATTCTGTTAGTAAGTGAAACAATGTACAAAGGGAACTACATTTTTACTTAATTGGTTGTATAAGTTGCATCCATCCATGTATTTTGATGAGCAGCACATTCATGAAGAGGAAACGTTTTCACACTGAAGACTGAAATTTGTTTGAAGTATGTATAGAGGGTGCAGTTTTGGGTTAGGGTCTATGTTTTTTGCAGTTGTTTACGTCTAATACTTCAAAACTGACAATCTGCCTTACGTTCTAATGTCTACACTGGAAGGTGAAGCAAGCAGAAGTTGGAGAGGAGACCAGTGTAATGTGAGGGCCTGATTTGTGTTCCTCTCATGTACTTTCACCAATTTTCTTTCAGTTCAGCTGCTTAGCAGTTTGATTGATTGAAATTGTATTGAATGGCTGCAACAAAGGTGCAGTATGGTGTGGCTGACAAATGGCACAGTGCAGGCCCCAAGTGCCAGAGAACTGATGATGTCTGAGGAGCAAATGCTCCCCTGGCCGGCAGCCAGGAATGTTTAATTTACTTCCCCGAGTGTCTTCGCTGTTCACAAATTAGTGAATTTGGTATTCCACTATTTGTTGGAATTTTAAGCTATGGCTAAATTTGTGCATGCGTTACAAAAATAGAACAATGTTTTTTTTTTTTTCTAACTCAAGTCTATTTCCCGTAATGAAGGCAGCGTATGCTGGGAGACTAGCTCTCTAAAGGGAGCTGCTGTACCGTAGTTCCTTAATGAGTCACAAAAAAGGTCCTCTTGTTGTTTCCTGAAATTCGTTGATACAATGGGGCACAGAGGTCCTCTTTGTCCAGTCCTCATTAGAGCGTAAGCCCCTTGAGAGTGCATTCCCTGCACCGTCTGAATGGAAGTGTGCAGACAGTAGCTCTGACTTGGCCTGGCTGCTTTCTGCTACCTGCGTGTCAGTGAGCTCGAAAATGAGACTCGGGTTTGCACCCCTCCGCCGCTTCAGCCCGCAGCCTATGAACACTAAGCAGCTCCACGGCTGGTGGGAAGGAATGTTCCCAAATATTTTGATGATGTGCCACACCACGTGTGTGTGTGTGTGTGCTGCTTTCCCCCCCCCCCCCCCTATATATTATCGGCAGTGCGATGGAGAATTCCTTTGGCCTAGTGTGTCTTAATGTGTTGAAAAACTGGCTTTCTTGCAGTTGTTAAGGCAGCTGCCTGTGGGTGTTTTGATTTGTGTTTGTGAAGCTTTGTGCCAGGAGGGGGAGATGATGAATTGCGCTGGGCTTGGTTTGGCGGGTGTGGTAGGTTGAGCTGCTATGACTTATTACTCGCGCATGTTTTTTTTCCAGCGCAGTGGTGTATTCTTAAGTGAGTTTACCCCGTCTTACTGGGATTCTTCTCGACCTTCCTCTTGGGTAGATCTCCTTCATCCCTGTCATGTGAATCAACAGTTGCAAGGTTGGGCTCCCATTGGCCAGTAAATACTTGGGTAATAAGAAACCCTGAATTTTGCCTAAGGTGCCGTGTTGTTTGTGGCTCTTCATTTTCCACGAAGCTTTGTGATTTATTTTATTGCCATGCAACTCGGCTGGTGGTACTTGGATTGGTTTCAGCACAGTGAGTAATCAGGGCACAATGCAAAGAAAAAAGATGCAAGATGGAGACATTGACAGCATGACATAAAGGCATATTCAACTTCAGCTTCAAAGTGTCGATCCCATTAAATACAGCCATAGTGGGTAGAGCATTAAACACCCAAGTGCTATTGCACGCTTTCAGGGTATAACCAGGAGCTGTGCTTTGTCTTGTGGTCCATTTCCAACACTCTTAGCCTCACCATTTTGCTTCCAGCCTTCTCCTGCGTTGATGTGCCTGTTTTGTCCTACCAGGTCTTGGCTATGGTGCAATCCAGCCCGCAGAAGGAGAGCCAGGAGCTTAATGCCCTGCTGACCTCCCCGCACCTGCAGGTAAGCTAACCGGTTCTCACGGACTGCTGTGAACGCATAGAGACCACAGTCCGCCTCCCTTTCCATCGGCATGTTATTGCTGCTGTGTGCCCAGGCATTCTGTCTTTATACTTTGTGTCACTTTTTAGCCAGTTTTTCCATCCCTCTGTAGATTTTACTCTTGACCTTGTTAGAAGCCCAGAATCCTCTGTTTTTAGTGGGCATGTGTGTAGTTTCCACATCGCCCTCCATGATTGCACTTTCACTGATCTAAAATAGTTAAGCCTGCCAGCAGTTAATGTGTTATAAACACACAGCTTTGAGGCAGACAGTGCAGGAATTTGGCACTTTTGTTTGTCCTGCACTCTTGACCCCCTCGTTAGCTGGGCAGTGGTGACTTAATGGATGCAGGTTGGAACCCCTGACCAGCAAGGCACCACTGTGGTACCCTGAACAAGGTACCACCCCCAAGCACTGCTCCCCGGGCGCTGAATTAGCTACCCCCTGCTATGTCACAGAGTCTCATATGGGTTAAATGCAGAGGACACATTTCATTGTTGTGTGCTGTGGTGTGTCAACAATGAGCACTGATTTCTAAATTCTAATGGCCGGTCTGTGGAGACCCCCCTCCACTGCCACTTTTATTAGGTAAAACCTCAGTTGCGAGTGTAGCTTTGCTCTGTGTTGGTGAGTTAAGCCCTGGGGATGTTTCTCATACTGACGAGACTGAAGGATGCTCGCATCTGAAAGTCTCGGGGTCTGACAGGTGAAGCGAGACACCTGCTAGGGGTGAGCTAGTGCTTGTCTGTTCATTTCAAGATGCAATTCACAAAAATGTTGATGAATTAGCAGTATTTTAATCTGGTCAAAAAGGATTGATATGTTCACTTAATGGGAAATGTAAGGCTTGGGTATACCCTTTCCCAGTGAACCTGTATCTGAAATCGGATATGTATGTATAAAGCTGTGGTTGAAAGCTATTTTTGTGTTGAAGCATACAGACTATATTTAAATCTATAACAAAAGCCCTTCCAAAAGTAACGTTACATATTTGTCCTGTTACCCTTCTGCGTTTCCCTACTTGGGAGCATCTGCTCTGGAAGTACAATGACCATGTAGGGCTCCTGTTCCAAGCCCAAGTTGCACTGTGGTTTTCAAGTACCCAGTGGCACTGTATTGGTGAGAATGGTGAGGCCTGGCCTTGATGTAAATCAGTGGTTCTCAAATGCAGTCCTCGGAACCCACTGCCCTGCTTGTTTTCCAGCTATCCCTGCCCCACACACTTCTGATTACCTGGATCAGGAGTGTTCAGTCAATCAGAAGCTGAAAGACAGCTGGGACTTGTGTGTGGGGCTGGGATAGCAGAAAAACAAGCAGGGCAGTGGGGCCCGAGGACCGACTTTGAGAACGTCTGATGTAAATGGTGCCGGGTTGGATTCCCATGCTTCTGCTTCAGGCTTTGATGCTGGCTCACGACGGCGTGGCGGAGCAAGAGATGACGCTGGAGCCCAGCAGTCCCACCGAGAAGCACGCGGAGATCCTCACGCAGTACGGGGGCGAGACGGTGAAGATCGTGCACCTGGAGAAGGCCAGGGACATCCCCCTGGTGAGAAGATCAGAGGCCCTGTAATGTTTGGTCACCGTCTCTATGATCGCGTGACTCTGGTGCTTTAGTGTGCTTCAAGCTCTGTTTGTGGATTACTTCTCTGCTAGTAAGACATGTGCCTTAGACGTATACCAGTACACTTATCTTTGAGACCTAGAATATCTCATCCAACATCCAGGTGCCGCACTCTCAGTAATCTTGTCTACCCTCCCATAACACCCCAGTCCCAGCGAAGCGTGCTGGGTGGCCTCTGGAATTGCCAGTCTGCTGTAAAGAAGGCTGATTTCATTTCCGCCCTTGCTTCACACCACTCTCTTGACTTTCTGGCTCTGACGGAGACCTGGATATCGCCTGAGAACTCGGCTACCCCGGCAGCTCTCTCCTCTGCTTATGCTTTCTCTCACTCTCCTCGCCAGACTGGCAGGGGCGGTGGCACAGGTCTATTGGTAACTCGGAACTGGTGCTACACGCCCCTCTCTCTGCCCCATCTCAACATTTCATCCTTTGAATTCCATGGAATTGCTGTTACCTCTCCACTCGATATTCGGATCATTGTTGTCTACCGCCCTCCTGGCCCCCTAGGCTGCTTTCTAGAGGAGCTTGATACTCTCCTCAGTCTCTTCCCCACTGACAGCTCCTCTCTCATTCTCCTTGGTGACTTCAACCTCCCCCATGACAAGCTCCCTTCTTCTGGTCTCCTCCCTTTTCTCGATTCCTTCTCTCTAACATCCAACAGCTCCTCTCCGACACACAAAGGAGGTAACGTCCTCGACCTGGTTTTCAGCCGCCCCTCTCCGGCTACTGACATCTCTTCTACTCCTCTACACATTTCTGATCACCACTTTGTATCCTTTACCATTGCCCTACCCGTCTTGGCCAATCCCAGTTTTCAACGTTTCCTCCCCACTCGACCAAACCTCCACTCTGTCTCCGCTTCTTCTGTTGCTTCCTGCACCCTGTCTTACCTTCCTGACCCTGACTCCTTTTCCTCCTTGGCACTGGAGTCTGCAACTGATACTCTCATCTCCTCACTTCACACATCCTTGGACAACCTCTGCCCGCTGTCTTCCAAACCAAGGAAAACTCGGCCTACTCCTTGGCTTTCAGCTGCATTACGTACTAACCGAAGAGAATTGCGGGTAGCAGAGAGGACGTGGAAGAAATCTAAGCTTGATGCAGATCTGTCTTCCTACCGTACTCTGTTATCCAAATTCTCTATGGACGTGACTGCAGCAAAAACTGCCTTTTACAAAGACAAACTTGAATTATCCTCACGAGATCCTCGCAAACTCCATAACATCTTTTCATCTCTTCTCAACCCTCCCCCTCCTCCTGCTCCTTCCTTCCTGACTGCTGAAGATTTTGCCAACTTCTTTGCCGAGAAGATTGACAGAATCTGTCAGACATTCTCTCCCTCATCCACTACACTACACACTAAGGATTTCCCTCCCCCCTCACTGGCCCAGTTTTCCGGTCTTACGGCAGATGAGATCATGAAAGTCATCTCATCTTCCAACCTTACCACCTGTCCACTTGATCCAATCCCTTCTGCATTGTTTCAGACAATCTGTCTAGACCTTCTTCCCTTCATCACGACTATCATTAATGGCTCCATAACCTCCGGTCATGTACCAACAGCATTCAAAATAGCCAGGGTCATTCCCATCCTAAAAAAACCCACTCTAAATCCCTCAGACACTTGCAGCTACCGACCAGTATCGCTTCTTTCCTTCCTTTCAAAAATCCTCGAACGTACAGTCTACAACCAGCTTTCTCTCTATCTCTCTCAGAACAACCTCCAGGATCCTAATCAGTCTGGCTTTAAAGCAGCTCACTCTACAGAGACTGCCCTCTTAGCAGTCACTGAGAAGCTACATGCTGCCAGATCGGCCAAACTGTCATCTGTCCTCATCCTTCTTGACCTATCAGCAGCATTTGACACGGTCAACCACAAAACTCTCCTATCCATCCTTAGGAGTCTTGGCATTGGTGGCCTGGCCTGGCGCTGGCTGGCTTCCTACCTAGAAGGCCGAACATACCAAGTGACATGGAATGGATCCACATCTACTCCACGTTGTCTTTCCACCGGTGTCCCTCAGGGCTCGGTTCTTGGTCCTCTTCTATTCTCCCTCTACACTAAATCTCTTGGCGAAGTTATATCCTCACATGGCTTCTCCTACCACTGCTATGCCGATGACACTCAACTCATCCTCTCCTTCCCTCCCTCAGACACTCATGTCTCCACTAAGATCTCTACATGCTTGGCAGACATCTCATCTTGGATGACCACTCACCAGCTAAAACTCAACACTAGTAAAACTGAGCTGCTTTACATCCCGGCTGACTCATCCCCCCTCCAGGACCTTGCGATCTCTTTCGACAACTCCCTAATCCGTCCTTCGGTTTCTGCTAGAAACCTTGGAGTTACCATAGATGATCGGTTGTCATTTTCCTCACATATCGCCAGTCTTTCTCGCTCTTGTCGGTTTCTCCTCTTTAACATCAGGAGGATACGTCCATTTCTTTCCACTCAGGCTACCCAGATACTCGTCCAGTCCCTCGTCATCTCACGCCTTGACTACTGTAACTCGCTTCTAGCGGGTTTACCACTGAGCGCCATCCGTCCCCTCCAACTGATTCAGAATGCAGCTGCTCGTCTTGTTTTCAACCTTCCCAAGTTCTCCCACACCACTCCTTTGCTGCGCTCCCTCCACTGGCTTCCTGTAGCTGCACGCATCAGATTCAAAACACTGATGCTCGCATACAAAGCCAAAAATTCTCTGGCACCATCCTACCTAAAGGACCTCATCACACCCCGCTCTGCACCACGATCTCTCCGATCCTCCAGCACTGCTCGACTGGTCCCTCCTCCCCTCAAGGCACAAGGAAGACACGCATCTCGGCTCTTCTCTGTCCTGGCACCTAGTTGGTGGAATGAACTCCCCCTAGATGTCCGAACAGCAGAATCCTTGACTGTCTTCAAGCGACGACTCAAAACTTTTCTTTTTCAGAAATACCTGACGTAGAACTTCTATATTCTTTCTCGACTCTTATTCTGGTGTGTGTTTAAAAAAAAAAAAAAAAGAAATCTACACTACTCAATGGAGTTCTCAGAGATAGTATTCATAGCTTGGGTCCTTATTGAGCTAGCATTGGAAATTCATTGCAGAGTCTCAAAGCACTTATGTAAGTCGCTCTGGCTAAGGGCGTCTGCCAAATCCTGTAAATGTAAATGGTGCTAACCGTAGCCATGGACGCCCACTGTGCTTCCAGGGCGCCACTGTACGCAACGACATGGACAGCGTGATCATCAGCCGTATTGTGAAAGGCGGGGCAGCAGAGCGCAGTGGCCTGCTCCACGAAGGAGACGAGATCCTGGAGATCAACGGCATCGAGATCCGCGGGAAAGATGTGAACGAGGTCTTCGACATTCTAGTAAGGACGGGCTCGATTGGACACGGTGACTGATTTATTGTGTAAGGCATAAAAAATGTGCTGTACAATTTGTACTTAATCTATCTAAGCAATCCATATGAATTGTTTCTTAATTTAATCTCAAAATTAGAGGGGAGACTACCTTCTCTAGCTGTATGGACCGAAAGGCTTCTTGTGGAGAGCCCCTAGTCCCAGGTTAACGTGTTCTCCTCACGGTCAGGATAACGTCAGGCGCTTATCGCTGGCCGCAGTCCACACTCATGTGAATATGATGAATTTTAGCTGAATTTCAAATTGCGTAGTCGTCTTTATCTTTGGTATTGTTCTGTTCTGCCAGCTACATTACCTTAAAAATGAAAGATGGGAATCAAGTTTGTTTTGGTGATTTTAGAAAAAGCTCCTTCTTTCGGGCCCTGTAATGTTTTCAATGTCAAAAATGATCCATTTCTAATTTCAGAATAGATTTTGTACCCAAGTATTAAACTTAAATTTTCAACTCCCTGCCATCGATAGGGATGAGGGATGAGGACACTGACCATGGCCTTACGAACCTGAGCCACATGCCACTCAACACAGCAGAGACAAGGCGACTCGCACAGTTGCTGATGCAGTTCTTTATTTTTTCTCCCTTCAGGCAGAAATGCACGGCATGTTGACCTTTGTCCTCATTCCCAGTCTGCAGACGAAGCCCCCACCCCACAAGGAGACGGTGGTAAGGCCCCCCCGCCGCACCCTTTGACGACGGGGCCGACGTGCGATGTCTCGCGTGACGTGTAGCGCCTCTGTCCGTTTGCGCTTCTCGTTATCAATCTCTTTCGACTTCTTCCTGATTCCAGTTGAGCAGGCATTATCCCCAACCTGCCCTCTCCAGGTTCACGTCAAGGCCCACTTCGACTATGACCCCTCGGATGACCCCTACGTGCCGTGCCGGGAGCTGGGGCTCTGCTTCCAGAAAGGGGACATTCTGCACATTATCAGCCAGGACGACCCTAACTGGTGGCAGGCTTATCGGGACGGTGATGAGGACAATCAGCCGCTCGCCGGGCTGGTTCCAGGTACGAGGCGGCAGGCTGTGTCAGCAAGGGGTCACCCCAGTACTGTGCATAAATATTTTTTCTGAGCAAATAGACACTTGCTGCCCAGATAAATGGCTTCAAACGTAATTTTCTTCGAGATTCAAAATAACTTCATATGTGCAGTAAATGGTCAGTCACACTGTGCAATGAAAATCCTGCTCTGCATGTCCTTCTGGTCCCTGGCAAACGCAAAGTAAACAAAAGGACAAAACGCACATTAAGGTGCTTACAGTTAGACTATAAATACGGGTACAATTTTAGTAAATGCAGTGCAATGTAAACATTAGGGCTACACAATGTCACATTGCTATATGTGAAATTTCCACAGGTGATATTTATAAAACAAAAAAGGATATGAAATTACCCGAATCAAACTATAACCAAATACACTCTCTTGGTATAAAGGTTCTATCAAATAAGTAGTGTAGTGTTAGGTGGTGTTGCTGTGAGTTTTCAACAGACACAAAGCAGAGACGACAAATGCGATGTGAGTATTTTACAGGCTCACATCTGGATGACAATGCTGAAACAGTATATCGTGCAGCTCTACTACATATATGGGCATGTGTGTCAGAGTGAGATTGTGACTGTATCTGAGAGTGTAAACATATGAACATATAAGTGCAATGAGATCCTAAGGCTTTTTCATAGTGGTGTGTCTTGATTGGTGGCAGAGACTTGTTGTGCTGGACAGAGCCTGCATGTCATTATAAGGATGTGGCCGAAATGTCTTCCTACGCCCAAGTACATGATTTCACCGCAGGGGTCTCATAGTTACCTGTGAATCTCTGATCCACCTGCAGCAGTGATGTCCAAATGGCTCACATTATGATGTGATTCACATCCATATCTTTCACTTTCTTTGCTCTTTCTTTCTTACTTCAGGTAAGAGCTTCCAGCAACAGAGGGAAGCCATGAAGCTGACGATAGAGGAAGATAAGGAGCCAGAGAAGTCTGGTATGAACTTCATCGTTTGCAAGGTAATGTGTGATTTTAATAGACGTGCCAGCGCATGCTAACCTTGCTGTTGACTTCACTCTTGCAGGGAAGCTCTGGTGTGCTAAAAAGAATAAGAAGAAAAGGAAGAAAATCTTGTTCAATGCCCACAAAAATGATGGTGAGCTTCTACATGCACTGTCACATGGATGTACTGCAGGGTGTCTCTTCTGAAGTCACTCAGCCCAAAGCTGCTTCCTGATGTCTTTTGGCAGACTATGACAATGAGGAGATCCTCACCTATGAGGAGATGGCGTTGTATCACCAGCCGGCCAATCGCAAGCGGCCCATTGCCCTCATCGGCCCTCCCAACTGCGGACAGAACGAAATGCGACAGCGACTACTGTCCAGTGAGCCTGAAAGATTCGGCAACGCCGTTCCCCGTAAGAAATGCAGATCGGGGTGGGGGAAGAGTGGGGGGCTCTTTGACTAAGCAGGGTTAAAGGCAGCTCTTTCTCCTTCAGTCCAGAAATATACAGTCAGGTTAAATTCTGACTCGCAGCGAGTGTCAGAGGCACAGTAACATGGCAAGAAGCCCTCAGGCTGTTTATTTTTAGAGGCTCCTTTATTTGTTTTTGTGATGGTGTAGCGAAGGAAGTAGAACCAGTGACTGTGGAAGCCCATGTAGCTCCCTAGGCAAGCTTCTCCACCTAATTTCGCTCTGTTCCTGTTTGATTAAACAAGGTTAGTTGAGGCCCCTTAGTAGCGAAGGACCTCTGGGCTTCAATCCGGGTAGGTCTGTGCATCAAAGCGCATCTGCAGTTGGGAATCCCATGCAGGGCGTCTCGTGCCCCGTGTTTCCCGGACCGTGCTCGCTGCGACCCTGTACTATATAGAAAGTTGTGGAAGACAGACAGTTGGACAGATGAACTGAAAAATGTAAGTGCTACTTTCCATCCATCTATTGCTTTTCGCAGACACGACTCGGAATAGGAGAGACGTGGAGTTCAACGGCAGGGACTATCACTTCGTGTCGCGACAGGCCTTCGAGGCGGATGTGGCCGCCGGCAAGTTCATTGAATCTGGCGAGTTCGAGAAAAACCTCTATGGCACCAGCATCGACTCTGTCCGGCAGCTGATCAACACCGGCAAGATCTGCGTGCTGTGTGTACACACACAGGTGGGCCATCCAAGAAGTATAGAGAAATGACATTTGCCTGCCTTTTTGGTTCTTCTTAAAATATTTGACCCAGCCTTTTAATCTGTGTTTCTCGATTATTATATAATCAAGTCCTTGAAGGTGTTGCGTAGCTCCGACCTCAAGCCCTACATCATCTTCATCGCCCCGCCTTCTCAGGAGCGACTGCGGGCCCTCTTGGCCAAGGACAACAAAAACCCTAAGGTACCCACCCCCCCCCCCTTAAAAGGGGGCTTTCTTTTAGACAAGAACGTGTAAGGACTATCAGGAATCCATACTCGAGTGTAGTACACACCACGAAGGCAACCAAGTACTTTTAGTAAACATTCACCAATAACGTATTACCTTTTCAATAACCATACCGCATAGCAATGTTTTGTCATGGATTCCAAAGGGTGGGGTTACCTTTATTTTCTGTGGTAGTGGTGGTGGTGGCCTAATGGTTAAGGAAGCGCATTTGTGTTTGAAAGGTTGCTAACAAGGTACCACTGAGGTACCTTGAGCAAGGTACTGGCCCCTCTCACTGCCCCTGGGCGCTGAATTTGCTGCCCCCTGCCAAGTCTCAATGTCACACATGCCTTGGATGCAGAGGACACATTTCTTTGTTCTGCTGTGGTGTGTCGTCATTAACATTTATTCACTTTCATAACATTCGAAATCTTCTATAACATGTTAGCCTATTTGGACCCCATATGCCATGAAGAGCTTGTGACGCATTTCCGTCCTAACTTACCGCTTCCGCCCCAGCCAGAGGAGCTAAGGGACATCATTGAGAAGGCCCGGGAAATGGAGCAGAACTTTGGGCACCTGTTTGATGCCGCCATCGTGAATGCTGACCAGGACAAAGCCTACCAAGAGCTCCTACGCCTCATCAACAAGCTGGACACAGAGCCGCAGTGGGTACCCTCCTCGTGGCTGCGCTGAGACCCCTCCCACTCCGGAAAACCCTGCTGTAGAGCCAAGTACCTGCACCCCTGTGCCCCCATTTGGGGAATTTAACTGCTGAACCTGTCTGGATCTCTTTCAATAGCTCCACCTTCTGGATAATTTTGGAATAATGTATTTAGTTTACACCTGACACAACTGTCCTTCCCTTGCACATTTTAGACTATTTTGTATTCTAATCAGATGTTCCCCCCCTTCTGTTTTATGCTTTTATTTTCCCCTTAATTTAACTATCAACATTCCAAATATTTAGCACTTGGTGACAGATGTATCTGCTGCTGTCGTGTACTGCTATCCTGAAATATTTATAATTGTAAATATATATTTTTATGAAGTTTGAGTAAGCAGTAATAGAGAGTGTATGTTTAGGGAATCACACTACACACAGAGCCATGTGTCTTCAGTCGAGATCAAAAGCAATTATTACCTTGAAGCGATGGATGTCTGTCAGGTGTTTTTTGTTTAATATTTTTCACTTGCATGTTTGAAGGATGCCGTCTAGCTGGGGGGCTTGGGTGAGACTCATTCACTGTCCGAGTGCTGAAAGGGATTCATGTCTTTAAAAATGCTTGAGACAAGCTTGATTACTGAAGAGCCCGTCTCAGTGATGGTTCCGCCTGTGTTCATTAGTGTCTGCTCGTACCCTCCTTTCCACTTTGGCTGTAACATCGGGCAGCTCTTAATATTCCGTCAATTTTCGAAAAGAGAACAGAAAAAGCAGCGAATGAATACAGTTACAGCTGGAGTGTGAAACTGAAGAAGCAATAATTCTGTGTTTCTGTATTAGTATTTGAGTGCTTCTTGGACCTGGCAGAAGTATAATAAGCAGTATTGTAGAAATCTATTTCCAGATGACATCAGAGTTAATCGGTGAAATGAGAGTTAATCAGTCTATTGGTGATGTTTCCCCTAGCAATGCGTTAGCCTTTAGAGTGCATCAAATGATATTAGGAGTCTATTAGGATGTTTTTAAAGTCACTTATCCAGATTTCAGTTACTTCCCCTTTTCAAGCTGAGTGATATACAACTTTAAAATGAGAAACGTAATTTGGAAGTTGTGTATTTTGATTTGAAGAGTACATATGTACACAAGCAGTTTTGTGAATGTATGTGGGGGGGGGGGAGAAAATTGCGTTGGTGAGCTCTCGCGTGCGTGTTTGCGTGCATGTGTGCTTGTGTACATACCAGTACCGGCTGCTGAGGGACAGTGGTGCTGTGGTGTACTTTAGCTTGGGGCGGACTTTCCGTCATTCTCAGCGCATTTGTACGAATGTGGTACCCATGACGTTATGTTATGGCGGAGTGATACTGTAGACCAGTGGTAGGCAGGCCTGATTCTGTACTGTTAGGCACCTGTGTTTTGTTTCTGTAAAATTCTGACTTGGATCAATTACATTTGTTATGCTGATGTGTGTCCATGTAAACTGTAAATCAGGCGCGTTAGACTTATGCAGGTTTGAAACGTCCTCATTAGCTACACGGTTTTGACATTTTCAATTTTGAATTGCAAAAAAAAGCAACACGTCACTAATACAGTTAGGGATGTGTGTTAAAATGAAACCCTGCATAGGTCCCCTAGGTTGTTTGTCACTCCTGGCTTGAAGTTTTGATGGACTCTTGCTGGTTTTCTATGTAAGTATGGCTGGGCTAGTCCACGTGTAGAAGGTATCCTACATGCATTGATGTATAAATCTTATATCTTCCTGTACAAATTGCACCACTAGGCTGTCTTTTTTTTTTTTTTCTTGCCCCACCCCCATCTTCCTCCCTGTCCATGGTGGAATCACTGGCCTCCCAGGGAAGGAGGGAGGCGTTCAGTCCCTGCCTGTATGTGATGTAGATATGAGCCATTTAACTGGAAGTAGAACTAATGAATGTAAAGAACTGTATTAAATCACTGCTCCTTTTTTTTGTATGAAGTAAATTAAAGACCAGAATGATAGTCCTTCACTACTATTAATTTTTCTTAGCATTTTCTTGTTCTTACAACAACGTGCGTCTCAAGTCTTTAGCATGAATATGGACCTGTGTGTTGTTTGCTTTTCTGATAATAGAACCTTACAGAAGCCAAAGGTTCCTTTTCAGATGACGTTTGTCAGTGTTCTTTAACAGCCAGCCAGACTTATTTTACTAATTGGATAGAAATTGGCATCATATAGGGTTCCGCTTGGACGGGGGTTGGTAATGAGTAATGAGCAGTAAAGCTGTAAACTCCGCTGACCCCCTTTCTTAGTCTGAAAAGTTCTCTGTCAGTTCCTGGGTGGCTGAGTGCTTTGAGGGGAACCCATTCCCAACAGCCAGTTAACTGTGCTATTTTTACTGTTTGTATTTGACACTGCAACCTCCATTTTCCTCCCACCATCTAACAAGATGCTTTTTAGGTGGATTTCTCCCCTGTTTTGTGACTTTTGATTGACAGGCCCTAGACTTCCATATAATATAAGCACTTGTGGGAAAATAACTGAGAAGGCCAAAGCAAAGGTTGACGTCAGTGCAGTCCAGGTACCTTTTTCATACGTTTGCATACATAGGATTTCCCCCATATCAATATTTCAGACATAACAAACCAGTATAGATGCACATGCTTTTATTTGTGCTGTGTGTATTTGAGGACAGAATCAACATCAGAAATCACGGCAGGAATGAGACTTAGTTGATGCTACCAGTGTTTTGTCAGTCATTTGCTGCTTTAACCTAATAGGAAGTAGGTTAACCTAGTGTGACTATGCAATCTCTTACTCTGTGGATTTTAACGAGATGATGATTGACAGTAGTGATGCACAGCAAACTGATGAGACACTTCAACAAAAACAACTTGAATTCTATTAACTCGATTAATATTCAGAAGTTACTAAACCCAGTAATTAAATAGCAAATACAAAGTCTTACATTCTATACATAAACACCCTGAGAAAATCACTAAAGAACTTAATGCTTAACAGTAGATGTCTGATTTATTTTTTTACCCTAAAAATATGCAATACAGTTTAGATCCTAGCTGTTGTAAAGTTAAAGGTAATGGTTTGCAAATACTACTTTTAACGATTTCACAAAAAACTTCGTAGTTCCTATTTTCAAAGAATGCACGTGAAAACAGCACTTTGATTTGGGTCTTTAGAATACTTCAGGAACCAGACGACAAGCACGAAATCACAGGACCTAAATTGCAACCTCGCATTTGGATACTGCATTAGGTCTGCACAGACGAATATCCACCAACAAAACTGTGTAAACGAGATCTGTAAGGCATGCATGTTATGAATGAACACCCAGCCCGTAACAACTGTGCACATTTTTCAAATAAATACTACAATCTCTACTAATCATTTTTGGTATTCTCAAACATACCTTTAGTACAAAGTTCCATTGTAGCACTCTTTCCCAAAAACAAATACAATATATTAATATGTTTTCCCTGCACAATCAGAAATTACATCAAAGCTTGCATTACACATGGAATGCGCCGAGTTGAGTTTTATAACAACAAAATAACCATGAGGTACTAGATGCAAAAAAGGATTAACTTTCTCCCCAGTACAGAGGCATTAAATAGAGCACAGGTCATGGGGTACACATGCCAGCAGACGTTCATTCAAACAGCAAGTCCTCGTCTGCCTCTTCCTTGAACAGGTTTACAGGTTCAGCTATGGGCCCCAGTTTGGCCAGACGTGCTGCCATCTCCTTTTCTGCTCGCTCTCTGACCTGCTTCTTTTTTTCCTGGATCTTCTTCAGCCTGTTGACAAGATTTAATGTCAATAACGATCTGAAGCAGATGCAGGAAAGCGGGAAGAATGCTGGAAGGGACGAAGAGAGCTGGCTTGCCTGTAGAACTCCTCTCGCTCTCTCTCGTCCAGCTCGGAGATGATGTACGCCAGGGTACGCTCAATCCGGGGAATGATTACTATAAACAGACAGGCAGGTGAGTGCTGAGGGCAGAGTCAAATGAAGCTAGCCTATTCCTTGTTATTTTTCATGTCTGTTTACTTCAGCTGGTAAATTGCTCATGGCTGGAAAGCAAGCTATTAAAATGCTAAATCAGTCTCCTAACAATGAATAAATGTCAGTATACTGCATTCTGTATTGAATTGAGTTGAATAATGTGAGATTGCTGTTTGCCCAATGGCTTCCCAACATCTCATTTGCTGCTCTGCTATGTTTGCTGTTATAGCATCATTTCTGGTGAGGGCTTCCTGTCCCCCACCAGACTTACCGTGCTCGATGGCATTCACACGACGGTTAGTGATCTTAATGGCCTCATCCAAAGTGACAAATGAAGTCTGAAGATAAATAAGATATAAAACAGGCACTTTATTCATCCCCCATGGAGGAAACTGGAATGTGTTCCGCTACACCTTCACATAAAAGTACTTTAACTGACATATGAACAGTCGATGAACTCTCTTTTTTTTTATATATATATATATATATATATATATATATATATATATATATATATTCGTGTATTTGCATAATTAAGAGATCCATGTTAAATATATGCAAATTCATGGCAGAAATACAGCCTAAAATTGACAACATCCATCTTTTAGTCTTTCATGCAGAAAATGCTTCATTTCAGTGTATATATATATATGAAATAAACTCTGGTGATCCTGCCATGGATGGATGGATGGATGGATGGATAGAAAGGAGGGAGGGACGGAACTGAGGCTTCTAACCTGGAGTGAGGCCAACTCTACCAGCAGCTCTACAGCCTTGGCGAAGTTTCTCTTCAGCCTGGCAAGCTGCTCCCCTCCTCTGGCCAGACCAGTCAGTTCGTAGCCTAGGATGAAGGGTTATTCTTGCAGTAATGGAACTGCATACTAATCCTATAATTTTCTTAGATGCCAATAATGTAGCCAGATCATTTCTATCGCATAGGACAACCTGGCTATTAATAGCTTGCAGCCAAAACACTGCAATTTAAAATCTCGAGACATACTGCGATGTTTTTAAACACTGTACAGCTGTGAAAGTGATGGGAAGCAAAGTGCTGTGTTGTGGCACTTACTGTCCCCTCCTTCCTGATAGTGCTCAAACACCGGCAGGGTGACACCTGTCAGAGCACAACAGCAGAGCAGGTAAGTGCTCAAGAGTTAAGTGCTACGAACCTTAGCGATTATGCAACATGAGGGTAATGTGTGAGCGCAACACCTGCTACGTTGTCCTTCTTCGCCCTGACCTTCACCTGCGCCTTATTGACATTCTGGATCACAGTGGCACTGAAACAAAGGGCCACCATGTGTAATCATTGGTCACATTCAGCGGAACTAAATCCTAACAGCCGCATGACGCTCGTCAAATAACAACATTGTGGAGAGATTTCAAATTCTGCTTCGCTTCGAATTTCACCTGAAATCACCAGCAGCAAACTTCGCTTCGGCCAAAGAGAAGGCTGCCTCCCTCATTACTTCACCCATCAACGTTTTGGTCTGGAAAGAAACAGGAATAGCAGGTACCAAGACGTGTTTTGTCATTGTGCATTAATGTGGGTGGGAGTTCTGGGGGTCTGCCTGCACACCTCAATGATTTTACGGAGTATCTGGCGAAAGCGCATCGACAAGGCATCTGCTTTCTTCTTCAGCAGGTTTCGACCAGTCTGTGCACCTTTCAAACGGGCCTTCATGATCGTTTGTGCCCTGGAACAATAAATTGCAGATTTAAAGATAAAATATACTTTAGAAATATCTTATTAAATCTGGTTGATCACCTTTAGATTTTTAAGTACCCTCTACCTCCTGTATGTTGCTTTGAAAAAAATTCTTCTGGCAAATAAAGAAATATTAATCCATCTATCTTTCAACCTTGTATCTTGATCGGGGCCTGGAGTCTATCCCACAATTCATAAGACACACGGTTCAGGTAGAGCCTGGACAGAACGCCTATACGTCGCACATTATAGGTAACTGAGAAAGGTCAAGATCCTGTCTTTGGACTGTAAGAGGAAACCTGCGCCACATTAGGAGAACATGTAAAAGCTATAGGGCTGCAAATCAGCGGTGGTAATTAACTACCGCGCAACCATAAGTAAACTTCTCACGTTCAATTCTATTGAATGAAATTTGTAACTAGACTTTATTCTTTTAATATTAAATATTGAAAACTGTCTCGTGCAATTGCAAAGTTTTTATTCGTCTTCCCTGGAAATAGTTTCTTATGATCACATGGTTTATGCACAATCCTTCCTCTTTCGTTAGGACATGCATTTCCAACATAAGGTCATCCTAATTATATTAACTTCGTAATTCATAAACTACTAGAAAATACCGATGTAATGACACGTCGGTTAATTCAATATAGATTTAAAAATGTACTGCACAAGGGAAACGCTCACATGGCAGCTACTAACTAAACAAAATACCACCGATTAAATAAATAAGATTTACTCACATTCGAGATGGAAATACCTCGATCCTGTCTTTTGATGACATTTTCAATGTAGTAAAACAATATCGAACAGTCAGACCTCGAAGAGTTAAACCAAGGAATTAAAATGGAAAGCTTTTCACACGATTATAACCGATGATCTGTTTTACTGTCGATTCGTGTAAGAAGCAGTTATTCAGAACACCGATCGTCACAGACAGAAATATTACGAGCGAATTCAAGGTACATGCGACCTCTGCAGATCAACACGGCTACCAAGGCGTGATGTGTCATGTGACCGGTCATATGATCTGTCACATGAGCTTAAAAATAAAACCGGTAGCATGGATACAGTTAAAGGACAGTTATGATCTTCATTAGTACTGTCCCATTACCGTAGTATGACGATTACTGCAGACATGGAGGGGCTTGATAGATAACAGAAGGAAAATTTAAAAAAATGCATGCAAATAATGGGAAAAAATGAGTAAAGAGGAAAACTAAACAAAAAAGGATATCAGTCTCCTTCATTAAATGTCAAAAAATGACTATTCCGAAGATTAAGGTTCTTTTAGTTATTGAAGTAAAAGGTTTACAGGACTGCGCAAAGTGGTGTGGTGTGACGCACTACCGTAATACACCGCGTTATTGTACTAACAAAAACCATTTCTTCACCTGACATTAACCAATTTCAAAGAACCATAGATGACACTTGATTAAAGAGTTAATTCAAGATATGATAATCCAGCATACGATTTATAAAATAATGAAATATTTGTTTGTGGCGCATCTATTTCAAATGTAAGAAATTTAATTAAGCACCCAAAAATCTCATTACAGTTGAAATAAAATAAAATTCGTATGTTTAATAACAACAGTAAATTTTAATTGTAGGAAGATGAGAAACCAGACAAGGTTCAAGTCACAGGTGCTTCACTGTATTCGTAAGAAGGATTAACAATAAAACATATACATTCACAAATCGAGGATGCGCAACATCATGCAGGGTTGTGAACTTTGGTCAGTGCCTGGCGTGAGATTTCAACACGCATTTACATATATGTATGAGTTTTATTACCTTTTTTTTTATCTTGTAAATAGTTTGTAGGATTTGCAGACTACTCTAACGTTTAGATATAGCTAATTTTAGGTCTATGATGGAGTAATATAGATTCTTCCGTGAGCGTGAGGATCTGAATGTCATCTAATGGGTGGACATGAACTGAGTTCACCTGGGCTCTCCCGTTTAATAAGGCAAATTTCTATGACCATTATTTACTAGTTTTGTAGAATTTTTCAATTCAAAAATGCCCGTCATGAGTTAATTTCCATCAACCAATGCAATATTGCAGCCACACATCAGCTTTTTAAATGTGATTACAAGAGGACTTTACATAGCTCTCTGTGCTGGGGAAATCAGACACACGCGAATGAATTATTACACGTTGATGTGAGTCGCATGTTCAAATGTAACTTTGCAAATGGCCGGGTTGCTGACAGGTGAAACATATGAGGAACCTTGGCTGTATTACTGGTTTCCTCAGTACTGCCAAGACTTGCTGATTAATGTCTGCGCTTCGCCGACCCGCTTCCCCCGAGCTTCTGGGCCCTTCGTATGGTCGTATGGATCCCGATCCCACGGTGACGAACTTTGCCGAATATCTTATTATAGGTAACGGGAACCCCCCCATAGCATGGCAAACTTAATCACACATAACTTTAAAATGAAATTTTGTCGACTTTAATACGCATATTAAAATTGCATTTTCATCTGAGCAGCAGAGGGTGCAATTGCACCACTGGTTATGCGGCCTATGAGATTATGGATTCAGATGACTTGGGTTGATGGTAATTTCATTAATATTGGTAGCTGATGAGGAATGAGCGAAGTAGGCAGGAGCTGAGAGCCCAAGGACAGTGGCGGCTTCGACTCAACTATAAATCTGCTTTGAGGAGAGAATGCCAGCCAGTGCCTCATAATTGAAGACCAAGACTTCCAGCAACAACTTTGTGCCTTATGTATTAGCGTTTCAAAAAACATGAGACTGTAACCCATTACGTTAACCATTTAAGCAAGGAATATTAATATTTGTAATAAAACTGCACATGTGACAAGAGGACTATGAAGTTGTTGTGCTTCGTTATTTTCTAAATCTTATCGCAGATTTTCACCTTTGCTTTACTTGTTTCCAATTTGGCACCAAACCCGTTTCACATCCTCATCTGTCCATCCCCATTTTCACACTTAGTCATCCTTTGTCTACAGCTGAAGAGATAGCAATTAAGAGGGGATCCTCTTTCAATCAAAACACTACAACATTTATTTTGCTGGCATGCTTAATGATGAACATGCTGACAGAAGTGAATTTGTATTTATTGAATACCATTCTTATCGAAGCCCATTATGTAATGGCAAATCAGAGAGGAGGTCTCACTCATCGTCATCGCTCCATTCAGAGAGAAATCTGAAATGTTGCAGTGTTTCTTGGCTGTGATGTCACCTGGTTTCTCAATTGATGTCCAAACAGGTAAGAAGTAGATCATCTGAGTCATCCAGTTCTGTTGCTTAATGTATTTCAAATCATTGAAGACCCAGTCTGATGAAAATGACCAGCAGGTGTTAGTTGAACTAGATTTGTCTTTTTTTGGTCAGTAGTTTTTATTATCCATTTATTGTCTTCTAATGCTGCAGTCCAAATAAACAAAATACATATTTTAACAACTAAATATTTAGTTAAGATTTTTTTGTGTTGGAGAATTGGCGCATTGTCAAAATCAAACTGTTGGGGTGCCAATATTTTTCGCCAGATTATTTTCAGTTTCATAAGGGATTTTAATAAGCCACTGAGTGCTTTTGTTAAATAAATTTGGCCTTTTCTGCTTCTGCTGTTTATTTTGATGTCTGTATGTGTGACCTGTACTAAAGGCAGGTAAATGTAATGACCAACCCTGGGTTCGAGTCTCCGCCGGGGTCACATGTGTGTGGAGTTTGCATGTTCTCCCCATGTCGTCGTGGGGTTTTCCTCCAGGTACTCCGGTTTCCCCCCACAGTCCAAAGACATGCTGAGGCTAATTGGAGTTGCTAAATTGCCCGTAGGTGTGCATGTGTGAGTGAATGGTGTGTGAGTGAGTGTGCCCTGCGATGGGCTGGCCCCCCATCCTGGGTAGTTCCCTGCCTCATGCTCATTGCTTCTGGGATAGGCTCCGGACCCCCCGCGACCCAGTAGGATAAGTGGTTTGGAAAATGGATGGATGGATGTAATGACCAACAGAGGTAGTCATTTAGCAGACCACGGCCCGCATCCAGACTGAAACACAATATAATCCAGATAGTACGATCGATTACTCTCTCTCTCTCCCCCCCCCGCCACCCCACTCGATGAATTTCTCAAGCAGTGGACCTTGGCTTTGTACAACTGATTGGATTTTGGACCTTGTGGGAAAGCAATCAACCCCTGGCCAATAGGATATATTGACAAATAAACATACGGATGATGCATTGTACCATGTGATGATCTTCTTGAATCATTTTGATAAATACAGTGTATTTATCTACGATTAATGTCCATCCATTTCCATAGCGCTTATCCAATGCAGGGTTGCGGAGATGCTTCTGGCCATGAAAAATGTTTAAAATCACTTCAGCAAAGCTGGTTTGATTTTATGGCAGTGTTTTTGAGTACAGAATTTCCTGACTTGCTATTGTCTATCATTCCCCTTTCCAGAGGGTGTCCTCTTTGAGTTAAGATAATATGACCAAAGCCATCAGCTTCCTGTATGGTTGGGTGGTGGTTTTCCAAACGGAACAGGGATGAGTCTATGTCAATGTTTCCCAGCCCGGTCCTCGCGGACCCCCAGCTGGTCTGCGATTTTGGTCCCTCCCTGCTCCATGTGAACTGTGTACGGGTCCCTGTGGACCAGGTTGGGAAACACTCACATCAACACCAGTAAGACAAATTGGGTTACATAGAGAACACATTGATTTCCATGCTGTTAGTGCTGGTTTGGTGCTGGGGTAGCTGGTTGACCAGCATTATTTCATTAATGATGTTAGTCCACCAGTACCAAAACACAATATATGCTGGTATAATCACATGCATTGTGCTGGTCATGCTGGGAGCCAGCTATGATGGTCTATGTTGCTTTTTTCAGCAGGGTTAGAACATCGATCTTTTGAACAGTCGGTGACTCTCTCGTTGCTGTCATTTCCCCATTCAAAGCTATACAAAGTGCGCATCTCTTCTCCATCCCTGCTGATCACTGCTGGCCTTGCTGTCTCATCTCTGTGGGTCTTCGGAGGTTTTCCTGGCTCAGGGTCTTTGTGGACACTGACAGTGACCTTTTCTGTGGTCACCTGGGCATCCTGACAGCTTTGGACCCTCGACATCTTTAGGAGTCCAATGCCGCTGGCTGCCGCCACCATACAGAGGTGAGGAAAGCACATTTATCAGCATTGCAGTTTAGCTGCAGCACATAACTAAAGTCTGTCCGCAAATCATCCCTAGCTATAACATTTTCAGAAGACCTTATTCCTTGGCTTTTGTCCCTAATTTTCAGTTAAGGTGCCTTTCCTAAGTACAATCTGGGCCGTGACATCTCACCATGCTTTGAACCGGTGCTGTGGTGAAAGGAATTAATTTGCACCCTTTGCTATAGCACGGGTAATTTCATTGGCTGGGATGGCTCTGCTATATATGGTGCTGTGTAATTCATAGTGTGAAAACACAGCAGAGGTGACAGGGATGTGTAACGGAGGAGCGTGTGGCAGCTGCCCTCAGCTTCCATGTAGGTGTTGCTCATTGTGAGCTAAGGAGCTGGGCATAGCATTAGAGATGGCTGAATTCTGGGTTAGAGTTAGGGCCAGTAGCTAACATGCAAGGGCAGAACAACCCCACCCCCCATACCCCCTGTATTACACTCATGCTTAAATGTATTAGTTGTTAATAGAAAAAAAAAATCAATGAGCAGAACTGATATGACTTATTGCTAATGATAATAATGATAATAATAATAATAATATAGAAATGCCAGATATGATGAGATACCCGTACTGTAGTGTGTTGTATAGTATGTGTGGTCTTCTGATTGAGAAGCATGAAATGGGATTTGACAGGTCACTGACCCTGCAATGCACCTGCTGCTTGAGCACATGTGCTACATGGACCCAACTGTCCTCCATGTCATCGCATCTTCCAGGCCATGATATTCAATTCATCCATCCATCCATCCATCTTCCAAACCGCTTATCCTTCTGGGTCACGGGGAGTCTGGAACCTATCCCAGAAGCTATGGGCACGAGGCAGGGAACAACCCAGGACGGGGGGCCAGCCCATCACAGTCAATTCAATTCAGTTCAATTTATTTTTATATAGCGCCTTTCACAACAAGGCACCTTACATAGGTATTTTGTAATACACTGCCACATCATTTAAACAGAAATAAGGGAAGACAAAGAAATGAAAGAATGAAAGTGAAATGACAACAGAGGAGAGCAATAAAAAAGGGAGAAATTAACCTCTGGGGATCCAAGGGCAACTGGCTTCCTAAATCAACCCCCCCCCCAGCCATGCTAACATTGAGTCAAATGTCACACCTAATCACGTGGGCAAGGTCATTTATTTCAGGTATTCCCGTTCTCTTCCCATTTACTCTTATAGGATGAAATATATACTGTAAATATCAGGGGGACACAAAGCTTACCGTCAAGAACACCAGTACCCTTGTCAAACAGGGAGAACTGAAGACCATAAAGTGAACAGAAAATTTTATTTGCGCGTAGGTGTGTTCTCATGATGAACTACAGGTCACCCTCTCAATACGCCTCCACACAACCGATGACATATACAATTCATCTACGTTCAGCAGCCATTATCCCACCTTCAAGCACGTCTGCTCATTTTATTTCCTGTAAATTCCACTTTTGGGAATAATCCATGGTCCCTCTAAGAGAATTCAGGAAGATATGAGCAGTGCACCAGAAACGCCCTGCCAAGGATAGCGGCTGCACAGGTTGAAGTCAGGCTGTCTGCACTGTCCATCATTTCGCACTGCAGACAGTGAGCAGTGACCTGATGCCTGCCATGAGCTGATAACATTAACTGGAAACAGGGGGACGCTCTAGCCGACTGGGTTTGCTTGGACATTCTTGTATTAAGAGACTGACAGGAGAGAAAAACAATAAGATTATCATTGCTTAAAAACATAAACACGGACACAAAATGGAGCAACGACACCAAGAATAACATCCTTCAGTTTCTTTAGTCTAGAAACAGCCAGAATCTTGTCTCTCTCTTCCCCTGTCATTTACGAATGTAAAAAACCCACCTACCGCCATCAAGTAAAAGACACAAGAGACATGTTGTAGCATAAGGTGGTGTGAATTAGCCAGGTTTAGGGGTATCCAAATGTCACATTTAAATGGTCGTCAGCAGGGTGCTCTGCCTCTGTGAAGGTGCTACCGCTGATACCTTCACATGACACTGTAGCTGAGGCATCCAGAGCAGCTCCATCGGCCTTCTCAGGTCACTGAGGGTGTCAGCTGCACGCCCATGTTCCTCTAAGCGTACACACCTCTTCCATTTCCTTCTCATTTACTTCCTTTGGTAGTCTTTGCTACATGCTACGAACATCCTATATATAAAACTATTTCATGTTGGCGCTGATGCGAGGCAGATCATGCTTTAGACTTTATACGGCTCTTTTGCATGCTGTGATGACATGCATTGTAATTAAAAATAATGCTATATTGGTTGCTTGTGTGGTCTGTTGTTCTTACAGCTACTAGCTGCACTCCTGAGTGCCATCGCTTATGTCTTCTGACTCCCTCCACTATAGCCCCCCCCAAACACACACAAACACACACAAACACACACAAACACACACACACCATGGAGTTCAGAGCTCTTTCACTTTCGTATTTCAGTCGTCCCAGCAGTGGTGCTGTGTGACTGGATAATGCTCGCCACTGGCAAAATATACAGAGGGTCTGGTCTGGCCGCCCCAATGTACAACGTCTGGCTACGTCCCCGCTTGGTTATACTTTGAACATCCATTTTGACCACAGCTTTCACCAAGAGAAGCAGATGAGATGGATGGGTAGATAGGTGGATGGTTATAATTTTGGTGTAAACTGCACAACATTAATCTTTGGCTGCTTTTGATCGTGTTCCTGCTCTGTGTGTACAGTTTTCATGTTCCTTCCGTGATAGATGGGTTTCCTCAGCAGTCTGTACACATGTATTTAGGCTTATTGGTGCCTCCTAATCAATGTTTCTCAACCCAGTCCTTCGGGACCCCCAGATGGTCCTTGTTTTAGCATCATCCCAGGTCCCGGTAAAAAAAGAATAACAGTCTGGCTATCCCAGAGAACCAGTTAGAGAAACACTGATCTAAATTTCCCGTTGGGTATGACTGTGTGCGAATGTGCCCTCCAATATACATGCAGACAGATGGATGGGTGCATTTATATTATGCAAGTATATTAGGTGGCAAAGACTCGATACATTAAGAACTGCATTAGTCTGTAAATCAAGGTGGTAGAAAAGCCAAGAGCCCGTCCTAGTGAGAACAGCGAGAACACGCTGGATAATTTAGAGATGCCAATTAGCTACGTCATTAGACTGACAGAGGAAACCTACACATCCTAGCTCAGAGCATGCAAACTCCACACAAAAAGTGTGAGACGGGACTGAAAGCCCCACCTCTAGGTATATCAGGTGGCTGTGGGTCCTACTGAGCCACCATACTGCCGGAATGCATTCAGTTCCCATTGCTTACACTAACAGAGCAGAAGCTTTCAATGTACAAAATGTCAGCCCATCTAGCATAGTAAGAATGGGAAATGATACTTCGTCTCCACTATATGACATGTCAGCCATGTGTGCTCATACCTACCCCATTCACCCACTTTTGACTGTTTTCCCCCCTCGTTCTCTTTTAAATCTTTGTCGACTTGTCTCCCCTACCAGTTCGTGTGCTGTATTTGGTCAGCAGCATCACGGCCATTGTCCTGGGTGTTCTCTGCTAGTCTCTGGCTTCTTGCTGAAACACAGCAGTGTCACCATGCCAACCAACAAAAGCATCAAGGATTACTTTCCAAGGCATAAGCCACAGTGTGTCCTGCCCCAAGTTTTTTTAAATTAAATTTTATTTTTTTTTGATGCATCATCTTTCTTTCTTTAATGGTCATCAGTGATTACTGCGTAGAGTTTTTGAGTAGGTAAATAGTTACAGAAATGAGCTACTTTCAAAGAATTCTATAGTAGATTATAATAACTAATAATAGTTTGTTCAATGAGACCGATTTTTCAAGTCACAAATTCACTATAACAATACATTGTGTTAAAGCTAATAAATTCATATCTTTTAGAAATCACAATAAAAATCGGTTTTTATAATATGATTGATGCGTACATGTAATGGCTACACATTACATATTTATTGTGTTGTTCGCGCCAATTGTTTTCCGGTGACCAAGATTAAGTATTTTTGCGACTTTATCAGCAGGGTTCCTACTCTTTATTAAGCGCTATTCAGAATTACAGATATTATAATTGAGTGGTCTGTAACTATACTGGGCTGCTGCAAGACCAGAAAACACTAAAGAGAATACGTTCGACGTTTTTGGTGACAGTTAAATAAAGGGCATTTGAATAAACCGAAAATAAAGTGTCCGTGTAAGACGGACACCATGGGGTGTCAAATTAAAAAAGCACTTCTTCCAGGTAAGAGATGCGGTACGTTTGCTGTTCTAACAATTCAAGGAGGCAGAATTATTTGTATTCTTAATATTTAGGAACGTATCAAAACGTACATGGCTGGTACCCTGTGGTGCCTCGGATCTATAGGAGCCACCCCGGGCGCCACTAGGATAAGGGTTATGAAGATGGATGGATGGAAATTTGACAGCTCTGGAAGTAAAACCTATTTCTGAATTTCCAATGTCCAAAAATACTGCGTCTGCGGTCATGCGAAATTACCCTCTTAAAATTGGCTTGTTAATATGTCAGAATGTTGCATGACGAGCATTAAAACGGGTTTAGATTAGAAGCCTGGAAACTATTTATAAATACAGATTCGATTGTCCACACTAACGTATGTTGTTGCAAGATGTTATCCATCGTTAAAAAGGTTTGTTTTTTTAACCGCTAACTCCCGTCTGAGCAGAGAAATGCTGCTCCTTTAAATTGTGGCGGACAGCCCCTGCCATCAATGGTTCGTAGACCCCGTGCTAACACTCTGAGGGGACCCAAGATGGCGGAATACTGACTGACGGAATTGAAATTATCAAAATAAACCGTTCTGGACGAAATAGCAACGACGGGCATATGTAAAACGTTTCGTAAAAAACTACGGAATTATTGCGCTGCTTTGACATCTAAATGTTGAGATGGTAGTATAATAGCAAGAAGAGGCTCGTCCGTCCGCGGCTCGAGCCCAGGACAGAACAACATGGCGGAACATACGGGCAAGATATAAATAATAAAGAATATATATATATATTGCTAGCAAGTTACGCACAGGCATTTGGTTAAGTACCAGGCGGAAATTTTGAATGCATCTATTAACTTAAGAAAATTGCAGTTAGTTTCTTATAGGTTTGTTCTGACGTTTACAGGACAATGAGAAACAGGCACTTGCGGGTAGCCGAAAACACCATTTATCTTGTGGTGCTCTGATGACTCTTCTCCCTTTTTTAAGTTTTTCTGTGAACTAAGATTAGGTACTGTACGCCAAGTGTTCAGTAGTAGCCCGACTACAAGTAGTCTCGCTTTATTTGCGAGGTTTATTTCTTTGCCGTTGTAAAACGAAAGGGTCATATTCACTTTACAACAGCGCCTGAATGTAATAATGGCGAGAGCGCCGCAAATAAGGAGGCCTAGTTAGCTGCTCCTCCCGTACGGAACCACTATCCCTGCAAACTTCTTGTGATGTGTTGGGCACTGAAGTGAGGGCTGCTATTTCCCTACAGTACTTCACTAGCCATTCTCGGAAAGACGGGATTTTGAGGGAGCAAGGTGGGAGGTGTCGAGTTCAGGTTTTCGGGTGTAAACAGGCGGGAGGGCTTGCAGCATGACGGACACTCGGCGACGAGTGAAGGTTTACACCCTGAATGAGGAACGGCAATGGGACGACCGGGGCACCGGCCATGTGTCGTCCGGCTACGTCGACAGGCTGAAAGGCACGTCCCTGCTGGTGCGCGCCGAAAGCGATGGTAAGTCTGCTTCTGACTCTCTTTGCCCAAGAGAGAAAAGACGACACGACTCGCTCTGATAGTTAACAAGCAGTTAGGCTGCTTCTACACTAGTTTCAAACTCATAGATGACCGTTTGTTTTCATTTTGTTGAATGGATTGATATTGGCTGTTGCCTCGTTCGATTTGTTACTTAATGAGTAAAAGTTACAACCCGCTGACAGTAAAATTGGTGGACAGTTGACCTTTTTAACCGCTCCTGGTAATTAGGTTTATTTTTATTATAAGCTTAAGATAATGAGAAGTGTGTGTATGTGTGTGTTTTGTTAGGTAAGCAGCACTGGATTCTCTTCAGTAAATACTGATTAAATGTTTATTGGGAGGGACCTCGGACTTTTCCAATGAAACCCATCGTCTATACCAGGTGTATCTGCATGAATGATTTATTTATAGATGCTGGACATTGAGTTTCGCAGGATAATAGCCGTCCATTATTTTATACTTTAACAAGCAATCTAGAAATTAAATACATGAAACAAAGTATTAAGTTACCGATTAACGTTCTGTAATTGAACAGGTTGACTCCTGTTGAAATACTTTTATTTAAGTAGAACTGTACTAATAAGTTAATATGTGTAAATTGGTGTGGTCTTGGTGCTGATGTTGATGTTCTAGGCCTGGAACAATGGAGACAATTGGAATATAGGTTGTTTTGACTTGTGAATATGTTTTTGTTGTAGTGACTGTGTGGTTTTACAATAAAGTGAGGTGTCTCGTGTGCTGATTGTATATTTGTAAAACAGTAATAGTATATTGTTTTTGTTATTTTGTTCTGCTGTCTCCCTCATTTACCTCCACTTTAGACTGTCAGTACACTTGCATTCCTGTGAGTTTTTTTTGTATTTGTTTGCATAAGAAAAAGCAAGCAGTATTGGTAGTTTTTAATTAAGTATGGGTATAGTTCATTATTTATTATTAGTTTCGTTCTTTAAAACATTTTAAGGTCATTGCATATTTTGCACAACAGTACCAGTTTCATTTTGTGATGTGTGTGTGTGTGTGTGTATATATATATATATTTTGCAGGCTCTCTTCTTCTGGAGTCAAAAATAAATCCTAACACTGCATACCAGAAACAGCAGGTTAGTATTGCAGTGCCTCAGCAGAACATCGCTATCACTGATTGATTATCATACTTGAGAATAAGGTTTTATCTGTAGAGACTTCCTTTTTATAAATGATATTTTATGTTAAATTACAGGCGTCTGTGGTTTAAATGGTAATTGAAATATTTTGCGCATTAATTTCATACCTATATTCAAAATTATTAATTCTCCAGTTACTATTCCAGTGCCCGGAGTTTAACATCCTGATAGCATACATAATTGTCTTTTCTGACTTACGCATTTTGGATTCCCTTAGGACACATTAATAGTATGGTCTGAGGCGGAGAACTACGACTTGGCTCTTAGCTTTCAAGAGAAGGCAGGGTGTGATGAAATTTGGGAGAAAATATGCCAGGTACGAGTCACCTTTTAATTGTCTTTTTTCCCCTTCTCTTGTACTATGTGTGTAGTTTAGAGTTTCCAGCTGTTAATTTGCCCTTAAAGGTATTGTCTTTGAATTTCTACACATTATTTACCTTGCAGCAAATCATTAATGTATAACTTTGAAATTTACAATGTATATGCTGCATTTAGCACAAAATACGCTATTTGCACATGTCCGTGAACTTGAATTCGGAATTAGGGACGATATAATTAATCAAGTAGTTTTTACATTTATGCTACAGGTCCAAGGGAAAGATCCATCAGTGGACATCACCCAGGACCTTGTGGATGAGTCCGAGGAGGAGCGTTTTGAGGACATGTCATCACCAGGCCTTGAGCTGCCACCTTGTGAACTGAACCGGCTGGAGGAGGTGGCAGAGCTTGTGGCGTCCTCACTGCCTTCACCTCTGCGCCGCGAGAAGTTGGCCCTGGCCGTGGAGAATGAGGGCTACATCAAGAAGCTCCTGGAGCTCTTCCATGTCTGCGAGGACCTGGAGAACCATGAGGGGCTGCACCACCTCTATGAAATCATAAAGGGAATCTTTCTGTTAAACAGAACAGCTCTTTTTGAAGTAATGTTCTCAGAGGAATGTATTATGGACGTGATTGGGTGCCTGGAGTTTGACCCCTCTCTGCCCCAGCCTAGAAGACACAGGGAGTTCCTGACTAAGACTGCCAAGTTCAAGGAGGTCATCCCAATTTCAGACCCTGAACTTAAACAGAAAATTCACCAGACATACCGAGTACAGTACATTCAGGACATGGTCCTGCCCACCCCATCTGTCTTTGAGGAAAACATGCTGTCCACTCTCCACTCTTTTATCTTTTTTAATAAAGTGGAAATTGTGGGAATGTTACAGGTAAGTGCGCCTCACTTATTGTGCACATCAAGTATGAAGTGTTTAAGTGCTACTGTGGTACTGTGTATTACTGTAGTACTGTTTTTCTGTTCTTGTGAAATTAAAGATGTTTTATAGCTAAGTAGTAGTACACTGGAAATGTGGTATCTGTTCTGTTGTTTATGTGGTGAAATACCAGTTGTAAACATTGCTGTGCAATTAGATTACAAAGATTGCATCATAAAGGAAGTATTTTCCAAATTTCTAAATCCTGGCTAGTCAGTACCTGTCATTTTTGTGCACCATAAGAAGTAATGATAGATTGTTATGCAAATCTGACTAGGGAGAACAGGGTTCACATAAAGGGCATATTGGTCTTGCACTTAATATTACAGAATGCTAGAAATGCAAATACGATTCTCCACCAGAACAAAGGATGTGTTACATGCTCTCAAAGTGCATGGAAAGGCTACTTAATTTTAAGTCATAAATTTCGAATTCATATTTATTATCTTCTCATAGATTATTAATAGTGTTGCTATATACATGACCTGAGTGGAGCCTTTTGGGGTGTTCCACGTTCAGTTCCGGGTGGTTCTAAATAAGCAATCTGGGTTCAGTTGAGCTTCCAATTGAAGATTTATGCATGGCTCTTTAAATTCTGTTTTGAAATTTTATTCCTTGTTTTTTGTGTTTTGTAAATCAGTAGTACTGTTCTAAAGATGAGCTGTCTGTTGAGATGTTGCACTTGAAGACCTTGACAAAAACACAATACCCTTTAAAATCGTAATCTGAATGAGCTTTTATAGTGAGAATCCTGTGATTCGTTCATTCATAACTGATGTTATTCTTGTCATTCAGCTTATTTTCTTATTTTTATTCCTGTTGTCATCTCTCTCTCGTTTCCTAGACCATTGTGTTTGAGGTACTTGTGTAGTTAGTGAATGTAAAGTTCTTGCACCAGAAACTCACAAATTTTTTTGTTACCTTGCATATTGTCAGTATGGCATGAGTCTCGTGTGTGATCAGTAGATATTCAGCTGATGGGTTAATGTGTATTTATTCCAGTATTACTTTAAATTGGCTCTATTTCTGTATTTGATACTTTTAAGACCTCTGAGGTAACTTATGCGCTACATTTTTTTTCCTGATCACAGTATGCTCTTCATGCACAACCAACCAACCATTTGGTGACTGCTGATCGTTTGTAGAAATCACACTGTAGTGTGTGCTTAAGACTGTATCTCAGTTTGCTGTCCTGAAACTTGTTTCAAATGTTCTTGTATACTTGAATACTAAGAAAAGTATTTGACAATATTGATATATGGGATTGATTGATTTAAACTAAACTAAGTGCTAGTATGTAGATTTATTATTGTATGTGTCAAATGACTATTGCCTCCTTGTCCCGTCAGGACGATGAAAAGTTCTTAACAGACCTATTTGCACAACTAACTGATGAAGCGACAGATGACGACAAAAGACACGAGCTGGTAAAGCAGCTGCATCTGAAATGCCCAGATCTCCAGAATGCTGCAGTTTGATTACAGTTCTATATAGCAGTACCATTCATTTTGCTGTATTCCCTGTGGGGCGGAGGAAATATGTTAGATATATTGATATTCTTTTGCTTTGCAGGTAAATTTCCTGAAGGAATTTTGTGCATTTTCACAAACACTGCAACCTCAAAACAGAGATGCCTTCTTCAAAACCTTGTCAAATATGGGCATCCTACCAGCACTAGAAGTTATATTGGTAAGCCGGAATGATGCCCACCTTAGTTACAGTCCAGATGCCCTGGCATTCCTGGCAATGTATTATTTGCTCAGTGTTCAGGATGAAGCTCTCAGTGAATAAAATACCACATTGTGTAGTTGTGGCAAGTGTTCTGTTTGCTGTTCTGGCTCTGAAATTCATTATGGGAATGATGTGAATTTGTTGGCAACTGGCAGGGAATGGATGATCCTCAGGTGCGCAGTGCAGCAACTGACATCTTCTCCTATCTGGTCGAGTACAACCCTTCCATGGTACGAGAGTTTGTGATGCAGGAATCTCAACAGAATGATGATGTGAGTAACCCAGCATCCCTACCAGTTTTATTTTATGTATATTTCGTTTGAAACGGTGTTTGGTTTTACTGTATGTCCAATGTTAAAAGACAAACATGAACATATGGAAGGTAACCCTTAATGCTCAAAGATTTATTGCTGGCTTCTTGATTTTTGTAGGTAATGATTATGGTCACAACCTGCATGGCTGTAAAACCACACTGAACACGGTGGTTTGGTCTTTGCTCTTTATCACTTCTGATACCAATAATGTTTTCTTGAAAAGGATACCCAAACTAAATCCTGCATATGGGTTTATAAATTTTTATTTTTCATTATAAATAAAAGGATTTAGGATGCGCACATTTGAAACATTTGAATTCTAGTAACCATCTGTCTCCCAATTACCCAGTAAATAGATGCAAGGAACCTGGAGCCTGTCCCAGATAGCATAGGGCACAAGGCAAGGGAGCGCCCTTGATGGAATGCCAGTCCATCACTAGGCACACTTACGCACGCACACATTTGAACACTCCGGGCAAATTAAAGACGGTGGTTAGGCTAATCTAGGATGTTTTCCCTGTTAATTCTCAGTAAGAAGAATCAGTAAGAGCTAAGATGCTGCTTAGTGTCTCTGCTCTCATGACAAAAACATGTGCTGGTCACCTTCATATAAACTAGTTGACAATTAGGGTTTCACAGTAACATATCGCAATCATATGCCGCATGTACAGGAAACTCCAAGACGTCAGATGAGGGGTACAGACATTTCTCTGGACGCTGGCTTTTTGGCACCGTGCTGATTTTTATCATGAGGTGTATTGTGATGCTTAGTACTTGGTAATCTGAGTAGGAAATCGTGGGCAAAGTAAACGTCTGTATAGTACAGAAAAGCCCAGACAAATGTTTATGCCCATCATCTGAAGCCCTGGTGATTATTGCGCTTGTGCCATTATTTCGTGGTATGGTATCGTGCAGCCCTACTCGCATAAAAAAATTCAGTGCTGTCAACGCTTATGCATGCACATTAACTGATGATAGCATTAACGTTGTGTTGCTAGCCCTTATGTTAATGTTGCAATATCCATCTTAGGACATCCTTCTGATCAACCTCATTATCGAACACATGATCTGTGATACGGATCCGGAGCTGGGTGGTGCTGTGCAGCTGATGGGGTTGTTGCGCACGCTGGTGGACCCAGAGAACATGCTCGCTACCGCCAATGTGAGTGATATGTCCTTGTAAATAAGCTGTGAGTTGACGTGGGAAACTTTCTAACAATGATTGTTTCTAAGGTGATGACTTGTGTTTTATACTTCCTGTAGAAAACTGAGAAAACAGAGTTTCTGAGCTTCTTCTACAAACACTGCATGCACGTTCTCTCAGCGCCGCTACTGGCTAACACCACAGACGAGAAGCCCAGCAAAGGTGAGGCACAATAAATAAATGAAATTTCTAAGACGACAGTCCACAAGAACAAGGTGAAGCATGAGACACTGGCAGTGACAAAAAAACAGCCAGGTAAAGGGCAGAAGCAACTTTATAATTCCAGAGATGACTGTTCACTTATTTGGCAGTGCCTCGTAAATCAGAGGATGACCTCAAGTGACCTTCAGAAAGAATGGGAAACACAGGTGTGAGATGACACAAGTCATCACTTCTAGGACAGTTCATATCAGGCTCCTAGAAGCAGGAAAAGAAGCAAGAAAGAAGCCCTTCATTAATGAGAAACAAAGAAGAACCAGGCTGCAGTTTACAAAAAACTGTATATTTCGTATAAAAGCACACCCATAAATTTAGAAATGAGTGAAACCTAGATTTTACTGTGGTTCCTTAATTTTTTACAGAGCTGTATATATATTTTGAAAAGTATAAGCATCTCCTTAGAATGGAATGGTGAATGTAGCAATTAATGCATTAACTCCTGAGTCACCTTATGCCCTGTAATAGAAATTAACATTAATCATGATAAATAACTGGAGAGACATACAATTAACTTATCGTGAAACATGCTGAAATGGTTTTTACTGTGCTGTTCTTCATGATTACAACCTGCAGAGCCAGCAAGAGCTCTTGCTAGCAAGGATTGCGGCTTTCCATTGTAAGCCACTATGCATTTTAATTGAGCTTGCTGGAGATTCCCCGCTGCTGTGAACAATACCTTCAGTGCTAAGAATATGGTATGTCTTGTCCACGCCGCGTCCAGATGACTTCCAGACGTCCCAGCTGTTGGCGCTGATCTTGGAGCTGCTGACGTTCTGCGTGGAGCACCACACCTATCACATCAAGAACTATATCATCAACAAGGACATCCTACGTAGGGTGCTGGTGCTCATGTCTTCACAGCATGCCTTTCTTGCACTCTGTAAGTTGGAGAATAACCTAAAATAGAACCAAAAAGTATTGCTGGTGGATCTGCATAGATAGAAGACAGTGGCAGGGTGTAATACTAAGGATTTTCTGTTGTTTGGTCCATCTTTTTCTTTTGTTTAAGCAAAGCGGGGGGGGATTGCTTTAAATATTTAGAAATTTAACTGGGTTTTCTTGTCTGATCAAGTTTCCAAACAATTTGAATACTAGTGTTTGTTTTTATGTATGTATTTATGTTTATATGTTTTATGTATATATATTTATCTGTAGGTGCACTTCGTTTCATGCGGAAAATAATTGGATTAAAGGATGAATTTTACAATCGCTACATCATGAGGAATTTTTTGTTTGAACCAGTGGTAAAAGCCTTTCTCAACAATGGATCTCGTTACAACCTTATGAACTCTGCCATAATTGAAATGTTTGAGTATCTCAGAGTGGTAAGTGCCCCGTCGACATAACGGTGGATTAAATAGGGTACTTTACAGACATTGTATCGGTGCTGAAGTGACAGAATCCTTCCAGGGTTGATATGTCGACGTTTGCGGTGTGTCACTGTTGAGACGGGCCTCTTTCCTGCCTCTATGTGGCTGCGGCTGCTGAGAGTGACTAGGAAGGGAGGGACTGTCAGGAAGGGACTAACCTAGCAGAAGAGGCTGCACATATTTCTGCAGCATCATTAGAAATGTAGAAAAATGCAGCACATCCATGAGCTGCTTACAATAATACTTCCATAGAAAAAGTTAGTTTCTGATTTATAAACCATATGTTACATGTTAAAGAAAATGAAGTAGTTTGGTCGAATGTGAAATAATGCAAGTCTTAAATCACTATGTTGTTTTCCTAGCCCTGTTTCTCCAGTCCCTTCATTTCACCCTCAGCCACAGGAATCTCCCATCCCAAATCAGTGCTATATTCTTAGAGTACAATAAACCGAGTTTGTAAAACATCACAGGGGCAGGAAAAATGCATTTCAGTCATTAAACAATGTGAAGTTAACATCATTGGCCTAATGTCTAGTAATTGCTGTCTATTTTAAGCAGTACGCTTACGGCATTTTTCTGTTCCAGGAGGATGTAAAGTCTCTGACTGCTCATGTAATAGAGAACTACTGGAAAGCACTTGAAGACATAGACTATGTTCAGACATTTAAAGGACTGAAACTGCGGTATGAGCAACAGAGAGAGAGGCAGGACAACCCAAAACTGGACAGGTGTGTTGATTTGGGGCTTTTTTATGCTGTGTAATTAAAAGGATCAGTATGCCTTTGTGGTGGAATGGCTAAAGCAGTAGTTCTCAGTCCTGTTCCTGGTCCCCCCCCCCCACCAGTATGTTTTCATTCCAGCCCACACTGCTTTCAACCTGCCACATTCATTATTAGCCTAGTAAGGGCCATATAAGCCTGATTAGTGCCGTAGGGCTGGAATGAACACATTTTGGCAGGGTGGGCACCAGGAACAGGATGGAGAACCACTGTCAGCACACGTTGGTTTTCTAGATGTTACCCATAGAAGTGGGAAGTTGGTGTTTTACTGAACAAAGTGGTGCATTTCCCACGGCTGTGTTATCGTCGTGTCCCCCCCCCCCCCCCCCCCCAATTACTGTTGGTTCTTCTTTTCCATTGACTGTTTAGTTAATTACGTTTGCAATATCCACTACTTGCAATAACTAAGTCTTTATAAATGTTTTCATAACTAGTTCTCAGTTTCTTTCTAAAGATTATCTTCTGCTGAAGTTCTGTCATTACAAATCCACCACACGCTTGCTGTTTAAGAAAAGGAGTTTTACTTTCAGGAAGCAAATTTCTTACACATTTAAAATAGGCATTGATTTAAAATTATTGCCAGCTAATAAAATGCAAGCATGTGTTTTAATCTTGAAACGAGTAGCTACATTTCACGTCTTTGCATTTCCGAAGTATGCGGTCAATTCTGAGGAACCACCGATACAGACGGGATGCACGCACGCTTGAGGATGAAGAGGAGATGTGGTTTAATACAGATGAAGATGACTTGGAAGATGGAGAGGCCATTGTGCCACCTTCCGACAAGATGAAGAGTGACGACGACCTCATGGACCCAATCAGCAAGTTCATGGAGAGGAGAAAATGTTTGTCCAACAAATTATTTTTTTGTCATCAAGGGTTGTCTGTTTATAATATTACATGCCTGTCTGTGTGCATGTATGTGTTACAAAGATGTGCAGTTATTGTGGATTAAGCATTTTGATTTAAAGGCACCAGTATTAATAACTAAAGTAATTTTAATAGTCTAATACAGCAAGAATTTGCTAATAGACAGTTATCAGTTGGTATTATTTAAAGTATGCATGCAGGTGTGACTGGAATGTCACTGGAATGCCTGAACGTATGATTTCATTTTGTGGATTTCTATCTATTTAAATGCTCCGCAGTAGTTGCGATAGGTAACGCTGTTTTCAGACAGCTTGCTCGTTGAGACCATGCATGGGTAAATCAATGTGTTTGTTTTTCTGATCTAGTAAAAGACACTGAAGAGAAGGAGGTGTTGGCCAAGTCAAACCTGTCTGGACGTCAGAGCCCCAGCTTCAAGCTGTCCTTCTCCAGTGCCTCCAAGGCCAGCCTCACCAGTTCATCCTCCGCCAGCCACCACCCCGGGTCTCCCGGATCTCCCGGGTCGCCAGGCTCGCTGGGCTCCGCTGCCTCTCCCGGCTCACCAGGCTCTGGAGCAAAAAGCCCGACACCGACAGCAGCCATCACCACCAAGGTTTGACACCTCCTTATTTGAGCTAAAGGGGGCAAATAGTGATACTCATCCCTGCTTACTCATCCCCGCTGAATTTTAAATGTCCCTTTGAGTCTGCAGTAAGGTAGCCTGCATGGTCTCACATTTACTAACTTTTGGGCATCACAATAGGCTTGTCATTAATATTTTAGTCACACTACTAATCTGCTGACCAAAGTGTGGGTGCAAGTAAACGCCCATATAACACTGAAAAGCCAGCGTCCACTCACATTTACGCCTGTCATCTAAAGCCCTGGTGATTATTACACATGCGGCACAATTATATTACGTTGTGATATCGTGCAGCCCTAGTGAAAATAACGTTAGTGTGTGTGGTTAAGTGGGCTAAGCCTCTGCCTGTGATGAGAAGGTTACCAGTTTGAGCCCACCCTCAGCAGAAGAGTCACATGTCTGTGGGCCCACAAGACCCAGCTCCCTGGGCGTTGCGAGATAGCCGACCCTGAGCTGTGACCCCCTCCGAAATTCTCTCACCTGCACATATCAGTATTTCATGGAGAGCAAGATGGGGTGACGTGGAAAGAGAATTTCCCCACAAGGATTAATAAAGTATCACTTCTGTTCTTCTGTTGTATTCTTAAGTTTATCCACTGCAGCTGAGTAGACAAGCGGGGATGTTTTCAGTTCAGATCACCTTGAGCGAATCTTTTAAGGCAGCCTGTTTACAGCTTATTTCCTTCATCCTACTTACAATGAAGTGTGTTCATGGACTGTTTGTTGTTTGCCTCAGAGTGGAATCGTGGGGCTGGTGGATTACCCTGACGACGACGAGGAGGAGGATGAGGACACAGAGAACAAAGCGGAGAGTCCGCCACTCTCCAAAAAATCTAAGCTGAGCTCCTAAGAACGACTGGCTCTTGCATGCCTATCCCTGGGCTTGGAAATCTGATGTTCAGGAAACTGTCACTTCCAACTCCATAGAAATAAAAAAGGAAAATTTAACTAAACAGATTATAAAAGACTACATCATTTTTTGGGGGGGTTATGAGGTCTAAAAATAACATAGACCCCCTCACCTAGTTTTCATGCTCGGTTCTCTCGTTCAAGTGCCAATCTGAGAAGAAATTGGGGAGAAAGAGGGATTGTACTGTTCTTGGACGAAACAAGAGACTACGAAGTAACAAATTTGGGGGGAGGAACCCGGACGCAAATCTGATGGCCGCGAGAGCTTTGGGGTTCGGACCCTGCTTTCTACCCCCCTCTCAGGGATGAACAATGTAGCAGCTCAACCAGGCCTGCAGATCCATAGCCAACACTCACCCTCTGGCAGTAACCACTCCCATCAGATCAGACTATACTTTTCCTTCTCATTTCTTTTTCTTTTAGATTTTTTTATTTTTTTTTTGGACCAGGATTTTGCAGCTTTAAACGAAGTACTAAGCTGTTCTCGATGTTCACATCATCGTTCTTATTGGTCAGCAGCATCGTTCTTATTGGTCAGCAGAAGTTTCTCCCCTAAAATGCCAGCAGCCTCCTCTTTTCTTTTTTTTTTCTTTTTTTTTTTTTTTTTTTACGACCTGCCTTCATATGTTCAGGATGTTTTCAGTCAGTTTAGATCAGGTTTTTAAGAGCATCGAAAGGGGGAATAGTCGGAAAAGGTTCCCTCCTATTTTATCTTTCATTTTTGCCCTTTGAAACTGCAGATTTTGGAAATATCCCTTGATTAAAGATTGAGTGGAATTCTAGATGTGATCATTTTGTCATATCTTTTCCTTTTTTTCATGAGTGTACACTTAGTTGTTGAGTATATTTGGGACCATTAAACAAATCTTTGATGTAATATAATTTTACTGTTGTGCTGGTACATGCATTGTGTTTAATTTTATTGTTTTGTCCCACATCTTGAGGTGATTCTGGTATAATGGATTAACTAAAGAAAATGCACCAAGTAGCAATACTATTTTGTGAGTGAATATTTTATATATTAATGAACAAAATGTCACATGACGTACATTATAATAAAACGGCACTATAAAATACTAATGTCACTGTAATTTCAAAAAAAATTCTCTAGTCCAATTTTTGCATGCTGCCAAGCAACACTTCAGCTTGTCGTTTTGTTTGTATGCATCGTTTGCACCAACTTAAATCCTATATAGCGAATTCATATAATCTACAGATAAATTCGCTGTCAGACATCCTAGTCTGGTTGAAGAAACCAACCTACAGTTACGACGTAAGTGTAATATATTAGCATGGCAGTTATGCAAAGCATAATTCGACTGCAAGTTGAACCACTTACGATCTAGATTCCAATATTACTTATATGCTGGATATGTGAAGGTTGAACATGGTCAAGGTGGTCTGAACTTTGCGATTTTGTCATTTTAGCTATGAAATATGTAAAACAAACTTACCTTTATGACCCTTATGAAAGATGAACGAATCCAAATGTACGATTGAAACAGTGGAAGTTGGCCTAAAGCAGGCTTTCCAATAAGTTACTAAACAGTTAGAGACGAGCTGTTCCGCGGAGTATCCACACTGCATAGTGCATCTACATACAGAGCGATTCTATGGCGTCAAATTAGTGCCAAAAGTCGTGCGCATAAAAACCACGCGCGCATGCGCTCGCAATCAGAAAATCCATGCTCTCTACGCGCTCGAGATTGCACAGCACTCAATTGCTCGCTAGCTCGGCGTTAAATTAGTGCCAAAAGTCGAACCGCTCGCGTGTTGAAAACCCATCCCCTCTACGCGCTCGCGTTCGCTGGACCCTATCTACGCGATCGCGTCTTCTTTGGTAGAAGATGAAGATAATTGACCAATGGATGTGGGATTCACACTGTCATGACGTCGGAGCAAGTAAGTCTTACACTGAGTTCACATCTTTTAGAGATTCTGCTTTCATATTCCACGTTAAGGATTGGAATCGCGTGTGTCTTAATTAATGCAGAGCTTGAAATTCAATGCGGTATAGCTGGTATCTCGTGCAATATTATTTATTCACAGTCTGCTATCATAATTTGGGAATTTCCCGCTACGTCTTACCGTATATAAAAGAATGGGCCAATATACGGTAAATTGCATTGTGAATAACATTTCTTAATACAACATCACAAAGCCAATTTAATAAATTCAAATCCTGGGAAGCGCGCTCCTCAGATATTAGTTTTCGGGTTAGTGTTAGCAGACTATAGGCGAAACCATCTTAAGTGCTATCTATTAATGTCTATTAAATTAGCATTAGAATGGAGAGGTTTTTAATATCTTTTGTCCTTGTAGCTGCTAAATACTTATTATTAAAGCCATAAAGTTGTCTGCCTGCTACATGGGTTTTTGGTGGATTTTATTTAACTTTATATAAAATGTATCATCATACATGAACAAGCACCTCACAAAACAAAAACATTTCATTTTCATAATTAAAACTTTTGAATGGTAGGCTTAGTGTGTGGATCAGAGACAAGATCTTGACACCTCATTAACTATAATTTGTTCTGTGAACAGCTACCACCTTCTCGAAAGTCTTCTGCATAAAATAGAAATGGGATTCAGCGCGACTCCACTAAATTTGGATTACATGGAGTTCCTTTGTCATCAGGAACTGTATCTTCTGCAGGCCCTGTCTAATCACATTGAAGTACCTCCTGCTATCACCCTGGCTTTGCAAGAGCTCTTTGACCTTGTGAGGGCACATCTGGAACGTCCAGCCCCATGTGTCATACAAGAAGTCACTGCCACCAAAGGACGACCCAAGATTTTGATTGAAGAACAACGTTTGAAAGAAATGCTCCATACACAACTTCCTGTGCCTTGCATAGCCACACTGATGGGTGTTTCAAGAAGAACAATCTTAAGAAGAATGAAAGAGTATGAGCTCTGTGTTAGGGACACATATAATTCCATCAGTGATGAGGAACTTGAGAATTTGGTTTCTTCTGTCAAGAATGATCTACCAAATGCAGGCTACAAGATGGTCAGAGGGAGGCTGCAGTCAATGGGCTACAGGGTTCGGTGGAGAAGAGTTGCAGCCTCCATGCATAGGGTTGATTCCATGGGCATCATATCAAGGTTGTCAAGTCTTGGCTGTGCTGTACGCAGAATGTACTCTGTACCAGGGCCCTTGTCTCTAGTACATGTGGACACAAACCACAAGTTGATCCGGTTTGTATTAACATCAAATTTATTTGAAGTTTGTTCATCTACAGCCCTGGGTGGATTGGTGTGAGGTGGTGGTGGGGCTTTGGAGAAGATTTTCTGCCGATCAACACTGCCAGCTTATATCTATGTGTCATGGAGGTCTCGGGACTCACAGATATTCAGACATGTGGATAGTTTACCAGTGTTTTTCAGCAGGAAATAGTTATTACTACAAATTGTCACCCCCCTACAGAAACTGGATCTGGCTATAGTGGGAAAATCTTAGTTTTTTTATTATTTGTGAGAACTTGAAAGCCCTTAAATTGCTTTCAGCAAAGTAAACAAAACTTGGAAAAAATATATGTTCATTCACCAACAGTTTCTAATCTGGGGTCTAAAGTGGTCAGGCTTGCAAGTGTATTTGGTTATTTGTCTATCCTAGCCTGTTGCAGTGTATATATCCTGTATATTTTGCATGTAAAAATGTTGTTTGTTATGTCAGTGCTTAATATTATCATGTAGTCTTCATGAATTTTGTTTTAACCCGACTTAATGGCTTTCTTCATCTTGGCCAGAGACTGCATTTGAAAAGTAGCCACTTGACTAAAATTGGCATATTTTCAGAAATGCCAGCAACAATACTGATAATGAACACCCCTCTAACTGACTCTCAGTTGGTTTAGAAAAAAGACTTTTAAGAGAAAAGAAAGCTTTCCTTTGGTTTTGCATTTTTCTCTTTTTTGTTAGCTGTGCACAACATATGTATCAGAAGAATACATTACAATTAAATTAGTTAAGAAATAACAGATTGCGTATATACAATATTAAGGTGATAACAACAACCCTCACTGTCTCTAGGTGCTGGTTCAGACAGGGCATTCTGCAGCAGGGACACCACCCGTCGTGCAGCATCCTGCAAATCTCCCTATCACAACAGCCCACATAACAGAATAACATTATTGTATGATTCAGTAGGGCTAGTCCAGGTCTGGAAAGTAGTTGGGCCAGATTTTCAAACCAAGACATTTAGCTGGGCCAGACATTTTCAGTGGCCCAGTAAGCAGCAGGTAATGGCATTTTAAACAAACACAAATCAAGGTACATTATTTTAAAAAGCTACAACTGAACAGAGTCAGAGAGCAATATTTGTTTTCCACTTCTGAAATAAGGAAAATATTTTGGTCGTATCTGACCTCAGGGGCGCTGTAAAGGGGGGGTAAATGATGACGATTCTCGGGGCCCATGACTGAGAGGGGGCCCAGAGAAGCCCCCAATAAATGTGTTGGGGGCCCTGTCAAGATTCTTTTCATGGGGCCCAAAATCCTTAGCAGCGCCCCTGTCTGACCTAGACACATCTCAAAGTGCATAAAAAGAAAAAAAAATGCCTATTAGATGGTAAACTGCCAGACATAAAGAAAAAGGGAAAAATCGGCTATAATCATCATCCGCTTATCATCATCCGGGCTCACCTGGAGCTGCTCCCGGAGGTGCCGCTATGACTCATGGGTAACATGCCGGAATGGGACGGCACCTGTAGGCTGGACCAGTTGTCATGGGACGGCAACATGGACAGACAGGTAGACGAGCTGTCTGAATAAGCAGCTGCAAGTATAAAACAATAAATGAAGCAGGTATGTGGTGGGCAGTGTTACAGCGTCCTTAATATGGTCAATACAGAAAAGGCATGTCATCATGTTATGTATATACTGCCTCCAGTTACTTAATGCCTAACTTTAATACATTGATTGATTTGTTCACTGTTGTAGCCTGTGTCAACTTTCCTTTCAGACAGATGTAAAGTCCTTTCTGTTTTTGTTCTGTGGAGTTTTTTTTTAACAGCATATGGCTGAATTCTGTTAAACCTCAGATTGAAGAAAATTGTGTTAATTGAAAAGCAAATATCAAAAACTCAGTCCGCAGGAATGTTTTTCAGAAGATTTCTGTGGACTTTTGGAAATTTCACGAAATTCCATCGCTCGATTACATAAACACTGAGTGAGATTTCATTCCCATTACTGCAACGTATGAAGAGGATTATGACTTATTACTTTAGGTTATCGGACTGAGTGAGTTTGGGAAATTTGCTCTTCAATCGATAACTGAAGCAGTGCTGTGAATGCAGAGGTTATATGCGTCGCATATCAACAGAACTGTATGTTTATGTCTTGTCTTAATTATTTTGATTAAATGTCTGACTATTCCCAATATGTGTGAACATACTTGGCCAAATAAAGCTGATTCTGATTCAGTCAGAGGGTAATCGTCGGTGTGCTGTACTATCGTGGTGACCCACACAGAGAGCTTAGGACCATGATTTCAGTGTGCGCTTGTGTGAGGGGACAGGCAGGGCAGCTGCTCACTGGGTGATGCACTCCTGTGGGTATAGGGGCTGGGATAGGGTGCGGAGCGGTTACTCCTCAAGGAGGAGTAACGGTCACAGCCGTGGGGGGAGGAGAGGGAGAGGGTGCTCCCAAACTGGGGGTGTGGGTTTGATGAAGAGCAGAGAGACCCTGAGCCTGGGATGAACCAGCTGCCTACTGAAACGAAAGCGGATGTGCTTAATCTGTATGCTATTTCCATCCATCCATCCATTGTTCATTGTTCTTGCCTTTATGGAGAGCAAGATGGGGCAAATTATTAATCCCATGGGACCTCAGCAGAATTACAAACCAGTACAAGGACAATAGTTGTTAATTTTACATACTACCTTCTGCTGGCCTCATGAGAATATTCAGATTATCATTTTTCCCCATAATTGCAATTTTAACATTAAATTGATGATTTTCCCACGGTCCTGTGGCCGCCTTATATGGTAATTATTGATGAAAACTTTTTTGGAAAGTGAAACAATATTAAAATTGCTTTATTGCGTAAAAAACTGTTTTTGTTTAGTAAAATTATGTTTTTTCGCTCTTTAGCAGTTTAAAAACAAATGATTTCTTGCCGAAATTGCAATACCTACTTTTGACCACGAGATGGCAGCAAGAAAATAGAAAAATTATTTTCCCACGGTCTACTAGCAGCTTTTAGATGTTAATTCTTCATTAAAATAATTTGACTTGGTCCAATGTATTTTTAATACAAACAATTACCACACAAAGCTGTTAGTAGACCGTGGGAAAATAATTTTTCTATTTTCTTGCTGCCATCTCGTGGCCAAAAGTAGGTACTGCAGTTTGAAAACAAATGATTTCTTGTCGAAATTGCAATACCTACTTTTGGCCACGAGATGGCAGCAAGAAAATAGAAAAATTATTTTCCCACGGTCTACTAGCAGCTTTGAGTGGTAATTGTTTGTATTAAAAATACATTGGACCAAGTCAAACTATTTTAATGAAGAATTAACATCTAAAAGCTGCTAGTAGACCGTGGGAAAATAATTTTTCTATTTTCTTGCTGCCATCTCGTGGCCAAAAGTAGGTACTGCAGTTTGAAAACATATGATTTCTTGCCGAAATTGCAATACCTACTTTTGACCACGAGATGGCAGCAAGAAAATAGAAAAATTATTTTCCCACGGTCTACTAGCAGCTTTGAGTGGTAATTGTTTGTATTAAAAATACATTGGACCAAGTCAAACTATTTTAATGAAGAATTAACACCTAAAAGCTGCTAGTAGACCGTGGGAAAATAATTTTTCTATTTTCTTGCTGCCATCTCGTGGCCAAAAGTAGGTACTGCAGTTTGAAAACAAATGATTTCTTGTCGAAATTGCAATACCTACTTTTGGCCACGAGATGGCAGCAAGAAAATAGAAAAATTATTTTCCCACGGTCTACTAGCAGCTTTGAGTGGTAATTGTTTGTATTAAAAATACATTGGACCAAGTCAAACTATTTTAATGAAGAATTAACATCTAAAAGCTGCTAGTAGACCGTGGGAAAATAATTTTTCTATATTCTTGCTGCCATCTCGTGGCCAAAAGTAGGTACTGCAGTTTGAAAACATATGATTTCTTGCCGAAATTGCAATACCTACTTTTGACCACGAGATGGCAGCAAGAAAATAGAAAAATTATTTTCCCACGGTCTACTAGCAGCTTTGAGTGGTAATTGTTTGTATTAAAAATACATTGGACCAAGTCAAACTATTTTAATGAAGAATTAACACCTAAAAGCTGCTAGTAGACCGTGGGAAAATAATTTTTCTATTTTCTTGCTGCCATCTCGTGGCCAAAAGTAGGTACTGCAGTTTGAAAACATATGATTTCTTGCCGAAATTGCAATACCTACTTTTGACCACGAGATGGCAGCAAGAAAATAGAAAAATTATTTTCCCACGGTCTACTAGCAGCTTTGAGTGGTAATTGTTTGTATTAAAAATACATTGGACCAAGTCAAACTATTTTAATGAAGAATTAACACCTAAAAGCTGCTAGTAGACCGTGGGAAAATAATTTTTCTATTTTCTTGCTGCCATCTCGTGGCCAAAAGTAGGTACTGCAGTTTGAAAACAAATGATTTCTTGTCGAAATTGCAATACCTACTTTTGGCCACGAGATGGCAGCAAGAAAATAGAAAAATTATTTTCCCACGGTCTACTAGCAGCTTTGAGTGGTAATTGTTTGTATTAAAAATACATTGGACCAAGTCAAACTATTTTAATGAAGAATTAACATCTAAAAGCTGCTAGTAGACCGTGGGAAAATAATTTTTCTATTTTCTTGCTGCCATCTCGTGGTCAAAAGTAGGTATTGCAATTTCGGCAAGAAATCATTTGTTTTCAAACTGCAGTACCTACTTTTGGCCACGAGATGGCAGCAAGAAAATAGAAAAATTATTTTCCCACGGTCTACTAGCAGCTTTGAGTGGTAATTGTTTGTATTAAAAATACATTGGACCAAGTCAAACTATTTTAATGAAGAATTAACATCTAAAAGCTGCTAGTAGACCGTGGGAAAATAATTTTTCTATTTTCTTGCTGCCATCTCGTGGTCAAAAGTAGGTATTGCAATTTCGGCAAGAAATCATTTGTTTTCAAACTGCAGTACCTACTTTTGGCCACGAGATGGCAGCAAGAAAATTGAAAAATTATTTTCCCACGGTCTACTAGCAGCTTTTAGATGTTAATTCTTCATTAAAATAGTTTGACTTGGTCCAATGTATTTTTAATACAAACAATTACCACTCAAAGCCGCTTTTGGGAAGAAATCATTTAATTATTTTCAAACTGCAGTACTTAAATTTTGCCACAAGACGGCAGTATAAAGAGCGAAAAAACATTATTTTACTAAACAAAAACAGTTTTTTTTACGCAATAAAGCAATTTTAATATTGTTTCACTTTCCAAAAAAGTTTTCATCAATAATTACCATATAAAGCGGCCACAGGACCATGGGAAAATCATAAATTTAATGTTGAAATTGCAATTATGGGGAAAAATGATAATCTGAATATTCTCATAAGGCCAGCAGAAGGTAGTATGTAAAATTAAGAGCTATTTTCCTTGTACTGATTTGTAATTCTGCTGAGGCCCCATGGGATTAATAATTTGCCCCATCTTACTCTCCATAAAGGCAAGAACAAGCTTGGGGGTCACAGTGAAGAGACTGCTACCTTGAGGCCCCCAGGGTTTTCAGGTCTTGTTCAAAAGCCTGTGGACATGTGGCTATTCTGCCAATTCTGAGCACGAACTGTCGACCTTCTGATCACAGCCACAGAGTCTTAGTCTGCTGAGCTACACACTCATTATATGTATTTCACTCTTCTGACCCTTATTCTTAAGTTGTTGTAGTGTTTCCATCATATGTAAGAGGGCCTGCCCATCAGAGTAATGTACATCCTGTGACATGTATTGACTATCAAGAGAAACTGAAACACGGTGTATTAGGCTGTCAATGAGTACTGGACTAGGGCGAAAATCTGTCTGTAAATCTACCTATTAACTGGAAGAGTACAAACTGGAGATGGATCCCCTAATACAGAGGGATTAACGTCTGTGCCACATCCAGAACAATTCAGTGTAGGAGTCTGGTGGTTCTACTGGATACTGACAAGTACCCAGCCCCTTTGTTCCCTCTGATAATCATCAGTCCTCCTCTGAATGCCTTCACCACTCTATTCCTGAATAGGTACACATTTAAATATGCTAGCAAGATCAAGGTATTGGGATAACCGTTAGGTTCCCTGTTCAGAGAGTTGCAGTGAAAACCATCATACACAGCGGCCCTTTCTGGATAAGATTACCTCCCTCTGATCTAACGGGTCAAAATGAAAACAAGGTGCATTGCAATGTCTGACACCCAGCACACTACAGCATATGAAATACAGGTATTTGGAACCAGGACCACTTGTTGCAAGTCAATTTGGGCGTATCTCAAGTTATACGAGAGAGGCAAGACATTAAGGACAGTATACACAGTACTGAAATAATAATGTACATATTAAACCACAGCACTTAATAAACAGATACTGCACTTACATTTCACGAAAAAAATAAAGCACAGATTGCACTAAGAAATCCAATGATGCATGTGATAGCAAACAGTGGGAGCTGAGGGAGAAGCAGTGGTGAAATACTTTATTGTACAGTACAATAAGTTTCTTTTATACAATGAAATAGCATACAGGGGGCGGCATGGTGGTGCAGTGGTTAGCACTGTTGCGTCACACCTCTGGGACCCCGGGTTCGAGTCTCTGCCTGGGTCACATGGGTGTGGAGTTTGCATGTTCTCCCCATGTCGTCGTGGGGTTTCCTCCTGGTACTCCGGTTTCCCCCCACAGTCCAAAAACATGCTGAGGCTAATTGGAGTTGCTAAATTGCCCGTAGGTGTGCATGTGTGAGTGAATGGTGTGTGAGTGTGAGCTATGATGGGCTTGTCCCCCATCCTGGGTTGTTCCCTGCCTCGTGCCCATTGATTCCGGGATAGGCTCCGGACCCCCCGTGACCCAGTAGAATAAGCGGTTTGGACAATGGATGGATGGAAATAGCATACAGATTAAGCACCTGTACTGTGCTATCTGCTTATAGTAGCTGTCCATTGTAGATACATCACTGTATGCATACTGTATTAAGAGCTAGATAAGGACAGTGGGTCATTATATGGCTTGCAGTCCTGCTCATTTTCCTGCACCCGTTACACTAAGTGATACCCCCACTAATGTCCTCTTTCATCCACTTTCGGGCATCTCTTGATCAGTGTATAAGATAAGATAAGATTGCCTTTATTAGTCCCACGGGTGGGAAATTTGCGTTATACAGCAGCAAAGTGGACAGTGCAGCAGAAATAAGCAGAATGCAGAAAAAAAAAATTATATATATTGATTTATATTACTTACTAGTATAGTATTAGTATATTACTTACTATGGACCTTGGACACACACACACACACACACACACACACACACACACACACTTACACTAATTACCTAATCAACCATCTGTGCAAGCAAGTAAACATTTACCATCTATATAAGCATTGCACATTGCATAGAGAGTGTCCAATCTATGTTAAAGGTGACTCGAAAGAAGTCAGACGTCAGTAAAGACTAAATTTCTCAGCCATAACATAAGCCGTAAATAATTACCAAATGAGTCATTCCATTTCGGAAACATTTATTGATATTCTTTCATAACACACAGACATGAGTTTTTTTTCAACTGTCAGCATCTGATCCAAATGGGATTCCCATTTCCTTTCTGTGGGATCCAACAGAACACGGGCTGACCATCAGTCAACATGCCTTCAACTGTGCAGGACAGGACCCAGTCCAGGCCAAACCTCACGGTGCTGGTGTTAATAAAAAAATGTAAGGAACACGTAGCTGCAGCTCACACACAAACACAGTCCACAGCATCCAGAAAAAGGTCAGGCCTTTTTCTTCTTTAGCTGACTCCGCCCAGACCGCGCCCCCTTCTGGGCGCCTCGCACTATGCCTTTGAACTGGCCCTGCAGCTTGGCCCGTTTCCTGTTTCCCAATGCAAGTCATAAGATTCACCCGTAAATGATATTTTGAATTGGAACGATATTTATTACTATTGTTTAGATTAAATATATAACTGTTTAATGATTGAATATAACTTGATATTGTTGTTTGTGTTGTTTAGTTTGAGGTTCTAGTTTCTGTCTTTATCCGCTTTCGTTTCAGTAGGCAGCTGGTTCATCCCAGGCTCAGGGTCTCTCTGCTCTTCATCAAACCCACATCCCCAGTTTGGGAGCACCCTCTCCCTCTCCTCCCCCCACGGCTGTAACCGTTACTCCTCCTTGAGGAGTAACCGATCCGCACCCTATCCCAGCCCCTATACCCACAGGAGTGCATCACCCAGTGACCAGCCGCCCTGCCTGTCCCCTCACACAAGCACACACTGAAATCATGGTCCTAAGCTCTCTGTGTGGGTCACCACGATAGTACAGCACACTGACGATTACCCTCTGACTGAATCAGAATCAGCTTTATTTGGACAAGTATGTTCACACATATTGGGAATAGTCAGACATTTAATCAAAATAATTAAGACAAGACATAAACATACAGTTCTGTTGATATGCGACGCATATAACCTCTGCATTCACAGCACTGCTTCAGTTATCGATTGAAGAGCAAATTTCCCAAACTCACTCAGTCCGATAACCTAAAGTAATAAGTCATAATCCTCTTCATACGTTGCAGTAATGGGAATGAAATCTCACTCAGTGTTTATGTAATCGAGCGATGGAATTTCGTGAAATTTCCAAAAGTCCACAGAAATCTTCTGAAAAACATTCCTGCGGACTGAGTTTTTGATATTTGCTTTTCAATTAACACAATTTTCTTCAATCTGAGGTTTAACAGAATTCAGCCATATGCTTTTCAAAAACAACTCCACAGAACAAAAACAGAAAGGACTTTACATCTGTCTGAAAGGAAAGTTGACACAGGCTACAACAGTGAACAAATCAATCAATGTATTAAAGTTAGGCATTAAGTAACTGGAGGCAGTATATACATAACATGATAACATGCCTTTTCTGTATTGACCATATTAAGGACGCTGTAACACTGCCCACCACATACCTGCTTCATTTATTGTTTTATACTTGCAGCTGCTTATTCAGACAGCTCGTCTACCTGTCTGTCCATGTTGCCGTCCCATGACAACTGGTCCAGCCTACAGGTGCCGTCCCATTCCGGCATGTTACCCATGAATCATAGCGGCACCTCCGGGAGCAGCTCCAGGTGAGCCCGGATGATGATAAGCGGATGATGATTATAGCCGATTTTTCCCTTTTTCTTTATGTCTGGCAGTTTACCATCTAATAGGCATTTTTTTTCTTTTTATGCACTTTGAGATGTGTCTAGGTCAGACAGGGGCGCTGCTAAGGATTTTGGGCCCCATGAAAAGAATCTTGACAGGGCCCCCAACACATTTATTGGGGGCTTCTCTGGGCCCCCTCTCAGTCATGGGCCCCGAGAATCGTCATCGTTTACCCCACCTTTACAGCGCCCCGAGGTCAGATACGACCAAAATATTTTCCTTATTTCAGAAGTGGAAAACAAATATTGCTCTCTGACTCTGTTCAGTTGTAGCTTTTTAAAATAATGTACCTTGATTTGTGTTTGTTTAAAATGCCATTACCTGCTGCTTACTGGGCCGCTGAAAATGTCTGGCCCAGCTAAATTTCTTTGTTTGAAAATCTGGCCCAACTACTTTCCAGACCTGGACTAGCCCTACTGAATCATACACTAATGTTATTCTGTTATGTGGGCTGTTGTGATAGGGAGATTTGCAGGATGCTGCACGACAGGTGGTGTCCCTGCTGCAGAATGCCCTGTCTGAACCAGCACCTAGAGACAGTGAGGGTTGTTGTTATCACCTTAATATTGTATATACGCAATCTGTTATTTCTTAACTAATTTAATTGTAATGTATTCTTCTGATACGTATGTTGTGCACAGCTAACAAAAAAGAGAAAAATGCAAAACCAAAGGAAGGCTTTCTTTTCTCTTAAAAGTCTTTTTTCTAAACCAACTGAGAGTCAGTTAGAGGGATGTTCATTATCAGTATTGTTGCTGGCATTTCTGAAAATGTGTCAATTTTAGTCAAGTGGCTACTTTTCAAATGCAGTCCCTGGCCAAGATGAAGAAAGCCATTAAGTCGGGTTAAAACAAAATTCATGAAGACTACATGATAATATTAAGCACTGACATAACAAACAACATTTTTACATGCAAAATATACAGGAAATATACACTGCAACAGGCTAGGATAGACAAATAACCAAATACACTAGCAAGCCTGACCACTTTAGACCCCAGATTAGAAACTGTTGGTGAATGAACATATATTTTTTCCAAGTTTTGTTTACTTTGCTGAAAGCAATTTAAGGGCTTTCAAGTTCTCACAAATAATAAAAAAACTAAGATTTTCCCACTATAGCCAGATCCAGTTTCTGTGGGGGGGGGTGACAATTTGTAGTAATAACTATTTCCTGCTGAAAAACACTGGTAAACTATCCACATGTCTCTGAATATCTGTGAGTCCCAAGACCTCCATGACACATAAATATAAGTTGCCAGTGTTGATCGGCAGAAAATCTTCTCCAAAGCCCCACCACCACCTCACACCAATCCACCCAGGGCTGTAGATGAACAAACTTCAAATAAATTTGATGTTAATACAAACTGGATCAACTTGTGGTTTGTGTCCACGTGTACTAGAGACAAGGGCCCTGGTACAGAGTACATTCTGCGTACAGCACAGCCAAGACTTGACAACCTTGATATGATGCCCATGGAATCAACCCTATGCATGGAGGCTGCAACTCTTCTCCACCGAACCCTGTAGCCCATTGACTGCAGCCTCCCTCTGACCATCTTGTAGCCTGCATTTGGTAGATCATTCTTGACAGAAGAAACCAAATTCTCAAGTTCCTCATCACTGATGGAATTATATGTGTCCCTAACACAGAGCTCATACTCTTTCATTCTTCTTAAGATTGTTCTTCTTGAAACACCCATCAGTGTGGCTATGCAAGGCACAGGAAGTTGTGTATGGAGCATTTCTTTCAAACGTTGTTCTTCAATCAAAATCTTGGGTCGTCCTTTGGTGGCAGTGACTTCTTGTATGACACATGGGGCTGGACGTTCCAGATGTGCCCTCACAAGGTCAAAGAGCTCTTGCAAAGCCAGGGTGATAGCAGGAGGTACTTCAATGTGATTAGACAGGGCCTGCAGAAGATACAGCTCCTGATGACAAAGGAACTCCAGGTAATCCAAATTTAGTGGAGTCGCGCTGAATCCCATTTCTATTTTATGCAGAAGACTTTCGAGAAGGTGGTATCTGAGCTTTTCACAGAACAAATTATAGTTAATGAGGTGTCTAGATCTTGTCTCTGATCCACACACTAGGCCTACCATTCAAAAGTTTTAATTATGAAAATGAAATGTTTCTGTTTTGTGAGGTGCTTGTTCATGTATGATGATACATTTTATATAAAGTTAAATAAAATCCACCAAAAACACTTACTCAGTGGAGATTCCAATGTAGCAGGCAGACAACTTCAGACAACCATACTGCCAAATCCTAAATTTTACCCCCAGACAATTCATATAATACCGTTCATTTTAGTCTGCTTCTATATAATTAAGTAAAGAAAAATTACAGAATAAATGCATATTTTGAAAAAAGTTAATTTTCAGTTACTTGCACGTACACTCTTTCCGAACAGCGTTTTAGCTTTTACAACGCGGGACACCTGAGGGCGCTGTCGAGCTGCTTCTGCAGTTTAACACCCCAGATTTTTTCAGGTGTTTTCTTGTCAGTCTGGTTGCGCATTGGTGGTTTTGGGAATCGCCCCTCTCCCCGGTGTCGTCACTTTATGTCCGGGGATTTGATTGGCTGACGGTCACGTCGGTCGGACTGTCTGTGCGGCCGCAGGTCGGATGCTGAGCGCGCGGTGATAGTGAGTTAGTGAAGGTGCTTCTCACAGTGACGCTTTTCGTTGTCTGCACATTTATTTTTATGCCTTGCATTGGATTGAGCTGCCCATCTCTTTTTTGGATGCAATATACGTTTTATCTATATTATGAACTTGCAACTTGAAGTTTTTTTTTAACTTTTCGTGGAGTATTAAAGTGCAAAAACCTACTTTCTAGATATATGATTTATTACGGGGCGGATAGAAGCGTGTGCGATCTTGTTAACTAAACGAGCGCAAGGTAACTATTTTGCAGATAAGTAATCTCGGTTACTTTCTTCATTAGTACAGCATGAACTTTCCAGTTCATGTTGATGAAATGCTTTGAAAGGACTGGTCGACCGCTAAGGTAACTGTTGAAAAGTAACCCGATCTCTGTCATTTTGATCCGAAAGGTATAGTAGTGTGGCTGCTGAATTTCTATCGCTTATAAATGGGATTTCGAAGTGTGGACTTGGTGTCGCCCCATAATGACAAGCGTTTTTTACTTGGAGCAAAGCGCATGGAACTGGACGTGATTTGTAGATATATTTTCTGGATATAAAAACGCTGTGAACCTGAATACTACCTGTTTTTAAAAATGGATGTTACGGTGTCTGAACTGATGGAAAACTTCTTGGATTCCCCTCTGGTTGCATGGGTAAGTTTCGACTTTCAGCAACATTATTGCATACATCGGTTGTATCCATATAATATATAGGATTTAATAAATCAGCTGGCCTTACTGTATGAGCTGCCTGGTTAGACACATTAGAAAAGCGAAAGGTGAATTTTAAAAGCCATATAAATAGCTTTTATCCTATGATGACAATTAGTCATGTAGTTTTATATCTGAAATACAAGTGTTATTTATTGTTGTGTTTTCGGTTTTTGTAAAAATCAGCCACTGACATTAACTCCTAGTAGACATTAAACTTTGAATATTCTGCCCCAACCAGAGGAACATCGCAGATACGAAGCTGCCGTTATTATGCTGTATTCATACTTAATAACTTTCGTTTTAAATAATTTTTATAATGACGATCCACCACTATAATTTTGCCATAATTGTTCCTTTGTTTTCTCTTATTGTCTGACCCAAGGCAAATATGGCCCTTTGTAACATGCAGCCAAAATGTGAAACAGGAAGGGTTATTTTAAAATATTAACCCCTTGTCTGAGCAACCAGGATCTGTTTGCTTTGGGTTAATGGCTGATTGGTATATAGGAGCTATATCTGGCAGTAGTGAAGAAATGGGGGTTGGGTCTTTTATTTGGCATCAATTAGCCCACGACCTGTTTCCAGGAAGTTGTATGACAGTCAAGCCAGATATATTCATTCTTTTACTGTGCAGTAGTACAAGGTTTGTACCCCCCCCCCATTAAAGTAGGGTATGTCTGCCCATACTTCACTTTGTTTGTGGCTGGAAATGCCCTCTTTCTTTATTGCTCATCATGCACGTGGATGATAAATACTCAGCACTGATGATTTGCTGGTGTGCTCTAAAAGCCAAGATGTTCTTCTTGTATGACAGAGGGAAAACTTTGTGAACCCTTTGCCCAGCTTTTTGTCAGAGAAGGGAATTGTCATTGTATCGTGCTTCCGAAATAATGAGACGACGAATGTCGGGCTGTGCCACTACAGTGTGTACTGATGACGGATGTCATGTTATAGATGATGCGCACAATGATAGCGACGCAATCAAGCATCACTGCAATGTGGGTGGTACAGTATGATGTTACATTGTGCAGCACTTTTTAAGGCTGCCTCATAAACCCTGAGGCAGGGGTTCGAATTTCACCTCTGATCTGTATGTTTGCGTGTCCTCACCATGTCTTGTGGGTTTTGGTGCAAAGACACACAGCTATGTTAAATGATTGTGTGTGTGTGTGTGTGTGTGTGTGCGTGTGTGTGAGGGACCCGTAGCAATGCAGTGGAAAGCGCTGTTCTCTGGAATAAATGGTTGCTCCGTCCTGAATGCAACACCTCTTGTGTCTTTAGGTGAAGACCTTCGGAGCGCTTGGTGCTGGTTCTGAAGATAAGCTCGCGATGTTCATGGACCTGGTGGACGGGGAATTTCTGCACAAGATAATGACTGACATGTAAGAGACATCCTCAATATTTTATTGACTGAGAGTCAAGCTCCATTTGTCTAGTTAATTTGACTTTGATTTTGCATTTGACGTTTTTTTCTTCCTTCTTTAACCAGTCTTTAGATACTTGCATACAACTGCGAAACTAATATTTGATATGATGACTGAGTTGCTCAGTGTTTAGTGATGGAAGTGAATTTTCTGTAATTTTTGCTATTGGTAAAAATACTTGTTATGTGAAGTTATGTGTGTATCTGATATTTTGTTGGTTTTTTCAGTTTCATGAGTTTATTAACTGTAATATGGCACCTTTCATAAACCCTAGGCATGCTTTACAACAAAGAGGGGGAAAGTGTCGTCTTATTTCGGAGTACATCCGCGGATCCTTATTTGAAGTGTCTTTTATTTGCATGTTTGTGACCTCAATCTTACCTCACTGGGCTTTATTGTTATTTAGCTGAAGGGAGGGTGTGTCTCAACAAACATTGTCTAGACACTTGTATAGAGATGCATGTATGTTTGCCGTTACACACAAACATGTAGCCTCATGTCGTAGCCTTGTACTTCCTTTTGATGTTAAAGTGAATTAGCTGAGATTAGCGGTTAGTCAGTGTGTGGTTTATCCTGAGAACCCAGTGCTAGGATGCACACTCCCTGTACCACTGAACACGTAGCTTAATTCAAAACTAGGAGTGAAAATATGTCTGAAAGCCAAATGTGAATCGGAGAGTGAAACATGCGTCTGAGCTTCTCACTCGTGTTTTGTAGACACTCGTGCCACTTTGCATGTGCTTTTCTCAGGTTATCTTCTTGTCTCTCGCGTGTAGCAGGCATTCCTTCAGCCTGTCTATCAGATGATGTCATAAAGGTGTCTTTTCCCAAAAACAGCACCTTTAGAAATTATTCCTTCATTCCCGTTCAACCTATGATCAGTATGACTAAAGAAAACAGTACACAGTAGCTCGCATACATTCATGTAATGTGTGAAATGGTAATTACTGTGACCCAAAATTAGATAAGCAGTTGTGGGAATTAATAAATGAGGGACTTTTCCCTCAGAGGAGTATGAGACTCTCCAAGTCCAGATCCTCAGGTGCCAAGACCCAAACTCTGGTGTCACTTTCAGTCTGTTGTCTTGTGCATGGAACCACCCGGAAACGGAGGTCACATGACAGCCAGGATTATCTTTTTACATTTGTTCGCTCACTTTAACTGATGAATAAAAGTACTTTGAATTAACTGTTTTTATCTTCACATCCTAAAATTCAGGCTTCTTAAAAAATTAATTCAATGGAACAATTCTTCCCAGAAGCCAAACCATAAAAATGACTATACTGTATGAAACGAAATGCTTACCTGCTGAACCTGCTGTCAATATGATACCAGCTTCATTTCGGCGATTAATATAGTAACATAAAATGATGGCTCCGTTGTCAAATTAAATAAGTCTTCAAATGACAATAATGTGCACAATATCAAAGCTATATTTTCTTCTCTTGACTTTCATTTTTCAAAATTTTTTTCTTAATTTAAATTTTAATGATATGTTTTATTCAGTAGGCACCGTTGCAAATAATAGACCTACACATGCATTCAGCATTTAACTGCTGGAATCACAGGGGTGGCCAACCTTACCCGCAAAGGGCCGGTGCGTATGCAGGTATTTGGGGTACCCTCTAGGTCAGCTGTTCAAACCCAGGATCGAGGGCTCTTCAGCCAATCAGTCCTCTAATTAGTGATCTAATTAGGGAGTTGTAGCGAAAACCCCCACACGCACCGGCCCTTTCTGGAAAAGACTGACCAGCCCTGTCCTAAACGAATAGTTGACTGCAGAATATATATACACACACACACACACACACATCCTTAGCACTCTGGCTCTTAAATAAACAAAAATGAATCCTCAGGTCTCAGTTACAGAAGTTTTCCAACATAGTGATATATTTTTGTTCTGTCTCATTATGGTCTGCAGAGATTTAAATGTAAATTCAACAATCTTTTATGTTCTGTATTGGGAATCAACATGTCAGTATGTATAGATTCCCCACTGAATTTCTGCTTATGTATTCCACTTAAGAGATCAAATTAAACCAGACTGATTGAATCAATGCTACTGATGCTAGGATCACCTGAAAGAGAATTCCATGGAATATGCATTTGCCTCGGCTCTGCGTAGGACTGACCTTTCCAGGATTGACGTGTCGTGTGTTCAGAGAAGCCTTTCTGCCTATTACTGTTTTACTGAGCTGTTGTTTTAACACTTGTGGTCTTCCCATTAGTTTTAACGAGTCTTCTGACCTCTCTCATTAACAAGGTGTTTTTGCCCACAGAAATGCCACTAAATGGATGATGTTCTTTAATTTTGTCTTGTCTCACCATTCTCTGTTAACTCTAGACACCGTCTGAGATGCTGGAATCGCCATGTCTGCCACTGACAATCCGACAACATTCAAAATCACCTAGATCAGGCGTCTCGGCTATTTTAATGCTTAGCCAAACTGTAACTGAATCTCTCGCCCCTGTCTGCATGCTGCATGTATCCAGTTACAGCTGCATGATTCACGTTTTGGAGGAGGAGGTTTTTGTTAACAAGGAGGTACCTGACCGGCTGCTGAGGGCACCTCAGCCTCTCCATGATGTTACGTTTATTTGTTGGCGAATCACTTGTGACACTGACAGTCCAAGATCCAGTTCAGATAGACTCGTGACTTTGATGTGAAGCCATGGAATTAAATGCAAAGTATCCTACATTATGTGATTCCCAGAGCTCGGTCTGCTAGAGACCGTTTGGATGAGAAGGTTTTGGAAAAAGGATGAGGAGAAATTAACCCGGAATTAGAAAGTTTACATCCATATGTATCCATACTAGATGTGACGTATGTATGTACTAGTTATGACATGATGGGAGATTTTATACAAAATGATTAATCATGCCTTGGGAATGCTTATGTGCCATGAACTACTCTATTGGATGGATGAACATTGTTTTCAGTTTACTGGTGATGAACTTAATCCCGCCTGTACTTACAAACTATCAGCCATGTTTTCTACCCAGCTGACATAGCTTAACACAGATTCGTGAGTGATGGTTTCAAGTGACTCCAGCTGAATTAAAACTATGGTCTTTCCTCTCAGTGGGGTGTAGGTTTGTGTTCCACATCCTTATTCTGCATTGTTGGTTCAGACCCTGGTCCCGCGCTCTTTCTCTCCCTCGCTCTTTCTCTCCCCCATTCTTTCCTCCACCTCCCTCACTCTCCGTGCTCCTTCCAGCTGTGCTAATAGCCTGCACCCCCCACGCCACTGCGTTTTCAGTGCTTTTTCAGCGCTACCCTCTAGCCCATTTTCCCTTGGCTGCTTCCGAACAATCGCTAGCCTGCCTTCTCACGTTAACAAGCTATGCGGCCACCTTGACCAAACAAAGGCAGTGTGAGTTTGAAGCGGGAAGAAGGCGTCCTCCTGAAAATAATTCATGTAAGCTCTGGATAAGGTTTTCAGGCCTTGGGGGCTGCATGCTGCATAGTGTGCAGCACTGTTAGCTTGTACATGTGTGTTTTTAATATGCTTTCGGATGCTGTAATTCCTGCGACTGATGCATCAGTTACGCTAGCTGCAGCAGCATTGAGGCCTGACTGGAAACGTGTCCCCGTGGGTATGATTCTTGGGCAGTTAAGACTGAGGAGGGTTATTGTGTGGAACTCGAGGTTTTTGATGATAGGTGTGAGGATGTTCTGTTTTCCCCCATTGTACAGGCTGTCCACTCTCAGTCCACTGTCCACTCTCTGTCCACTCTCTGTCCACTCTCTGTCCACTCTCAGCCCACTGTCCCCTGCCCACTGTCTGTCCACTGTCCCCTGCCCACTGTCTGTCCCCTCTCAGTCCCCTGCCCACTGTCTGTCCCCTCTCAGTCCCCTGCCCACTGTCTGTCCCCCATCTGTCCCCTGCCCACTGTCTGTCCACTGTCCATCCACATGTGTTGAGTTAGGGTATTTCCAACCCTCTCAATTCATTACCTACATAATCCTCTCTGTATTGGAGTCCATGGTGCTTTTGGTCCCTGAAAAAAAGAGCAGGGAGAAACAGAAGATGAAACTGAGGGCAATATGGTAGCTGGTGGATGGAGTATTTCAAAAGATGTTAAAAATGCAGAGAGAAGGTCTGGCCCCCCGAGCTGTGTGGTAACTAAGGGCTTTCTCAACGGCACACAGAAAGCTGAGCCAAACTGGCAGGATTTGCATGCAGTCACCACAAAACTAATGTAAATGAGGAGGGACCGTCCATTTTAGTCCAAACCCCCTAATCTCTCCCACAGAAAGTCCACTGTAAACACTTCCCTGTCTATGTATGTTTTTATCTGCAGGATATAAATGTTTGAGTTCAGGAGAATCAAATGTTTTCCTCCCTTCTTGTGACTTTTACCAGTTCAATTAATGTATTTAATAGCCTAATTGGTGTTTTCATTACATTAATTTTGTTGCGCAGTCTTGCATGCTGTTTTCTCACAAAGGGAATATGTCGTCTTGCTGTGAATAAGAAAGGGAAGGCAGGTCTCCTCATCACCGTGTCATTTTTTTGACTTGTGAAGGTGCCAAGATGTAATTAGGTTCCTGAGGAGATCTGCTAAAAACAAAAGAAGGACGCGTGGTGGTGTCTCAGACCTCTGGGGTTTTGGGTTTGAATATAGTCCAAACTCTGGGTGTATTTCTACGTATATATTTCTATATCTGTATCTCGCTACATGCTGTACTTATACGCTGTGCTTATTGGAATAGGCCTGGTATCATCATGACTGTAACTGGATTACAGTTTATAAAAATGGATGGAGGGTGACTTTATCTACAATTTCCTGTTTTATTAATAGCCGGTACTGAGTGTGAATAAATGTCTTTTTGCAGCGTTGCAATCACTTACGTAACAGAGTTTCTGTGCAGTGAAAATGTTTCCGGTTCATTTTCCAGTGATCCAAGTCCCACATATCAGCGAGCGAACAAGAATGTCAACAACGATGTCAACCTTCGTATACAGAACCTGAACATTTTGATAAGACGCATCAAAAGCTACTATCAGGTGAGCTGGTCTGCACACCTGCCCTCTTCCCGCCTCATGGACGTTTGCCTGCTCTGACAGATGGGTTTAAAAATGTGTTTCTTTTGCCGTGTGTGTGTCTTCATATTTAGCACTTCTCAAATTATTAGTGTGTCTCCTGCATTTCAGGGGAGTGTGTTTTATGGCATGAATGCTGAATTCAGATTACAGCTGTTGACTGGACTCTCAAAGTGTTCATGCTAAGAAAAGGATTAGCGGTAAATACTGTTCCACGAATTATTATAAATAACTGGTAATTGAAATGTGTTTCAAAGAAGCTTTACCTTTACCTTTTGAAATGTATATTTTAAAAGTTAAATCTGGTGAGAAATGTTTCAATGCATGAAAAAAGTAGATGTAAAAATTTCAAAGGCTTTACCGGTTCAGATTTCCAGTGTATGTCATATGGAGCAGTAGATTCCCTAACCTTCACCAGCTGTGAATGCAGTTATTTTGGTTATTTAAGTGTAATGCAATTTCAGTACCCCAGTCTATGTTACTTAAATGAGTGCAGCAGTGCTTAAATAGAATGTACATTTGGAGAGATCTGAGCTCTCCTGGTTCAGGACTATAATGCTCTGCTTTACCTAGAGTACCTGTGGCTTGCGAAGCTAACTGGCTTTCTGCCGTGAGTGTGCAGTGCTTCAGGAGCACTGGGGGAGTTCCCAGCCCTGTCGCTTTCCGTGGACAGTGCTCCTCTCACTTCACTGCCGAGAACGGGACCCGCAGTTGTTTTCTCAGTGTGGTTGTTATGTCATTTTGTGGCTTGAGCTCTAAACACAGGTCACTGCGATAGACGTGAAAAGCCTCGTGTTTTAGCCTCAAACCCCCTTTTTTTTTCTTCGGTCTTGTCGAGATCATGTTTCTGATGTGGAATTTTGGACCCCAGAAGGGGGGAATTCCTTCAAAACGTACATTAATTTGTTAAGAGCCACTGTAAAGTTGTACAGTTTGTCGGCACTGAGCTTCTGTTCATCGTGGATTATTCGTTCCCCCCCCCGAGTGGAAACGAGATCAGAGTGTGCCGCTGTGTCAGGGCTGGGGAGGGGCTTTCTGTTGCCAGGGGTGGAGCTTGAACCCCAGTGCCCCCTCCCCCACTGCCCTCCTCAATAGAGAGCCGGTTGACCTCTTTGAAGTGTGAGGCGTGTTCTTGCCCAGTGTCTGTTTTGTCTGTTTCATTCTGCTGGCAGTGAAGAGTTTGCTAATGAGTAACTGGGTTGGGCGTGTGTGAAAGTGCACTCTGGACAGGCTTCCTGTTTGGTTGGAAAAAGTGCGAGCTGGAGGCTTTTTATCGGTAACACTGGGAAAAATGACCGAATGCAGGTGTTTGGGAAATGTGCAAACTACTACTTAGTTTGACTTGTATTTAGTACAGTCGAGCATTTCTTTGTGTGGATTCTACAATGATCCAATGTAAGAACTGTGCAAGAAGAACTCACCTAATCACCTAAAAGAAACAAATTGTTGTGATTCGAGGATTTTATAAGGTGGTGGTGGGGGGAGGGTGGGCATAAAAGGAGCCTTATTTCATACAGAATGTATTAGCCAATGAACTGGTGAGTGACGGGAGGGGGGCACCCCGTGAGCCAATCGGCTTTGAGATGTGGCCAGTGCCCCTGTGGCCCCTCTCCTAAATCTGTCACTGGTTCTCACACATCCAAGCCTAACGTTCTATGGCCTCTGTGGACTGTGGAGTGATTGTATGTCCCAGTGGCTGCCGGAGCTGGTGTGGAGGCCCGGCCCCTCATTGCAGCTTCTCTCTCCGTCAGGGAATCCTGCCACAAGCCATCCATCCAAGCCCCCACCTCCGCTCTTCTCCTCTAACGGCGTGTGGCGGTTCTGCCGTTCTTTATTTAGACCCCGGTTACCGCAAGACTCCTGAGCGTCCAAAGCTCCCCCTTTTTTTTGAGCTGGGAGATTTCGTCTGTTTCTTTTCTTTTCCTGTTCAGGTATTTAGAGATGATGAGAATGCGTGATGCTTTAAGGTGCTGCGCTGGAGGTGTCGGTTTCCACTGCGGATCAGAGCCCCCGGCAGCCAACTGACTTTTGGTTCAATGACCACAACATTATCATTGTCATTATCAATATTCCCATGTGGCGTCGCGGAGATCGACTGAGGTCGGATATGCGACCAAAACTATACTTTTGTCAAGTGGGCTTTGTTGTCACACTATCCATGCAGGAAATAACAGTCCCCCAGGACCATGGTGCAACACACAAACAGCATTCAGAAGGCGAGAGTTTACGCACTTAATGTGTAAGACACAGGACTGGACACTAGGGTTTATATACGCAGCACGATGTGCATGTATAGTCAAAAATGTGCATTATTTGTTTGTTTATTATACATTAATCATGTAAGTGCTAAGTCTTAACATGCATTTTTTGCAATGCTAGTTTCAATCCCCTTGAATAATAATAAAAAAAAAACTATTGAATAATAAATCTATATAGGACTAAATAAATTTTGAATGTCTTTTGTCTGTTACACAGACTTAAATAGGCTCTATCGCATAAGGTGTGCTCTCTGTGGAATGCCAGGCCACATATGCAGCTGCCTATGAAAACCTTTGCACACAAACTTGGGCGATTCCGAGTGGTTTGTCGCAGTCACCTAGTCCAGAAGGCAAAGGGAGATGTGGTTTGGTGTTTGGTTTCTGCACGTGGAAAAGGACTGAAAGGAATGAAAAACGGCTTTGCAGAGAAAGTGATCGTGAAAGAAAAAAATCTTTCACTGAACCTACAACTTCCTGTTGAGTCACTCATGAATATCTGAATGTGTCGAGCCAGTGACACTTTTGACTGCCAGCACAGTTTGGTCTCCCAGGCGGTTCTTGATGACTGATTACTTCTAATTGATGCTCTTACAATCACATATGGCCTTTCCCTGGGCAAACACGGGACAGCAGTGAGCGACCTCCTGAATGTAAAGTAGCCGTATCTCGGCAACCAGACCCGAAGTTAAGCCATTCCCATGTCTTTTCTCTAGTAAATTTCTGAAACACTGAAATGCAATAGGTGTAAAATATGCAGTTAATCGTTGAGGCGCCGTGCTGGACTGTCGTTCGGTTTTTAGTCGACGTAAGATGAGAGCCCTGTGCGGAGCAGTAATGTAAAGCCCTCGTCAAACATGGATCTGTGACATCCCATTAACCTTGACATAGGAAGCAATCTAGAATGTTCTTTGACAGGTTAATACACTTAATACTCCTGCTTAATCCCCCAAAGATTCTGGGAGATGTGTGTGGGTTTCCCCTTAAGTCTGGGCAGATTATCTATCGGCTGCTAGGTTATTCCTGATGGCAGTTTCTTCCCACAGATGCATTTAGAGGAAAATATGGCCTGTGCTTTACAGAAAAGTGGATGTTTGTGCCGTTCTGGCTTTTTCTGTTACTGATTGTGTTATTGATTGTTTGCTAGTCACGTTCGGGTTTTAGATCGTCTGCTTCTGTTGTGTTTCTGTTCTCACCGCCATCTTGGCTGCACTGTTGATCGGAATCCATCAGCGTCATCAATTTTGTATCATTTATTAAATAAAAATGCTTTTGGCTCAATATGTGTGTGTGTGTGTGTGTGTGTGTGTGTGTGTGTGTGTGTGTGTGTGTCCCTTGTCTAATCTGATTGGTCACTGGTTCATCACTGCAATCGTCTCTTGGAGCACTGCAGTGCTTTAGCTAGCCAAGATACCTGTGTAATTTTCAGTAAGAATGACACAAAAGCTTAATATTTTTGTGAACTGCTTTGTTGACATTTGTTAAAAAAATGGTTCCCAGCTGGATTATCCCTAATTTCGTTTTTGACTTTATCTATGAAGGTAATTTCCTCGCTTTTGGTTTCTTATTGGCTAATCCAGTATTCAGTTCGGCAACACCACTGGACTCCGTTATCCTTAAATTAATTACGTCTTTTCATTATCATGGACGAGCAGCATCTCACAGGTGCCTGACTCCCCCCTCTGAGATGCTGACAGAGCAGATGGCTGTCACACGCCAGCCAGCCCTCTGCAATCCTTTGTCCTCTCCTGTCTCTTAATGAATTAGTTCATCAGTCCGTCAGAAATATTGATTAAGTGAGGAATCAACAGGTGTTACTGATACGGTTTGGCTGAATGTCCCCATCGAAGTAAGTGGAGGACATTAATTTAGGGGTTAATGAATTAAATTGATGCTCTGTGTCACTTGGTTAAGAGTGAAAATAGCAAATGTGTTTCACTCGCTAAGGCGTGACTGACGTTGGTCACCATGCAGATGATGAAGACTAAGAGTAGGAGAGTAATGTATGATATACATCATCCCTCTCAGTGTGTCTGTGTGTGTGTCTGTGCGTGCGTGTGTGTATGTGTGTGTGTGCGCGCGCTCAGTCCAAATGTCTCAACAATGTGATAAAAAAAAAAAAATCTGTTATTTTGACATTGTGGGGACCATTGTTTCAGTCCCCACAAAGGGAAATTAAATATTATTAAAATCTGTGACTGCTGATAAATAGTAAAAAAGCCAAAATTCTTGTACTTTGTTTGGTTACTTATGGTTAAGGTTAGGGCTGGGTAGGGGTTACAGTCGTCATTATTGGGGTTAGGGTTTTGCCCATGTGTGAGAGTCCCCACAATGACATGAGTATGTGAGTGAGTGTGTGTGTTGTGTTTATCTGGGGAGATAAGTGTTGCGCTGGGTGGCTCTATCCCAGTAGAAAGGTTCTTAATCACATTGTTCACTGTTATTTCACCTTCACATTTACCTTCTGTGTATGTAACAGACGGATAAACTTTATTGCACATGATGTCCCCTCAGTGCCAGTCATTCATATGCTCGTCTTTTTTTTAAGATCGCTTTGTCCCATGACCAGTTACCAAGCAGTGGGGCCTCTGGGAGCCGACCAGTTACAATGGTTGCCAGGCACTCTTTGTTTTCCCAGTTGCAGCATGGTGACACAGAGACTCCTGTTCCCAGAGGTGTTGGGTTTCTCCCACCTCACCTGGAGAAGCCTGCAGCCATGTGGACGGGCGGAGAAGCCTGGGACAGCAACCATATCCATGAGAGGGAATTCCGTGCACGCACATGGAATGCGCCCCTAAATACAGGGCGTCCAGTTCTCATAATATGCATTAAAAGCAGTTGCATGGAGATGTGTCATCCTTTATTAACAGAAGTTTAATGTAGAATAAAGATATTCTTATTAGGAGCGTAACGGTACATCAAATTTTTGTTACGGGTCTTTAGGTTCGGTGCGCATGTGTACCGAAGGAATGCAGCAAATGCGGAACCATAGTGTGTTGGTGTGTTTCCCCGCGAGCAGCATTCGGGAAGGGGTGGATGGATCCGCGCTATTACGCATGCGCGCCCACAAAGATAAAGGTCAGTTAAACTGGGATACCTTAAATCCGTCCGAGTTATCTGGCTAAGCAAGAAATCCTGCTGTTTGAGACGGGTCCAAGGCATTGCTAAATGACTCTCTGCCTCATCAGTTAACTCGGGCGTGACGTCATTCCCAGCTCTGGCTTCCGATCCCTTGGCACAGTGGAGCGCAGCCTGACACTGAATGTGTGCTCATGTCTGTCGGCACTAGGAATGGCTGCTCCGTCACCCTCTCCTGCTCTCCTCCCACCTTCAGAGTGCCTGGATGTCAGCCCCCCCCACTTCCAGGAAACCCCCCCCCTCCCCCGCCAAACCTTAAACTGTAGCCGTGGGAAAGTCAAAAACAAAGCCTCCCCAGCTTTGATTTAATTCCCCTTCATTTTGCCCCCCGATTCCTGTGACCCAGATAACAGAGTGCATTTGGCCGTTCTGCACTTTCCCTGTAGCAGAAACACGGACTGTCTGCACATTGGGAAGACATTGCATTAGACATAAATCGGAAAAAAAACGTGACTAAATAATGGGCCGGGGCTTCGCTAAGAACATCCGGGGTCTCATGAGGCCGACCCAACGTTGCCACTGAATGTCGGACTATATATCGGCAGACTGACTTACTGCACGACTCGCATTCTGTGATGGCGCCAAGTTGAGTCATCAGCTGCATCCGTTTGACCAGCCCATCCTCTGCCAGTGGTTGTTGCTGGGGATTCCATGGCCGTACTCGTAAATGTACACCTGCGTCAACAGTGGGTGTGGCTTAATTAGCCAGTTCTTCCAATTAATAGCTGTGTCTACATACTCTTGGCCATATATTGTACCATAAAATAGATGGATTGACATATCAAAGGGCTTGGCCGATTTGCTTTTATGAGATGGGTGGAGACTGATATAAAACGTGCGAGTATTATTTCCTAACAGTCTTCCCAAAAAATACCGTGAAGCTTTTCCTGCGTTGAAGCTGAAGCAGACTTAGAGGTGAATGAAATGGTACGTTAGTGTGATTACGCGCTAGGGATCCATAATCAACACATAGAGTCTAATCATGTGCGATTTAGCCTTATTTTGCTGTAGGTTCAGACCTTGTGAAATTTGCTTAGACACAACTTCTGGATCTGACACGACTGCTCTTCTGTATGCGGCGGAGAGGCCGTTTGGGGGGGTGGGGGTATTTGTCCTCTATATGATGGTGGGAGGAAGGCCGTGAGTTCACCCCCTGTTGGGAGCCACTCAAGCATGTTTGACATTGCAGTCTGCTGAGGACGCGTCACCTTTGGTCGTCTTGTGAAATACACATCAACGTGGACGGCACCCGCTGTGAAGGGCATTTCCTGTGAAGTGCTGCAAAATATTTGATTTACATGCAGCATTAATTCCCAATAAATAAATGATGCTTTCTTTGCAGTTTGCGGGGGTGCCGCCTTAAAAGTATCATATTGGGCTCCCAACCCAGACATGCTCCAGATTTTTTAGGAATCTCCCCCCCCAATAATACCTCTGGCCATTTGCAAAAGTACACATACATGCACTGTGCATTATAAATCATCATTCGCTCATTTTACACACACAATGCTGAGAGCAAAGATTGGGGGTTCGAGCACAGGGTTAGGACATGTACGTAGCACTCTTGGAGTTTTATTGGTGGGAGGGGGCAGGTTTAAGGGCCTTGCTCAGCCCAGTAGCGATGTGAGTATTCCACCGAGCCTTGATCCAGCGACATCCTGGTTACAAGCACAGCGGTCGACCCACTCAGCCACACACACACCACCCTTTGTTGCTTCCTGTGCTACATAATAAATCTCAAAAATGGAGGTTTTAAATACCGGCCCCCGCTAATGAAGCCCACGCCCGGGTTGCTTTAATGGGACCCCCTGCCCCCCCCCCCCCCCCCCCCCCCCGTGCTGCGTCTGCTCTCCAGATCGCTAAGTGGGTGATGATAAGACCCTGATGCAGGGCGCTTGATCCCATGTGGCCCACCTGCTTATGGTGTGCTTCTCTCCGCTTTTATGGCCATGTGCTTTGCCGGAAGGCACCAGAACGTGTCCCGTTATCCTTTTGAAAGCAAAAAATGAACGTCTGGTTTTGAACTTCTGACTGCACGTCAGGCCCGTCTGGCAGGGTGGTGTTCATCACTCTTAGCTCTTAGGGTAGAAACATTAAAACTGTTGAAAGGCCCCTTGAATATCGTGAAACATCATCTTCCCTCCATGCCGGATGTTTTCATTCACTCCATCAGTATTTTCATTGGCTGCTGTTGGTTTCTGAGATTTCCCGGATTCCGTCTCTCTGACTTTGCTCTTTAGAGGCTGCTTCATGTCTTAATAACAGTGTTTCCTCACCCATTCTTCAGGGACCCCCAAACAGTCCACTATTTTTTGCTATAAACAATCAGGTTCAGGTATGGTATGTCGGGTACCAGGAGGGAGCAGAAATGTGGGCTGCTGTGGGTCCCTGAGGAGTAAATTTTAATAGTTAGCATCAGTGTGAAGCAGCCAATTGAGACAGGATCCCGAGGTCAATCCCAGCTAGATACTTGAGGCTCCAGACAATGAGCTGAACAGCTAATGAACACAATTGTTCTACAAAACTTTCTGGTGATGAAGTTTGGACACTGACAGTTAAATCATATCATTTATATTTTTACACTTTACGCATTAACGGAAGGGCAGTCAAAGTTTACACCAAACCCTTAATTTTAAAAAGCATAACATTATTACTTCGCTTCATTTCATCATAAAAATATTGACAGACTGTTCAGTGGCTAAATATCATAACTTGCAGTATTTTGTGTTATTTGAAGGCTTAAGTTTTTTTTTGTGCTGTGCTGTTCATCTGAAGTCCAGCTATGTGTTCATTTTGCCTGCCTTTTAAAACAAAATCCCTTTCAGTATCCATCTACCTGCAACCTGTAGGCTTTTTGTCTTCGGAGATTAATATCTCTGTCAAATTGTTGTATATCTGCTGGTTATCCTGCCGTTTCATCTCTCCATCTTTCTCTCTTGATATCACTTGATGCGATGTCTGTCCATCTCTTTTCATTATACCCTGGTAAATACTTCATTGTTGAAGGTGACTTTTAGTGTCTTTTGGGTTCATTGCGGATGCGTTTTTGTTTTTGTGAAATTCTAGTTCTTGGTAGGTATTTTGGGCCTGTGGGTGTGTAATTAGTGCCAAAGGCTTGTGTGAGATTTAAAGTGGCATATACTGCCGCATAGGCATGTAGTTCTTTTAAGCTCCAGTGGCATTTGTAGGATTTTTTCCTTACAAAGGAAAGTCATTTAATTCTCCCCTAGTAACACAGCACAAATGCTGCACTAAGAATTAGAGGAGAATGGACCGACTTTGGGGAAAAACAGCCGCTTCCTACCCATTCTTCGTCGGTGCTGTCGGGTTCCTGCGTCATCGGCTGGTGGTCTACAGATCAGCTTCTCATAGACCTCTCTGCATGGAGGCTCTGGTCCGCTTTAAATGCGGGTCTTTTTGGGTCGGAAGTAGTCCAGCTGGGCCATGCGCCCTGAAACTGCCTTGCTTAACCTGCCCGAGGCTCCATTCAAACAGCATTTGTACTGAATATAATTTTGTGCACATTCAGATGCAGAAGTGATGCCTGTTGTAGATGTGGGTGTTCAGACGACTACTCTGCTCACCGGAGTGATTAGAGATCGGCAGCAGCTCGGGCTGCACGATATGACATCACAGTGTGTTCACCATGATATGGCACACGTGCACTAATCACCAGAGCTTTAGATAACGGGTGAACACCAGCTTCTCAGTGCTATATGGATGTTTACTTAGGCCCACAGTTGAGATAATTATTCTAGCGCCCATAAGTTTGCAGCAAAGTCAGTAGATCATGCCACCCACTGATCTGGAGTGATATAAATATGGCTAAAACAAATGCAAAATATGCCAAACTTCATATTTTACTTCGGAGTAAACCTAAGCCATAAGTGTATCAGAATACCATATCGCTGGACAACAGCAGATTCATCTGATAGATATATACATGTCAGATATGGGATATTTAGGTAATAGTGTTTATCCAGAGTTGGAAATAGGAGACTGAAGGTAAGACTTCAAATGACATGCAGAGAAAATAGATTTTTTTTCCCCCCAGTCAGTGGAATCATTAACAGCTGTATCACGATCACAAAGCCAGATTTCTTGCTTAGCCGGATAACTTGCTTGTTTTAAGGTGGTTTAAATGGACTTTTTCTTCGTTCACTTACATCTAGCCAAGAATACCTTAATTCGGACAAGTCATGTGGCTTACTTTGATATACATGTGAACAATATGTTTTGCCGTAAAATGGCAGGATGATTGGTTTGGGCAGTGACAGAGCATGTGATGCAGTGTATGTGTCAGATACAGAATGGGCAGGCGGTACGGATTGGGCAGTGACAACGCCAGCTGTTTGTCTTGAGGTGTTTCACTTCTGGTTTGTTATTTATGGCATGCTGTGTTTATCAGTCCTGTAAACGTTTTTGTTTTAGACGTTTAAAAGGCAAACTTACGTATTCCAGTATTCAGTGTTAATTAATGGCGCTTCTATGTGTATTATTCAATTGTCAAGCTATAATGATTTGATTGTGACAAACCTAGTTACTATTTATATGTATATTCTAATGCTGAATTATTTGTTTCCTTAGCAAATATACATCTGCTAACTGAATAAGTAGCCTTAAACATTTTATTTGATGGCCTAGGAGGTTAGATGTACGATGGGGCCTTTTTAATTATGACTTAATTTAAGCTGATCACTGCTTTTGAATTTGTTTCTCAGTCAAACTGAAATGGAAGAAAAGGTCCAGGACTGGATGCCAGTCCACTGCCGGGTACTTACACACACAATGGGCAATTTAGAGGCGCCAGTTAGCCTGGCTATTTGTTTCTGGCTTGTTCCACACGGGGAGAACACGCAAACCCCACGCACAGAGCAGATACAGGAGACAGCAGTGCTGACCAATGAGCTGCCTGGCAAAACAACCGCTTCAACAAATGATCCAATCATCTAATGTGTTTAGGGCGAATATGGTTGTTTCTCCTGGAGCTAAGAAGATCGTAACAGTTCAATTGCCTTGGGCAACTCTTCTGAATGGTGCTATATAAAAATTAATTAATTGAATTAGAAATGAAAGCAGCATTTCTGTGCCAGCTCCTTCAAATGTAAGAGCTCCAGTTTTCCATCCCTCCTGTAGAGATTTGGTTAAAGAAAAGGTTGCTGGCCAACAATCGCTTCTCGTTGTTTAGAATCATTAGAGGGTGTGATTTCACCTCCAGAAACGATTAGGCTGGTCTCAACAACAAGTTATAATGTAACACTCATGCCTTATATATACACCACCCACTTTATTTGGACTATGCTGCATCTCTTCTTTTTTCCCTCTCATTTTTCTGTTTTATTTGTTTATTTATATTACTGTTTTTGATGACAGATTTCACCGCCTTGCATTTATTTCACTGCAGGCTTTAGTCTTTACTATTTGTCACCTTGTATGTGACAAGTAAAAAAAAATCCTTGAACCTTTGGCCGAGCTCAGGTGTGGTACTGCAGTGTGTGTGATTGGGGGAGAGGGGCAATCGCACCAGTGATAAAAAGCGGAGGGCAGACATTATTTGGGAAAGCAGAAGACAAAGCGGATGATGTCATGGCCTTGGTATGACTGCACCAGACTAACCCCCCCCTTTTGACATGTTGGTGAAACCCACCTTTGTCCTCATAAAAAATGGAGCCCCTTTGCTCTTTGTGTTTCGGGATGTGTTTTCACGGGGTGGGGGTGTATATCACTGGAGACGACAGAGCCATCGGTATTCTCCACGCCATAAATAAAGGATGACGGTAGTGAAGATGTCGGTACACCTGAGTGGGACCTGCTCCAGTGGGATATCGGCTCTGCACAGGTGGCTCGCGGTTTGTGTGGCGTCCCAAGAGCCCGACCCTCCTGTAACAAAGCTGCTTTCTGGGCAGGGGAGGCAGAGGCTGGGTGACCTATATCCTTGGGTTATTCTCTAATGGTGAGCCTGCAGTAATGTGACCCCAGCCAGTGCCTCTGAGTTCCTGCTTTAATACGCGTCTCAGAGCGTCTAATCAACCTCTCGTTTTATTTTTTACACCATGTAATCCGATCATATTCAGGCGTAATTCGGTTCAAAGGGACCAGTTGGCCGTCTGTCGTATGTTTCACTCTACTTATGTTGTACGGCGATGAACCAGTCAGAGGTGTCATCTTACGGTTATGGTGCTCGCATGCATATCCTATGTTTCTGTATCAGCATCTTCCAGTATGCAGTAGTACCTGTTTAATGCCTGAATATGCTGTTGTTCTTGTTGATAATGATGAAGGATGATGATGAATGATGATAAAAAAATTAAGGTGTAAGGAGGAAGGATTCCATTGTAGTAACCTTTGAGCAAATATTTTGCTATTTAAATCGATGCATTTTTAAGCCACTTAAATCATGAGCTCAGCAGCCAGGCTCTTATTTTAATTGAGAGACACTGAAATGATTTCATTTTATGGGGTAGCAAATAGCATGTGTTATTTTTTTAGCGAAACATGAGTGGAACACCAAGTGCCCTGTAGACAGAATGGGGGAGAGATGGTGTTTTATAGCCATTGAAAACTTTAAGGTCATTTTGAATATACTTTTTTGACTTGGAGATGATTGGTCTAAATACGTTTTACAGTTGGCTGATGTAATGTGAATAATGATAGATGTCACTCCTGAAGTTCAACATCTTTATTTTGGACTGCTTTGTGCTTTGCGTGTGTCTTTAATTTGGCGTGTGTGTGTGTGTGTGTGTGTGTGTTTGGAAACAGGGGAGCTGTGGTTCCCAGATGTGTTCGGTCTTGTCTGTTTGGTGCTGCACCGGTTTCTGGGTGTTTAATCGCAGCCTTGGACTCTTCTCTTTAGGCTATTTGTGGCTGTGGGCGGAGTGGCTTGTGCAGTGATGGAGTTTGGCCTCCTGTTCCTTGAACGTTCCCCTTGCAAATGAGAGGCTGTCAGTCCTTGTCAAGCTTTCCTGTCTCCCTGTGTGCTAATCTAGTTTCTTTTCCCGTCGTGGTCTCCAGTGTTTGTTCTGCTCTGTCTGTCTCTGAGAGTCCATGTGTGAGTGCGAGACGCTATGCTACAACTGGTCTCTTACTGGGTTTAAGAACATGCTGTGACCGTACTGGTCCAGAAGCCGTCGTCCGCTACATTCCGCTTAACCGGCGTCGTTCCCGTCCTTCTGTTTCAGGAGAATCTACAGCAGCTTATCGTCATGAACCTGCCCAACGTGCTGGCCATCAGCAAGGACCCCCTGTCAGGTAACCCTGCAAACCTCATTTATGTACAGCTGCAGGAAACGCTGGAAACGGTGGAAGGAAATAATGGTGCTGCAGGCCCGGGGTGTGACGTACATACAAAGCAGGCCGAGGGTGATGCCATGTGACAGGTGCAGCCATGCTGTAAGTGCACAGTACATATAAATAAGTTGGTGCCACTTTACAGCAAAGAGTTTATGAATGTTTTATAATATGGTTATTAAATAGGTTGTAACACTCTAAATTATTAATAGACAGTTTTAAACAAGTTATAACAGTTTTCTTTTTATTAATGAGTTACTGCCATTTACAAGTGGCAAAGGGTAACCTTGTAAAGTGGTACCAATAAATTAAAAAACAGTAGTCCATCCATCCATCATCTAACTAATTACACTAGTAAGGATCACAACTAACCGGTCTTGTAGACAGAGTCGCAGTGACAGAGACTCAACTGATGGACTGAAACAGAAGAATCTTGGTCTGGGTTTTTACTTTCTGGATCTGAAATACCCGCCTCTGGTAGAGCAATATGACAGTAAATATATTGCAACATATCTATAGTTATGTTTAATCATGGGGTGCAAATGATATTGACAGTGGAATCTAAAAATAAATATAAATATGTAGCAGTATATATGAAAAAAAAAAAAAAAAAAAATATATATATATATATATATATATATATATATATATATATATATACACACACACACACCGTGTGAGGTGTATACTGAGGCAGGGCAGTGACATGGCTGGAATGGTGCTTGAGAAGTCGACGGTGAGGTCAGGTAGAAGATGGGTCCTTCTCCATGGTCATCACAGGTGCTGTTTGTCCGGAGAGGTGGTGTTCAGGGGGCGGTTGAGGCCTTCTGTGAAGTTCACACCACCAGATTTGGATAATTAAAGCCTATCGTCAAAGGAATGTGTTTTAAGCAGCTTGTTTGTTTTAAAGGACACTGGCTATCAAGATGGCAATCAATTAGTGATTTATCGTTTAGTCGTTTACTCTTTTGATTGAGCTTCTGGGGCTTGGGAATGTGGTCAGGAAGGATGCATGTGTCATCATCTCTTACTGGGGGCAGGAAGAGGGAGAGGCAGGAAAGACCTGGCTGTAGCAAGTTGCTGATTCTACAGTCTGGAGCCAGTGAAGTGGAAGGCTGCGATCGTCCTCGTTTACGGTGCCTTCTTCTGGTGGCTCCTGTGCAGCTTTGCTTGCACTACATGGATGTCACCGACCCCAAGGTCTCTTGAGGGTAAAACCGTGAATGTACCACATACCTCACGTGATTTACTGAAGGTGAGGCATAACTGCCCACATGCGCAAGTCATAAAGAAACAAACGGCTTTAAACAAATAAAATGTAAATGATGTTGTGTCAAGGAAAACAAAAGGCCAAACTTTTTAATTTTCTTAAACATGCTGCAAGCATCATTCCGACCTAAAGCATGTAACTGATTCACGTGAACATTTGAGGAACGTAGCATTTGTCTGGATAATGTGTTTTCGCCCATTTAAAGGCCACAAGATTGTCTCGAGTCTGGCTGAATCTCAGATTGGCTCTTTTCCAACTGTCCTGTCGGTATATTGAAATCCCTGGGACGCCTGACCCACGGGGCATGTTGTCCCCTTTGTGTTCAGTAGCGTGCTTTCCTTCATATTGCATGGCGTTTGGGATGCAGCCAACATTTTTGCTTTGCATGTTCCTTCCTGTCAGTATGAGGGAATACGTTTATCAGAATCGCCTGATTGACTTTTTCTTACCCTGACCGATCCTGATGAGCTAAGATTTGCGATGAATAAAGACATTTTTTCCCTCTCTGAGCATCGCTAATAATAGCTGCGGCGAGAACATTGGTATGTAAATTGATTCCAGCTTTCTGTATAGGTTAGCTGGTGTTTTGTCTAATGCGGTGAGTTTGTGTAGACACCCTTATGACGCTCGCATGCCATTCAGGGTGGTCACATTGCGGTCTGTAGCCATATCGTAATGTAGACCAGCAAGGCGTTATGTGGCAGCAAATAGTCATTTGGATTTTGTTGGTGTGCAGGGCCAGGTTTCCTGTTTCTGGTGCCCCAATCAAAAAGTCACCTGTAGTGTAGTGACTGTTTGTGGCCAACAGGGGGCTCCGTAAACCTTGGGGGCCCACACACAAATACATGGTGTGAGTGGCGGTAAACACCACCTCTGCTGTTGTGTCACCCCCTGAAATGTAACTTCTTGTTAACCGGTATTTCTGATAATTGCCCCTTAAATTCAGCATTTTCCTGTTTTTGTCCGATAGCGAAAAGCATGGAAGAAATGAAGAGGCTGCTTCTGCTAATGCTGGGATGCGCTGTACAGGTAACCCCCCCCCCCCACCCCACCCCACCTCACCTCTGCTGCATCCTCATTGCAAACTGCTTCCTGTCTTCAGGCGGAGAGCAAACGGAAAGGTCTCCTTCCGGCACTGAGAAGTTTCACCTTCTTATTCCGAGTTTGGGTTACCTGAGTGAATAAGGATGGAGACTAAATATAACACATTGTCTTTGTCATTGTATGCTGTGCGCGCTGTCCTCAGGCTATGAACATGATCTGTTCCCGGAGTGTGTATTTAGGTCGAGTTTGTAGGTAAGTCGCAACAGAAATGATACATAATAATAATAATAATAATAATAATCAATAATAAAAGTAGGCTGGCCCCCCATCCTGGGTTGTTCCCTGCCTCGTGCCCATTGATTCCGGGATAGGCTCCGGACCCCCCGCGACCCAGTAGGATAAGCGGCTTGGAAAATGGATGGATGGAATAATAAAAGTAACTACATACGGCACTGTACTGTACCTTGAGCCAATGGACTGCTGAAGCCGCGCAATGTTTTCACAAGCGTAAGAAAGTAATGTGTCCTTCATTAAAACAAACCATTGTATTTAATTCAAATTTTTAATATAATAGGCTTAATGGCAGTCTGCTCGTATGTACGAGTTGTCCGTAAGTCTGACGTTCTTAACCTGGGAACTGCCTATATAACGGAAAAAATCGGTGCTTTTTCTGTCAATGCTAATTGCTATAAGACAAACAGAACAATCCGTATATTATAGATATACAGCATGCAGCTGAATAATGATCTAACGTGGACCTTGTTGTCCCACTTCTGAGCGTGTCTCCCCGTGACACTTCTGTCACACAACAAGTTCATGATATAAAAACACACCTCTGGTGTGTCTTCAGTCTCAAACCGGCAACATGCAACCGAACTCCCATCCATCTCATGTAAAAACACTAATTCATCTCAGAAATGCATTTGTGTTGCGGTGTCTGGTTTCCTTGCGTGAGCTTTTGTACGCTCCGTCCTTCCCCTTATTCTCTGCCCCTTCTGGGGGCAGTTAGATGTACTCGTTTTTCCTGTTTCTGCAACGGCAGGGCGCGTGGAGAGAGGGAACCGGTCATGAGCGCAAGCCAGGGCAGAGTCTGTCAGACCTGTCGCTTGAAATGGTGCCCGAAGACATTTGCATCACTTTTACATAATGCCTGAACGATGGCCTGTGTTCGAATATCCAGCCTGGGGTTATCCAGCGAGAAGAAAGCGAGATTAAGTCATAGATGGTTATTCCTGGAGACTGATGAATTTGACAACTGTTTAGACGTTGAATTACATGAAAAAGAGGGTCTCCCTTGAAAACTCGCTTAGCTGTGCTGATAGGAATGGATGATGTAAACACCGGCACACATCATGGCTTCTCTATACCCCGGTGAAGACATCTTCATCCAAACAGGTTCCCTGCTTTGTGTCAGTACTCAGCTACCAATTAAATGAATCCAGGTCCTTGGATGAAAAGTTGCTGCTAAGCTGAATCGATTCCTTGTTTCCAGTGTGAGCAAAAAGAGGAGTTTATCGAGAAGATCAAGTCGCTGGAGATCGAAACGCAGGCCGCCATCGTCACACACATACAGGAGGTGGGGGTGCGGCCAAGTGTCTGTCACTGCATGTTGGTATCTTTCTGGGAGCGTATGAATGAGGATGTTGTGTGACTGTTTACAGACTGACAAATCATGGTTTCCGGGTCTCTGTGTACTGGCCCCATTGCCTTCATCCCTGTGAAGAATGTCTTAACTTTCATACTATTTTGAACCTGTCATTGCATACGAAGAATCGATGTTGAGTGTGGGATTAGGGCTGGACATCGGTTATAGATGACTCCACCGAAGCTGCTCCCTCTGTCTCGGGAAGGTGACCCACAACCAGGAGAATGTGCTGGACATGCAGTGGATGGACCTGGCGGAGCTGCCGGCCCCGGAGCTGGACGTGCTGTCCCGGGACATGGTGTCTCACCTGCGCAAGCTCATCGACGAGCGGGACGATTTCGCAGAGGTGACCCCCTGCCCGAGCATAATAACCTCAAAGTGAAGCCCCCTACCCCTAAAGCCCAACAACACCGTGTTCAGACTGCCTTATGTGACACGTGAAATTGAACACGTCCGAAGAACCAGAGGCATCCCACCAATCTCTATCAGCAGGGCCAGCCCAAGGTGTTAGGGACCTAAGCGGCCACCAGGGGGCCTGCCCATCTGATCAGGAAAGGCTTTGCTTGGCCCTGGCTATCGTTTGATCTAGCTGCTGGTTTAAATAGACCACACTAGTTTTAACGTGAAATATAGTTAACACCTCTATTCAATTACCTCTATTCTCGATACTTAATTGCTGGCAGTCATCTGATGGCTTTTTGGACTAAACTGCATGTGTTTAGCTTACAGTACGTTCATTAAAGCGTCGTTTGCACACGAACTCAATGAGCCCATGCAGCTCATCGAATTGACAAGCATATAGGACTGAGGCAGCAGCCGTTGCGGATGTCAGGGACAGACGTTGTTGTTGGCTGAGCCGCTCTTGTACTCCTCTGAGACCTGCCCGGTCATACGCTGCCTTCCCCCAGGTGATCGTGGAGCTGACCCAGGAGAGGGACTACCTACAGTCCCAGCAGATATCCGGCGGCTCCCGGAACTCGAACCCGGAGCATCCGGCGGTGCCGCTCAGCAAGGAGGACAGGCAGCACTTGACCGTGGAGCTGGCAGACAGCAAGGCCAGGCTGCGGCGTTCCCGGCAGGAGCTGTGAGTGCCGGCAGGTTAACGGGCACCGGGAAAACATTCTCCGCTGATTCGTGGTGCTTAAGTCCGCGCTATACGGTGGTCACATGATTCATACATATGGAGCCGAAATTGCCACAGTGGTGTGAGGCTTGGCAGGTGAGGAGCCCGTGCCTGTGATCAGAGATTGCAAGTTCGAATCCCAGGCTTAGTTGAGTAATGGCGCTACTGGGCGCCGGAGCGCGGCCCTTAGGGACCGGCTGACCCTGATTTTACTATGTAAGTGGCCTTGGATTAAAGCTTCTGATAAATTACATGTACATTTTTATTTTTTATGGGAAGCAACCATTTGTGATGGTTTATCGATAGTGGTCTCTCTTAATGAAAAGCATCTGTAAAATCGGAATGTAATGTCCGTCATTTTCCGGCTAAGCTCCGTATATGCAGGCTGGATGCGATTAATATTCAACAGCGTGGCAGCTGTGTGTGGCGTGTTGCCAGGAGACGCCGACTGTCACATGTGGGCCTTTGTCTGGCTGTCCAGGTGACAGCCAGTATTGGCATATTAACTGGAGTCCCCTGACTGCCGGGCCCCGATGCATTTTTCATATTCTGACCAAAGGGCCCACAGCAGGAGAGCTAGTGAAGAAGCACCTGTGAGGGGGGTTAGGGCTCGAACCCGCCCCTGCATTTACATAGCAGTAAATTGCATTTACATAGCAGCATTTACATAGCAGTAAAAAACCCCGCATGCCCCCTGCGTCTGTCTCGTTAGTGCGATGAGGGGTGACCCTCATCGCCAGTCAAATGTCCGCTGTCCCGACTACAGGGAGGAAAAGACGGAGCAGCTGATTGACGCCAAGAGCGAGATCGAGAGGCTGGACATGGAGATCCAAAAACTCAAGCAAGAGGTTAGTTTAGGGAGAGATGGGGCTGGGGGGGGGGGGGGGACAGTCACGTGAAGGCAGAAGTTTCTTGGACCTCTTGAGTTGTCCTGATGGAGGTGCCAGAAAGCCTTGACCATTAAAGCTGATGGGGGTTACGTTCTGATAAACCAAATATCAACAAAAATATCGTAAGGTGAAAATGCATTTTAATACAGTACCTACCCTAACAGACATCATCGCCTAGCCTAGAACCTACCTTAAACATGCTTAGAACACTTAAATTCTTCTACAGTTGGGCAGAAACATTAACACAAAGCCTACTTTATAATAACGTGTTGAATATCTCATGTAATTAATTGAATAATGTACTGGAAGTGAAAGACATTTACCCATCGTAAAGTTGAAATATCGTAACACAGGCCATCATAACCCAGGGAGCGCCTGTACTATGTTAGCATTAGCATTAGCTTTAGATGTGTTTTGTTGAGTTTTATTTCCCATGAAACGTCACCAACGCCTCCCGCGGGCAGAACACGCAGCTGGTGGTAGAGGCCCGGTCCGCTCGTGTGTATCGGGACGAGCTGGACGCGCTGCGGGAGCGAGCGGGTCGCGTGGACCGGCTGGAGACTGAGCTGACCCGCTGCAAGGAGAAGCTACACGACGTCCACTTCTACAAGACCCGCGTGGAGGTGAGACCATCTCCACAGGCCTGGCTTCCCATAAGGAAGTGGGGCGTGGACTTGGCCAATCAACCCGTGTGCCAGATGTTGTGTAAGAAATCCCCAGTTCAGTGCTCTGCAGGCTGCAGTGTCTGTGGTTTCAACAATCCATTAAGCTACTTGCAAGACTTAATTAATTGGCCCAGCGGGGTAGGATGTTGTGTCTGTTATTGGAAGGTTGCTGGTTCAAATCCCATGGTTGGCAGAGTGATGTCACCGTTGGCCCCTGAGCAAGGCCCGTAACCCTAACCCTGTAAAATGTCGCCATCATGTACCTGCAGGAACTGCGGGAGGACAACCTGACTCTGCTGGAGACGAAGGCCATGCTGGAGGAGCAGCTGGTGGGGGCCCGGGGGCGCTGTGACAGGCTTCACGAGCTGGAGAAGGAGAACCTGCATCTGCGTTCCAAGCTGCACGATGTGGAGATGGTGAGGGGCAACGACCTCGCACCTCCCAAACTGCTGCCGCCCTCCCGGGACTCTCGTTTGGTCTTCACATCTGACCCCCACACCCATTCCTCCTCACTCAGGACCGCGACGCGGACAAGAAGCGCATCGAGGAGCTGGTGGAGGAGAACATGGCACTGGAGATCTCGCAGAAGCAGAGCATGAACGAGTCGGCCCATCTGGGCTGGGAGCTCGAGCAGCTGGCCAAGAACAGCGAAGCCAGTGAAAGTCAGTGCCCAGCTACTGCATACCCTGCCACTCTCACAACAGGGACAAGACAAGATGCTTCACCGATGCTTATAAGTTGTCAATAAAGTTTTATTAATGAAATAGTAACACTGATAAGCCTCTCTGTAACCCTCCCTGTCACATGAGTCGGGTATGGAACTCTTTATCTCTGATCAGAAGGTCACCAGTTCAGATCCCGGGGTTGGCAGTGTAGTTTCACCACTGGGCCCCTAAGCAACACCCTTAATCCCCCAAATGTTCTAGCAGTTGGCTGATCTTGCTTTTTCAATTGTATGTCGCTTTGGATAAAAGCGTCTGCTAACTAAATAAAATATAAATGTTTTCGATTGAAGGAACTTACAGAAATGCTATAGATACCATAGCGATACGTTTGCTTCGGGTCGTACCAGCAAAGACATGACTAAACGTGAAGGAGACGGACGGCCACGCCAGTCTTCAGGCCTTGTTATAACTGGTTTGCCTGTGTATGCAGCTCCATTCCAGGCTGTTTTCGGCATCTTTCACTCAGCACTTGCGGCATTATTTTAACCCTTAAATCTCTGCCTTCAGCTTGTTGGCAGCGTAATTTGCTTTCCATTCCCTAATGGGAGTGAGTCGGCAGATGCCACCTCAGCGTCTTGTAGCCCTGAAACATCAACAAAAATATAGCTTAGCACAGTTAGCGTCAAAAAGTAGCATCGGGTGAATTTTTTTCAATACGTCTGTCTACTTTGATTTGGCCCTTAAAGGAGAAACAGACAAAACCCGTTTGTCCAAACCCAGAGCCAAGACTCATTCCACCAAAACATAATATGGACTGATTTGGTCATAGAATGAACCTTCAGCCTAGATATCTGAAGCAGCAATTTCAGTTTAGGGAAGCCAAGACCAGCTAGTAAATGACTCCGCTCTGGTGTACGAGTATAAAATACTCTGTAGTTGCATATTAAACACTGGATGCCTGGTGCGGTATGTACTATAGTAAGAATACTTCCTGGAGAATCAAAGCGATGGTGTGACCGGCAGATATAAAGCTGGACTGTAGTTAGCAACCCCACACCGAAGTCCCAGCTGATGGTGTAGATGCAGAGATCCACACGCAGTACAAGTCAAACGTTTTCCACGTCACTGGTTTTTAACACTTGTCCATTTATTTCAAAAACTGCTGATTTTTTTTTATTCCTGTTAAGCACTGGAAAGTTGAGCGAACAACTGAATGAAAATATAAGTCAAATAAAACAAGTTTCCTTTATAGGATGGAAAGAGTATGTAACAGTGCATGTCTGACATCCTGTTAACTGGTTGTGTGGTGATGGCATAGTCAAATTCTAGTCCAGGGGTGGCCAATCTTATCCTCAAAGGGCCGGTGCGTGTGCGGGTTTTCACTGCAACTCCTTAATTAGATCACTAATCAGAGGACTGATTGGTTGAAGAGTCCTCACACCTGGGTTTGAACAGCTGACCTACAGGCTATTTCAAAAACCTGCATACACACCGGCCTTTTGCGGATAAGATTGGCCACCCCTGGTCTAGGCTGCCCTTTAACTTGAAATGCACTAGTTAACTGTTTCATCCCGTGAAACAGAGCAGTATGTAATGTCCCTTGTACAAAGAATGCTTCGAATTTTCTCTGCTGTTATAACTGCTAGAGGAGGCTACTTTGATGAATCAAAAATACAACATTTTCTTGCTAATAAAGGTACTCAAATGATGAACATACTGTACATTTATTTAAAGAATTTTTAGTGTATTTTTGGTAAATGTCAATTGAGTAACATGCAAATGTAGAATATCTCAGTGAGGCACAGACACTCAGAGAGATTCTGTTTCCGCCAACAGCCCGCAAATCGTTCGTGCTGGAGCTGAATGAGTCCGTGTCCAGCCGCTTGCTGAAGCTGGAGAAGGAGAACCAGGGCCTCCAGAGCACCATCCAGGAGCTGCGGGAGGCCTCGGTGTCTCTGGAGGACGGCTGCCTGCGTGCCCAGGAACTGGAGAAGGAGAACCAGGGCCTCAGCAAGAAGGTATTGGGCTTTCCAAAGAGGTGGCAGCAAAGTCATCAGTGGAACTCCTGCAAGTTCCTGAATATTTCAGCGATGTTTGTCGTGTGGTTTCTTATTTGCTTTGCGTTTTCTACAGCTGGAGAGGCTGCAGACGCTGCTGGACGAGGAAAAGCAGGCCACCAAAGATGTGGAGAAGTTAGGAGATGAGCTGCGTAAGGACAAGCAGAGGCTGCAGAAGAGCCTGGAGACGGTTCAGGCTGACGGGGACAGACAGGTGCATGAGCATGGTCACCTTCTGCCTGCCTTTGGTCACCTTCTGCCTGCCTTTGGTCACCTTCTGCCTGTCTTTGGTCACCTTCTGCCTGTCTTTGGTCACGTTCTGCCTGCCTTTGGTCACCTTCTGCCTGCCTTTGGTCACCTTCTGCCTGTCTTTGGTCACCTTCTGCCTGCCTTTGGTCACCTTCTGCCTGCCTTTGGTCACCTTCTGCCTGCCTTTGGTCACCTTCTGCCTGCCTTTGGTCACCTTCTGCCTGCCTTTGGTCACATGCCTTATCACAGTGGTGCTGAATGTACAGTTATAAATAAATGTAATAAGTAAATGCTTTAAATAGTAGGTGCGTCCAGGCTTTTGAGCGATACTTGACAGTTTTGAATGGAGGCTCTTGTCATTGTAGGTTATTTGGTGGCAAGAGGAAAGTTTGGAGCTTTGATGGTTTTACCATTTAAATGTGCGATTAATATTTTTTTTTAGAACAGAAGGTCCCTCGAGTCACATGGATGTGATTGTCCAAAATTACTGGCTGTAGCTGTGTGCTTGTTGCCCAGTGATTGTTATATGGATGTTAAAACTTGTGTCTGGGCCTCAGATCTTGGAACTGGAGCAGGAGAAGCAGCATCTGAGCCAGGCGGTGGCCTCCCTCCGCAAGCGAGCCCAGGCCGACAGCGAGGCCCGCGTGCGGGAGGTGGAGAAAGAGAACCGCATCCTTCACCAGACCATCTCAGACACGGGTGGCAAACTGACCCGCCTGGAGGCGGAGAAGAGGCAGGCCGTGAAGGAGTCGGAACAGCTTCGCGAGCAGGCCGAGCGGGCCGAGGACCTGGATATGGAGCTGGCCCGTCTGGAACGAGGCCGCGAGCTGCTGCAGAAGCAGGTGGCCGCCTTGCAGATCACCTGCGACAAGGCCGAGGCCCTGGGGCAGGAGAACGCCGCCCTGGAGCAGGACAACCGGAGGCTGAAGAAGCTGGCCGATGCGGCCAGGAACTCGGCGCTGCGTCTAGAGGCGCTGGAGAAGGACCACCAGCAGCTGGCCGAGGAGAACCTGGACCTCCGCCGCAAGCTGGAGGCGCTGAAGGCGGCCGACGTAAAGCTGTCACAGCTCCAGCAGGAGAATGCGGAGCTGGAACGCGAACGGGAGCAGCTGAGCTGCGACGTCAACGACCTCCGGGCCCTGGGGAAGAAGGCCGAGCGCCTGGAGCTCAGCTGCCAGAGCCTGAGCTTGGAGAAGCAGCGGCTGCAGAGGTCACTGGACGACAGCACTGCCAAGGCCCAGGGGCTGGAGAGGGAGCTGAGCGAGGCGGAGGGGGAGAGTCAACAGCTGCGTAGGGAGCTGGAGGAGCTGCGAGCCGCTGGCAGGCGTCTGGAGGGCCTGGAGGCGGAGAGACGGCGGGCAGACCAGGAGCTGGCGCAGATGGAGAAGGAGCGCAAGCAGCTGGAGAAGGAGGCTCGGAGACTCCGGCAGCAGCTGGAGGTGAAGGAGGCTGCGCTGGACGAGAGCAGTCTGCGGCTGACCAGCCTGGAGAAGGAGAACAGCGCTCTGGACAGGGAGCTGAACCGTCTGAAGGAGACTGCCAGCAGGGTGAAGGAGCTGGAGTGGGAGAACAAGGAGCTACAGAAACAGGCCACCATTGACAAGAGGACCCTGGCCACTCTTAGGGAGGTAGAGCATCAAAGGGCCGCGGGAGGAGCTGTGGGAGGGGCAGGTCATGTGACTGCAGGTCATGTGACTGCAGGTCATGTGACTACACATGTGGCTGTGCTTACTTCAGGATCTGGTGAATGAGAAGCTGAAGGTCCAGCAGCAGTGGAACGAGCTGGAAGCCCTGAATCAGGAGCTAGAGAAGATCGGGCTGAACCGGGAGAAGCTCCTGCAGGAGGAACACAGCTCTGAGGACAGGTATGGGCGTCGCACGTCAAGTCTAAATGCAGTTTGCATGTAGACAGTGTAAAATGTATTCCTCCACACTTCCATCCAATCAGGAATGGTGTATTAATCTAATCAACCTGGCAGTGACCCCCCATTTTCCCCCAGTAGGACATCCCAGACAAATGCATTCTTGAATATTTCATCTTTCAGTAGAAATATGCCTAAAAGATGCCTAAACACGAACAGCCTTTTAAAACCTGGCCCCTATCACGTTGGCAGCGATTACTATTTTTTGTGGAAGGCTGTGAAAAGGTTTTGTTACTAATATACTCTGCCAAGTTGAGAGATGGCGAGAGCGCACCTTAAGCCAGTACCACATGAATATTGTGGCGTGTTCAGACTATTGTTAAACTTGCATTGCCTTTTGCTGAAGAGGGTTTTCATTATACATCTGTCTGGTCGCTCTCTGCACGCTGCCTGCTGGCGGTCGTCTGGCAGTTGTGGGTGAGTTGATTCTAAGTTCCTGTCCAGTTGTGTGCCGTTTGATGCTGTAGTACGTCCTCATTAGGGGCATCATGCCAGTGTGTGTGTTGGGGGGGGTGGGTGGGGGGCTTTTCTGGCTCATTTTAGAGAACATTAAATTGTGAATTTAATTATGATTGCACTGCACTTACTGCTTTTCACTGATGACGACAGAGAATGCCGCATGCCTATATAAATGCAGTAGAAGGTTGCGAGCATAAACACTTGATGTCCGCTGCCAAGACGGGAGCGAACGGTCAAACCGAACGGCAGGTCAGGCTTGCTTTTGGATTTCTCTAGAATCCTGAAGCACCCATAAAAGCAGTAGATGAGGGTGAGCTGCAGTTTCTGTCGGCTGCATCCTCAGGTATGCGCAGTGTTTGAAAAATCAGTTCCTGTCATAACTGGCATGACTGTCAGACACTGGACATCACTGTTAGATTAACATCACAGTTAGATTCTGTGCAGCTGATGCAGCTAAACAAAAAAAAAAGAATCTGTTCCCTGTTTAAATGAGAATTACATAGAAGTATGTTGTGCCTTAAGTATTTGTTAAGTAAATAGTATTTTTTTTTTTTTGCTTTGGACGCAGCAGTCTGTTTTGTCAGCAAGGGCAATATCATTGCAGTATGGAAGAAAGGTTTTTCTAGAAAATCCAATGAGCTTGGAGTTGTAAATAAAGAAAGTTCCCTATTCAGTTTTTCGTGGATTACAGCATGGTCATAAAATATTCAGAGACTTATTTCAGTTGTTGACATCACTGTGCCAAAAGTCAGATTCAAGTCTTCACTGGAATGTATTTAAAATGAAACGGAAGAAAATAGCATTTTGTAAGTATTTTGGTCGTTTCGGTATAATAAGCTACTGATGTAGGGTATAATTAGATTACGGATTCAGACTCTGATCCATTTTAGAACATCCATGTGGTGACCTGGAGTGTTTAGGCCTTCAGAACCGGCCTTTTATCTCCGCATCACGCCATCATTAAAGTGGGCAGGCATATTGTGCGTAATTCGGGAATCTCACGAGCAAAATTAGCGTTTTTATTGCAGCAGCGGCTTGCGTCTGGGAATGGATGATTACAGGGAGGGCCTGTTTTATGCTGGTTTTCGCTTACACTTTGCTGGCATGGTCCCCTAGGTGGCACTCAGAAATCAGCTGAATTCAGCTCTCTCTCAACTCTTAATGGAAATATTGATTTTTTTTTGGTGATGTTTAATTTTATTGCCACTAAGAGGTTTCCTTTACTTTTAGTGAGAACTCGACACAAGGCAGGGCTGTCTTTTCAACAGCCTAGATAATATCTGAAGCACTCGTTTCAGTTTAGGGCAACCAAGCCCAGCTAGTGAATGATTCAGCTCTTATATACGAGTTATAAAATACTCAGTAGTTGTATATGTGCACGTGCCCTGTGGTGGTATATGTGCACGTGCCCTGTGGTGGTATATGTGCACGTGCTTTGTGGTGGTATATGTGCACGTGCTTTGTGGTGGTATATGTGCACGTGCTCTGAGGTGGTATATGTGCACATGCTCTATGGTGGTATATCTGCACGTTCCTGGTGGATCATAGCATGGTTGTGGCCAGCCTGGCATTTAACATCCCTTCAAGCAAACCACGTCTTGTGCATTTAGGCTCCTTGTGACTTTGGTCCCCTCTGTCCCACAGCAAATACAAGATCCTTGAGACAAAGATTGAGTCAGCACTGAAGACGACCTTGGAGATCCGTGAGGAGAAGATCCAGGCTCTGGAGTCTCGTCTGGAGGAGTCGGGCAGCTTGAATCAGCAGCTACGTGTGGAGCTTATGACTGTGAGTGGAAAGGTCCTGAACTCCAGCCAGACCCCCACCCCCCACGTGAGTGATGCTTGTGAGAGTTTTACTTGCACAAAAATGTTCTGAGGGCAGAACAGAAATCATTTTTGTGTAAGTAAAACTCGTATAGTAAGATACTCGTATAGTATCTGTGACTTTATGTCACAAGTAAGGCTGAGGCCAGCAAGGAGGGACAGGATATGGAGTTGAGGGGGGAAAATCCCTGGAAGAGTAGCGTTTGTTTAGGGACATTTGGAGGGGGGCGAATGGGAAGGCCGGTTGGAGGCTGAGGTTGACCGAGTCAGGGAGGCTCGCTTTAGTCTCGAGCCAGACGCGGCTCACGGCTCGCTGGTGGTCCAGGCAGCAGGTGACAGTGATCTCTGGGAGGTTACCTTCCACGCTGTCTATAGTCAGAGAGAAGCATAAGCAGGTAACTCTCCAACCATCCTCTACTTCTTCCTACTCAAAACATGGGGAGGTGCCTCTGCGGTGACTGGGGTGCTGTTGGCAGGTCTCACGGGCAGTTCCACGGCCCTCCGTGGGGATGGCACAGTGGCTGACGGCTGATCCCTGGGCTTTGGCTGATCCCTGGGCTTTGGCTGATCCCTGCGCTCTCTCATTTTGTCATTCACTTCCCGTCGTCCTCACACCAGGGGGCAGTGTTTTGCAATGTGGGTTTTTTCATGCGTTTCCTTTCCTCACGTGTCTCCTCTGTGTTCTGGCTGGCAGGTGAAGAGGAACCTGGAGGCCCTAAAGCAGAGACAGGAGGAGGAGGCCCATTCCCAGGCTGCAGACCAGGCACAGGAGGGGCCAGGCCTGGAGAAATGGAGCGCAGAGCAGAGAGAGGCCACAGCGCAGCTTCTCCGACTCAAAGACCGACTCATCGACATTGAGAAGAACGTGAGTACGAGAGCGAGAACCTAGCAGGCTAGAACAGCCATTCTCAATCCATAGGTCGCAACCCAAACTTGGGTTGCGGCAAGTTCTGAAAGGGTGGCGAGGCACAGTTGGAAATGTAAGCGTTTGAAAACATGCAAGTTCCTATTTTGATCCATGATCAGGTTTCCCAGCCCCAATCCTAGAATTAACCTATATAAACGGGTCCTGAGTCTGCAAAAGCTTAGCGCAAAACTAGCGAACACTCAACCAATCCAAGAAGCCAAACCACAGACGCTTAATTTAAAATTCACTGGCCCAATCAGATTTGTGCGATAGGCATTGACTGGCTTAAATTGCAGAGTGCGCTGCGTGCTTGATCATAGTGTTAATTTAAAGCTATACGTGATATAGGGTCACGGCTGAGCTGGCGTGGTAAACATTGGGTCACAGGGCAAAAAAAGGTTGAGAATACCGGGCTGGAATACTGCATAGCTGCCGTACATATGTGTAGGGAATACCTTTGGAAGCCTAGATTGAAATGCCTGGTATTTTATTTATAGTATTCTATATTTATGTATTTTTCTATATTTTTATATTTATATAGTCTTCTCCTTTAGTAGGCATTTCTAACATTAATGGACATTATTGTCCTGTAGACATTAGCTTCAGGAAAACAGAAGACCTATTATATAATGAGAGCTCTTTACGTACACACGGGGAGGGGGAGGGGGGTCATTTGTGGGCCGATGTACGGCTCAGTGGGTTAGGACACTGTGCTTGTGATTGGAAAGTCGCTGGTTCTAAGTTTTAGTTCTGTAGAGTGATTCCAACATTGGGTTCATAACCTCCAACTGGTTCAGGGACTGTCTGACCCTGCCTTCTCAAAAAAAAAAGAATATATATATATATATATATATATATATATATATATATATATATATATATATATATGTATAATGTATAAAAGCAACTCGTAAAATAAATGAATGTGAATTTTATAGGAAAAAAAATCTATTTGAGTTGAGAGAACTTGATTGAGGCTGGATTTTTACTTTCTGGATCTGAAATTTCCACCTCTGGCCCATACGTCATTTGCAAAGATTAATATAAGATCTTGTGCTACATGAGGTAGAACGGCGTACAAGTGAAGTACATGTCTCACTTAAAATCTGTGCATTCTTACTTGTTTATGTAATAGTGGAGCACTGCGATATAAATGCTCAGCTTCACTGTGCATCTACTGCCTGCACGTACCCAGAATGCCGCACTGCTGACAGAGAAGCAGCTGTTGAAGGAGCAGCTCAGGCAGCTGGACTCGCAGAACACGCAGCTGAACGCGCAGCTCCTGGGTCTGCAGAGGCAGTCGGCCTCGCAGCAAGAGCACAGCACGGCTCTGCACACGCAGATGGCTCAGCTGCAGGTCGGTCGCCTCGCTCGCCCCTCGCCTCGCTCGCCCCTCGCCTCGCTCGCCCCTCGCCCCACTGGTACTTATTCTTAATTTTTTATTTTACCAGCTTAACCTTGGGAGTGGAAATATAGTCCTTATTAGCTCTTGCCTTTCAGAATACACTTTTAATTAGCACCTGATTTACACCTGAAAGGAGCTACACCACGTGGTTCGTTAGACCTGAAGATGCTGAGCCCAGGGGGTTTCCTACCCTGAACCTTAAGGGCTGAGTTCATCTGTTTTGTAGCACTTAGTTCTGGTTGAGTGGGAAAAAAAGTTGCTTCTGCAAGGATTAGAAGGCAGGCGGGATCTGCCCTGTCACGTTCCCTATCAAACATAAATTAAATGCAAAGTGTGCTCTTTTCACTGGGTTCTCCTGCTCTTTGCGTCAGGTGGAGAAATCCACACTGAGCTCCCAGGGCGCCTCCCTGCTGGCCCAGAACGCTGCACTGCAGGGCCAGGTGCAGACACTAGAGGGCGAGCTGGAGGCCCTGCAGCGGCAGAGGGAGGAGGTGAGGACGGCCCACGAGGGCATCCTGCTGGACCACGAGCGCCTGCTGACCGTCCACGAGCATCAGGCCGCCGAATACGAGCAGCTCATTGGCCAGCACACGGCGCTGAAGACAGCTCAGCGTGGTCTGGAGCAGGAGCACCGCGTGCTGGAGAACAAGTGGGCATCCGCCATCTTCACGTGGATAAATGGTCTTTAGGGAAGAAAAGTGAAAGTCACACTACAAGAGTCTAGGGCCGTACTGCAAAGAAGGCAGCAGGATATCGCCCAGAGTACACGAGGGCTGGTTTTGCGCTGTAACTTTTACACCATGCAGTTACACATTCACAGTAGGACAGTATTACTGTAGCATGGTATGCCGCAGTTTTTGGTTCGTTTGAAAATTCGATATAGCGCTACTTTCGAAAATACTGTCAAAATCCCTTATGTAGTGGTCTACTCTCTGGACGGAATGACGGTATGAACAATTAGTTTCCGCCCAGGCTTACTTCAAGGACATCATCTACGGGAAAGCGGAGGACGACAGGCAGGACGGTTTTATTTAGGCAGTTTCTTGCCTTTTGTTTCCAATAAGAAAGTGTCTAATTAGTTAAGTTGGGAATTGTTTAGCTCGCCGAACAGCAGATTGCGTATGTGCGGATGTACAGCTGGTGGCCACACGGGGGCAGCAGAGCGGCAGGGTTACACAGTCAGTGCAGTAAATAGTGTCCAGAGGCTTGCGACTGTATTGAAGGAGAGTCTAAAGTAGGACGATAGCTAGAGGGCGGAGTATCAAAGGATGGTAAGAAGAGCGATCCCACGATTACCGTACAGTGTTACTTAGCCTCTCTCTCATAAGGTTTGCTTTGTGACTTTTGTTGTCAAACATACAGTCCACACCCTTGTTTTCCTTTACTGCCTCGGAAAGCTGGCTTCCCGCCCTGCATATCACGACCCCTAGATAAATAATGAGAGCAATTAAGTGATAAGCAGTTGGCTTACTGAGAGATATACCAGCATCCTGTGGTTGTCAGGTGGCTTGTGCAACAAGGGGTGTGTTTCCGCCGTGCTTGGGAACCTGCAGAGCATGCTGCTTAGCTTGCCTATCAGTGTTGTGTGACTACCGCAGCCCCCCCCGCTAGCACGCGATGCCCCCCACCCCCCCCGCAGAACCCACATTCTTCCTTGTCCCTTAAGTTACAGCCTAATTTTTTTAAATTTAAACGAAATTTAATTCACAAAATGTAGCGCAGTAATAGTAAATAGAAAATGCCTTCATGCACGGTTAACGACCTAGTAAAGCAAAAAGTGCAGCGTTATAAAAAAATCTATTTATTTTTTCTCGCCGCTCTCTCCGCCGCTGAATGACAATGGTCAGTGGATCGCGACCCGCCAGTTGAGAAACAGTGCAAACACAGTGATTCCCACTGAGCTTTTGTTGAAGTGCGGTTTATATTGGTTATTTATACTGCCGCCATGCTGGCAGGTACGCTATGCTGGTGTCACAGAAGTCTGCCGTGGAGGAGCTGGAGACTGCAGTGCAGAAAGTGAGGGACAAACTTGAGGGGGAGATCGAGAAGAACTCTCTCATCCTGACAGAGAACCAGAGCCTGCACAGGGACATTGACAGGTGAGCACGTCTGGATAGACTTCTGTAATGTGTGGCAGTGCCAGACAGATACAGGAGAAGCTGAAGTGCATTTTCCTGGCCAGGATACTGACCTCAAAGTGCAGAGGACATCTGATTTGTAGAGATGTATCGTAAACATGCATGACTACTTAAAACTGATCATTGATCTACCAGTGAGGGGTTTTTTTTGGACGTTGTGATAATATCCCCGTATAGGAACTGAGGATTCTTATGTTAGACTTCCTACTGAGGTTCACGCGATCTGCGCATCTGGCAAAATTTCCATGTCAGTGTACCGCTATACAAACGACAGAGTGCTTTTGCGTTGAATTGCACAGATCGAATTTTCCGAAGGCAGAGTCACGGTCACAGAGGACTCAACTCCTTGGCTGAGACAAAATCTTGGTCTGGATTTTTTTATTTTCTGGACCTGAAGTGTCCACCTCTGTGCTTATTATTTATCTCTGCCCCTGTCACCTGCTACAGGCTGCTGCAGGCACATGAGCAGCTGAGAAAGGAATACGATGGGCTCCAGCTGCAGTCCAAGGACCTGAAAACGTCACTGAACAATGCACAGCTGGACCTGAACCGGTGGCAGGCCAGATATGACCAGCTGAAAGAGAAACACCAGCACCTGGACATCTCCCACACCAAGCTAGGCAACCACTGTGAGGTGTGAGCCTGTGTGTTCATCACGGATTCTGCCCGCTTGAATTTACCTCCCAGGAAGTAGAATCGGGCCAAGTTCCTGTGGCGGGAATGTGATAGAAGTTCATGGCTCTTCAAAAAAGTTCCTGTGGTGGAAAGAGGGCCTGTTTGTCTCCCTCTGCTGGTCACACTGCTTAAACATCCCTGTGTGGTTGTCATTGATACCAATTACACTGCAGTTTAAGGAAGAAGTGGCACATAGATTGATAGCCCTCTGCTTTAATCTCGGCCTTTAGCTGCTGACTCGTCTGAAGGGCAACCTTGAGGAGGAGAACCACTACCTGCTGAGTCAGATCCAGATGCTGAGTCAGCAGAACCAGACTCTGCTGGAGCGGACCATGGAGAGCAAGGACATGTACCATGAGGAACAGAAGCAGTATATGTGAGTGTACATACGTGTGCTCGGTCACGTAGTAGAAAGAACTTGATATCTGCCTCTTTTTACATCTCCTGTCTCGCTCTCCTTTGAGATACACGGTCTAAGGCAAAGCTTGGGGTCCAAGCACAGGATCTGGCATCTATCTGGTACCCATGGAGCTTTTTGGGGGGTTAAGGGTCTCGCTCCTGGGCATGTGACGATTCTGCCAGGGACGGGATTCGAACTGGTGACCAGTGTTGGGGTAGTTACCCACAAAAATAATCTATTACATACAATTTCAGGTCCCGACAGTATAGAACCAGACCAAGGTTTTGTTTCAACTGACCAGTTGAGCATAAAGAGTCAAAAAGTCATAGAGGACTCAGCTGGTCGGTTGAAACAGAACCTTGGTCTGGATCTGAACTTTCAGGACCTGTAATGGGTTCGTTTTGTGAGTAACTGCCCCATCACTGCTGGTGACCTTCTGATCAGAGGCCTAACCCACAGACCCACACTGCAGTTCCATGTTTGTCTTGTAATATGTTCTTATTGTCTTTCAGTGACAAGTTAAATTCACTCAGGCGCCAGAAGGAGAAACTGGAAGAGAAGATTATGGATCAGTACAAGTTTTACGACCCCACCCCCAAGAAGTATGAAGGCTTCTGTTCACTTGTATTTGGCACCCAGTTATGTGTCTGGCAGCATTTACCCGGATCTCTGTCGCAATTCCAGGCGGAACCAGTGGGTCGGCGCCAAAGCTCTGGCAAAACTGATCAAGCCGAAGAAGGAGACTGGGCGCGAGCGCCTCCGCAGTGCCCCCGACATGCCGCTCCCTGCTCCCCCTCCCCATGACCACTCTGACGGGCTGCCCCCTCTGCCACCGCCCCCCCTGCCCCCGCGGCAGTCCCGCCGTAGTCTGGAAGGCACGGCACCCCACCCGGGCGGGGACAAGAGCAGCCGCTCGCCCAGCCTGACACCTACGCACAATAACAGGGGTATGGTGACGCCGTGCCCCTACTAAATACTGCCCCCTTCAGGTTGCCCTCCTTCACATATAATAAAAAGACCTACTGGGTGTGAAACAGGCTAATAGCCAAGAAAGTGGTTGAATATCTAGATCCTTTATTGTGATTTACGTCACACAGTAAACACTGACCTGTAAATTCTGGATTAAAAATTACACAACCGTGACTCAGTGGATGTAAACAATCGGTGCAAGACTGTGCACATAGATATAGACCGTAGATGGTGCGGAACAACATCAGGTAGGTGTCTGTCTGCAGAGTCTGGTTATGATCACAAGGTGGCTCCACCATAAGTTCCCGGAGGTGTGAGGCGAAAGTGCTAACCAGTGCACCGCTCAAGCATCATTCGGCTAGTTTCCATTGTTGGAGCTGTGAGAAATTGTATGATCCATCCAATGTTTTGGGGGATTTGGTAAGTACTTATATATCGATGTTAATGGCGTGTCCCTGCGGTAAAGGGGTGAAGGGATAAACATTTGCAGGCGGATATAATCATGTGCACTACGGTGATCTGATCCGGTGCCAGTGACCGTAGAAAACAGCCCTTGGATTCATTCTTGAGGTGTGAATGCTGTGTACTGGCATCATGTATTTTTGTTTTACTGAAATTTATTTTTGTTTTAAAAGTATATTTTTGAGGATCATAATTATATAATGCGGGGCGGCATGGTGGTGCAGTGGTTAGCACTGTTGCCTCACACCTCTGGGACCCGGGTTCGAGTCTCCGCCTGGGTTACGTGTGTGTGGAGTTTGCATGTCCTCCCCATGTCGTCGGGGGGTTTCCTCCATAGATAGCCTGAATGTGATGTTTAACAGCTGATTCCTCCCAAGACCATCATCAAGAGCGAGATGCTTAAACCGTTTTCCACCTTTTCGCTCTTCTGTCATGCAGTTCACCTGATCTTCATCTCTGTTCTTTCAGTAGCTTCTTGTCTTCCTCTGCTCACTCTGCCTCCTGTCTCCTGTCCCCTATTCTATAATAACCCCCCTCCCCCTTCTCTTTAGCACCCCTAGCAGCCATACAGTTGTGCCTTCCAAGAACTAAGGTCCAGGAGAAGGTGAAGCCGTCGAGGGGCTGCCTGACGTGGAACTTTCTCTCTGCACTCCTGCGATTCTGGGCCCCCTCTTCCCCACGCAGGCCTACCTCGCTCGGTGGACAGTCATGTTTGTTTCTGCCTTTATGTTCCCTGATCTCCATGGCCTTGCCTTTCAACCTCATCAATCTTCAGGCTTGCTCTCTCCCCCTCTGATGGACAGACCCCAACCAGTCTGCCTCTCATAAATTCCTCTCCGGTTCCTCAGTAATGCATTCAAATACGGAAACAGATTATTATGCTCTTACCTCTCCTGTTCCATTAATACTTGAAAATGTCCAAAAGCAAAAACCTCGTGAGCATGGACACTCTGCTGGACACACCTAGAATAAAGCTTCCCTCTTCCCCCGCAAATAAATTCCTCTCAGGTTCCTCAATGACACACAGATGGACACATATATAAACACATCGCCGCGCTCGTTGCAGTCCTTCCTGTTCCGTAGATACACAAAAAAAAGACGACGTCCAACAGCATACAATACGTTTCTGTGTGGTTTTTCAGTAACACTCATAAATGCACAAATAACAAATACGTTACTGTGCATTTTCTTCTTCAACCTGCCACATATGTGCACCGCACTACGCACAAAGCCAAAAAGGTGAAAGGTCGCTCCTCAGTCGTGCGTACACTTGTGACAGCTCACTCCAGTCCCTGGCCCTGATTCCAGACTCAGAGGAGTATTTTAGCAGTATCACTGAGCTATTAAAATGGAATTGGAAATGGAACTAGTCCTGCATCTGCAGTATATAGTTCAGCTTTTCAATCCCCAATTTTCAGATGCGACCCATGTGGTACCTCACATAGCCGCATTGGATTTGCAGAGACACTGTGCTGTTTGAATCCATGTACCGGATCGATACGAATGTCAGTGCGTGCACAGCCAATAATAATTCAGCCAATGAGAGGCTTGCAGGTTGAAATATCACTGCAGTGAGTGAGTGATGCCGCTTTGTTGACTATAAATCCTGCCTGTCTTTTGATTTCACTGCTAGGTTACTAATGAATGCTAAACAACAAACTTGCCCTCTCTCGCAGCAGGCTGGGTGGCTACATGAGTGTGTCAGTTGTGCAATACGCCTGCATGCTGCAAGTCGGCCTCCCCAACGCTGTCTACACACCGTATTGTTACCACAAGAAGAGAGATGAACCAGCACTATGGCATTCCCATTTCCTGTAGCGCCTCTCCGTGTTTAATCCGATAGCTTGCTATATCAGATTCCCGGCAGGGCTCGGTCTGACGTTTCAAGGGTGATGTGGGGGAGTCTCATTGCCACCTGGGCTCCTCCCCCAGTGCCGAAGAGAAAAACACTCTTCCTGTTGAAAGTATACAGTGGCTTTAGGCAGTTGGCAGCCTGTTTTGGTGTCTGTGGTTTTTTGAGAAGCGCTTCTGCTGGCCATGGGTTTTGATGCAAGTCTTCCTCCGGCCTACAATAGCTCACCTCAATTAACAAGAGTTAATATTTGTGATGTGTGTTGTGTCTGTAACAATAACACTAACATTTGCCTGCTGTGTCTCTTGGTTGCTACTGCGCTACAGTGTCAGGGAGAGACTCACTGACGGACCGTACCATTTTTTTCAGGCCAAGGGAGGGGACAGCATCGAACTGCGGGGGGCAGTGGAGATGGTGGGACTGGCCACGAGGAGCTGCTTTTGAGGTGCACAAACTCCCCCACCCGAAACAGCACCCCAGGACACACTTCCAGCTCCAGCACCAGGCTGGTGCACAGGCCCAGAGGTACAGCCCATTTTTCACTAATAATCCAAAGTATGCCATAGTAAAAAATGCAACTTAATGGCATAGTTCTCGTATGTTTGCATTAGTGGTGATATCTGATTTATTGGTGCTAGACATAAAGGCTGTTAGTGATTTCGTAAGGCAGAGATGTAAGTGTTCGTGCATAGTGACTGATCTTGTACTAGGCACATCACTTACTCGGCACATCACTTACTAGGCACATCACTTACTCGGCACATTATTTTATTTTTATGTACTTTATTTTGTTGTCTTGATTGTGCTTGATTATTTTGCATGACACCCCAAAGCAAACTCCTTATATGTAAAAGTATTTGACAGCAAATAGACTGTTCTGGAATGATTGATGTTTCTCTGTATGAGCTGTAGTAGCAAAGTCGCTGTTCCTTCTGTGCATCTGCAGATGAGCATGTGCGTCTGCAGTCCTTTGATGCGGTTTTCGTGACTGGTGTCCAAGGCAACACAGGTATGTGTTTCACCCGGATGGCAACACTACAGAATGGTGGCTCCTCGGGAAGTTGTGTTTAGTTAATCCTGATTTTAGTTGTGTTTAGTTAATCCTGATTTTAGTTGTGTTTAGTTAATCCTGATTAATTACGTAACCCCCTAGATTGCTGGCCCAACTCTACGGAAATCAGCCGAAATACATCCAGTAGCAACTCACCCATCAACTCTAGAGGTACTGTCCACATTCGCTGTCAAATTAGTTAAAAAGCTACTTTTAAATTTTTAAAAATTAAAAATAGAGTTGAACATGAATACGATTGGATATTACACATTTTGAGCATTTAGTATGTATATTGGACTTGGGAACATTGGATGAAATACAGAAAAACAGTGCGTTGCGTTATTAAACGGCGAGAGATGTGTACGTTCACAATTGCTAGAGATTGTAAGCGTGGCTGGGTGGGTGCATCCATCACCTAACATCAGTAGAAAGTATCACTAGCCAGGGAACAGATCAAAATTCAAAGTTTGACAACTGAATGTACATCGCTATCCCACCATGGTAAAGTGCAAAATATCATAAGTCAAACACTGTAAAGCGAGGAGCATCTGTGGTTTTTTCCCTCGTTATTTTATTTCCGCCTGATGGCTCTCTCTCTCCCTGCCCTGCCAGGCTCTGCGGAGCGACTCCATAGCCAAAGTGGCAGCCTGTCCAGTGATGACGTCGCCGGCCTGGGCCCCAAAGTGCAGGGCGTCCACGGGGACGCCTCTCTGGGCCGCCACAGCCCGCTTTCATCGCTGTCTCAATCCTCCACGCTGCCCTATGACTCCTCGCCGCAGAGGAGCGGCTCGCGCCCCGCCCGACGTCGTCCCCCGTCCCCTGGCAGCGAGATGGTCACTCTGGAGGAGTTTCTGCAGGAGACTAACACTCCCCCTGCCCCTGCGGTGAGCGAGCAGAGAGCCCAGCCCTCCAGAGCCTGGCCCAGATTAGAAAAAGTCAAAAATCCAACAGTCTGTGCCGATCAAATGAACCAGAGGTTCCAAGACCCTGGTCTGAAGTCCTCAGGGCTCCGCCAGGCCAGGCCAGGCTGGGGGAAGTGCCAGGACAATAGGATGGATGGATGGATGGATGGATGGATGGATGGATGGATGGATGGATGGATGGATGGATGGATGGATGATTGTCATTGTAAGTACAATGAGATTTCGTTTGGCACACGCCAGCAGATGCACAGTCTATTTACAATTAAATGGATTCTGAGGCATAAATAGAATCGGACAGTATGTACAGACACCATATATACACAATGTATATATGTGAGCAATTCACAGAGGCAGAGTTTATTAAGTGGTCTGAATGCACATAAATATGGATATTGCACATGCTGGGGTATTGCATCAGAATGTTGGAGATCAGTGCTGAGAGTTCAGAAGTGAGATGGATCTGGGGTAAAAGCTGTTCCTCAGCCGGGTTGTGTGAGTGTACTGGGTTCTGTAGCGTCTGCCAGATGGTCACAGAAGTCACAGACTGTCAAAGTTTTGATTGGTTGACACAAATAAATCACACCTGACAGGATGGGTGAGGCACCAGGCGCTCTGCGTCGCTGATGACACACCCACCAGTTTTTTGTCTTGTTTTGGTTTTCGTTTGGAGCACCAGCACTGTGGAGGAAAACAACATCATATGAACAGCACACTGCAACCCGGCAGCCAGTGCTACGCGCCAAGTCACTGCATTCTGTGGGGCTCAGAAATGGGTATGGTTATTTAAGTGGGAACTCGCAGGTCTACCAAACCATTTTGTATTTTTTTTGTCCATCTTCACCTAATACAGTGGTTCTCAATCCAGTTCCTGGTGCACCACTGGAATGCCAGAACAACATGAGTTAAATTACGGCCTGTGTTTATTGTCAATAATTATGAGGACTAACAGCTGATTCCTTCCAAGGAGGTTATTTTAATTTTTTTAAATCATATTGCTGGCTGTTCTTTCTCTACTACTTCTTCTTACTAACTATTAGTATTAAGTATTAAGGTTGCAACAGACTGCTCTTGTTGTGCTGAGTCACTGTCAACTGTCTTAAACAAAATAGCATGAGTTTGTAGTGTTGAGTCAAGACTCTGTGTAATGAGTCACATAAAACATACAATTTACAGCTACAGTTTTATGAATGTGTGCAGTCAGGGGCCTAACTAAGAATTCTGGGTCGCCTGACAAAATGTCACCTTGCCCCCCCCCCCCCCCATGATAACAATTGCCAAACTCTGTGGACAGGGGATCCACCTAGAGAATAGAGAAATAATTGCAATTTAAAAACCTATAAGTGTTCAACCAGTAATTTCTGGAAGCACCATTTGCATTTATATAGTAGTAGATTTATTCAGAGATTTATCAACTTTGCACATCTGGATGTGGAATTTAATTACAGTCTTTATTTAAAAATATGTTCGGGCTCCTTCAAATTGGTTTTCTATGGGGTTGAAGTCTGGGCCGTTCCAAGGCTTTGATCTTCCTTTTTGGGAGTCATCCCCTGCTTGACCTGCATGTGTGCGTCTGCTGCTTACTGTGCTGGGACATACAACTCCACTTCATCTTCACATTTCTGACAAAGGCCGAAATATCTCGACATTCCAAGCTAGCCATCATTCCATCTGTCGTGACTACGGCCCCCTGCACCAGCTAAAGAAAAACGACTCCAGTGCAGCCCCCCGTCAATGTGTCACAGCCGGTAAGGTGCCCTTTGGGTGACCATGTCCATTCTGCGCCAAACTTATCTCTTAGAAGTCAAGGGCCAGACATTCAGCCTCTATATCACTGAAGACTCATGGTTCAAATGGTGTATATTTTTTTTATATTTAGCTGAGTTTAGATGGGAGGGGAGGGGGGCGTATTGATCTTGTCAACATACCTAAGGTGTGACATTTTCTCAGCTTAATGCTGCTCATCTTCCGAGTGCCCCCATGGTGCATCCAGAGCCTGTGATTTTCTTTTAAACTCCTCTTCTGATCGGTGCTTTACAGCAGTAACGTCCTGTAGATCAGTGATTCTCAACCCATGGGTTGCGACCCAAATTAGGAAGCATATCACTGCTGATAGCATGTAGCTTAGAAGCTGTGCTGCGATATTTGTCGTGCAGAGATGCCAGGCTGACACGCCTTTGCGGTAATTGTATTTCGTGTCCTTTTATTTTGGCATAGGCCAGGAAGGCTGACAATGTACAAGATCATCTTTTGAAATGGCGTAACAGTGCCTCCAATGGAAAGCTCCTTAGTGTTACTCGATCCCTTTGGGAAAGTATGTGCAACCATCGAATAATTTAATCGTGACGGTCATTACATCGCTGAAGTATCTTTGCCATCATGATCTGTGAGAATTCAGTGACTGCAGTTTGGCCGTATCGGCTGATTACAAAGGCTATTGTCAATCATTTAAACATTTGCTTGTATTTTTAAAAATCCTTGGTTAATTTCGCGGCAGGGGTGCATAGTCGAAATAGGGGGTGAGGGTGTTTAATTGCCTTGTTTATGCTTCCCCAAAGCGGGCTGGAGTGTTTATTTAAAGGTCGTTTAGTTAATTAGATTGTTTTGATATTTGTTGGGACCTCTGCTGCTGTAAACTGATTTTCTTGAGCATGAATCTCATTAGTGATGCTGAGAGCTGTGTGTGTGAGATGGGAGGGGTGGGGGGGGTCTGAGGCACCTTTTTACCTTCCACTTCCTGTCTGAGTGACAGCATTCAGCATTTTAAACACAAAATTAAGGAGAATGTCCTTCTCAATCAAAACAAACACATTAGAGATAATGTTCTTTGTTGTGTTTGTTATAACCCTGACTTTATGACTTTATGAGTTATAACTGAAATCCCGCAATGACAGACGGCTGCCGAGTTGCTGCCGAGTTGCTGCCGAGTTGCTGCCGAGTTGCTGAGTTGCTGTGTTGCTGTGTTGTCCTGCCCCAGGTGCGGAGCTGCAGCCACGAGGACCTGGTGACCGAGTACTTTATCAAAGCCGGGGAGAGGCCTGGAACCGGCCAACCGGCGCCCCTGAACGACGGAGCCAAGGCCCCCACCAGTTACGTCAGCCCTACTGTGAAAGCTTCAGTCTCCGGTGAGGGTAGGGCTCCCAAGCCAGGGCAGAGTGTCAAGCCCAGCATCCGTCAGCCAGAGAACCACATCTCACCCAACGTCCGGGCAGGTGGTGGACCCCAGCGGTCTTCCAACGCCCGAGCTTCCAGTGGCAGTCTGCACCGGGCCTTCAGTCTGGCATCGGCCGACCTCCTGCACGCCAGCGGACCTGACAGTTACCAGCAGGAGGGCGACCCTCCCCAGTCAGGGGGTGACCCAGCCCAGGCTGATGTGGTGAGGAGGGCTGGGACCGTCTCCCGAGAGAGGCCTCTCTCCGCCCGGCTGGCTGGTCCCTTCAGTGACTCTAGTGAGGTGGGTCATCACTCTCTGGATGCCCGCCGACTGTCCTACGCCCCTCCCAAAGAGCAGCACTCCCTTAGCCCCCGGCACCATTCCTCTTCTGCCTCGTTGTCTTCCGGCCCAGCGCTGCCAGAGAGGCACAGCCGTGGTGCAGCCAGGACTCACTCACGCCAGACCGCATCACATCACCGTGGAGAGGTCGCCATGGTCACACCGGTGCGGGCGGTGATGGCCATGCAGCAGGAAGAGAGGGACGAACCCAGAGAGATCCGTCGGACAGAATCTCCTCTTGCGAAGAAACAGGAGGGAGGCGGGGGCATCTCCAGCACGGAGGAACCCCCCAAGAACACCCCCGGCTCTCCTGATCCCAGCAGCGATGCACAAACCGTGTGGTATGAATACGGCTGCGTATGAGCTGTTGAGAAGAACATCTGATGCTCATTTGCAGGAGACCTCAGCTCGGAACCTGTGTGTGTTTTCTGTGTCCAACACCTACATGAACAATCATTATTTATAAAGCATGTAAAAAAGTGGTATCATCTATTGTAAATAATTGAGTAAGTCAGTGGGAAATTGATCTTGTAAAACAGTATTTATTTTCATTTAAAAAGAGCACGTAAGCTACATCAGACAGCACAGCACATAACAGTGTGGTTTGCATATTTTTTTTCACGATGTGATGCTGTTATTTTGGCTCTTGGACGTCATTGGCTCTTGGACGTCATTGGCTGTTGGACGTCATTGGCTCTTGGACGTCATTGGCTGTTGGACGTCATTGGCTCTTGATCTCCAACTTATGTCAATCCTACAAGAAGTGACTTTTGCTTTACGGAAGTATTGGCGGAAATTTCTGAGCCAGTTCAGACGACTAAATGGCAAATTATATGAACGAATGTCACACACTGTACCAAGCATCCAGATTTTCATTGAGCCCTTGGATTTTATGAACCTTTTACAGAACTGCAGCTTATCTGGAAGTCACAGCTTCCACGAGTGGCAAAGAAGTTACCGCCTTTTCACCATCACTGCGTCTGCGCAGCTGTTAAGCATGCCAACTCTCTTCTACCCATCCACCTTCCTACTGCTTATGCCGTTCAAACCTCAAAATTTAGCAGTAAGTGACACTAGCTGGATCAGGCCAAATGATGGCCTGATGGTTTATGCGAAATGTTGGCGTGTAGTAATATCAGTGAAGATCATTGAAGTGTAAGATGAGAGGAAATATCTCAGAATATATGTGTGTTACTTCTGGTCTGGAATTTCAGCTTTGTGTGCACAGCACTGTTATTCATGTTCTATTCTGATTCAGAAAAACCAAAGTTTGGAAATGAAAAAAATAGCCACTCGCAGCGTAATTACAGCGTAATTACAACCTCGAGCTGGTGTAGCAGAGGACAGTGTTTGTCCATCTTATTGACGACCTCGAGACCTGATTACTGGAAATGTCTCCCGCTCTTCGAAATGTTCTTTTCCTGTTTGCTGTGGGTTTCCTCCGCTCCCCGACCGATGAACTCTGCTCACATTTCACAGCTGCTTTTAGGGGGTGCGTGCGTAACTGACAAAGACTGTGCCTTTTAAATCTCCACAGCCCATATCTTGGCAGGGAAAACTTATTCACCATGTTCCCCGTCTTCAGGCCAGTGATCGCTCTGCGTTTTTCTGATGTTTGTTTTGTCCGTAGCTGAAATTGTGCACAACAATTTATTTTCTTGTAAATACTATGCAGTGATTTTAATATGTTTAAAGCACTAAAGCAGGGCTGGGGGGCCTGTTCCATCGAGGGCGGGGTTTTTAGAATCACCTCTCAATCAGCAAATAATAAAGCAGTGGGTCTCCACTCCAGTCCCGGGGGCCCACTGTGATTGGCTGATTGGCTGAATTTAGGAATTAATGTGGCAACAAGGTGTTTTTTTAAAAGCTGCATTGCAGTTAATAGGCTTGTTATTTATAAGTACAGCCCACAGAACTGGACTGTGTGTGTGTGTGTGTGTGTGTGTGTTTTGTTCTTGTTGATTCAGTACAATATTGCAGTGTTGGTTATTGTGCATACCACAACTAAAAGTTTTCAGATGATTACTGTCATTACAATATCATGTTCTTTATCTTAAGCAAAATGCACTGCGTATATTTCAGTAATATCATTCAGATGTGTGATGGTTTAACAGCTGCCCATGTGACAGATTTACATGTCATGGAGAATTTTTCCTGCTGTTTGTCGCTGTCAGAACTTACCCTGAGAATAAAGTTATGAATGATGGATCCGTCGCACTTGTTATACCAAAACTGTAGAAGTATAGATGTTGTAAATTTTCCCAATTTTAGAAAACATGTACTTTTAATACAAATTGTGTTATATATGTATTACAAATGGTGCAGGATTTTCAGTAGCCTTGTCTGTGCAAATCTGCTGTAAGAACTGAATAAAAGCGGTGAGAAAATCGAAATGTCACTCTGACACTTAACGTCTAACACATCAGATGTCAGATCTCACTTGTAGTTGTTTCTCAACACCTGCTGCATCTGTGAATGATCCCAGCGAGAATATTTTTGTTAAACTCCAGCAAGATTTGTAATAAAGGTTTGTTTGCATCTTGTGTGTTGTTGCACTGCATGTAAAGCAAATTTTAAAACTGCACACGGGTAAAACTTAGATATTGGTGTGTAAAATAAAAGTAGTATGTTAGTTATGATATTAGTTTTTGTCGTTCATTTTTTTCTTTAGTGATAGGCCAAGACCAGACCCATTGCATCACGTGCATGGTAACTTAAGACGTCATGTCTTCACAAAACGTCCATGAGGGCTGTTATATTAACAGTATTACATGGGAAATGAAAATGTAATATACCATAATACTTAACTGAGCAATGTAAATTTTGAAGATAAAACCCCGCGGATGTGACTAAGACTATAGTCATGGACGGGTGGGTTTAGGCAATCACGTTCAAGACCTGTAATGAAAGTTTGACCGTATCACTTTATTCCAGGAAATGCTCAAAAACATTTTTTGGCGACCGGCCAAAACACAAAAGAGTTTCCTACGGGCCGTGAAGCAGCTGAGTGTCAGCTTCAAAGTCGGAAGCGCGGAGCGCCGCTCATAAAGCACCGGTGATCGCGGACGCGGACAAGCACGGCCACGGAGGAGCCGGTCCTCCCACCGCAGATGCATGTAGGAAGACGGAAAGGTAGGTGCGAATTCTCTTTTTCTTAATTTACGCAGAGTAGATGGTATTCTGTGTTTTGCATCTAAGCTTTAACCGCGCCCTAGATTATTTCAGAAGCGAGCATTTCAATTTAAATAATAAATCAAGAGATTTATTTCCCGTGCTGCAGGTGTCTGTAGGAGAAAATGCATATGAACTACTTTTAACGTTTTGTTAAGTATAGTTTGCATTACAGATTAAAAGAAGAAAAATGCGGTACTTTAATTCATTATCATGCAGTTCTGCTTGCGGCGCAAATCTGAAAATACGGCGGGGTTGCGAACGTCGTTTCGAGGCAAGTCTGCACACACGTTTACATGTTTGTAAGAGTTTTACTGCCTTGTAAATAGTGTGTAGGGTTTACAAACTGCCCGACGCTTTTGGTGTGGCTAATTTTAGGTTTATAATATAGGTTTACCGTAAGATTTCTTGCGTGGAAGTCTGAAAGCGTGGGAGTTGGTGTCCCTGATGCGGTAAATGTGCGCCTTGGAAAAAGCGTCTGCAGTGGTGCAAACTTTATTAATATTATTTCGGTGTTATCTTAGATTATCTAAGATTAAACTGCCCACTTCCACCTCTCGAGCCCCAGTTGTGTCTCCTCGGCTCGTCACATTGTGGCTAAAATCTCTTGTTCTTCTATTCTACCGCATATAGCCTAAAGACTCCGAACTTAATTAGAATAGGTCTTAATATTTTAAGTGAATCGTACTTTTGATGCCTGTTCTAAATAATCTAATAAATCTGAATAATATCATCTGTCGGGGAAAAGGTAGCAACTAAGTGTTTCTTTTACTTCTGTTTCCTTTAACTTTAATAGCACAGTAATTAGTGCTAATTTGGCTCTTCGTGAATTATTTGTGGACATTTGGCTACCTTTCTTGGGGGGGAAAAATCCAACGTAGATAGTCCATATGGGATGTTGAATAATTTAAATAGTTCGTCCGTGTTTTGTCTGTGCTTTCTTACTGTAGAAGTGTCCTTCATTGTATCTGCAGATTGTTTTTGTAATATATATATACATAATGTAAAGGTGTCCTTAGTACTTAACTGGCTCTCACACACATTGGTTTAAACCTTTTTTACTCCAGATAATTCAGAAATTTTCTTCAGTGTTATGGATTAATTGCTGGTGATTATCTGCAGAACTGTGAATGAAAATGTTTCTGTCACCTATTAATTAATCGCATACGTCAGCTACAGTTCTGTCTGCATGGCTTGAAGGCCGAAATAAAGCAGTAGCATTTCTCATTACTTGCCATACCGAATTTATTATTATTCTTTGAGGAATGCACAATGTATTATGTGATACCACCTGGCTGGTGTAGATTTTCACCTAGTTTGCCATATCAAAAGCAGGCTTTAATGGAAATAATAATAAAAATAATAATAATAATAATAATAATTAATAACCTTGCAGTGTCGTAATAAACTAAATCTTGGGACAAGACCTCAGTTACCTGCTAAACATCTGTGAACCAAGATCTAGTCCATAATTAAAGGTAGAACCTCCCCTATTTTTGAGTAACTCATTGGTTAATTTTTATTATTTAAAGACATATTTTTCTCTTCTTTGGAAAAAGAAGATATGAAATGTATTATCTTCCTACCTCCTCAGTGTTTTTTAGTCACCAGCAGCCACTGCTGGTAAAGGATGTGGTAATTTACCCATCTGCAGCATGAAGGAAGATCGCAAGCAATGACCCCCCATTCCTGGCGGGGTGTTGCCGCTAACCCGTCCTGGGGTCACTTTTTAGCCACTCCTTCAACTCTACTAGCTTGTTAATAATTAATTTTATTAATTTAGCTACAAAAATATTGAGTCCCTGGTGCAGTTATTCATTCTTGCCATTATGAAACATAAACAAACACTAAGACATTAAACAGATCTCATGGAAGAACAATTGCGTTGTACTCACTTGTGCAGTTACTTTGTTTTTCAGTTGTTAAATGTTATTAGTGAATCTCGTAGTTCAATCATGTGGGCCACTTCATAGCAGAAGAATACAGGAAGTAGTATTGATGTCTTTAAATATCCAGTTTATCACAGTGCATTGTAGCAAACAGAACAGAGAAGTCGGACAGCAGAAAATGCTACTTTGAGGCTATGGGAAGCATTGAATGACTTGGAGAGTTAAGTCACTTTACAAAAATATATATCGGTGATCAGACGTAGCTTGTTAGAAGGTGATAATTATATGATTTTCTACAAACCCCCAAGAAATCCCAAAGTAACGTTGGCTTATTTGTTTTCGTAGGACTTATGTTTTGCACAGATCAGAGGATATCGGCACAACATTCAAATATTAGGAATGTTTTGTGGACTATTCCCTGAGAGGGGATTGGAAAGCATGTTCCAGTTAAAGGAAGGACAGACAGAGGGGAATAAAGCTGAAAGTTACAGAAAAACAGGTTTCATTCTATAATGTACCAAGTGATAATAGATTTTTAATTATTAATACATCATTTTTAGTTTCATCTGACACATTCTGTTGCCGCGGTCATTGACCTGATTGTACTGCATAGTAAACCTGCACGATGTGTGATGTTACTATCGACACATGCAACTGTCACATCACAAGGACCACGATAGTCAGTTGAGTTGAGATTAGGCTTGGGCAGTATCTAATTTTTCATACTGTCCAGGCATTATACTACAGTTTATGATAATGTGATGGTATTTTCAAGAGCAACCCTTTCCCAGTATTTTGAAATAACAGCAATAAATAATCTTCCCCCTTTAATATCCAAAATACCCTGGTATATGGTATTACCGTAATACCACCCAAGCCTAGTTGGAATCAAGAAAATCCAACTTGTTTGCCACTTCATTATGGGAAAGTTCCTGTGGTATTAAGCATTTGTGCTCAGATTTTTCTTTCCCCTTATGACTGAATGTCTGCAATTTTATTATTTTGGTTCCCAGCTGAAATCGGGAAACTCATTTGCCTCTTCCGATGACAAAAAACTGTTTAGACAGAATTCTTCTCAGAGCAAATGCACATTCGCCAAGCCGAACCAAAGATTTGTAAACGTTGCCGGTGGCCTCCCTCAATCTCGTTCTTTATTTTCAAAATTATGATGCAGAGTTCACTTAGGAAATCCAGTTTTGTTGCTAAGGTCGATTTTGTTTTTCTCTCAGCCAGCTGACTATTGACCAAAAGCCCAGCTGCATCATTCAGTCGGTCAATTACTGTGGGACCTGGAAATCCAAACCTGCAAATCATTACCTGGATACGTAATTGCACAAGCTGGACTTGTTCATCATGTCTGTAAACCGAGATTACTCGCGGGAAGTGTCCTGGGTGCATTACGATGCGGACACTTGTGTGATGCATGCTGTAATGAATCAGTTGATTTATGTTCATGGGAGGTGAACCTGGCATCCATTAATAAAAGTGCATGACCACTCCCTGGAAGCTAGATCCTCATACCTGGCATTTCTGCATGAAACGGCTGGGGGGCAGCATGAATCAAATCGTCTGTGATGATGGGCAACTGGCTGGTTTCTAAAAGGTTAATTGTGTGGTTTCTTAGTAAATGCTCTAATCAGAAGTGACTTTTTGAGTTTCATCCTCCTTGTGATGTTGCAGATGTGCATTTTGCACAGTAAATCCAATTAAGAGTGCGAGCCTTTTTTGAAACGTTGACCAGTTGCTATATTTGTGCAATTAGTCAGCCTCATTTTGGCTTCATGAACTAGATGATGAATTCCGGTTTTAGCCTGAGGTAGATTTCAGTGAGTTCCCATGCGATTCTACCAATTTTAACCCATGTTTAGAAAGCACACTTGCAGTTTCCAGTTGCATGTCCAGCTTTAAAATGACAGTCGGAGCTTTGCTGGGTGAATTACACTTACAGCTGCGTTCTTGGGGCACAGAAATCATAGCGACCCATTTATGATGCAGTACTGCACTGGCAAAACCCATTTACCTGGAAAATGGGATAACAGCCTTTGGCTATAGATATGGTTTTAGCTTTGGTTGTACATCACCCCCCCCCCCCCCCCCCCTTACAGATGATGTTTGGCAGGGCAGTAAAATAGTTTTATACTGGTGTTACCCTTGCATCACCTTTAAAATGAGGTTTAATTTACTCTTAACTGGGAAATTAGTTTCTGCTTATTGCCGTTGCACTGCGCTATAAAACATGTCGACAAAAAGCATGAATCCAACCATGAAGTGGGATGCATTTGTCCTACGCATAAAAAAAAATCTTCCTGTCCGCTTCCAAAAGGCCATCAGCTGACCGGCCTCCAGACGTCGGAAAGGATCATTATGGTCCCACTTGTATATGCTTTATGGTTGTTTTGTATGGTTAAAAAAGTTTTATTTGCTTGATATTGGGTCTTTGAACGTTTTGCTCATTAGATACTAAGTGTGGTCTTTGTGATGAGATCATTGTGCCCCAATTCAGATACTGTAAGCTGTAGTTTTCATATTCTTCCCAAAGACACATGGAAGACCTATTAAGACTAATAGACATGTCATACATTTCTTGTGACTAATATTGGGCATATTCTGGAATTTCAAACACCTTTTGGTCTGTGTTTGTGTATTCAGTTGCATCAAATTACACTGGAAAAAAATAGAACTAGAAACAATTCAATTATCTAATTGCATCTTTGGTTTTGGTAACACTTTACTTGACGGACATAAATAATGTAGTAGTACACTCTTAATATATTAATTACCCAGTAACTAAATGTTAGTTACGTACTGATCCGATGTTCGTTCATCATTAGTCAGTTAAAATGGTTTGATTTGTGCCCGAGTAGTAACTTCTTGATTTGCTAAGTTCTGGTCACTGAAGAGAGACATAAATATTGCTTTCGTTTTTCAGACACCAGTGGAATGGACTTCAGGACTCTTATATCTTCTTTTTTGTCCCTCTTCCTAGTTTGAGGATTAAGGAGGGAGACTGGAAAATCTCCATGAAGTTATGGGAACGTTGGAGGACTATATGAATTGCACCCTCAGCTATGAGATCCACCGATACCTGTTTTCTGCAGTGTACATCCTTGTGCTGCTGGTTGGCCTTCCTGCCAACCTGTACTCCCTGTACCACGCATGGCAGCAGCTGCGGGCACGCAATGAGCTGGGCGTGTACCTGCTGAACCTGACCGTCTCCGACCTGCTCTACATGGCCTCGCTGCCCATCTGGCTGCAGTATTTCTTCCAGGGTGACAACTGGATGTACAACGAGTGGCTCTGCCAGCTCTGCGGCCTACTGCTTTATGAGAACATCTACATCAGCATCGGCTTCCTCTGCTGCATCTCCATCGACCGCTACCTCGCCATCGTCTACCCCTTCGGTTTCACCAAATTCCGCACCATGCGGGCAGCCATTATAGCCAGTGCTCTCATCTGGCTGAAGGAGCTGGCTGTGGGCGTGAACTTCTTCAACCACAAAGAGGTCACCCCAGCTATGGCCAACCAATCGGTCTGTTTCGAACATTACCCAATGAAAGAATGGGAGAGGTCCATCAACTTCTATCGCTTCTTTGTGGGATTCCTGTTTCCTCTCGGCATTCTGTCCATGTCGTACTTGCGTGTCCTGCGAGCCGTGAACAAGAGTGTGGGAACCCAGAGCTCGCAGAAGAGGCGCATCAAGCAGCTAGTGAGCAGCACCATAGTGATCTTCCTGGTGTGCTTCTCACCTTACCACCTCTTCCTGCTGGTGCGCACCGTGTTTGAGGACAACTGCGACTTCATAGAGAGCATCTTTAACTACTACCACTTCGCGCTCGTTCTCACCAGTTTCAATTGTCTGACTGACCCTCTGCTTTACTGCTTTGTTAGTGAGAATGCACAGCGTGACATGCAGTGGGCTCAGGAGTCCTGCTTACGATTGGTGTGCTGTAAGCGTGTTGACGGCCCCGATAACACAACTGATGTCCCCGTAACAATACAGAATAGCACTGGAGTGATATTGGTAGAGCAGCAACCCAAACAGGACTCTTAGAGGGACAATCGAAGCTAGGCTGGGCCTGGCAGCTGCAGTACTGTGCTGGACTGGCTTATAACAAAAGATTCATCAAAAAATGGTCATGCAGTCAAACATTGGGACTACAGTAGTATTTGACCTTTTAAGCTTGAGTGACGTGTATTTTAATGGTCATTCTCAGGGGTTTCTGGCTTCCTACCACATATGATTATGGTGTATACACTCAAAGCAGCTTGTACCTTTTGCTTGTCACTGGGGCTGTACGCTCAGTGGCTGTACCCTCAAACCTAATTTTAACTCTTAGCTGTACCTAAGTGTATCTGGACTCTGAGGAACATTTCTGTACCATTGATGGTACATTAATGCTGTTTGTACCTTAGGGATGTTCCTCAGAGTCCGTATCTGTAGCTTAAACGGTACAATTACAAGGGTACAGCCCCAGAGATAAGCAAAGGTACAAATTTTTACCCTTTTTCTGAGGGTGTAGATTTCCACACCTTGAACCAGCCATGTTCTGTCTGTGTAGAAGGCCAGTCTTCCACAGTGGGCCTATTCTAAAGCTTTTGTCCAACTGTTTCTTCAGGTAGATGATGATTGTGTAGGTCAGTAATGTGCATTTTTCCGCTATAGCTTGAACAAACCATCAGAATGCTTGAAATGGCAGACAGCAATCTTGCATAAGATTTTCAAAAGAATGAGTGTCAAAAGTAGGATTAAGCATCAGCTGTATAAGAACAAATTGTGAGAACTGAATGGACGGCACTACAGCTTGCCAGGTCTTTTCAGTCTACATTTTGATCTCAGGTGTTCGGGAATCATACTATGACTTCAGTCTATAACAGTGTTTCCCAATCCAGTCCTAGGAGACCAATAATAGGTCCATGTTTTTGCTCCCTTCCAGCTCTTGATAGGGAGCAAAAATGTGGATTGTCCGTGGGTCCACAAGGACCAGATTGAGAAACGCTGGCCTGTAGCATCTTGTCCAGAATGTACCCTACCTCATGCCCTGTGCTTTCTGGGTAAGGGGCTCAAAGGTCCCTATAACCTGGGTAAGCAGCCATACAAAAACATATGGGGGACCCTATCAGACAAAGGGATTTAGGAAGAACCTTCCCTTCTAATTCCAGGAGTTCACAGTCTACCAAAACAGCACAGGCACGTTTAATAGAGAGATACTCACAAAGAGTGTGTGGGGTGAGAGCTGTGGTTCCCCAGCAGGCTGTGTAACCTAGATGACTTCCCACTGCCAGAGCATTGGCACCCTAGGGGAGGCGGAGAACAATGAAGTGAATTAATTGGGTTATTTCAAGCTATTTTATGAAGGTCAAATGTGTAGAAACTGACCAGACTGACTGTGGCTGCTAACCGCACTTATTTATTTGATACTTTGCCTCAAGCCAGTACTTTTGGTTTTATAGAATAAGAGCAGACAGTGAGCAAAGCACAGTCCCTGCCCAGCTCTGAGTAGTACCGTAAATACACGCCACATATGTGAAAGTATTATAGATGTCAAGGTTGGGTACAGGAGTTTGAGTCCTTCAGCGTTTCCTTTAGGAAAATTTTATTTTAATGCACAGCAAAGGGTGTACTTTAGAAACGGTCAAATTACTATAAGCATCTTGTGAATTACTTGCTCTTCAATGTACAATAATAAGCTTGTATATAAACATATGTATAATGTCAGTATGTTTTGTACTTTTTAACCATTTTGAAATGTCATGTATTTGCATAGTTACTTTGTGTGTGTCTTTTGCCTACATTCAGTTCTGCATTACTCAAATGCTATAACATCCTTGGAATAATTGTCCAGACTGCTTTCCCTGCTAATGCACATTTCTGCCATTGTACATGTTTAAGGGATTTGGGTAGAAGGTAATAGTGAGGTGGTAATGTAAAAAAAAAAAATCTAATAAAGTATAAAGTTTCTTATTTTATATATATATATATATATATTTAAAAAGATTTAGCTAAAACAGAAAATGATTGTGTTTGTATTCTCTGATGTTAGAAACCTATAATATTGTATTTTTACTGCTTGGCCTTTTCAGTGTTAACATTTTCGTATTTGCGCATATAATGGAATGCGTGCATACTGCCAACGCATATTTTCTGCCACTGTTGCAGAGGAACAAGACGATAGGTGACTGTCCCTTTCACTGACTTATTACTGTACAGGATGGTATGAAACCAACTATGGCGAATGGAGAGGAAACTTGCGTGTAGTTGAACTGATATTTCTGCTTTTACAGAAGAGGAACTGATGGCATACTGGTAGAGCAGTAGCCAGCCGTTGCTCGGGGCTGGTAATGCAGTGTGGCTTTTTTTCATGATCTTTTTGCATATGCTAGTTGGTGTCATGGCCACGTATAGCAGGACAGGTGCAGTAGCAGCTTTGTCCTCAATGAAGACGGAAGTCATGGAAACCTGCACAAAGAGGCTGGGTGAGAGCCTGGACTCGCTCATCATCAGTGACAGCACTTGCCTGGTGATCTCTGGTGTGTGTATGGTGACTGGTAGCCACTCGGGCTACTCGGTAAGGCTGAATCATCGCTGAGCAATGTGACACTGTCCTTCTGTCACTGGTTATGAAAGACAATAGGACTGAGAGAGAACAATCTCATGAAGTTCAGGGCTGGCTGTACCAATATGACAATCACTGTGCTCTTCTTCCTTTTGCTGAGGGAAGTCATTGTCACAGTGACTGTTTGCTGCTTCATTCCAGCTGATGTTCATGCACACAATGTTTTCAAAGAATCTGTTCAAACGGAAACAAGCACGTACAAACACATAAGCATGTACACATGAGGCTCACTAAGGGAAAAATTCTCCTTCCTCTTTTACTGAGCTTCAATTGGTGAGGAAGCATTTGTACTTGGAATAGAAAAATTGACTTAAAGAAAGCGTAATGTTCCTAGTTCAGGAGTCTCCAACTCCGGTCCTGGAGAGCTACCGTCCAGTAGGTTTTCTGTCCTATCCGGCTTCTGATGAGCCACACCTGTTCTCAGGTAAATATCAGGAACAGGTGTGTCTCATCAGAAGCCAGGTATGATAGAAAACCTACTGGACAGTAGCCCTCCAGGATCGGAGTTGGAGACCCCTAAACTAGTTGATCCTAATAAGACAACAGCATGTAATAATTCTTTTTGGACACCTTCCACTGATGGGTCCTACAGAAGTATTACTGTATGAAATGTCAACCATAATATTTTTATTATATTGCTATGGATTTGATAACATTTGACAGGGAGCTGATGCTGCAGATTTTTTAAGAGTTATTATTTTTTTTTTAAATAAAATAAGCGCCAGCTGTATATTTATCTCTCAAAATGCGAGGGATTTTCGTTGTAAATGCCAGGAGGGTCAAAGCGTCGCATAGTCTGGTGAAATTGAGAGAAGAAAGTGTCAACTGTAGGTACGAACCGTGATTTGATGGGATTGTAGTTTATTACAAAAATGCTGATGTTCATTGGATGATCAGGGCAATGACACAAAACTGGAGAAAATCAGACCCTCAGATTCTGCCTCACAGGAGATATCGGTAAAAAATATTTGTTCTAGCAGCCTTTAATTTGCCACCTATCTGAATTAAAAACCATATAGCTGATTATCATAAAAGGTCTGCACTGCTTGTACTGTGTGCATTTACTGGTCTTTGCTTCTTTTGTTAGCAATATTTAGGTATTTTTAATGTGGCATTTTTGCTCCGTCGTTGCCACTAGATATGACGTAGTACACATGCAGCTTAAAAAACTTTAATTTGACTGGATTCTTCACAATACTCAAGGTCGCTGTACAAGCGTAAGATCAGTAATGAAAACAGTAAAATTTTTAACAGCATTAAAAAAAGAGAGAAAACATAAAACGACAACGTGGTCACAGCAATGTGACTCAGAGACTATAGGCCAGTTTAAAAAGATGGGTTCTAAGAGCAGTTTTTATTTTTTGAGGCCAGTGGGTGGATTTCTGAGGGAAGTGAAGACCAGAGTTTGGGTGGAGCACATGGGAATGCCCTGGTACCAGCAGCGCTGAGGTTCAGCTCTGGGACGGGGAGCATATCTGAGGAAGAGCGTAGGGACTGAGGGGGAATGTAAGTGTGGGGGAGGTCCATAAAATAGCTTGGTGCCAGGTTGGGAGGGGCCGTAGCATTAACAGTAAATTCACGGAGGGATCAATAAAGTATCAATTATTATTTATTTTAAAAATGCAGAGGATAAATACGATCACATAGTACTGGCCAACTAAGACTTCAAGTGAGGCAGTAGAAGGAGGAAGAGGATCAGAATTAATCTAATGAGATCCTCAGGATTAACATGCTTGGCATTATGATATGACATAACTCAGCTTTGGTTTTGTTAGGGTTACTTTTTATTAGTACACATTTAGGGTGAGGAATGGAGTCTTCCCATGTCTTGAAAATGGTGCTTCTGCTAAATTCTACCAAATTCGCAGAAGGGAAACAGTGATACTGTGGCACTTCGAGTGACAAAAAAAGATGACATATCAGCAAATGGCTTAAGATATGATCACACTAGTGTCAAAAATATCTAGTGTCTTTGCAAAGTAAAGCAAAAATGGCATGACCAGATAATACAGCATACCACTGTAGATTGGGTATACTTTGGTATTTTCAATCGTGAATTATATCGTAGGGGATTCTAGAATAGCGATGCACAATATGGCAAGATATGCGACAATCATGCTAGCTAGTGATGTACTACAAACTAGAATTGACATTACTGGTTTGCAAGTATGCATTAGTGATAAAAAGTGATAATACACTGGTTATTTCCTGTCATAACAGCACAAATGAGTTCACCTCCAACAGTGTTTTTTATTATAAAAAAATTCTTGTCATAACAGAGCAAATGTACATAAAATAAGTACCTTCCTCCATTTTGCACTTCAGTAAAACGGTGGGGTCAACCCCACCCATGCCACACCAGACTGGTCTAGCAATTCAGGGGTCAACGTTGTTTTAGAAATGCCTTGCAAATTCACTTCTCTTCCAGAAGCTGATTTTCTGATTCTTGCACTGAGCAGGTAGAACGAATCTGAATGAGAGTTCAATATTTGTTTTTTGTTAGTGTGACTGTTGTTAGTGTGACTTTAGTAGAGTGTTTCATCTCTGGTCTAAACGTCTGCTCAGTATTATTACTAGGGGTCTGAGGTCAGAGTAGTTTTAGCATGTATTTCAAGCTAGCGGTGGGTGGGGGAAATAGGTAATGTCTCGCATCTTTTGTATGATGGTGGCGTGGGTGGGATGGAAGGGCAGCCCGTCCACCTCCAGGCCCAGGTTTGCCGTTTTGCCACTGCGGACACCATACTTCACCAAGATGGACAAGAAGCCCTCCTCCTAGTGCCAGAGAATTAGAGGAGAAAAAGATGAGCTTGCATTTGGTCATTGCCGATGGCGTTACAACCCTGGAAGATATCTGCTGCCCTGAGTACACTAACAAATACGAAGTTGCAAAGCCGTTGTTAATGCTCCTGCAAGTGTCAAACCTAACAACTGATATGGCTCAGTGTACGTGACGAGAGAGAGAGATAATATTTCTTTCTCATGACTGGCTTTACGTTGTGGCATGCTAGTGCTGTGCTAGACGTGTCAGCTCTGTGGTCACCATGCTCATTGCCCTTCGATATGAAGTTCTAGCACTGGGGGCCATCATACCTTATCAACTGTGGGAAGGCTGGCCGCCCAGATCTCCTGCTGGTCTGGGGAGGGTGGAGTCCCCAGACCCTTCCGGAGGTACCTCTCATGGACCGGACAGAGACTGAGGATGTACAGACCACAGGCTACTGCATATCCGCCCCAGTTCGACACGCCTGGATCACCAGAAAGAAATACACAGAGGGTAAGCAAGAGGTCATGATGGGTCCCCCAGCTGCCAAGTGTCTACTTACTGTAGAAGCATAAGAAGGTTCACTAGACCATGAGCCAAAGTCAATGAAACAATACACAAGTGTCGACCTGCCTAATATCGTGCCACCAAAACAGCTCCGATCAATTGAGGCATGGGCTCTACAAGACCTCTGAAGGTGAGGTCTGAAACCTTAGATACAGGTTCGATGTTATGCACATGGTTACACGTATGCCAGGGCCGTGTAGCCCAGACCTGATCGGAGGCACCAGGGCAGGCTGCAAACGTGCCAGGACTTGGGTCTACCTGCAGTGATGGCAAAATCGGCGGCCACGTCACAGGCAATGAGGCTCCCCTTAGGCATGTACATCCTCACGGCGTCCTTCACCTTCCCCATGCCCAGCTCGTTGCCCCCATCCCCTATCCCTGTAAGATCGACAGACCCCTTATTAACAATGCCCATCATAGATGAACCAAAGGCAATCCAAACGCATACTAAAGACAGAATTCGATAATACTTCGGAGCCAAGAAATTACTTGTGAAAAATAAAGACTAATGGGGTAATAAGACGTCTGACATCCATCCATCCATCCATCCAGATATAATCCCAGAAAAAACAGGAGACAAAAGAGGGGACACTCAGAATGAAACACAGACATGTAACAAGGTGACCAAAGTACCTGGAGGTGACTAATAAGGCACCATGTCATCCTAGAAAGTGTCTCCCAGATCTTAGTTCTGTTACGTCACGATACGACACATGTATATCAGCAAATGCTGTTTAACTTAAGGCAGCACTTAGTGGTAAGCATTATGTCCTCATATCTCCAAGGCTATGGGTGTGATTCCTACCAGCGATCTGTCTGTGTGGAGTGTGCATGTAAGTAGAAGCTGAACGACTGATCTGTCCGAAAAAAAACTGGCTGATTTTTAAGCATTCTCTGGCAATCAGCGTCGCCCAACTGCATGGCTGATATAGTGATGGCTGTGCATGACTGCGATCTTCGACAGTGCTGTCCTGTGCTTCATCAGCACCTACAGTGAACCTGCCAAAGGTACGAGTCATAAACTTCTGTTGAAACAATTTAGTTACTTTTGTTTTGAATCATGAAATGCCAAAGTGAGAGCAGCGAATGTGGTATTATTACTGTCATAGTTTGTATTATCTAATACTTTTAAAATGCTGCATGCCTTTGTTTAAATTGTGATTAATATTTAGAGTTTTTGTTTGTTATTAATGCAAAATATATTACGTAAAGCAGTTATTAATTTGATATTTTTTTGCTTTAAAAAGTCGGTCTAATATCACCATGCACCCCGCCCCCCCCCAACCTCTTCATGTACAGTAACTATTAAGGAAAAAAAACTAAGGTTGATAATGAAGTTCCGCTTATAAGACAGTAACACAGTCAGCATATTTTTCCGTGCAGCAGAATAACAGAGGGAACATTAATACTTTCAGTTCTGCGTGGGCTGGACGTTTTGTGCATTTCTGTACCTGTGGTGCTAATCCCTGGGATGGAGCTGGCTGTTAAAAAGAGGTCGTCTATAGGGTCCACCAGGTGCTTGATGTTTATCCCCCTCATGTTGTAATAGTTTCCATCTGCTGCTCTGCCGCTACGTTCTATCGCCACCAAGTGGTCAAACCTGAAAATAGCAGCAATCACAAAATAATGAAAAGGCATGGGATCATAATCCTAACCCAAAAAACAAAGTTTTTATTGAATTCATTAAAGGTAGCCCCAGAGAACTATATTACTAATTTCTGAAGGATAAGAACTCTTTGTTTATTTCAGTTGATAAAATGAGCAAAGAACATTTCATTAACTCTTGCAAAAAGTTTAATTGGTGTTACGATTGAACTTGTTGCTGCAAAGCTAGCATAATTGGCAGTGATCCTGCAGAAGCAGTCGTTAGGCTTTGTCAAGCAGATGACCTGGGCTTCGCAGGGTCCCCATCGTGGCACAGGAAGTGGAGTGCAGATTCCGAGGATGTTTTTTGGAAGCTGAGTAGAGGTACTTCAGTCTTTATTATACCTGGACAAATGACCCCAGTGTTATACAGTGACGCATGTGTTCACATTATTTATTATGTATTAATTACTTTATAGCTAAAGTCAATAAACACTGGGCATCCACTTGCTGCTCACAATACAAAAGTGTAACCCGTTCCTTCTATTATATAACCTGATCTGTTCATGATTTAAAGTCAAGTGCCGTAGTCCACTTGGCCAAAATATTATATAATATTATACAAAATATTATTTTTCCATAAAAAAGCTACTTAGAAACAGTATTCAAAGGCTTTCAAATCCCTAACAATTTCATGAGAATTAATACTATAGAGGAGAGAGATAATGTTAATAAATACACTGTATCCTACATCACATGATGAAAGACGACAATGCTCCTGTTTTTAGTCCTGCTGAACTAAAAAGTTTGAGCAAATATATGAAATTACCACAACCAAATAAGTAGTTACAGGAGAGAGATGGATGGATATAATCTGGGGATGCTGCAGACAGATATAGATGGCCTGAGCACCACCTATGCATGGTGAAACCAACACTGAGAAACGGTCCCTCACGGGCCAGTATCACCCCAGTATCTTGCTTCTCACCCTTCTTCATGGCATCCTCCATGATGCCTCGGTGCATGTCCAGGGCGCGGTGGTCTGTTAAGATGGCCACGTCCTTCTTGAGGGCCTGCAGCATGGCTACCATGGCCACGGCACCGGGGGGGCCGTCCGTCTCCTCGGGGGGGTCGTGTTGGAAGTGGGTAGGAAAGCCCGTGGTGATGAGCACAGAGGAGGCGTGAGACAAGGACAAGCAGGACTTTAGGAGCTCATCCTGGATGAAGAGGGCCTGGATACCCCTCTGTCCTGGTGCAGAGCAGAGCAGAGCATCGGTACAAAGAAAACAAAGACTCGGCTCTTTTTCTCATTTCTCCGATCTCATTTTCAGTTAACTGGAGCAGCTTAACAGTTTAATCTATTTTTGTCTATAGACAGCATATCGGTGTGTCAAAGTTACCACTACAACATTCTCCAAAGCTTGTTCCTGGTGCCCAGCAAATTATTGTATTGTATGGTTTTATTTTATGTTTAATCATTTCATTGTATTGAGGATGTTCGTATTTTATCTTAGTATTTACTCTTCTTGTGAGAAGATCCAAGAGACTGCAGATTAAAAAATTAACCTTTTGACTAACTCTGACATTGACAGCGATGTTACCAATGTGCATAATCCCTGTCAAATAAAACAAAAAACGAAGAAATAAAAAAAACTATTGAGCAAACCAATTTTAAATATACAAACAATTGACTGACATGAGTAAAATACTTTTTGATTCTTTGCTTTTATGCACCAGTATAGAAAAGCTGTGGAGGGATATGGGATGGTGTAAGTATGGCTGTGTACTCGCAGGAGTTTACTCGCTGTGTACTCGCAGGAGTTAATCCGTTTCGCTCATCCTTGCTCTCACAAATTCTTGCTTTGCGGGATACCTGGGTCTTCTCCGATGAGTTGCTCCAGGTCTTGGATCTGTTGGGCGGCTGCTTTGGACACCAGGCTGTAGTGTGGCAGCTTCTCGGAGATGCAGAAAGTCTGGGCACATTGCTTGGGGTCAGAAGTAGGTGCAGTGGACAAGGTCTCCAGATCGCTGAGGAACATGCAGCCGGGTGAATGGGAAAACGCCAGCGGGGATTCTGCAAAGACAAGCTGAAGATGAGCTAAGACAAAGGCGAGTAAGAATCTCACTGCTACTGTCCATTCAGCATCAGGAAATACTGCCTTACGATGCTGTAAAAAAAAACATTTTTTAAGTTTTTAAAAGTTAATTTACGGTCATTTGAATTACAGTGCTGCAGTCATTTGTTACGAAGTGGATAAAAACTGCCCGCTAACTGAGAAAACTGGATGCTAAACTGAGGGCATAAGTTTCAGTACAGGGAGTTCTTAGCTTTGAATCTTCTGATGGTCCTCATGTTACTCACTGCAGCTCTTGATGGCTTCAACACCAGTCACCCCACAAGCCCAGAAGACAGAGACATCGCCTGGAACAGAGTCCACCGCGTCGCCGTACTCCGGCCGGGACAGATCCCGTATCCCGAGTAGAGCTGGGGGTGCGATGCGGATACACAAGCTGGGACTCATGGGCGACATGGGTAAGAATGGCTGCATAGACTCATCCAGAGGCTGACGATTAATGGCTTTGATAATCCACTACATGCACTACAGTTCGCCTCGCAGAATCACACATCATATGCATAGAAATACACGTTTAAAACACAATAACTTAATATCATTCTTTTTCTTTCAGAAGTGACTTTCTATAACTTACAATATTAACCGAAATTACTGAAACAACATACACGGAGCAATATAAACAATCTCAAACTTAAATGTGATCAGGCGTCTGTAGGGGCTGCAAGATTTAACAACTGTTTCTGTGGCAACAACACACAGTTGTTACTGCTACCAAGTCTGTGACTCACTGTTAGGTGAATAGTTAGTGTGCAGCATATGTAGAATTCCACAGTTTATCCCAGTAGATTTAAACTACTGAGAATATGAGAGGCTTTGTAAATCAGTGTATATTATTTCATTTAAAAAATTGTAATGACTAATTTAACTATGGTTACCAGATATTCTCATTTTCACTTCCCAGTTATAATGAATAAACTGGGGAAATGCTTTTTTTTAGAAATGAAACTCAAGAAAAACATGTAAAAAAAAAAGTATACAGAGTAAACATTTTATGTTTCAGAGAAAGGTTCGCATTTCTTTGACACTTAAAAAATGACAATGACGTGAACTTTTTAAAGGCCTTTTCCTGTATCCCAGAAGGCAGCGCACTGACCTGGGTCCCCAATGTGTATGGGTGCCCCGTGTGCCAGCGGAGCTAGGTGTGTGGCTTGCGAAGCAGCGTCCAACTTCTCCCTGGGCACAGGCAGCATCGTCACCACCAACGGGCAGCGGAACTGGCCCACTCCCACACACGGCACTGAGGTCTGGGTTAAGCAGCACAAGATAACACTCAGGGCTGGAACAAGGAGAAAGCTTCAAAGTACCAGACGGTGTTGTGGGTAAGGAACTGAAATATGGAAATGATCGTTCCAAAAGATTTAATATTCAAAGCGCAAGACCAACAGAAATCATTTCACCAACTAAGGAACTGTACCTCAAAGAATGGCAAAAAACAATGTGAACGACCACTTCTAGGTACATTGACTATTAAGGCAAAGAGCCTTTTCTTCCAAACGGAGAATCGTGTGAACACATAGCAGCATGCAGACAAGGGCACGAGCTTCAGTTACTGTGCGGTTCAGCATCACAATGGCTAAGACACGTGATCTAATGTAGATTGTTGGTTGATTGTTGGTCAGCCTGTTTCTCCTGTGGCTTTCACAAACTAAAATATCTAGAGTTTACAGGAAATGGTGCCATATACAAAAAAACACATCCAGTCTGGGGCAGTTTGGTTGCAGAAAACATTGTGTTAATGACAAAGTTCATAGGAGAATGGTCAGACTAGACAATAAAAAGGCCACAAGCGTCAAAATAAACTCCTCAGTACAACAGGGGTCTGCAGAAAGTCATCGTTGAACACCTCTACCTTTTAAGAGAGTGGTTCTTGAGGCCTAACTGGTCATATGTAGAGGTAAATAATAAAATGGCTACTGAGTGTATGCAGCAGTCGATTTGGATAGAAGTACGTGTTCCATTTTGGTCTATTAAAACCACGCAGAACATACTAACATTCATTTTACCTCAACTTTCCATTACATCAATGTAGACATCATTAAGAAAAGAAAGCAATACATCCATCCATCCATTTTCCAAAGCGCTTATCCTACTGGGTTGTGGGGGGTCCGGAGCCTATCCCGGAAGCAATGGGCACGAGGCAGGGAACAACCCAGGATGGGGGCCCGGCCCATTGCAGGGCACACTCACACACCATTCACTCACACATACACACCTACGGGCAATTTAGCAACTCCAATTAGCCTCAGCATGTTTTTTGGACCATGGGGGTAAACTGGAGTACCCGGAGGAAACCCCACAATGACATGGGGAGAACATGCAAACTCCACACACATGTGACCCAGGCAGAGACTCGAACCCGGGTCCCAGAGGTGTGCGGCAACAGTGATAACCAGAGTATAGTGTCAACTTATAACCTTTCTACCAACCCAGCCTTTACCCTGGCTCTTACCCTGTACATGCTGACATTGCAGTTCTGCTCCACATTCCGAACTGGGACTCCAGCATCTTTCAGGATCTGCTGAAAGCTGAAACTGCAGCCCAAGTAGAAAGTAACCATGTCTTGGAGCTGCAGTGTGTATGACATCAGACTGGACACCTTGGCCACCATGAGGCCATCCTCAAACACACAGTATTGGGGACAGTCCAGTCTGGGGAAAAGAAATTTGCATGCAGGTATTTTAGAAGGCGATCTTTCAGAAGAAATCGTGATCTTTCTGACGAAAAAAGGAAAGTACCTTCATTTTTCTCTGTGTTTCCTTGGACCACAAACACAAAACAGCTACAGAATTTGTCCATCAACTTGCCTAAAAATCTTTTCCCCCATAATTAAATGCCAAGATACCCTATGGTGACCCCAACATCAGTAACACCAACGTTTATATCCACCTTTGGATGACCCCAGAAGTTCACCACAGTTTAAGAACCACTGATGTACGTCAATAAAAGGGAAGGGGATCTACAACAGCCAGTATTTTACATAACGAATCCGAGAACTTATTATTAGGGGATTTATTGATGAATCATAACCATTATTCATTATAATTAAACCATTGGTTAGGGAATCATCACAGATGTGTGCGAAGGGTCTGTGTAGAGGGTCATCACAACTTTTTCTGCTGCTCTGTGAAACTCCTTATCAGTTTATAGTTCTACAGCCTTGAAGATCGGGAATATATAAGGGCTTGCTGGGGGGTCAGTAGGCTTGGTCGGGTGGGATTCTGTGTCTCTTCTCCTAATATCCTTCATCTACTTTGTAACTCTGCCGCTTGAGGCTCTCTATCCTTAGACCTACTTGTGAGGCCTACAACAGACCCAGGTGTCTAACTCACCTGCCATGAATCAGTTTGCCTTATCAGTGCCCCTTGCAACAAACAACTACTCTGAGCACTTTTCCTCAGGACCTGATTCTGCGCTACAAAAATAGGACACTAATTATCATCTAGCTCAATGTTTCCCAACCTGGTCCTTGGGGACTGACGGTTCAGGTTTTTAATCTCTCTCAGCTCCCTGCCAGACAGTCCGCATTTTTGCACCTTCCGTGGTGGGTGTGGCAACATGCCGCACCAATGCATGATCCCCAGCCTGACCTGACCTAACCAGCTCCCGATAACAAAAAACGTTAACTGTCTGCAGATCCCAAAGGACTGGCTTGGGAAACACTGAATGCGACAAAGGTGTAAGACCTGAAAAAAATCAGTAGAGTTAAATAAGTTACACCCTGACACTTTAACTAAAATGCGCTGAATGACTGACACGGTGATGGACTAAGGACTTCCAAGTATTTTACCTTTATGTTCCTTTATCTTTACAAGTATAAAAAAGGTGCAGGCAAAGTTGTTACTGTAATAAAGTGAACAAATGAAACCTACAGCTCGAATGCAACTGAAAATGCCTTTTATTTTTACGTATAAATTTTCCTGAGAGGTCTACCTGATGTCCACGTTCTTTGCCAGCAGGGGGCAGCCCCACTCTCCAGGATTACTCCGGTACAGGAGGGGGAGGGGGCCTCGGTTGACATTGCAGAATGCTTCAAAGTCATTGGCCAGGGTCTTGTGCAGGATCACCACATTTGCTTGCTGGTACCCTTTTAGCATTAAACGGTAAACAGAGACAGTGTGGCATTCAGTACAATGATAAAATGTGAACCGTGCATATGAATAAAACTGTACTGCATCCAAATTTACTTGGGTGAACCCATCTAATAACCCATAAATATAAAATAAACCTAAATAAGTGTTCTTAAGTGTTCCTATTGTGTACTAGAAATATAATGACAACAATAAAATAACAATATTAATCTTACCCACCTAAAGCCAGACCAGAGGTAGTGTCAAAACCATAAGCCTTTGTGCGGATTAAATTCCGTATTGAAGAAGGACTCAAACTTCCCACTACAGACATTCTTGACGTGACTGTTTTTAGGTTCAATGCCTCCTGTTTTAACTTGTCTTTTGAAGGTGTGTTAAGTTAATATTTTACAACCTTCAGGCACAATATGTGACACTGTCAATGCAATAGTACTAAAAACTGAAATGTGGTTTGAGCTTTGACCTGCACACCATTTACCTGAAAATCGTCCAAACACAAGCAATATTTTGCTTTTGGTCTGTTGTCATGAAAGATACTGTGGTAGTTCTCCATTCATTAAGTGAATGCAGTCTTTATAACATATGGTGGTGCAGTGGTTAGCACTTTTGCCTCACACCTCTGGGACCCGGGTTCGAGTCTCCACCTGGGTCACATGTGTGTGGAGTTTGCATGTTCTCCCCATGTCGTCGTGGGGTTTCCTCCGGGTACTCCGGTTCCCCCCCCCACAGTCCAAAAACATGCTGAGGCTAATTGAAGTTACTAAATTGCCCATAGGTGTGTATGTGTGAGTGAATGGTGTGTGATTGTGCCCTGTGATGGGCTGGCCCCCCATCCTGGGTTGTTCCCTGCCTCGTGCCCATTGCTTCCGGGATAGGCTCCGGACCCCCCACAACCCAGTAGGATAAGCGCTTTGGAAAATGGATGGATAACGTATGGAGCCTTCTGTCTAATTTAAAAGCACTATGCACACTGTCTGCTATTAACATGAAACTGAATGATGGCAGAGTGCTTCCATGCAATCAGATACTATTATTTAGTTCAGTGCTGCAACAACCAATAAAAATCGTTACATGACAAATTGTTGACAATGAATTTTGTTATCGATTGGTAACATTTTTGCGGTTAGGGTTATCGATGTGTTAAGGCTAGTTCATACTTCACTTTTGTGGGTGCTGTTATGGTTTCTGCATGGACATACTACGTTAGTCCGCAGAACTGAAATGGGTAAACCTCGTTCCCAGGCTTGGATAGTACTGTATTACAGTATACCACAGTATTTTAAAATCCTGGGGACAAGATTAGTACTGAATATCAAGGGGAGTACCAGCACCTAGTACTGAATATCATGGGGAGTACCAGCGCCTAGTACTGAATATCAAGGGGAGTACCAGTGCCTAGTACTGAATATCAAGGGGAGTACCAGCGCCTAGTACTGAATATCAAGGGGAGTACCAGCAGCTGTTTTCCCCCTTCAAGTACTGGCCACTAGGGAGGGATGTGCGTCACGACTGATTTTCTTTTCGATCTGATTCAATCTACTACCAAGGTTGGTATCGCCGATCCCGATACAGATATTTGGTGCTGGACCAATCCTGACAGTGTCACCCCCTTTATCGGCCGCCTTTCTTGGTAGTAATTCATGTTCTGGTCCCCATAATCACATAAACATTTAAATTACCAGGGAAAAAGATTTTATGTTAGAATTGATTTTTAAAATGGAAAAAAGATATTTCAATCCATGTGTCAATCCATACATCCTTATTACCCACCCCTCTCTGATAACAGCAGGAGTGAGATATCGTCCAATTTTGCTGCAAACCGAATTAAAAGGGTGAACCCACACACCAAAACTGTAATTTCGCAGGTATTGCATTTTGCGTTTCTGTTTAAAAGTCGCATTCATCCTACAAGCAAGTTCATTCAAGTCTGTTGCTTTTGGTTTAATTCTGTTTATTTCAAAGCATGATACTTAAATAGGAGTATTTTACATTAGGGAGGTATTACAGTAATATAGTATACCACAGTATTTCTTGGCTGCAAAGCTAAGACAAAAATTTACTGTTTTGTGAGACCCCCCCCACCCCCAAGCTCGCTTGGCGAATCGTATCATGGAGGACATCAACCTATTCAGCAAATTTTATACTGGAATAGCACTGCTTTTGAAAATGGTTCTTACCACAGTATAATGTCTGGATGGCACACAAACTTAGATACAGTAAAATTCACTTGGGCGGCATCAGTTTAGTACTGATATCGAGATACCAAACCTGGTATCGGTATCAAAGTAGAAATCTTGGTATTGGTCCAGGCGGTGTGCAGGGGTAATAAAAATTTACTGTACCGCTATCAAAACATTACATATCCGTTTTGAGATCTACAGAGACAATGTATTTTCCTTGTGGCTTAAAAAGAATATATATGAATTTCAGCCACTGTAAAATACAAGTACCCACTCACACAAATCATACGGCAAATTTAATATTAAATAACAAACATTGTCACAGGTTTTATTGTCCACTGACTTCACACATCTTCGTGTGTATCCGTAAAGCCGGTGTCTTGTTAATACAGCGGTTCAGTTCCCGTTTCTATTTCACCTTGTCCTTTTGTGACACTTCATCTGTAAAGTTGTTACTACAGGGAAACGAAGGTTCACTAAATCCATCCCCGTTTATTAAACTGCCATAAGAGATTTTTTTTGGCAGTCACCTTAAAACGTGTATTCTATTGTATTTCCTTATATAAGTAGCGTTAAGTCAGTCTTTATTTGCACATGGTTGAATACATTTTATTCAATAATAATTTGGTTTAGTACCGAATAGATGTGTATGACTATAAATGAATGTGCACATATTTGTATAATTCTTAATCTAACCTATAATTAATAAACTGGTTAAATGATTCATTTTCAGCACAGTTAACGTTATCAATTCATAATATAAGGTATTCCTACCTGAACCCATACCCGCTGCTTTGCTGTGAGCAAATATTTTCCCCTTGACTGGGAGTCGAAAATGGTTAAGAAAGTTCCTCGCAAGTCTTACAGAAGAGAGCATTTTAAAAACACATATATTCCTTCAAGTCATTTATCGGATTAATAACGGATTTGTAATGAGGTGAGCAGATAATGAACAGAAAGAGTAAAAAAAAGTACCGAAATAAGCTATTATAGCTGGTCACTTTACAAATCGCATTAAAAAGAACCACTTTCTCGTTAAATGCATACTAGCGTTATATTCCAACGTTTACCAAATAAACCAAGAAAAGAATCGAAGGTCAAATTAGCTCGTAAGCTACATTATTGAAATCTAAGCCAAGGCCGTGTTAAGAATACAGAGGACGAGCAAAAACGAGGCCAGGGCAACCAGAGTAATAAAAGAACAAAGTAATGTACTCTATATAGTCTCTCTTTATCGTAAAGTATTTAAATTGAAAACACATCCGATAAATTATATCGTGTTTAGAAAACTACTACAGTAAATTCGACGACGGCCTTTTCCGGCAAAGAAAACGCTAAATGACAGCGGGTTTCCTTCTTTCTGATTCGCTGAACGATCCGTCAGTCACGGCAGGTTACACCAATGGGAAGGAAGAGCGCGGCCGCTGGGCGGTTTGTGTTCGGAGTGCAGGTCTGTAGATGCTCTGGGTAGATTGACGGCTCGGTCCGGCGGCAGCGAAGCTTCGTTTTCGGCCAGCAAGCCGAAGCGGCTGCGTTCGGGGGGCTCGATCGTTCAAGGTATGATGGTGGTGGTAGTAGTTAATTTGGAGCTCAACTAGCAGATAGTGTTATGACATTGCGTGAACAAGGTGCACCTTTCGTAGCTTTACTGCCAATGCATCTAAGAAGCCAGTGACATTTAAATGTTTATTTGTTTGTTTATTTGTTTTTTCGACGAACACGATACGCCTCTAGTTAGTTTAGAAGTATTTAGGATGTAACACATTTTGAAGATATAATCATTTTGGTTTAGAGCTCCATATCACCATCAATGGAAGGACCCACTGGGGAAGACGACATATTTACGGTGGAACATGAGCTAAAAGATGGTAAGTTTTGTATCTCTGTGTTATGATCATATAGAAAATCTCATATAGAAAATGTGCACCTGCGTTTTCATTCGCTCTGGCGGGTCTGCATGTCACCAGGCTTTTTACAATATAAGTCGTTAATGTCGCTGCCAGGATTGAAAATGAAATATTAAATTAAAGTCACGGAGTAAAGTATCTTGTCAGGCAGTCTTACAACACCTGGTGCACTGTATCGTATTGAAAATAACCATTAAGAATGAATGAATGGATGAATAAGTTCTATACAGCCATCTGTAAAGAAAAGCACCTCTTTGATGTTCGCTCCGTATTGTCACCTGTCAGTGTAGTACATGGGCGTAAATTATGTTCCCCTCCCAATAATTATGGGGGACACCAATAATCAAAACCAGCCAATACAACACCCTGGATCCCGCTCATCCCCCCAACCAACCCGAAGGTTTGCCCTTGGTGCAGAATGCCTCTTTTAGGGGAGGAGGAGGGGGGGGGGGTGCTGTTTCGGTACGTCGGGGTCGGAAAAGATGCCGTTTAGCACTACGTGCCGTGCGGTGTCAGCAGTGAGATAGTGTGCATTAGTGGTTAGTACTTCAATGTTGTGAGAAAGCGACCAGGGGCGTTGTATTTTCCCATGAAACCCACAACCGGGACTGAAGTGCTTTTTTAGCTGGTGTTTTTCATGATATACTTTGATATAAATGTTGCATTTGTAACATTTTTGCTATAGGTAATGCATGCATTAAATTTGACCCATACAGTGTTGGGGGAGTTACATACAAAAGTAATCCATTACAGACAGAGGTGGAAAGTTCAGGTCCAGAATGTTCAGATCCAGATCAAGGGTTTGTAACAACCAACCAGTTAAGTGCTCTGTGAATGTGACTCTTTATAATCAACTGGTTGGTTGTTACAAAATCTTGTTCTGAATTTTGTATTTTCTGGACCTGAACTTTCCGCTTTTGCCTGTAATGGATTACTTTAGTGAGTAACTGCCCCAACACTGTACATACCCGTTATTTACGTATTTAGTTATATGGATGTTTACTGTTTGCTTACCAGATTCCCCAATAATTTGTTCTTGACTGATAACTTTAGAAAACAATTAAAGATGATTGGGTGGCACATGTTTAGGTTCTGCCAGCAGACAACTTGAGGATAAAACACATTGAGATTTGAGAGGACCAGTCAAGGCAGAGTCAGATTAAGTTCAAGGGCACCTGAATTGTGCTGTAGTGACACTGGGTGTTTGACCTCTGAACTGGAAAGGATTCATGGAATGGAACATAGCTTAATTGAAAGATCAAATGAAGTGAAAGACTGTATGGCCACAACCCGGGTCTGTGTGTTCACTGTTACTGTTAGTATATAAAAATAAAGATTTTGTTTTTATGAATTTCATAGACTGTCACGAGGCACATTTAGGTGGTTTTTATGGACTGGACCTTGATGAAGCTGGTTAGCTGAAGCGTGTTTAGGTCTTTTACCATGCAGTTTTTTTTATTGGTTCAATTAAAACTTCTTTGGAGAAGTACGAGGGACGTCCAGTAGACTGTATTTCTCTTCGCAGTTGCTGATCTGTTCTCCAGCTGAATATCTGTGCTGTAGGCCGGCGTGTCTGTTAGTGGCCACATTGCTGTTCTGGAGTTCCACATTTTACATCGGATTGCTTTCGGTGATCCTTTGCATAAAAGGGAATGTGTACATTGTGGTGTGTAGCGCGGTAGCTTAGGTATCATAGCCAGCCCATATCCAGAATGTTATGGGTTCAGATATCCTTGGCTGACAGATCACTGTTGGGTTTTCGGGCAGGGTTCTTAACCTCTCCCTGACCCCAAGCTGTCTCCCTTGTGTAAAGAAAAGCTTCTGCCAAATAAATGAATTTAATGTACTTGTATATGACATCAAGTCCCAAAATTGTTTATGGCATTTATAAACAAGATATACATATGTATATACGTATGTGTGTGTCTTTGTATGTATTTTCTTACAGTACCAGTTATGTTTATACTGTATGCATGAACACTGCTTTAGGATAGAGTTTGGATTTCATGCTGTTATTTATGCTCGGTGCCAAAGCAGAATTTGCTTCACTGCTTCACTTTGTTTCACTGCGCATCCAGGGCCTTTTGACCTTTCCCCTGGTTAGCTCAAGTCCTTTAGCGAGGAACTCATTGTCCCAACCGGACCTTGAAGTGGGAGGTTCGTTTGGACTGCTTTGCGCTTGTGAGGCTTTACCGTCACAAAGCGCAGATCTTTCCTCTTCCCTTATAATACACACACAGATAATAACAAGGCCAGAAGCCTTCGGGGACAGTCAGCACTGTCTGGACCCAAAGCTGGCTGAGCTTTCTGTTCCCCTCTCTTTGAAATCAATAAAAACACCTTCTAATGCTCTGAGTGATGCGTCACACTGGATCTTACTTTTAATGAAGTCTTTTGAGGCCTTGTGATGTTTTTGTCCTTATTTTAATCATTCCTCATTATCTGTTTCACTGAATCCTTGGCTGCCTGAAGTCCTCATTATGTCTTTTTGGAACAGTTTCCCAGTTATTTATTTAGTTATTTTTGGCAGCAGATTTTGGCCATTTTCATGGCAGCTGACAGTTCCATTCGAAACATGACCCATGTGAGTGGCTGCACACACCGAACTTGACTGCTGACTTACTACTGTATATTTATTTAATTTCTCTTATTTCACATTTCCTTTTGTCCGGTACTGAATCATCCTTTGTCCAGTGATGCTTCATGCAGATGGTTTTCCAAGGAACGTGAAATGACCTGTCCAATGTTGCCTTTCTTGAGAGGTGGGTGTAACACCTAAGACTGTGTACTCTTTATCCCCACTGGGACTGCATAGAAGGCCAGGATGGATAGGTCGGGCCTTTAGATGCCTGTTTAGTCTAGGCTCGGCTTATCAGGATATCTTGTGGAGTGACAGAAGTTCACGATGGTGTATTCAGTGTTTTCTCCCAGACCCTGGCAGTTAAACGGTTATTGGGATGTTTCCTTTTTTTCTTAGAGCTAATAGTGTCAGTGAAGTATCCAAGCTATTCATTAATGAAATTTTCATCATCAGTATGTCCAAATGTTTCCGAGCTGAATGTTTACCTCCTGGGTACTGTAACATCATAGAGTTTGACTGTGAAAAGCCCCCGAATGTTGGGTTTTATAATTAGGTGCCTGGCTGTGGGTATTTCTGTCGCTGTTAGCTGTTCGTATGCTGTCAGTTTATGCGGGTTTGACAGAACTGCCTGCCATTTACCATATATTTCACAAATTCGTCGTCTTGATATGGGGAATCAGCAGGCATCTATTTGCCTCTTAATAACAGCCGACATGTGACCATGTTCAGAGTGTCATTTGATTTATGCAGGCGGAGCCCCACATTTGCTTGACTCCAAGCCACCTTTTCTGTGTCCTTACAATCGATCAGACTTGCTTTGTCTGCTGGATGTCAGCCATCTGATTATGAGGTTACTCTGCAAATATTGCAGCATTGCCTGTAGCCTCTAAACCAAGCTTAGGTTTCGCGTTTCGTCAGTGAAATGCTGGTTTTAGCAGTGTTTTCCCATTGTTCCTTTATTGTTTTAAATGCAGATTGGCAAAAAGTAGCATTGCATTTGTGTTTCATTTCGCTCATGTTACATGCTTTGTTGTGCATTACGTTCCTTGTTGATAGTTCCTAACTTGATTAGCATACAAACTTTCGAACAATTGCAGCACTTTGTCACTTTTGTCACTACCTATCGGTTTTGAACAAAAAAAAACTCAAATACGTTTCTGAGTTACAGAAATTTAGCGAAGTGCTTTATTGGGAAATTTTAAAGAGCAGCTTTCAGAATGACCTTTTTCAGCTAAACGTTGTGAGTTAGGGTGCTAATTATGGCGGAAGGTTTAAGATGCATTTGAACCTGAGCAAACTGATGCTGGGCTGCCAGCCGTCACGGCAAATCGATATTATTCCATTACAAACCTAAAATTATCGACATCAAAAACATTGAGGTAGTTTGCAAACCCTACAGACTATTTACAAGGTAATAAAACCATTACAGACATGTAAATGCGTGTTCATGCGTGTGTGGACTTGTCTCGTGTTGAAAATCTCATGCCGGTCAGCTGACCAAAGTCGCCCACCCTGCTGATATGGTGGCTGTATTGTTGTGCAAAGATGGGAGGTGTCGCCCAGTATCTGAAAGCCAGTTCACAGTAGTGAACCTAGTGGAGTGAGGTGCTGTGCTGATTATTTCTTGTGAGTTCTGGGCATGGGAACGATCATCCCACAACTGTTTTCAGGTTGGCTGCCAGCCAATGACTGAACTCAGGCTTGCAAGAGCAGACTGCATCTCCCTTCCGGTTGTTCTTATCTTGCTCCCCACTTCCGTTTTCACGCTCAGCCAGTGGTAATACCAGCTTCAGGTCCTGTCAGTGAAATTCGCAGTGTGGTTCTCAAGTGTTATGGTACTGCTTTGGGCCTAATTAAGGTGACCACTTAATACCTGTCAGAAGGGACACTGTGAGCTATGACAGGGTTTCGAGTAGAAGGACCCAGATTTCACTTAAGCGCCGAGTTCTTGCTGTGTGCTGATTGGTCAGTCTCCTATAATCATGCATGTGTCATTAATGTTAATGGGGAAACAGGTGGACGGTCTTTCAGTCAAGGAAACAGACCAGTAAGAGTACAAAACTGATTTTTTTTTCCAGCTCTTTATGAAAAGATTGATCAATGTACTGAATGATTAAAGTGCCATTAAATATAATGCTTGAGGCATTTTTGTCGATTTGTTATTTGTTTATTGAGTCTTATTTATGTCATTGGCTTCACTGAATTAAAATGTCTTATACTAGTATGTATGTCATGGTGCATTTTAGTGCAACCTGAAGAGAACCTCGTATCTGGGGTGTGAATCATGTTGTCAGTTACTTTGGGGGGGGGGGGGGGTGTAGTGAATCAGGCTTACTTGCAATATGGCAACCTGTCATAACGGGACAATAAAAATGAATGAATTAGTAAACGGTGGATGAAATCACCCACTGCTCTTCTAAATGTTTGCTCAATCTAGAACCTGGTGAAGCTGGTGCTTATTGGAATATTTTCACCAGGTACTTTATTTCAGCTCATGCATGAAATATTAACTGCTACCGAGTCATAGCCAGCAAGCTGAAGGGAAGCTGTGGCTTGTATATGTGTGTGCGTGTGTGTTTTCTGTGTGGTTTGGTTTGTTTGGGCACCTTTATTTCTTCTGCCTTTTTGCAGATTTTGCTCAGGATGGCAGATAGTGCACAGTGTACAGGGAGCTCAGCCATATGTTGTGGTTAAAAGGCATTTTAGTCAGCATTGATCATATCTTTCTAACACTAGAGTGTGCTGCTGATGGCAGCAATGGCCATAGATTTACAGCTGCAAACTGCTTATTTTGTTATTCTTTAATAGTTGGACGTGAAAAGTAGATGAACCACAATCGAAAGCTAAATGCGGAGTTCCTGTGGGGTTGGTACTTTTTTTTATAAGCACAGCGTTGGGTGTGCCACTGAACTGCAAAATGTACTATTTAAGATGCTTTGAGTTGATGGCAGCTCCATTAGAAATTTGTTCAGAATTTCTGGTCAATCATATATAGATGGTTTATCTGTTTCTCAGCTGATGGGTGTCAACCAAAAAGTGGGTCATGGGACCAATATCAGTGGGTTGCAGAGTGTGTGGTCGGCACATCGTACTGCCTGCACCCCTCCTCCCAAGAATATTGTTTCTGTATATTATTGTTGTATTTTTTTTCTCTTGTTTTTCTCGTTTGAGTTGTGAATTAAGGACCGGGGAAAAATATGAGTCCCGAGGCAAAACCAGATGTAAACCACTGATCAAAGACATATATTCAAAACATGTCTTCACCTTGTCATGAATGCTTTTGAGGCCTATGTGATGGAAAGGGTTTAGTTTTTGCCTCAAGCTCTGACCGTTGGCCCTTCTTCTCTTCACAGCCAACCTAACCGGCCATGTGGAGAAGGTTGGAAACGAGAACTTTGAGCTGCTTAAGGTGCTAGGCACCGGAGGTGAGTTGTTGCACAAAAGGACGTGACTGGCTGTGTGATGGTCTCTGCGTGACTGTCTTTCAGAAATTTAGATTGAAATCAATGTGTGATGATATCCAGAGAGCATCCCAGTATTTATAACTGCTCAGTGATTCCCATTGTACTTATTTTATTATATTGTACAGTGCATATTGTATTTACTCCGACATTCCTTGAACTGCACTCTTGCAATTTATATACATTTATTGACCATACGTTCATATTGTATGTCAATGAGAGCCACTGACAAATTCTTTGTATGTCTGGACATTCTTGGCTAATAAACCCAGTTCTGATTCGGAACAGTTTCCTGTTGACATTCTCCCCATCAGCCTATGGGAAGGTGTTCCTGGTGCGCAAGGTCAGCGGCCATGATGTAGGCCAGCTGTACGCCATGAAGGTGCTGAAGAAAGCCACCATCGTGCAGAAGGCCAAGACGAGGGAGCACACGCTTACGGAGCGGCAGGTTCTGGAGCACATCCGCCAGTCACCCTTCCTCGTCACTCTGCACTACGCCTTCCAGACTGACACCCGGCTACACCTCATCCTAGGTCTGGCCGCCTCTCAGCGTCATGCTTTTACGCTCATAATTACTGAAGTTCTCCATCGGTGTTTACAATGATTTGCGGCAATTTCTAGGCTTTGATTATATTTTGAATATTTTAGAATGACATTAAATCATCGCAGACCGAATATCACGTAAGTTTTGTGATTGATGCTTCTACACTGTAGGCTCTGTCTGCGATTTTCCTGTGTATGTTTGTCGAAGTGAGATCTTAACCGTTTTTTGCAGATACTGAGCTACCCGGGTAATGATAGGGACAATGGCCTTAACTGCACTCGCCTAATTTTGGTGACCTTGGCTTGGCCGTGTGCCACGTCTGATGGGGGCGTTTTTTTTGTAGCGGTTCGGTAGCTTTTCATGCATGTGCTTGACGCTGGACGGAACACCGTGTTGTACGTTCATGCCAGGCTGCCGTTGCAGATTACGTTAATGGAGGGGAGCTGTTCACCCACCTGGTGCAGAGACTTCGATTTAAGGAGCAGGAGGTGGCGCTGTACAGCGGTGAGATCGTGCTGGCCTTGGAGCACCTGCACCAGGTACGGGTGCTTTCAAAGGCGGGGGGGTCGGGGGTGGCCAGGTGGGGGAAACCGTTATATTGTTGTTAAATGCGAAAGCAACTGCAATAAATAACAAAAAATACAAAATGTCTGCATGTTGTGTTTTAACAGAAAAATAAGATCGGATATAAATCAGCCTGATTTGAAATAAAACTCATCTAGTAAAATAGTGCTCATACATAAAAATGGTGACTTCATAGTATTAGAAAGGCATTAATCCGCCGCCACATCTGTTAAGTGGTCATGTTGCAGTGTTAGTTGAGACTTAGCTCCTCATGGACGATCCCATCAGATCTATTTATGAGTAGAAACGGAATATGAGGAAGGTGAAAACTTTTACTTTAATCACTACTTGTTATAATATTGTCCCAAGAAGAAAGAGAACCAAAATATGCTAAGTTTACAAGTGTGTATATTAATGCCTGCTTATCTACTTCCATAGGTGTGAGAAGTGACATTTTGTGTTTACATTTACATGTATTTATTTAGCAGAAGTTTGTCTCCAAAGTGAAGTCCAAGTGAGACAGTTCAACATTTTATTTCACTATCCACTGATCTAATACTAGATGCAGCATAAAGTGTATTTATCGTTTTCCGCTTAACCCTGAATTCTGTCTCCTTTGGCTCCTGTTTACACAATGAGAAATGAAACATGGGCCTTAAATGGGAACATTTAAAAGGTGCGATGAAATCATCCCTGAAAACACGGAGAGGCGTGTTGACATTTAAGTGGTAGATAGTTCCTTTTGTTTGTGATATCTAGCTTCTCCACTGCAGACGAACTTGAGGAGAAGGCATTTAAATACTAGAACTCGTGGCCATACTGTAAGTGGAAATAAGCTGGCGAACATTTTTAAATGAATTTGAGGAAGCACTTCTTTACACAGCGTGTAGTCAGAGTATGGAATAGTCTTCCTGTTAGTGTAGCACAAGCTAAAACCCTGGGTTCCTTTAAATCGGAGCTGGAGAAGATTTTATCAACTCTGAGCTATTAGTTAAGTTCTCCCCAAATGAGCTTGATGGGCCAAATGGCCTCCTCTCGTTTGTAAATTTCTTATGGTCTTATGTTCTTATGAGTAAAGAGGGTGCAGGATCAGATCGGAATACTGTTTGATGCTGGAAAAAGACTTGGTACTACTAAGACTTGGTAATGAGCAAAGTTTGATGACACATTATTATGGATAAAATTTTGTCTTTCATCCTTCCATCTGCTTATCTTCTTATTTCCTATCCTGGTCTGGCTCACAGGGGGGCTGTGGTCTATCAGAAGCAGCATAGGGCACAAGGCTGTGATACACCCTGGATCAATGGTTAGCAGTTTAGAGACACGAATTAGCTATATCTTTGGGCTGCATGAAGATCCCAGCAGTCTTGCTAACTCGCCTCCCAAGAGTGAACTTGGGACGAATCATGGGACTCTTCTCATTAGTGAAGATGATACCGATGCATCCTTAATATTTGGGGCAGAGCAAGAGTGACAACCGGGGATTTTTACCATTCTTAGTACTTCTGCTCTTTGTACTTTGGCGATGAAAGATGACGTCAAACAGGTACGCGAGAACACGAGACCCATCAAGTATTCATATTTATAAGCATCCAGGGAGAACTTGCTTCTTCACACATACGGAATGGAGAAGGGATTCACATCTGCAACCCTGGGGGTGAGGGACAGCAGTGCTCCCACTCAGCTGCCAGGATTTTGATTCTGTGTTATATTTTTTAACATTATTTATATTGTACATATATAGGCATTTATTTTTATACATATAAGCAGAACAGTGTGCTAAATAACACAAATTTACCAGTGCTTATTTTACTTGAGATCAAAGGTATCGATTTCTTCACTCAACCTCCCCATAAATTATGTTAGCATCTTTTGCCAGTAGGTGGCAGTAAAATGCTTTATATAGTGTTTATGTCTTATTTCAGAATGCTTAACGGGAGCTTCTGATTCTTGGTCACTTACACTCATTGAATATAATTAATTATGATAATCTTGTCCATTATTAGAAATCTCCGTGGAGTCTGTTCACGATAACAGAAGCTCTGTTTGGCCAACTTACTTCAGATATTAGGCAGCATATTGCCGTTGCGGTTCCTCTCTCTGTGGGTGCTGTTTGTGTAATATCCGAATATGCAATCTGTTGCTGGTATCGAAATCAAATTCAGCATATATTTGTCATGCAACAATAACATTTCTCAGTTTCAGCGTTTGGTGTTGTCTTTGCTCTGTTCTGTCAGGTTTATATGATTTGCAAATCACTGCATTTTGTATTTATCTGCATTTTACACCATGTCCCAACTTTTTTGGAAACGAGGTTGTATTTAAATTGTTGTATGAATCCTTCATGAATTCCTCTTCGTTTGCGTGTGCTGATTGTGCAATGTTTGTTCAATATAAAACGGTTCGTGAAAATCAGAAGGTTAGGAATCTGTACTCCAGAGGTGGAAATTTCAGGTCCAGAAATCCTTTTTTTTTTTCAACCAACTAGTATAAAGATTCACAGTCACAGTTCCATTATCAACCTAAAATTAGCTACATCCAAAGCGTTGGGGTAGTTTGCAGACCCTACAGCCTATTTACACGGTAATGAAACTGTTATATATTCCATGTTATATTCCTTCTTCAGCTGGGTATTGTCTACCGAGATCTGAAACTGGAGAATATTTTACTGGACTCAAATGGCCACATTGTGCTAACAGACTTTGGGCTCAGCAAAGAGTTTGATGAGGTAAGTGGAAGCTCAGATACTTTGCCCAGCAGGACCCGTGTGGACGAATTGAATTGAGAATTATGTGTTACTGTAATGAGAAAAAATATGAGCTGTCATCTCTGACAGATTGCATTGAAATATGTTCAAACACATTATGAACAGTGTTTGTATTTTTTGTTTGTTTTTTGATACGTCGGATCTCCGTCAGCTTATGCCCTCTGTAAATGAAAGGTCTCTTTTCATGCATGCTGTTTGGCTCCATCTGGGTGTGGTGTGTTTAGATGATTGCTGCAGAACTGCATTTAGGCTCTTGTGCAACTCATCAGTCAGAGCTAGACTGTGTAAAAACAAGCATTGAGGACTGAGCCGTATTCAATAGAATACGGGCCATATATTCACAATAATTTTTTTAAAAATGATATGCCTTTAGAATGAAGTATATAATTTAACAATAATTGTAGTCTAGTATATTTATTACGATGATTAGTTTCTTCAGGTGCCTACTGATTTTGATATTTTTAATTCACAGACTTGAGTTAATGGATCTTTGTTCTGTGTGTGTGTGTGTGTGTGTGTGTGTGTGTGTGTTGTCGTTCAGGTCAAAAGGACATACTCCATCTGTGGAACTATAGAGTATATGGCTCCTGAGATTGTGGAAGGGGGTGAAGCTGGCCATGATAAGGTAAAAGTGGGCTGCATCTCCAGCTCCTCTGGTGATCTTCTGCCTAGTGCCTAGTTTTTGTGGCTTGACTTGTCCTCTGCTGGGTGCCAGGCGGTGGACTGGTGGAGCCTGGGGGTGCTGATGTACGAGCTCATGACGGGGGGGTCCCCCTTCACCGTGGACGGACGTGAGAACTCTCACACTGAGATTTCCCGGTAAGTACAGAAACCCCAGTACATCTGCAAGGGTTCCGTTCTGAAGATTGCCGCAAACGTGAAAATTCACGAAAAATGCTCGGCCACCCCTAACCTCAATCCAAAACAGTCTGCTAGCCTGAACGAACACAAAACATCTGTTTATTATCAATTTCTAAACAAACAGTACTCTATACTTTGCACGTTAAAATGCCTTCTTATCTAGACATTTATACATTACACAGGCCATCTAAGTTACCCCCTGTATGTACAAAGTTACTATACTGTATGCACTGGGAGCACTACTGTATGCACTGGGAGCACTACTGTATGCACTAGGTGCACTACTGTATGCACTGGGTGCGCCACTGTATGCACTGGGAGCACTACTGTATGCACTGGGAGCACTACTGTATGCACTGGGAGCAGTACGTCTTGGAATCATTATTAAAAATGCAAAATTACCGGCACTGAAATTACCGACATTCTTCACTGGGATGTTCAGTGTGCCCTCTAATTTTTCCTTCAGTCGGCGTTCTCAGTATGTTTATCTCTGAAGTGCCTCTTTTCTCAACTCACTAAGGAGGATACTAAAGAGAGACCCCCCATTCCCAAAAGAGATGGGATCCCTAGCCAAAGACATCATCCAAAGACTGCTCACCAAAGACCCCCAGAAAAGGCTGGGGGCCGGTGGGGCAGCCAGTGTGAAGGGGCATCCTTTTTACCAGGTGAAATGTTTATTTTATTGTACCAAATTTGAAACCACTAGCAAATGATATGTTAGCATATGATTAGCCTATCTTAATGTGCCAAATCCCGTTAATGGTTTTTAGGACACCAGTCAACTTCTCAGTATACTGTAATAAACAATTTCCCTTGCAATAAGCTTTTTTTCTGTTAATCTGATCATTTTTAAACTGCTTTATACATTTAAACTGTCTCACTAATTGATGGACTCTCACTATGAGCACAGTTTCTTCCCTTGCTTTAATTAAAACACGCTAATTATCCTCACGTTTTTCTCCTTACTTGCTTTTTGGTTCCTCTCCTCTGTTGTCCTTTGGGATTCTGTTCCATGCACCTAGATGCATAATTCTCATTGGCCCATAAAGCTTTATTTGCATTTTACACTTTGTATTTGTGGTCTTTCCATTGTATTCCATTTAATTTAACATTGTAGGGGTTGAAGGATGTCAGTTATAGAGATACAGTGGCCTTCCTGCGTAATTTAGATTCCCCCAAACACCAATGCCAGTTAAATGTCTGGACACATGTTGGTTTATTTGCACATTCAGCTTTTGTAACCACTTGTCCTATTCAGGGTCATGAGGGTCTGAAGCCCAAGGGGGGGGGGACTCATTATGAGGTGCACACACCATTCAGTCACACCTGCACACCTATGGGTAATTTGGTATCTCTAATTAGATTCAGTATGTTTTTGGACTCCATCCAAGCATCCAGGGATGCTTTTCCAGCAGGTCGCACATACATTATATCCTTAGCACTTTTTGGCCACTTTTCCTTCTCGTTGATCAGACTCCTCCCACAACTTTTCTACTGTGCTGAGGTCTGGTGGCCAGGTCATGTGATGCGACACTGTCACTCTCCTTTATAGGCAGCTTGGCGTGTCCAGACTTTTAACTATACTTTGAAAAGAAAATTAAATAATTCATGGTCTCCCATATACACAAGTACCCTTTAGTATGTGAACAGCTGTGTTCCTGCCTCTGGTACCATTGCTGTGTGCAGGTTACGGCTGGGTAGAGGTTAAGGTCGTCATGTTGGGATTAGAGTTTTCCCCAGAGAACTGAATGGAGAGTCCCCACAAAGATATACCTCTGTGTGTGCATGCATGTGTGTTTGCCCTACACACAAACCCTCGTGACATTTCCCAAACATGATTTTCTAGTCACATGGTTGTGTTTCTCTTCAGCTTTGCCTTCAACTCTTTTAATATTAGCAATCTTTCTATTAGCCACCTTGATATTAGCTGTCTTTATGTTAGCTATCTTTATATGAGCTCCCTTAGTATTAGCCATCTTTCTATTACCTATTTTTCTGTAAATTTTCTTTATACTAGCTGTCTTTATATATCTATCTTTCTGTTAGCTATCTTTATGTTAGCTAACTTTATATTAGCTATCTTTCTATTAGCTACCTTTATATTAGCTATGTAGCTCTGTATTCATTGTCTTTATATTAGCATCAGAAATGAGGATTTTGACAGGACGTCTCACTTTTGTCACTGCAGAAGATTAACTGGGAGGATTTGGCTGCTAAGAAGGTTCCGGCACCATTCAAGCCAGTTGTCCGGGACGAGCTGGATGTCAGCAACTTTGCGCTGGAATTCACAGAGATGGATGCCATGTACTCCCCCGCGGACCTGCCTCTGAGCTGCGACCACATCTTCCAAGTGGGTGACATCACCAGTCATCTGTGGCTCTGGTGCTACAGATGTCGGCCGTTGTGTGTGTGAGCGCATTGAAACGGGGTCTCTAGGTCAGTCTGTAGAGGGCAGTGTGTACACAGCTTTGTTTCTGCGTGTGCTTTAACTAGGAAATGCAGAGCTTTTCAGGCAGGTAATTTGAACCGGCAATTCATTTTCTATATATCAATAAATCTATGCGCTGGCGTTGGAATTGATGCAAATTGGTATGTAATTATGTCATTGTGCGTATTGCACATGGGCATACGATGTGCGCCGTCCATTTTAATGAGGTCGCAGCCCCGTACTGTGACCTCCCGTCACCTGTAGATGCCGCCCAGCTCAGTGCCAAATCGGGGTCTGATTGCTTTTTCGCTCCTTGACTTCTCCTGATCAATAGATCTGCTGTGGAGAGGCATCATGAAATGAAAGAGCTCAGTCCGCTGGAACCACAGAGTCTGACTTCATTATTTCTGCTGCGTTTGATTGCTGCACTTCACATCTGCTTTTTTTTCTTCTATTACGCCCCCTTACGCCGACATCCAAATATATATATTTTTTTTTTGCGAACATTGCAATTACAAGGAGGGCGTCCGCGATGGCAACTTTTCACACGGGTGCTCTCTCTCTCTCTCTCTCTCCGCCTTCACAAAGCCAGCCGACTGAATCGCGGCCCATCGCCGACTCAAAGCCGGCTAATCAGACGCTGAAGCGGAGCAATTAGGAGCATCTCCTCCTCGGCTGTGCCCCGCTCGCTCCCCGCAGCTGTCTAAAGGGGCCGGGGGGGGGCGTCACTGCCGCCCCCCGAATCAAAGGCCCGACATATACACACAGCTGGGAAAACACGGCGATGGGGAGCGTCAGAAAGAGGGCGGCATTGTAACCCCAGATGGACAACGAATGCGGCCCTTTGAAGGCGCTGCGCGTGAAGCCGTCTCGAGGGGCCCGGCTAGCTCGGCTCGTTAGCTCATTTCTTGGGACTTTTGTGAGCCTCCTTGTGTCACATGCTGTAGCTTCTGGGTGTTTTTCTCCCCCCGTTTCTTCTTGATGATCACGTAACTGTGTCAGCATGATAAAATATAGGCCTTCCACCGAGAGCTTTAACTCTTTGCTTTATGGCGTCTGTGTCAAATTGTGTTAACGACATGAAATTATGTTGCATGATGAATTTTTAATTAGTGAGAAATTGGTCATGGGATGATAAATTGAATAACTATTGAGCCTAGGTGGGAAGAACATACTTTGATGACACTTTAAACATGGTGGATGTTTATTACTCCAAAACAACATAAACTATTATAAACAGCAGATGAGTCAGCAGAATGGCTGCCGCGTCATGCTGGTCTCATGCTCCGATCTTGCTCATCCCCAGTTTCCCCTCATCTCCTTGTGTTGTCCCCCGCAAAGGGCTACTCCTTCATGGCCCCCTCCATCCTCTTCAAGCGCAATGCCGTGGTGGATGACCCAGCCCAGCTGCAGGAAGGCTTAGAAAGGCCCGGTTCTGCTGCTTTGGCGCGCAGTGCCATGATGAAGGTAAGGGGGCGGGGATGGGCGCTGTAGGCCTAAGTTGTTCATGCAGACGTGTTTGTTTCAGTGCCTTTTACAAACTATAGCCTTCAAGTCAACTGAACAACAAAGGATATATAAAGGTAGTTAATATAAAGGTAGCTAAGAAAAGGATAGCTAATATAAAGGTAGCTAATATAAAGGTAGCTAAGAAAGGGATAGCTAATAAAAGCTAATATAAAGGTAGCTAATATAAAGGTAGTTAATATAAAGATAGCTAATATAAAGTTAGCTAATGAGAATATAGCTAATATAAATGTAGCTTATATAATCATAGCTGATATAAAGATAGATAATATAAAGACAGCCGGTATAAAGATAGCTAATATAAAGATAGGCAATAATAACATTACTAATATAAAGGTAGCTAATATAAAGATAGCTAATATAAAGTTATTTTCATATTTTTATACTTTATATTCAATACCTCTGTTCCCTTACCATCATTATAATTTTTGTTATTATATTGTACAGCTTGAACTCTCCACTATTTATTTTATTCCTTTGTTCTTTATTTTACTTCTACTTATCTGTTTTGCTTAATTTATGCTCTTTGTTCTTCTATGTTGTCTGTGAATGTAAGCAGCAATACTGCCAAAACAAATTCCTAGTACGTGATCAGTAAAGTGAATTCTGATTCCGATTCTGATAATGCAAAGACAGCTAATATAAAAAAGGTAACACTGAAGAGGAAGACAGCTGTGTGACTGGAGAATCACGTAGGTTTGGTTTCTGTGTAGGACTCGCCGTTTTACGCCGCATATGACATGGACCTGAAGGAGAGCACCCTGGGGGAGGGGGGCTTCTCCATCTGCAGGCGATGCACCCACAGGAAGACCGGTCAGAGCTACGCTGTGAAGATTGTCAGCAAAAGGTGAGCCCTTACCCAGGGGTGGGGTCACCTCGGCCTCGGCCCATTTCTTGCTTTTTAACACCCTCCCCCCCCCACCACCACCACCTCCCCGGTTTATTCAAAGAATGGAATCTCAGACGCAGAAGGAGATCACAGCTCTGAAACTGTGCGATGGCCACCCCAACATCGTCAAGTGCTACGAGATATACCACGACCAGGTTGGTATTATGTGTGTGTGTGTGTGTGTGTGTGTGTGTGTGTGTGTGTGTGTGTGTGTGTGTGTCTGTGTGTGTGTCTGTGTGTGTCTGTGTGTGTTTTTGTGTTTTAAATGTGTTTTGGTTTTTTTGTGTTTATTGGACCTGATTGTGTGTGTGTGTGCATGTGTTGAATCTGTGTAGTCTGTATCTGCGCGCGCGCGTGTGTGTGTGTGTGTGTGTGTGTGTGTGTGTGTGTGTGTGTGTGTGTGTGTGTCCTGAGCAGCATCCTAGCAGGGCCTCCTCCAGGACTGATGAGGTGCACAGAGTCATTACTGACTCCTTTTCAAGCGCTTCAGCTTCCTTTATCCAGATCAAAGTGCCGCAGCCTTCGCCTCTTCCCACCATTGTCCTGATAGTAAGAGGTCTGACTGTGCTGCCGCTTCCCAGTACCTGCTCTTTAATGTACCTTCATCTCTGCTGGATTTCTTTGCTCTGTCTAGTTTAATTTATCAGCCCTTCGAAACAGAACAAAAATAGTGTGATTTTTTTTTTAATACTTAATAATAATACTTTATTTTTATTCTGATTCATTTTTGTGTTTGGTAAATGCTACTAATTATGGGATTCGTTATGCTTTGCGTTTTCATTTGAACAGCATGAGTTGTGATGTGGACATACGATTTAGTCTTAGAAGTGCCAATCTGGGTTTGGAAGGTACCGATCTTGGTCTGCATGATGCCGATCTGGGTGTGAAGCCACCGATCTGGGTCTGGATGGTGCCGATCTGAGTGTGGAAGATGCTGATCTGGCTTGGAAGTTGTGATCCGAGTCTGCTGTGTCCTGCCCCCCTTTTAGCTGCATACGTACCTGGTACTGGAACTGCTGCAGGGTGGCGAGCTTCTGGATCGGATCCGGCGCAAGCAGCTCTTCAGTGAGAGTGAGGCCAGCAGCATCATGCGGCGCCTGGTGTCAGCCGTCAGCCACATGCATGACGTCGGCGTGGTGCACCGCGATCTCAAGCCGGAGGTGGGCGGAGCTCCAGCACTGTAACGCCACGCTGCACACATGCAGATAACTTTCCCTGAGCTGCACGATTGGGGCTCTGCTCTAATTAGCTATTTTTTTCACTTTTTGAAGAAAATGAAAACAATGCCAAATCTTCACATTCTCTGGGGAGGTTCAGTTTAAATGGAAGTCTATCTATCTATCTATCTATCTATCTATCTATCTGTCTATCTGTCTGTCTGTCTATTTGTCTGTCTGTCTGTCTGTCTGTCTGTCTGTTTGTCGATATCATCTACTTATAGGTATATTTCTGTTTTTCTGAAAATACTGAATTAGTTGCGTAAAATGTTCTTTATTTCTAGAATCTGCTGTTTACTGACAACAGCGAGGCCTCAGAGATAAAGGTCATCGACTTTGGATTTGCCCGTCTGAAGCCCCCCGACAACCAGAAGCTGAAGACGCCTTGTTTCACGCTGCAGTACGCCGCCCCAGAAGTGCTCACACGCGACGGCTACGATGAATCATGTGACCTGTGGAGCCTGGGCGTCATCCTGGTGAGAATCGGGCAGGGGGCCAGTGCCAAGCCTGCTCCCTCCCTCTACAGCGCCGCAAAAAGACCACGGAGAGTTACCAAGGCAGTGGAGGAATATCTGCACGTGTACATTGATTTCAATATCAAAAATGAATATTCTAAAGAAGAATATCTCTATTTACATATTGGGTTGTCATACTTAAATATGCACAATAATAATTGCTGTATTCCAGTTCAGCAGATGATGTGCCTGTTTGGTAACGTTACTGATTCTGACTGTAATGTGTACAAATGTGGTTTGCATTCTTTTTTTTATTTCACGACGAGCTATAGATACGTCTTTGTACATGTGCAGGTGCAGGACACTGGATTACCCCATTTTTTGCTCTCTTTCACTCTTTGATGTCTGTTTGGCTCAGTGCCACTAGTAACAGTAACCCAGAATCTGATTCATATATCATACCCTTAATGTTAAAATACATGTAACAGATTACGCAATGCAAAGATAACCCCAATATCTGTTTGCTATGTAGACAAGAGTCATTGATTCAGGTATGGTTTTTAAAGGCTTTGTCTTTGCTGTGTTTCCTGGGAGTGAAGCATTCTGTGATGATTCTGATGACAAAATAATAAATGTTGGGATTCTGGCAGGCATTTTGCATAACCTGGGTCTGATAGAGCCACAGTTCTCCTGCTTGGCTGGTCCACAACACTCTGGTTCGCTGAGGTCTGTTCCATGTCACACCAGCCTCAGAGCTGTGCTTGAGTGACGCAGTGCAATGCTATGATTTAATGACCCAAGACTGTATATAGGTGAATTAGACAAGTGAGGCTCACAACAAGACCCCTGATTAGCCGCAGACAAAAATAACCCACAGTCACCAGAAGTGGACTACCTCCCAAAATTTTTTTGTTGGTTTATAGCCCCCCTCCCCTCGATGTGTACAAAAATGACCTGTTCTCTTTTTCTTGTGCTGCTTTCCATAGTACACCATGCTTTCTGGACAGGCACCCTTTCAGTGTCACCCTAAAAGCGTTGCCCCTACCTCTGCTGAGAAAATCATGCAGAAGATAAAACAGGGGGACTTTTCTTTTGAAGGAGAGGCATGGAGGAATGTATCCCAGCAGGCAAAGGACCTAATAAAAGGTGTGGAAAGGTCGGGATCATAAAAACATTAGATCATGTGTGAAGAGCTGATGCCTGATTGTACTGTGAGGCTGGGGATTTTTATCATTTTCTCCTCCCCCCACACAAAAGATCTCCTGACAGTTGACCCAGACAAGCGGATCAAAATGACCGGCCTGCAACTCAATGCCTGGCTCCAGGATGGCGGCCAGCTGTCTTCAAGCCCCCTCATGTCACCCACCATCTTGGGTTCTTCCGCTGCTGCTGTGCACACCTGTGTCAAAGCCACCTTCAATGTAAGACCACAGTCACAGAACGCGCATCACCTGTCACTCAAACAGGGAGGCCCTATCAGCACCCATAGCCCTCATCTTCTGAATCTGATTGGCTATAGGCCATCGTCAGCTGTTCTGTGAACTTTGGCATCTCAGTGGAATCGAGTCATTCCTGTCTGGTGCTCCCAGCTGTCTTGTCTGTCTTTCTGAACTGAACCATTAACTGACATTTTTTATTCCTCCCCTGATTTTAACAATAGTTATTTAAAAATTCTAAGGCATCTTTGTATTTCCCTTTAAAGTCTCATAAACCTTTTTTCACCCACTGCTGCAGGCTTTCAACAAGTGCAAACGTGAAGGCTTCTGTTTGCAAACAGTGGACAAGGCCCCACTAGCAAAGAGGAGGAGGATGAAGAATACCAGCACCAGCACAGAGACGCGGAGCAGCTCCAGTGACAGCTCGCGCTCCTCCTCATCCTCGCAAGATCACACCTTTTGTGGGGACACGTCCCGGCTGCTTGGTCGCGCCCTCTTCGCTCCCGCTCTAGGCATCAGTGAAGACCCTCCCAGCCCAGAGTAAACTCAAGGACATATACTCACAGGCTACACTTCGCCAAACAAACACACGCTCCGTCGAACAAACAGACATTCACAGGCCACAATCCTCCAAACACGCATTCCTCCAAACAAACAATCACAGGCCACAATCGTTCAAACAAACACACATTCCTCCAAACAAACAAATACTCACAGGCCACACTCTTCCAAACAAACACACGCTCCGTCGAACAAACAAATACTCACAGGCCACAATCCTCCAAACACACATTCCTCCAAACAAACAAATACTCACAGGCCACACTCTTCCAAACAAACACACGCTCCGTCAAACAAACAGACATTCACAGGCCACAATCCTCCAAACACGCATTCCTTCAAACAAACAAACAATCACAGGCCACAATCCTCCAAACAAACACACATTCCTCCAAACAAACAAATACTCACAGGCCACACTCTTCCAAACAAACACACGCTCCGTCAAACAAACAGACATTCACAGGCCACAATCCTCCAAACACGCATTCCTTCAAACAAACAAACAATCACAGGCCACAATCCTCCAAACAAACACACACTCAAAGGCTACACAAATACAAACTCACAACAAATTACAACTCCAGCTTCCATAGCAATAAAAAATGGGATTTGACTGGTTAAACTGTGAGCTTTGATGATGGAGTAGCAGACGAGCTCAAAGTGTCATGGATACTCATGGTGCACTGAGCTGTTCACTTTGAACTAACCAGCATGTTTCTACATGCGCACATTAAGTTTGTTTTGTGCGAGTGTATGAATCTTGTAATTTAATATTTTAACATGGAAGGTGACCCACTTTGCCCTGAATTATCCGAGACTGTTTTCACTTTTAGTCAGTAAACTGGAATACGTTTAGATTGGGCTTCACAATGTCTATTTATTAACGTGAAGTTGTGTTTTATGAAACCTCACGAAAATGCATTAATGGTCACACAGGCGCAATAGTTATGAAATAAACAGAATAATCTGATTTTTTACTTCTGATTTAGAAAAGCATTAAAATTTCGTTCACAGCTTTTATAGAGACCCGTGCATCTGCCGGGCTGCTTTTTAAACTGTATGCAGTTTATTTTTGGTTGCCACCCATGATTTGTTTCATGGCCATTTTCCATGACCTTGACCAAGGGTGATCATTTGAGACTTATTTTAAACTTTATTTAAGAAAAGCATGCAGTTCTCAGACATTTCCAGGTCTGAATGTAACCCTGGTGGCTGCAGAAACTTGGTTTGTTTGCGCAGAAGAACTTTGAGGCAGTAGTTAGTTGTGATCTGGGTGAAAACCAGAGCGGACTGATTAGAGGTGATAAAGTCAGCAAACATGGATGGGATTTCTGTAAAAAGTCCAGACTCTCCAGCCCGGCCTAAGATTCAGTGCTGTCCTCAAAGCAATTAAACTGAGTGACAAGTGACAATGCTGAGCATTATGTGAAATGTTCAGCCTGCTCCTTAGAGTTTATCCAGGGTTTGTGAGCCAGGAACACATCCCAGGAAGGAGGGGGCACGAAGCTGGGGAACACATTGGACTGGACGTCGCCCATTATTATAGTGACTTAAAGGAATATGATTGGCTATGGGGATATGGTGTCAAAAAATGTAGTTTCTGATTGGTAGCTGAGAAAGTCTAGCAATTTTGAATTGTTAAAACTTTTTAGCAGGATATATTGGGTGGTTGGATTGCAAATGTTGAGTTGTACTATTTGCAGATGAGGCTATCTGTGAATGTCAGCAATAAGCCTCACTGAGACCTGCTCATCTGCTCCTGAGACTGTTATCTGCTGAATGGTTTGTAAGCCAAGGTTCCAGTGTCTCGCTCTTCCTGCTTGCTACCGGTGACACGCCATGTTCTGACCCCATTTTGTGGGGTTTCCATTTACATGCTGAGAATTCAGCAGGAGACAATCAAAAATGTATATATTTTTAAAATCTGTTTCAGAGTTTGTCGTTATCTATGCCGCCCTCCGGCACAGCACTGTGTTTAAGAACTTCACCTCCGAGTTATGAAAAAGTATTAGTTATTTACGAATTTTTTTTTACATCGCTTTTGTGTTGAATGCTTTTAAAAAAATTTTTTGGGGAATGCGTGTAGTCTATAAAAAAAGCTTAGTGTTCCTTTTTGTGAATGTTCCAGGCATGTTACTGCGTTTTGAGTCTTTTTTTGTAGGATGATATCATGGCTCTTCTGGGTGTTGTCAGCGATGCGAGATGTTTGAAAGGCGGGAAAAACCCAGTGGCTCAAATACTGAATAGAGGAACTTCTTTCAAAGACTGGTTTGGGCTTATACCAGTGAAATCCAGTATTAATCGGTAAGATTCTGAAACCACGGTTTCTTGGCATTGTCTGTAAGCCAACAACTTATGTATCGCAAGAAACAACCTTGTAATGACATGGACATGAGTGGGACAGTTTCACAGTGCCAGTGTTTTTTTTGTCTGCACTGTAGTTGATCGAAGATTTCCTGGAATTTAAGAAAAAAAGAATCTATGTAAGACCTTTCTGCCTGTGAAAACTAAAACACATTAGTTCACCCATCCATACACCCATATTTCATAACTTTTTATCCTGCGCTGGGTCACAGTGAGGCAGGGCAGACCCTCAATGAGGCGCCAGGCCACCTCAGCACTTTTACTTAATGATTTAATAAACGTTAGAGCTGAAGAGAAACACGTGTCTCAGTGATTTCAAAGGTCAGCGATGAGGTTCAAGAAGCAGTTTTGAGCTTTATTTATATTGAACTTTTATATTCAACTCTATTTATTGCATATGAGTTTGCATTTACTTGCCAACCTGAGATGGATAGTAACATGACCGTTCCGATGTCAATCAGCAGCGCCTCCCTCTGGTGGGTTTATTGAGTGCACCTTCATTTCGCCTCGCTGTAGGCTTTCGCGGAAGCTTTCCTTTACTTCATATAGCAATAGAGACGGTCTAATGCTCATTTCACTGTTTTAAGAGACCTCACTGATTATTAACGAGTAACTGGAAGGCCTAAGGCATTAGGTTTGTGCGAATTTCATTTCAAGTACCAAACTGTTGTGCATTTCCAATAAACAACCAACAGGGGGTGCTGGATGAACTTGTATTTGCAAGTTCCACCAGGTTGGATGCGAGTTGGCATGAGGGCGGCTGTTCTGAGAAAAATTGGAGTTTAAGTTGTCCCCATTATTCATCATGCCATCAGCAGTGCTCACTGTGGAATATTGAAGTTTATATAATGCACAGAAAATTCTAACGAAAGAGGGAGGATGTCTAACCTAAGTAGTTGTGAGTATCTAACTAGGCTCGACATATTTTAAATTACTCATTGATATTAACTTACAACACATTGGGTATATGTACACAAATATGAAATTAAGTACCGTTTTTTTTTCCAAAAAGGTAACCCCTTTGTGTTAATTTTGTTTACGTTGTATCTGCTAAGCCATATTAATGAAAGTATGACTAGTTAAATCACTCTTATTTATTTAAACCTGAATGAAAAATTAACAATGGGAATGGATATATGTTACATGGGGAAAGATGTTACAGACGTCAAAAAAAAAACGTCTAAAATATTTTAATTGCATTTTCTATTGTTTTTGAGTCACGGGATATCAGACCCATGTGAACAGTTTATGGGTTATTTGGGTGAGAGTGAGTTGAATCAACTCATTTATGGCTGTAACTGACAGTATGTTATTGGGCTTGTGCCATTTGTGCTTGTATTTTGCTTCTTTTTCTTGGTAAAAAAAATGAACATTTGTGTTGTGATGTTCGCTTTTAAATGAGGTATTTAAGGGATGTTAAGGGCTTTAAAGTTAATATATAAGTTTATGTAAAAATGATATAGCTGTTTGTTGTACAATGGTTAATAAAATGGTCTTCGTTCTTATTCATAAATGATATTTTTCCTATCCCTTTATCACCGGTGTTTCTCAACCTGTTCCTCGAAGACCCCAGACGCTCCATGTTTTCGCTGTTTCCCAGCTCCTGGATGGATCAAAAACACGGACTGTCTGGGAGTCCCCGAGGACCGGGTTGAGAAACTGCTTAATCCCTAAAGAGTGTTGATGGGATAATTGAACAAAGTTCACCACTGTACCAACAGAGGGCACTCTACACTTACATCTGGCATTCTACAAACAGGGCATTAATTCTGTCTGGAATGTCAAGTGCCTTTTCCACAGCCTTCTTATGTTTGGGATTTTGTGTAATATATGTAGCAAAGCATTGCTTTTACCTAAAGACCTGGCAGCACAAATTACAGGTATTTCTGTGCTTTATTCTTTATTGTTGAGTGATTTTATTTATCTGTCAAAAGCTATTTTATTATTTTGACCTGGTATTCCTGCTTCTGGTCCTATGTTCATTTGAGATGTTGCAAAATAACCACATTTTATCTCTGATAGATGAGAGTTAACAATGCATTCACCTGCATCCTTATTAGGCATGTTTACTGCACTGACAACATGCAAAATTGCAGACATCCATCCATTTTCTATACCTGCTGGTTCTATTCAGGGTTGGAGGGGGTGGTCCAGAGCCTATCCTGAAAGCAATGGACGTAAGGCAGGGAATAACCCAGGGGGGACCAACTCACCACAGGGGGCAAGCACACCATTCATACTTACAGACAATTTGGTAACTCCATGTCACATTGGTGTGTTTTTGGACTGTGGGGGCAGACCAGAGTACACAGAGGAAACCCCATGACAACACTGGAGGAGAACAAACAAACACTATACACATATATCCAGGATGGAGACGCAAACCCCAGTCCCCAAGATGTGAGGCAAGAGGGCTAACCACTGCACCTACCTAATACTGCAGACATGATAACCACTGCACCACTGTACTACCCTATTACTGCAGACATGCTAACCACTGTGCCACTGTATTGCCCCATTACTGCAGACATGCTAACCACTGCACTACTGTATTGCCCTACTACTGCAGACATGCTAACCACTGCACCACTGTACTGCCTTATTACTGCAGACATGCTAACCACTGCACCACTGTATTGCCCTATTACTGCAGACATGCTAACTACTGCGCCACTGTGCTGCCCTACTACTGCAGACAGAGTATCTTAAATTGGCCTGCTTGAGACTGACATCAATTAGTGCTACTTGGTGGTTGGATTGCTGTTTGGGCACAGCAGTCAAAGAAAACTGAAAAGCGAGGTGTCACAATGTTGATGTACACTCTATTGGTTGCTTTCTTTTGTGAAATTCACCATAATAGGTATTAGCCAACTTCAAACTTATTAGAACGGTTCTGATCTACGGACCCACCCCTTTCAGTCTCTGAGGGGCTGATTGGTACATGAGTGAGTGGCAGGCTGGAGAGCCACTCAGGGTGCAGCTTTGAAATGCGGCATGAGGGAATGTGCTTGCTGTAAGGGGTGCGGGAAGAGTAGTGATAAAAGGTTAGGTGGTTGGGGCCCTGGACAAAGCTTTATTTGGTAGGCCGCGCTACAAAGAAAATTGATGATCATTTGACGTCGTCCGCAACGCGGGTCATTGGAGAGCCCTAGGTTACTGCCTGTCCTACCTACAGCTAGAGCTGGCTGGAAAGGGGCAGTCGTAGTGATCTGCCCTCTTCCACAGGAGCTCTGAGCTTTGCTACGTCAGCTTGACAACGTTTCCCGCATCCCTCTCATCACCCAGGCCCTCCTGACAGCCGACACCATTCAGGGCCACCAGAGAAGAGCCAGGCCACTGGAGCACTTCTGGGTGGGCTGCCCGCCAGCTTCCCGGGGGAGGAGACAATGTCTTATTAATTGACTGGGCGGTCCAGGCTGAGTGCTGGAATTTGGACGGCTTTGACTGGGACAGTGGGAAAGGTTCCTTCATATCCAAGGCAGCGTCTGATGCTGGCTGCAACTTTTTTTTTTTTTTTAATGATTGCTTTCAGTCAGATATTATAAATAAATGTAAATTTACATTGGATGGATGGATTAACCATGTCATTTACATACCTGACATTTTTCACTTTTAATTTTTGACCTCCAGTTCTACAGGCTAAATTGTTCCCATTTAACAGATGCCTCTGTTATATTACACCTGCTCTATTCCTGTCAACAATAAAACAAGCAGAGTAACCCCCCCCCCTCTCCTCCCCAGCCCCCCGGCATGGTTCCTGCTCACCCCCTCCCAGGTGTCCCTTGCCTAATCCCATTACTTGTCCTAATCAGCCGTAATGTCACAGCCATTGTGCTTACCAGAGCCGGCTCGACCCAACCATGTTTCAATTCATCTCCACAGTGTGGTCTCCATGGTAACTGCGGATACCCCATCCCACCCCTTGAAACCCCACGGGTCAAATGAAGAGGAGTATTTCTCCTGAGAGATGGTGGACCAGCAAAGCATGGGAATGCCGCCATTGCATCACAACCTCAAGGCAAACTAAACTTTGGGGTTAGTATTTTCACTCACTTTCACGGACGTACAATATTTAATGTGCAAAAACATTCAGTTATGCCTCCATGTACATATAATGGACCACAGAGCCTTGGTGTGCTGTCTGCTTTATGTAAGCTCTCCTTTTCTTGAATAAGATACTTACTTTGAGATGCATCTCACTGAACAGAACCACAGCGTTTGCAGTTGGAACTTTATTTGGGCATAAAAGTGGACCGAGGGCAGCATTTAGGTTTCTGTACAAGGGAAACCGGAGAAAAGAAAACTGGTGTCTTGGAAAGATGTACAAGGAACATCATGCTCCGCAGAGAAAAACATCCTGAGGCGTGAGAGACTGGGCTCCCCTCCCCCCCCCCCCCCCCCGCTTAAGCCCCGCCCTCCTCACAGCTAGTGCCACCAGAGGAGAGCCAGGGCAGCGAAGGAGCAGCTCTCCAGGACATTTGCTGGTATACCTGCCCACTTATCCTCTCTACTACTTTTCCTGTCAATAGTCCTGAACTGTCAAGTAAAAAGCTTGGAATGTAGCTTTGCAGGCCCATCTGCAGATGTTGTGGCCATGATGTCACTGCCGGGAATTAACTGATGACTGGTTAAAGACTCCTGCCCCCCCCCCCCCCCCCCCCCTCCCCGCATAGATCATCAGGACGGTAGAGGTAGACAGGACAGAATGATTGACCCGACCTCTAGGCCGGGCTGGGTCACCTCCATGTTTCCTGTGCTTTGTGAGCCACACAAAGCCGGCGGCCCTGCCAGTGACCGTCGGAGGGTCCAAGGCGGGTGGGCGGGGGAAGAGAAAGGCCGGAATTCCCCTTTCAGTCCACTCCAACCCTCCGAAAAAAAAAAAAAAAAAAGAGAGGAGAACCGGACCCCTGTGTCACGCCACTCTTCTGCCTGAAAGGACCAGAGCCTTTCAAGTGAGGCGTCTTCACAACAGCCGTGATAAAAGGGGAAAATTAAATTGTGTGCCGGCAAGTTATTGGTGCACCAGAACGGCCACTCTAGCGTGGTGAATTCTTCTCGAGGCTATGACACCGGCCGTCGGCGGTCTCCCTTTTACAGAGATGTTCTTGGCCCCTGAGCCCCTTGCTGGGATGAGCAGGTGAGGCTGCTGAACTGTTATATTGTGTGTGATACTGCAGAGCTCTGCTGAAGACCCTGTGTGTTGCTGAATGCGGGGATCCCACCTCCGTCGCTATGGCTGCCGGTCGATTTTACAGCATCGTGGACAGAGTAGAGTTTAAGTCAACACAACCGAGCTGTAATGCCAAGTGCACACTCATGCTTATACGGCCCACATCTTGGGGTCTGAAGTTTATAATTCAAGAGCAAGTTTCCAAAACTCACTCAATCCAGGGGTTGGGTTTTCAAGAACATTTGTGTGGACTTCTTCAGATTTTTAAAAAGTTCCTTCTTGGATTGCGTGAGGACTGAGATTTGTTTCCCGATACTGTAACATTTTAATCCAATTTCTTTCTTCCTTATGCATGATTTTCAGTCGTAGTGATGATAATGCATGGTTATGCAGTGGTTAGCACTGTCGCCTCACACCTCTGGGTTACATGTGTGTGGAGTTCGCATGTTCTCCCCATGTCATTGTGGGGTTCCCTCTGCGTACTCCAGTTTCCCCCCACAGTCCAAAAACATACTGAGGTTAATTGGAGTAACCAAATTGCCCATAGGTGTGAATGGTGTGTGTGTGTGTGTGTGTGTGTGTGTGTGTGTGTGTGTGTGTGTGTGTGAGTGAATGGTGTGTGAGTGTGCCCTGCGATGGGTTGGCGCCCCATCCTGACTCATTCCCTGCCTTGCACCCGTAGGCTCTGGACCCCCGTCACCCTGAATAGGACAAACGGGTACGGAATTTGGATGGTGATGATAATATCTGGAAATAATCTTTAATTTTTTTATACACACAGAATTGTGTATTTTTTTTTTACCCCAATGAAAAACATACTTTCCTATTATCTCTCAAGATGTTTCTGAATATCTGTCTTATTTCATCTCAAGTCTGAGGGGTTTGAAAAGAATCGCCACTCGCTCAAACTCCCTGGTTACCATGACAATGGTTCCTAGAGATTTAACTCTGAACAATTACTTATCTTTCTTTCCTTTCCTACTATTAATGATAATTGAATTTACCCTTGAGTAGAAACATGCATAGTGTTGTTTGTTAAACACACCGTTTTACAGTATGGTGTTTATGTTTCCACAAAAGGATGTGGATGTGTGTGCGGGGTCATTGCAGATGGATCTGTGAGGAGTTTGCGCGGTGGTTTTAGGGACAGTCACACACAAAGGAGGTGAAGTTTTGGCAGTAAGAGGAGGAGCGATAGAGTAAAGCCCATTTCGATTTCCAGCGAGCCTTTGTTGCTTAGAGACCTCTGCTCTCAAAGCCAGGTCTTTGGTCACCGGGCTAATTGAGTCTCAGGATGAAATCCAGCAAGGCCTGTTAATAGGAAATGTGTGTGTCTGTGTATTCGTGTATGGGGGTGGGGGGGGGATTCTGTGACATGGTATTGCAGGGAGGACTCTCAACATCTTCCTCATTTGCAATGCTAATGGACAGGAGACAGCTGTCGTCTTTCCTGGAACACGGTCTCTCCGAAAGGAGAAAACAGAGAGACAAAAGCTGGAACTAAATAGGTTTGCCTGTTTTCTTTGCTGGCCTTGCATGAGCGCCAGTCCTTGAGAGCATGAATTTCAATGGTGGGACTCATAAAAAGAGGAAAATAAAATGAACAAAAATATATAAATAATTGAATTATATGAAAACAAAGCGGAAAACAAATAGTAAAATGCGGGAAAAGTGGTTCTGGGCGTGGAACTGTTGCACCATTTAGTAGATGTTACATAAACAAAATGTGTGCCGTCTAAAAGTTAGTTGCATAAGCATAAGTTGTATTCTTGAATGAAAAGACTTATCCGTAATTCAAGTGGATAGATGCATGCATGTTTTAATGTTCTTATGCTTAGGTATAGTCATTCCTGAGCTTATTAAACTAAGTTCATCAAGCCAAGAGGGAGACTTTTTTTGCTCTAATCGATCCATGACGTGCAATAATAGTGGCTTGGCAATGTGACATGTATTCTATGATTATCATATTTCATAACTTTAGGAGACTTTCACTCTTCAAGACAGCAGACTTTTTATCAGTAGAGAAAGACAGGAGACTGAGCAGCCCCCCCGCTCTCTATAAAGCTCTTTTTTTTCCAACCTTGTCCTATTACCAATGGAAAGACCAAATGTCTCCTCGTGATGTGGTGTTTGTTAATTATATAATTTTACAGAGATAACAAATACCTATTTCTGCCCTCGAGGGCTTTGCATGGGTTATGCAAAAAATATATATTAAACAAAGCAGTGAAATGACCTTTCTCTGACCTCTGGTTCACTGGAACCGTGTAATTGTACCACATATGTTAAACAGGCTTTTGTTGTATGTACTTGAATTTCGCCAAATGTGATAGGCAGAGACAATAGACAGAGAAGCAGAGGGAGGGATGGTGGAACAAGTGCTAATTGCTATAGACTCCAGAGTGTACAGTCATATAAAAGAATTGGTGTTATACTGTACTACAAAGGCAAAACACAGCGACTGCATATTTTATCAGAAGTCAGTTATGAACCAAATCGGGTCTCTTAGGCTGTTCTATCTTGTGACAAAATATTTTACCTTAACTATGCTCGGTTGTAAAGCAGAGTGTGAAAACAGAGTGTGAAAACAGTGTGTTAAAACAGAGTGTTAAAACAGAGTGTTAAAATTACAAGAAATCCACCCTAAAACCAAGGCCCTTTTTCTCAGTTTCACTGTGAGCGTAGTTACTGTATTTTGTCTTTGAGAGGTAGCACACCCCTTGCTGGCATTATTTCCCAGACTTTTTTTTGGTTTCAGTAGCCCAAATCATCTACAGTATGGTGAGTGTCATCTAAAGTGGAGAAACGAAGCTCACAGAAGGTCTTGGAATGCCTGCTTAATTCAGTAAACATATTTAAAATTTATTGGTATTATAACAAACGTCATTACTTTATCATTTTCTTATGACACGTATATATCACATTAGATTTCACATTAGTAAAACATTCATTTCAAGTAGTAGGAAATTGAAACCCAAATTATAGTTCTTAAAAAGCTGTTCTAGAACATCAAACATTGCAATAATGTCTAGTACTAGCAAAATGGTAAGAACGACACTGAACGAGTCAGTCAAAATTACAAAACTAAATAATAAGAAAATGTCTGTGTGGCACATATGTGTAGATATGTTAAACATTGCTTGTTGATGGACTTTTGTAATGAAACCAATAAATTTGCGACATTTTCGCAGAATTAAACCAGTGCAATAGGAGATTTTCAGGATGGACAGATGACCTGGTGCAGTGAAAGTAGTTGTGAAACTGGGTAGCCAAAATGGATTGTTGTATTCAGTAAAAACTCTGTTAAAAAAGAATAGAAGGATACAGTCTATTAAATACTAGATGTGCAACCAGTTGAGGTCATCGTGATCTAGATTCTATCCTAGAAAGCAAAGTATACACAGTAAACTCCGGTCCATCAAAGGCCCCCTACAAAACACACATTCTCACTCTAAGGACAATGCATATTGACTTGATCATCTGAACTTTATATCCATTCACCACAGAGAAGAACCCAGAGAGAGTACCAGTTAAGGACAGGAACACAAGCGAAGTCACGTGCACAGAGACGGCACTAGGGCACTATTTGAATCCGCAACACCGGAGCTGTGAGGCCAGGAAGCTAGTGAATGGGCGACCCTGTCCGTCTCTGAGTGATTATGCCAAAAGTGCTCACTTCATCACAGGCCTGCTCACATTAAGCACCAGCACTTTCGGAAATAGCCTCAACTACCCAAGAATTACCCATATAGCATATGACCCTATTTGCTTTTTACAGTGAAAGGTAACTGATTTTATACGCTTTTTTTCTCAGGCCAAATTGTAATCAATGTGGCCATAAAAATGTACTGCTTACTTGGAGAGAAAGATATATTTTTAGATTTTATAGTGAATAGCAGGGCCAAGATGGCTCTGAGGTAAAAATTGGTGTATTTTTGCATGATATTATCTTTTGAAATAAATTCACGTTTATATTAAAATGATCTGAAATAAGTGGGTGAGTGTTATGGGCATAGAGTATAACATACTGTAAGGTTTTTTTGCAGATAGGGGTCAGAGTTTGAATCTTCTTCCTTGAATCTTATTCCAGTAACTGTGTGTATTGACTGCCAGAGGTGGAGAATTCAGGTGCAGGAAGTTAAGATTCGCATCAAGATTTCGTTTGAAGCAACCAATTGAATATAAACAATCATAGTCACAGAGAACTCAACTGGTTTGTGCCACTGGCTGCCACAGAGTTAAGATCGAGGATGCCAGATATGAATAAGCATAATAATAATAAGGCTTTAATGAGAGCATTTTGTTGAAAATATGGTTTCAGTTTTGAGTATTCTAGCATTTTCTATTAATGGCTTAGGCTTGATTGCCTTTGAATAGTTCTAGTTGGTTTTAGTGGAGCCCGAGTTACCCAAAGTCAGTTTTTAGGATGCAGTGAATATTGCGTGCCTTTAATTTGTAGTCTTTTATAGGCACTTTTCAAGGTGTGAATTTTTGAAAGGGAAAGTGTTTGAGAGTCACCCAGCATGAGGTTTGGACATTGGGGTGGTTCTATATTCCTTTTCACTGGGTTTCCAACAGGAGAAGAAGACATAATTTGATAACAGGTGAAATGAAAAGGGAAGTTTTCGTGTTCTAGTCTTAGTCAAGGAAAAATCATAACCAAGACAGGATAGCCATAAGCTTGTCAGGGCCTCGGGAGGGGTGTCCCCTGAAGTCTTTCACTAAAGAGGTAATTACATGGCGGTTCCTCAGTGAATGCTCTTTCCACACTTAATAGTGTTTGCCTGAGCTGCATGCAGGGAAATGAGGTGGAAAGTGGGTGGGATGGTGGTGGGCAGGGGGGTCTGGGAGGGTGGTTGTTTGGGGGGGTTAGTAGCTGGCCTTTGGGAGTATAGTGATTCTGTGGGACTGAGAATGCAAATTATTGATGTTTCATTAGCAGTAACTGTCTCCTGGGGAGGGGGGGGAATGGGTTGGGTTTACTGCCACCACCCCCCCCCACACACACACACCCCCACCACATGGCCGTCTGATAATCCCTGTGCTGTGCCTCCTGCATCATTATAGACTCTGATCTGAAGACAGCAAAAGGAGGAATTAGCCGGGAACACAATCGCTGTGACCCCAGCGACCCCAGACAAAGCCTCAGCTGTGGGGGTCCTGCCCCCCTAAAGCCGGCCATATGTCCGAGACAAAACTGCTACAATGGGCAACATAAAGGCAACAAAGTGGGCGGGTCTGCGTGCATGTGTGTGGCGGCCCATGGGGGCGGGGCATGGGAATGGAGAATATGAAATAGCAGGGGGAAAAAATCAGGGACACGCAGAAATCTCAAGTCATTTTTGATCTTTTCCTCCATTTTTTTGGGCTGGTTTCTTGCACGATTAGAACTGTGGGAACAGCCATGACATCAGTACCTTTTTAAGCATCACTCGTACATAACAAGTGGAAGAACTGCAGGACGCCAGACCTTACACACTAAACATCCGTTCATAGTCAAACCCACTGCACAGCACTTGGTGAAAGCTGTTGTACTTGTACAGCATATTTATTTATTTATGAATTGTAAAGCTGTTCACAAGCAAATGCTATTTCGTTTCATTGTATGTTTGCATATTTTGAAATTACAAGACAAGTGTGACTTGACTGGACCTGTATGTAAACATTAACATATACATTTTTCCTCCTGAATCTACTTAGGGATTCACTAATAGGCGATGTTTGGAATTTCAAGTATCTGGTGGAAAGTAACGGCTGTGGGGATCTACATGCTATTGTGTTATCTTTCTCCCTGTTTGCCCTGCCCTCTCTCTTTGTGAGTAATGGGCTCCACGTAGCCTCCCCGGTGGGCCTCAGAAAAGCAGCCCTTTGTGTGTGGAGTGGGGGGAAACACCCCCCCCCCCCACTAGCAGAGTGCACTACTGTACGAGAGAGGGGGGCTGGGGGCTCAGGGCCAATTATATCACTTACTAATGGAGCGGGAAAACAAGGATGAAAGAGGGTGTAAGTGGGGGGTGGGGGGTGCGGGGGGGGGGGGGGGGGGGGGCAGTTGATTTCTTAGATTGGCTCCCACTGGATCTTTCCATGGGTCTTTCCTTATTGTTATTGTGGGCTCTTAAAAAGCAATTCATCCACTAATTTACTATTCTATCTATCTATCTATCTATCTATCTATCTATCTATCTATCTATCTATCTATCTATCTGCTTACTTATGTATGTATGTTTATGTATGTATGTTTGTATGCATGTATGTTTGTATGTACGTAATATTACAGTATTCTGTTTTTCAGAATATCCTATTTGTGTTCTGTGTACTTTTTAAAAATTCTTTGCACTATTTACTATGCGTGTACTTCATCTGTTTGGCACTACATGAATGCTTGTGTTCTACATTGTCCCACAAGAATTTCCCCCTGGGATCAGTCCATCTTAATATCTATTTTAATATTAATCTTAATCGCCGCTTTTAAAAAGATATGATGATGGTTAAACATGGTTGTGCTTCTTCATGTGGGTGTCCTAGTTCCTGCCTTGCTAATGTCTTCCTTCGGGCAGTGTCTTCGCTGGGTGTGTATGTGATAGATCCCCTTAAGCTCCCCTTGTCTCCCTTGGCCCCTTTCGGGGAGTGAGGAATAAGAACATAAGAAATTTACAAATGAGAGGAGGCCATTCGGCCCATCAAGCTCGTTTGGGGAGAACTTAACTAATAGCTCAGAGTTGTTAAAATCTTCTCTAGCTCTGATTTAAAGGAACCCAGGGTTTTATCTTGCGCTACACTAACAGGAAGACTATTCCATACTCTAGCTACAAGCTGTGTAAAGAAGTGCTTCCTCAAATTCGTTTTAAAATGTTCTCCCGCTAATTTCCACTTATGGCCACGAGTTCTAGTATTTACTATATATGGGGGTGGTTGGGGGGGTGGGAGCCATGGCTCCTTGTAGAGGGTATGTCGTACACCAGCCAGCTGCAAGGACACAGCAGTGCCAACCCCTCAGTTCCCGGCATCACAGGCCTGAGATGGGTGAGAACTGAGTACAAAGATTGATTGGTGTCTTGGGGAGTAGCTCCCTATTATCCCCCCCCATTAAGGTCCCGCTGTCCCGGCTGTCTGCCTCAGAGCGCTTCGGTAAGGTCTCCGTCCTGCTCTGCACAAAGGATTATGGTAAAAAGGCCTAACCGACCAAACCGTGTTTCTGCTGCTCATTTGCATTTGTATTACTGTGGTGTAGCTCATCTTCACGCAGGTTCTCATTCTCTGTGATGGGATATAATGTTTGTTATTCAGAAGCTCTGTGTGTATGAGCTCTTTGCCAGGGGTTCAGCTCATCCCGCATATTGCTAATTACCATGTGGCAGGGAGTATGCGTGTATACTGAATATGATTATCGTATTCAGTAGCTTCTAATTTCTCCCCATGAGGATCAATAACGTTCCATCTTATCTATTTTATCTTGCTCAGAAAAAGAACACATTTTAACATCTGAACATATGCAAATTAATAATTATAAAATAACTAACAAGAATTTCTTTTGTTCTCAAAAAAGTTACTGATATGTCCTGAGACCGCAGTGAGTCTCCACAAATGATGCATATATTGCAGTGTTTCTCAATCAGGTCCTCGAAGACCAACAGCCGGTCCATGTTTTTGCCGGTCCATGTTTTCCGAGCTTCCTGTTAGACAGCCCACATATTCGCTCCCTCCAGCTCCCAGTAGGAGCTGGTAGGGAGCAAAAACGTGGACTGTCTGTGGGTCCCCAAGGAGTGGATTGGGAAAAACTGGTCACAAAGCTATCACTGTTTTACATTTTACGAACAAAAAAGTGTGTGTGCATATATATGTTTAGTCACAAAGCTATGGCTCTGTTTATAAAAACCTGTCCTCTTCATCTTCGTCGCCTATTTGTGCTACCTCAGCTGTGCCCCAGGCAGGATCAAAGGCCTGCTCTCTTAGCCTAGTCCATTTGCCTTCTTCCTCATTTCGAACTCCACTTTCATTTTGGATAGACAAAGTAATTCCATTCTCATGGCAGATGGGAGTAAGCATGCATACCCTGTCAAGTGGGTAGCTTTATCTTTAATGTTCATTGCTTTTTCTGTTTGCATCTCTCACTGCATGCATGCAGTGGGTGCTTCCAATTCCGCTCAGATGCGCAGGGTAATGAACCAAATGACATGCAAGAAATTGTGTGATTTTTTTTTGTTTTGCCTCAGCCCTTGAGATGAGATTTCTGGAAACTGCTTAGCGAGGAGTTACACTTCCCAAGCGTTTCTCATTATTTCTTGACTTGTGGATTGCTGCACTTGCGAGTGGCGCCAGCTCGATGGGAGGGAACACACTTTTAAAACAGATCTGGGGCAGGAAAACGTGAGCGCTGCACGCGCAGCGCTGTCATTTTACTACTGGCCCAGTAGGTGGAGTAATTGCACAGCAGACAAACACAGATTCAGGAAGTTTTTTCCCCCTGATATTTTTTTGATGAGTGCTAGCCAAACAACTCCACACACAACTTTTATATGCAAATATCTATTTATTCTGTGCCTAGGTTCTCGTACTTTTAACTTGTCCGTGAACAATTCATGCAATCCATCAGTGATGGAATTGAGGATTGGCAGTGAATGTGGTCTATTACTGGAGGGTTAGGGTTAAAATAAACAAGCAGATGAATGTATTAATGCACATCTACACTTAACATATAACATTATTAATTCGCATTTATTTGGGAACCTGGTTCTAGTCAGTACTTTTGCACATCTAGAATCAGAATACTTTCATTATCCCAGAGGAAATTGCTGGACTCGTACACATCACGCATTTTATAAATACCGATTTACTGCGTGTAATTTGTACTGATTTACAGTCAGTTGTTTTCGTCACCAGTTCTGCAGCAGTACTGCCAAGACAAGTTCATGGTACATGCAGGTGTGGCTGGCCAATAAAGTGAATCCTGATTCCGAATCTGATTCTAATGAAATGAATCCACTTTGAATGAGCTCCCTGCCCTCGATTTGCCTTTCCAGTTGGCAGCACAGTGCGCCAGCCCACTAAAAGAGCAGCAACAAGGCCTCCCTTGACCCTGTAAAGGAAGGTAATGAGGCGTTCTCCTCCTAGGGAGGGCTAGCCACAGGGATGCTGCAGGACATGTCTGCTCCCCCCCCCAACCGTCTCTTGAGACTCATAACTCTTTCTGCATGCCTACCTTAAGCACTATCACTCTCCTTTGTGACATCAACTCTCCTTTTAATTATTCAAATTAATTAGCAGACACTCACCTAAACTGCAGCTTACAAGTTACCTTTCAAACCGTTTTTTTTTCCCCCGCTGGAGCAATTCATGTTAAGCACCTTATTCAAGGCTAAAACACCTTTCAGCCAGTAAACACTTAGCCATCTCCTGCCCCTGCCTTTTTCGATCAGAAATGCACCGCCTTCATTTCCCTGTTGGTCTCCACATGTGTTATATTTAAGGAGGCAGGATTCTGTTCATTAACTGCTTTTATTTTGCAGCTTAGCTGATGTGTTTTCCTCCAGAGCAGATTGCAGTTTCACTCGCTTATAAAGCTCGGTTATTTTTCAGGACCAATTCATGTTAAGTACTTTTCTCACGGGGTTGCAGAGAATTGAACAGGCCAGCTTCGGCTTGCAAGGTCCATTCTACCTGCCTCCCTTTTCTATTTCGTTGACAGGGCCGACAAAAATGTGCTTTCAATTAGCAGATGGTGGGCGACAAGTCTGGATCCCATTCAAAGTAACCACATACTGGACTAATACTGGTATTGTGATGAGGTCACACAAAATTTTCACAGTGACAGTGAATTAAATGGCTGGAATCAATACCAACATTTTCTACCACTTCTTTTAACTGTCAAGCTAGTAAGTCCGGTAGGTGATGGCTTCATACAAGGGAGATTTAAAAAAACAATTGTGCCATGCTGATGCGATTGTGTGGAATGGGGAAAATGACTTAAGATATTAATCCTATGCATTTGTCTCAGGTCACAAAGACCGAATTAGTCTTGACGTGTAGTTCTCTATGCTGCGATTACACTGCTTCTACAGTAAAATTGGTTTTTAATGAGTTGCAGGTTATATTACTTTTTGAATTTACTATCTCATCAGAAAAGAAAAGCTCCTAGCTATTTCATAACTACTGTCTACCTGCTTTTCTGCCCTGGACTCTGATGGTTTTGTAAACCATGAAACAAGTTCACACATAGACACAGTTATCTGCAACAGGCTTTAACACATTCAGAATCGGAGTCTATAAATGTTTATGTTTATTGCTAATAAAGATGTGTTTCTTGTGCAGTTAACATTATCTAGAATTCTTTTGTCACATACCCCAGTAACTATAATCTCTCCATCCATCCATATTCTATGCTGCTTATCTAGTTCTGGGTTCCACTAAGTCTTTCAGGCTGGATTTATGCGTCTTTCCATTATAATGACTAACCTGGGCCTGCATGTCGACCTAAAGTGATGACAGTGGCCACTGTACAGTAGTTAAAATGATTAGTTACTGAGGTGCTAGTGAATCCCACCAAAAAGTGAATTTGCTCAGGTAAATAAAGCAAAAAAAATCAATAAGAGAAAATTTCAAATGCTTCAATTCACTAGTGAATGAAAGGAGTGTAGCTTAACTAGCCAGTTCCCTAAGTTAACAAAAAATTCACACATTTTAACGCACATTTCATCTCACATCTCTTTCACTGGATGCATCTCGTCTGTTGTGAAAACCTCCTTATCCTGTCTACACAGCACAAGTCCCTGCCTCCTCCCCCAGCTGCCGAATCCCTCATCCACGCCTTCATCTCCAGTTATCTGCTCCAGATTCATCCAAAAAGCTCCATCTTGGCCAGACCTCTGCAGCCCAGCTCCACTTCCCTAACTCAGACCTACCATCATTTCTCATCCTATAGAATTTAGGATCTCCATTAAGGGGGGGGGAGGCTGTTCCATTAAGCAGGATTTCTCAGTTAGCTGGGTTAACTTAAGCTAGAAGTCACAATTGTCCAATAGGAATGCTCTTTACCTAAACTCTTATTGGACAATTTTGACTTCTAGCTTAAGGTAACTGAGAAATCTTGCTTTGTAGAACACCCCCCTGCTCCACAGTTGCAAAGAAAAACCTTGCTCCCCTACCTCTCTGCTCCTATCAATCCCCTCGTTCTCTGCGACCCTCCCTCTCTGGGTTTCTCACTGTTTCTCCACCTCAATTCCACGGCTTTGGTGCTCCAGTTTTCTCCCCATCTGTAAGGTTCTCTTTAATATTGTTTTGATTTTATGCTTATTTTATAGTGCTTGCTACTGTCTATCAGTGTTCTTTGTTTTCCCCTCACTTATTGAATCTTTGGGTTCTATATAAATTAAACTTTTGTTGTAAAAGTCGTAAATTCATGTGCTGTACAATGTTGTGCAAAACATTCTTTAGTAAATAGGAAATAATCCCAGAATATAATGGCAAAGTACCTCTGGCCCTGATCTTTCCTTGAATGGAAGGACAGAACCCTTTTGTTTGTTAACGTTCTGTAGCAATTTCTGACACAAAAGTTGACAATAAAATACAAGCCTTTATAAAATGCTGTGTTACTCTGAATTGCTCAAGTAAAGAGTATTATCACTAATTATGGTTGAAGTTAATCTTCTTAAAGAGTTTTATTATGGTATGTTTTTGTAAGTTGCAAGATGTTCTCCTGGTTTTCTTAGCACAAGGCCTGAATCAAGGTTGTACCAGCCTTGGATTGCCCTCAGCCAAGCGATGAATGGATGCATTTATATAAAATATGTGCTATAGCCTTTGTCCTTTGGCCTACTCTGGAAGAATGTCAACGAGGAGAAAACAAGCAGGAAGTGAAAGGTACTGAGGGGGATGAAGGTAAGACAATGCATCATAAAAGCCCCTTCACATTTTACCAGCTCCCCCATGTCTGTCCAGGTAAAACTGTCACCTTTGTGCTTTCAAAGTCGCACATGCTTATCTCTGCATCTCTTGTCCTTTCCTTTGTAACGGTCAAGAATGGCACTCAGAGCAGACATGAGGAAAGCTTCGCATTTGTGACCAGCATCAAAAACTCTCTTAATAATTCTGATTAGGATTCTGCCTGTTTGCGAAGCGGCTGGGGGATCGCGGGTATGGGCGACAAAGACAATGCAATTAAATGATTAATGCACAGCAGGACCGCTGACAATTAAAATTATTATGGAAATTAAAATGACATTATGTCACAGCAGAAAGTCGATGATACTGGGCTCGTCTTTCGAAGCAATTTTCATTATTCCAATAATTGAAATTATGGCATATTCATCTGTTTAACTGGGTGAGGAGGGCTAAGAGCGACCACTAATTAAATGCAATCATTAGCATCTAAACAAAGTAATTGGGAAGTCCTTTATCTCCGGGGATAGGTGATAAGGCATCATCACCCTCTTGTACCAAAATGCAAAAACAAGCAATTAAACCGCAGACAAAGACGGTCCTAGCGTGTGAATCTGGCACTGGGCACGTTTGAAAACAGGCCTGATTGCTTTGATTATAGACCTTCGCCGCGCCAGAGTTGATTTGTTTATGGCTGCGATTGTAAAATTCCTTTTCAAAGCTGCATTGTTCTTCACTGGATTAAACACAGACGTTGGTTTGTATTAATTATCTTATTTTTTTGCGTACAAAAGGATATCAATTAATAGCCCCAACAACGGCTGTGTTAGCGCCACAGGGTGGGGGGGATCGCCAAAATGACCGGCCGTGCCCCCCCTGCACCCCCCAAATGATCACCAAAAGATTCTAAAAATAGAACAACTAAGACATTTTGTGCAATTATAGGTGATGTGTTTATTTCTTTCTGTTGCTATCAACACCCCCTGTCCCTCTACACAACTTTACTTGTTCTGCCGCAAACACTGGACAAATTGCTCTGTGAATGAAAATGTTAGATCCTCCGGATTATTCACATTATCCCTCCTGAGTCCTGGGAAGCAGGAAATAATTATTAAAAGTATTTTATTTATACAGCTCCATTCTAGAACAAATGTCACAAACTACTTTACAAGGAATTTCTAAAACAAAGATATTCCTTCAACATAATACCTGTTTGTACATAAAAGAAGTTGTTTCGTAAAAGTGTCCATCCTTCTTCTAACCCCTTTAATATGTCAATTCTCCCTTGAACTTTTATTGCTTATTTTCTCTTTGTCTGAAGAGAAACAGATTTGCTAGAACTTTCACTGTGTATTTAGTTATGTCTGTCAGTTGCCACCTGATATATTAACAGTGACAGTTCACCTGTCTTCTATTGTTTTTAAGTGAAAGGACATTGCTTTTTGTAAATTAACGGAATAGTTATTTTAACATCTTTTTAATCCTCGCAAAGGTATCTTATTTTCCATCCTCTTGCCTGCTATCAGAGGCACCATATGCACCATGACAACCTCGACTGTAGCCCTCACAGCATGCTGCTGAAGGTCAAGCGTTGGGCAATAATGAACAAGTGACTCATGGTATTTTCTGTGTACCACTGCACAGCACTGGCCCAATTTCTTCATATTTATTCGTTTGCTGCAGATCTATAAGACCAGTGATGTCTAACAAGACAAAGTGTATGATGCTATTGGGGATGTTGCAGCTCTTCCAACTTTCATGGTAAAATGAAGTCCAGCCTTCTGTTTACATCCATCCATCCATCCAGTTTTCCACTACTTTTCCGGGGTTGGGTCCTGGGGGCTGCAGTCTGAGCAGGCATGCCCAGGCCTCCCTCACCCTAACCCCCTCCAGCTCCTCTGGGGGGGACCAAGACGTTCCCAGGCCAGCCATATCCTCTACTGATGAACTTTCAACTTACGAACTTTCAGACATATGAATGAAGAGGACTGCAAGTCCAAATTGTGTTCACTGGGCTCCCGTTTCCTGTCCGCAACATCAATTTTTTTTTCTGCGCACCAACTCCACCCAGTACGACTTCTGGCCGCTACTCCCGCCGCGCAGCAGCGTATCCTGCGTACTCCCAGCATCCTAGTTCTTTGAACTTGCATATACTCTTAAAATGATGTTGAATAACGACTTACGAATATTTCAAATTACGAACGGCCGTTTGGAACATATCTCATTCGTAAGTAGAGGAGCATCTCTCCATTGTGTCCTGGGTCTGCTCCGGGGTCTTCTTCTGGTTGGAATGGGTCCAGGAGGCATCATGCACAGATTCCCGAACCAGCACAGCTGGCTCCTCCAAATCCCTTCTGTTTCCAGTGATGGAGAACTAGTGAAGACACTTCAAACATTTGTAATGTTTGTTCTCCCAAGCCTTTATTGCTTTGGTGTAGTGATGCATGATCCCTGTAGTTCTGAAACTTTTGCACCCGACCAAACTCCTCTCTTCTTTTGCAACCCTACCATTTCAAAGCCCCTCCTAAATCCACCCCAGTAGCAATAATAAATGACCCATGCATTTTTTTGACTCCACTACTTACACATCATGTAATTTATACCTCATTAAGTCATTTAATTAATTAAGTTTGTTAATTAATAGAGATGCTGATGCCCCTGAGGAGACAGACTGAAGTGGTCTTCATCTAGCCATCTAACAAGATGTCAGTAGCTTTTTGGAGAACAGAAGAATATTTTGTTAGTCTTTAATGTGTCGCTGATTATTTGCAAATGTCCTAATGTTAAACTGTGCTTTTTTTCCTGAGCAAATACACACCTACTGCCAAAATAAATAGCCATTACTATGTATGATGATTGCATTTGGAGAGGGCACTGCCTCGCTTCGCTGCACGTGTGCACAATGACAATAACATTCGCTTTGATTTTGATTTCGACTCGACAAGATTGGGTAGGAAAGATGGTGAGCGGAGAGAAGGAGATGTACTGGGAACTTTGGGAAAATCAGCATTTTATGGAAAGCCCTAATCCTATCAGCAACACCTCCATGTCTCCTCAGGTAAAGCCAAAAAAGTACCATGACACTTCTTCATGATATCTCCATCAACTGGCCTATAATTAAAAAAAATAGAGGAATCAAGATCATAGGTCACGCTTATGAAGGATGGCGTCAATCTCCATTCATTATTAAGACGCCTTCCGGACACTCTCCAGGTCTTCTTCCCTTATTTTATCCATCCACTTGGAGGAGGACGCTATATCTCGCCTTTTCGCTGGTGCGGATGCTCCTCCCCCACCCTGACACTCCAGGCTTACAAAGATGTCTGGGGTCTACAGCCCCTTCTCCCTTTCTCACCCTTTGTTTTCTTTGTTCTTTATATTGCACATTTCTGTCCTTTCTCCAGTTTCTATTGCCGTCTATCTCTCCTTGGAAAGATTTGCTCTCCTCGGTATTTTTGAGGAATCGGGCATTAAAGTTACGATCGTGCGTCCATTAAAATTAAAAGAGGGATCCATGAGGCTGAACTCTGGGGCTCAGACAGCGCTGCGGTTTTCCTGTGAGTGAGGTGGGCTTCATCCCTGAAGCAGAGCCATGACATAAAACCAAAAAAAAAGTGTGATTTTCCCTCGAGTGGGCTTGCAGTGGGGCGACAGAAGGAAGCAGATGCGAGCCGAGGTGAGCTCGTACCTTCTGGGTCCACCGACAGCCACTCCGCGGCCTCAGGTGGAGAAAAAGGGCAGGACAGCGCTGCCCCCTGCTGACCTGTTAGCCTGAATGAGTTTTAATTGCTCGCCATTTGGCTTGTTGCTGTTTTGCCCTACCTGTGCAGAGGCTGGGGCAGCGTGAAAAGGCGCCGGCGAGAGAAAGCAACCGAGGAAGAATGTGGCTGATTAGCGAGGGTTTGCCGGGGCAGCCGGCCACCTAACAGCGCCTCCATTGTGTTCATCAAGGCTCCCCGAGCGGCTCTTTGTATGGACTAAGAATGGAAAAAAACAAGCCGCCTGACATTTTCTAATCAAATACGGCAATCAGGAGGCTGCCGACCAACATTATTCCTTTCAGGGCCCCTTTTAATTTATAATCAAAAATAGAGTAAAGATGCAGGTCATTACAGCTCTCTTTACTTCCGCAATAAGAGCAATGAAGAATTAATCAGTGGCTATTAGGTTGTATTTACTCACCCAGCAGAGGCTGTGGCACAGGGATGCCTACTCACTCTGCCGGTTGTTTCTGTTCAGAGAGAGAGGTGGTGGTGGGAGGGGGGGGGTATGGGGGGTTGCAGTTGTCAGCAGAATCGGATCCACACATTACCCCTTAACCTGCTTGGTAATCAGAGGTATGAAGAAAAATCCAGGTGTATTTCAGTTTGTGTTCTCGCAGAGAGCGGAACAAACAATTTTGCAATCTATGCAATCTTCCTCCATTCAGGACAAGAATGTTCTGTGTCTCTGGGCTTTTGTGGAAAAGGGTCTATTGCTTGGAAAGAAAGGGTATTGTGACAGCATAGAAATGACGATGAGATTATTGATGGTCATTGTACTGAGGGATTCAATATCTTTTTATGTGTGATATTGAGCTATTGAACAGTGAAATGGTAGCTCTAGACTAATTTAGACTAAGAAGAGAGGAGGAAAGTTGTGCAAAATTGTCACTGAGAAATTTAAGAAAGTTTACTTAAAAACAAATGCAGGTGTTTAATTTTTGAGCGACTATATTCCATAATTGTTGATGCTCTCTTTGTGAATGTTTTGTTGGGGAAAGGTGTTTTTGCCTGCCTGAATTTTCATTTAAGTGGACCATTCTAGCATGCATTCAGAGCTTCTGTCTCAGAGTACTAAACAGTTGCTAAAAAGCCAGCGTTTTTCAACAACAATAAGTTACGGAAATAAGTATTTGTACACTTTTGTGTGCTGTTTTATGTGGTTTGCTGAATTTTAGCAGGGCTGGCAGTTCGAGTGGATCCTACGCAAAGAAACTTTATCAAAAAAACGCACAAATACATGTTGCTTACTCTCTTTGTACAACGTCTTGGCAAATATGACATCATCATAAGCTCTTATCTAAATGGTCAGCTGTCTGTTAGCTGTCCTGATATAATGTTATCTACAAAAGCTACCTCACATATATGAATAATGAAACTGTCAGACGTCTTCAAAACCAGCAGAGGGACGTGCACTCTTCAGATTCCTAAGGAGTGTTGTCGTAGCAACCAACAAGCGTGTGGATTGGGTGTGTGGGGTGAAAGGGGTGGCCGAGGCGGCTGAAGTGGGGGGGGGGGCACTAAAATGGCAGACAGGTGACATTCAGGCAAAGATGGTCCAAAGGAACTTGCTGAAATGCCAGGAACCTTCAACAACATTTACTGCTGCATCTTCACTCCCCCATCCTGCCCTGAGGATCTGATCTCCCCAGTGTCTCAATATTTGATAGACGCCAACTAAAATGTTACAGTTCTATTAAAATGTATCATGTAATAATGGCCGTCCTGTAACAGCCCTAACATAGACTCGTATGACAGATGGTGGTTAATGTAACTTAAGGAACGTGAGAGCTGGGAGTTGAGAATTGGAGCAAATTATTTTGGTGTCATTAACATGTTACCTGACTAAGAGTGTGTTATGGAAACAAATTATGAAAACAACTTGTGTCTTAAAGTCAGACCTATTTTAGGTCTTAAATTTATTATGAGTATTAGTCAGGAATGATATTTGTGTTTTTGAAATTGCATTTCTTGTGAACCTGACCAAGATAAGTTGTTGGAAGATGATGGATGGATGGATGGATGGATAGATGGATGGATGGATGATGGTATTTAAAAATGATTTACAATATTAGGATTTAATATGCACTCAGTGGCCAGTTTATAAAGTACACTTGCTTGTTAACACAAACATCATGCTCCTCTAACCAGAGAATCATGAGACCACGACTGAATGTTTCCAGCACACAGACAGGGTTAAGTGGTTCACGTGCAGTTCAGTTAATCAAGAAACAGCTATTCGATTAAGCGTGAACACAGCTAAAAATTCACGAATCCAGTAGATTTTGAATGTGGCCATGACTGCCAGACAACTTGACTCCGGCACCTCAGAAAGAGTCGCCCTCCTGTCCCACAGTGTGCAGAGTTCACAAAGACTGGTGTGAAGAATAGAAAGCGTCCAGTCAATGGCATTTTCACAGCTGAAGACACCCGGTTAATGATAGACATCGGAGGAGAATGACCAGACTCATTAAAGCTGACAGGAAGGACAAAATGCAAAAATAGCAGCTCGATACAACAGCAGCGAGAAGAAAGGCTTCGCTGAATACATAACTCATCAACCAATGAAGCAGAAGTCAAAGTGAGTCCTACCTGGTTCTACGTGTGCTTACCTAATAAAACGGCTGCTATAAGCAGTTTCCCATATCGTGCCTCCAACCCTAATACAATCACACCCACTGAGGGAAAGAGCTGTGCGTTAAATAGGTCCTGAACACCACAGACTGATTTCTATGGGAACGTGTCATTTTCTCATTTATTCCCAAAGCCTTCGGCCCACACTTATTAGCAAAGGGATTGACCTCCAATTCTGGAGCAGCAAAAAGACATCACAGACGAACACCCATGTGGGTTTTCAATCAAGGGTTCGCTCCTTTCCACCTATCAAATCATATCAATATACATAATTCATACTCTCACAATGGCATATAACTGCCAGGTTATAATAACACTTCTCCACAGTTGTGGAATTTCCATATTTTAATCTCCACTCTTAAAAACAATCGGATGCTGGTAACCCCCGCTCTTTTAAACAAGGCTGCTACACGTTGGTGGTATTGTAGCATTTTTATAGCTACCGGCCGTCACAGAATTAGTAAGACGGTTATAACCGTAGCTACTTGCCTCCTGTTTCGCTGTATCGTAATACATAGACAAAATGAGGTAAATAAAATGGATCTATTTATCACTGTTTTCCTGTGTTCAAGAGGATTCTCACGTGGAAAGAAAAGCATCTCCAAGGTACTGATACCCAATCTGTCCATTAGGGGGCAGAGTCAACCTGGAATGTCACCAGGGCTGAGATCAGATAAAGATGAAGGTTTGTATTGTTCCCCAACTTGGGATTTGCAGTACGTGGTTAACCATTTTAAGATGATCCATTTTAAGATGATCCATTTTAAGTGACCATAAGCGCTAGAAGACAAGTTCTCCCTACACTACATTGCAAAATTACTGTCAATCACCTTTGCCTAATATCTTCCATATCCGTTTCTGATTTCTGTATTTGTCCGCGAGATGCCAAAGGCTGCCCTGTTGTGTCAGTGCAGACTGACGGCTGGACACGTGACCCTGTACACCAATGAGGAGCAAAACTGCTCTTTGATTCCAGCTGATAAAAGGGACCGTATTCCTGCGTGTGAGCTATGTGGACTGGATGCTCAATTATGAGCGCGGGATCTTCGTAAATGAGAAGGGCATTCTGTGACCCTAGGGCCACTGAAATGGGGGGAGACGCTTAGCGCGCGGGTGTGTGTGTGTGTGTGTGTGTGTGTGTGCGTGTGCGTGTGTGGTGGGCCCCAGACTCAAGCATCACACTAGGCAGGCCCTGGCCTCCCCTCTCATTGCTAAGAAACCATCCATAATCAGTGCTGTGCCTTCAGGAACTGGGCCAAACCACTCATCTCTGGACCCTCAAGAGCTGCTTTAATTAACCATCATACCACAGATGGGATCGATTTTTTTTCTCCCTCCTCCTCCTCCTCCTCCTCCTCCTCCTCACTCCCTCTTTCTCACTGACACTCTCTCACTCTCTCCGTCTTTCAGCTGCTTCTGCCCTGCACTCTACTTTGTCCATACGCGAGTCTCATAATTGCACTGGAACACTGCCAGGACAGAGAATGCAGGTTTTTCTTTTCTCTTTTTTTTTTTCTTGCTCCCCCCTCCCATGTCCTCACTGCAGCCCCCGGTCTCACCTGCCTCCAGCTGAATACCTTATTAGTGTCAGGATTTGTGAAGAGGCGTCGTGGATTAGCTAAAGAAATCTGAGATTGATTTCTGCTCTGAGGGTAAAACCGGCGTTCTGTTTCCGAGAGTGTGTGCGCATGCGTGTGCGTGTCCGCAGGGCAAAGGGTGAGACATATATCACTATCCATCTGAAAAGTGAGGTTGAGAGTTGGCATCCAGCGTTTACCCTGAACAAGTCACTTCTTGTCACATCTTGGTAGCGAGAGGCGAACCGTTGACACAACTCACCGAGAAAAAAGACACAACAAAAATAGGGCAGAGACTGTCTGTCCGTGCGACTGCGCGGCCTGCATACGAGAGCGTCCCACTGATTATTCAAGGCTGTGCCTGCAGATTTATAGAAGCCCTGTGAGCAGCCCTTGTAGATGCGCGCAGCTGGGCCAGAGATTAAAATTCATTTCGGCTGGGTGCTCCGAGTGGGAGAGGGACCTCTCTCCCAGGCGGGACGGCTGTAACAGCCTTCTGTTAGTTTATTGCATCTGAAGTGCTGTGATAAATGAACAGGTCTGCTCTTTCACGCATAAGAGAGTGGCGGGCCTTTTCGGAAAAACAAACTGCAAATCCAAGACCGTCCACCAGGGTGTCAGGTGATACATTTGTGTTTAACGGAGTCTCCTAAGTGGTCATTCTGATCTGTGTGTTGACGGGCCACTGAGAACCGGGCCTGTCCACCAGTCTTCAGTAGCTACATCCAATAAAGACCAGCCAGTGCTAAGCAATCCTGGGCTCTGTTCACTGAAGTGTTTCCTCATACCGCATTTACTGTTATGTCCAATTTACTGCGAAAGCCTCAGACGCCATTCACCAGGCTAAACATGGTCGACGTCTTTCTTTCTCTGCAAAATTGACATAATTTGATGTAGAAAGCTGTGCCCGGCTAGACAGACACTGAGGCAAGAACGCGAAATGAAGCCGCCGACGTTCCAACAGAGTCTGTGTAAAAAATGCATGTAGAGAGAGAGACAGGAAGGGGAATCGCCATCCCATAATGCAACTTTTAAACGTTAACAGACAAAGTCAAGTTCTGGATGTATGGCTGAGGGGAATGCAGCCAAATGACTAAGCTGCCTGGTCTTCCTACTCCTGCTGTGGTTCCCAGGTTCAGCCACTGGGGGCAGCTCAGAGCACAGACGAGATTATCGGGGGAGCATGACCAGAGATCTGGACAGTAGCTTCCCTGATCCTAGACCCTGAGCCCACTTCTTTATTACCATCGGTGGCTGGAAATAGCACAACCAACCCACCCCTCCCACACACACACACACACACACACACACGCAAAAACACACACACACACACGCACACACACACACACGCACACGCACACACACACACACTGTAGCTCTTTCCCCTCTCAGACCCCCACATAGTGACACTGTCAGAAAAGCGAGTGCATAAGTGATTTTCTGCAGATGGTGACATTCAAGGGGGCCGGGGCAATCAGGCAGTGAGTGCGCGTCGCCCGCCCTGCCCCATCGACGGTCCTCCCGGGCCCTCCGGGTGAATGGAGCAGAGATTAGCAGCGCGGCGGGGAGCCTGAGAGCTTCAGGTGTGAAGTCTAATGGCGGCGTGGAGAGCACACAAAGACACAGAGTGTGCTGGAAGGTTAGCCTGAAGCAGCGCGGGAGGAGAAAAGAACCAAGGAGGAAAGAGAGAAGGGTCTATTGCAGGTGCAAAGAAGCAATTTTTTTTTTGGCTGATCTGTTACCTCAACGTGGAGGGAGAATGTGCTGTTGTGGGCTGCAGTTGGGGGGGAATTAAACACGGCAGCATCCAGATGTGAAATGATGTGGAAAATGACTTTCCAGATGTGAAAACACTTTTAAACAGTAAGGAGAGGAGATGTTAGTCAACTTTCTTTTTTTTTTGAGAACGTAAAATTCTTTTGAAATTCATTTGAATGATTAAATGAGAGCAAACACATCTCAATGCCATTAGCAACAGGTCAGCACAATGACTTGTCAACAAGTTATGGTTTGACATTATAATGAAAATAATGGCCTACATAACATTGATCCATTTACAGTTATTTAGCAGATCCTTGTGTCCAAAGCAACATACAGGTGAGGCAAGACAGAGGTCAGAGAGCAGAGTCAGCCATCATCCCTGGAGCAGTCAGGGTTAAGGGCCTTGCTCAAGGGCCCAATGATGATATGATTACACTGCCAGCAATAACAGTTGAACTAGCTGAATGTATAATAGCCTACTATCATTATTATCGATGTACTCTTATGTGTTTGTGTATGTGTCGTGACTAGAAGAGCGAAGGACTCAAGTGAAGGCGTGTTGGCAAAACAGAATCACGAGGGATCACAAACGGACACAAAAGGACTGACAACCAAAGCTCAGGCAACAAGGAGGTTTGACATCAATGATCAGACTGGGGATGACGAGACAAAACATCTATCCACCCATTTTGTGCAACCTCTTTTGCTATTCATGGTCACGGAGGGTCCGGAACCTATCCTGGGCTTTATGGGCGCAAAGCAGGGAACACAAGACAGATATTTAAATACTAAGACTAATGAGGAGCAACAACCAACAGGCATGGCTCATCACTCTAGGGAGGGCGAACGTTAGACATCAACGGGGGTTAGGGAGCAGAAGGGAGAGACAGAGACAGACAGAACTCGCCGCAACAGAACAGGGCAGACAAACAGGGTGATCACGGAATCTGAGACTGAAGTATCAGAGGAGGTAATGAAGGGTTAAATGAAGGGGGACTGGGACAGAGACTGAGACAGAGACTGAGACACAATGATCGGAAATGGGGGGTGTCCAGGGAGTCTTCCGGACCCTGGGAAGCTGGGAAATAACCCTGGTATGTGCACCCTCCTGGGCCTGTTCACCAGTGAGGTGGAGTCCATCCTGACCATAGGATCTAAGGGCTTTGGAGGGCCATCAGGCCAGGAGCAGGAGGGCGCCGAGGTTTCTCTCCTTCTGACTGTGGCAGGAGAAGTGTCTGGGAGGACATCACTGAGTAGACACCTGTCTGGGCGGCCGGTGTGGATAGTATGGGACAGACTCACCCAGCCCCTCTTACTGGCCTCAGCCGACACTGGTGGTTGCCTCGGGACCTAGAACCAGGTTGGCCTAAGCCTTGGGCTGAGGCAGGAAGTATGGCCCTTCCTGGGCTTGGAACCTGAAACTAGGGCGGAGCGGCCCTCACTGGGCAGGACGCCTGCAGCGTGTGCAGAACGACCTTCTCTGGGCCAGGAGCCTGAAACACGAATGGAGCAGTCCTCTAGTGTGAGCAGAGCAACTCTCTTGGGACCAGGTGCAGCCTTGGTGAGAACAGGATGATTGAGCCCCTGTGGGCCAGACTTTGGAAAGTTGGATGGAGCCGCGGCCTCCCCTGGGGCAGGCTCTGGAGGTGCAGCAGCGGCCTCTCCTGGGGCAGGCTCTGGAGGTGCAACAGCAGCCTCTCCTGGGAAGGACTGGGTCAAGCAGGATGGCAGCCATGGGCACAACTAGCTCCTCTTCTTCCTCCAGAAACTGGAAGTGGCAGGCAGAGCTGAGGTGAGTTATGCAGAGCCGATGTGCAAATCTGCAGCAAGCTATGGGGCGCCGGGGGACAAAACTGTAATGAGTTGCGGGGAGACAGCAGGCTGAGTCACTGTGATTTGCGGGAAGACGGCGGGCTGAGTCACTGAGATTTGTGGGAAGACGACGGGCTGAGTCACTGCGATTTGCAGGAAGACAGCGGGCTGAGTCACTGCGATTTGTGGGAAGACGGCGGGCTGAGTCACTGCGGTTTGTGAGAAGATGGCGGGCTGAGTCACTGCTATTTGTGGGAAGATGGCGGGCTGAGTCACTGCTGTTTGCGGGAAGACGGTGGGCTGAGTCATGGCGAGTTGTGGGGAGATGGCAGGCTGAACCACCTAACGCTCAACTAGTTGCCATTAGGAGCCGGACCTTCTTTGTCTCCTGGAGACCTGCATCTGGAGTGAGTCCAAGCAGCACCTACCCCATGTACAGGAAGAAGGTTCTGGCCTTGAGGATCCTCCATACCAGGTGTTCATCTAAGAGAGTGACGAAGTCCTTGGCTGGCAGGTGAGGTTACTTGGTATCTCGCGGCTCGGGTGCCCACTCTGATCCCTGGATCTGAGGCACGCAGGGTATCGGTTTGCCAGATGCAGCACAGGCTGCTGGGGCCGTGTGGGAGTCCGGCAATTCTGTTGCGATGTGACAAACGAAGGACTCGAGGGCAAGTGCAGTGGCAAAACAAAAGGGGGTTTATTGAATTAAATGGGCAGAGACTGGAAACAAACAGGTTCAGGAGGTATCACAAGCAGGAGAACTGGCAACCAGGAAGGGCTTAGGAAACAGGCAAGTTCAACGTCAAATAACAGACTGGGGAAGTCGAGACAAACAGATACGTAAATGTCAAGATTAACGAGGGGCAACAAGCAGCAGGTGTGGATCATCAGGGGCACATTAGGTAGGAGACAGGAGGGTCAGGTGGACATGGCGTGTAGGAAGTGAAAGTGTGAAAGATTTGCTACCTGAAGCAGCAGTGTTGTGTAGTGTGCAAGTGACCTACAACTACATTTTTTGAGTAAATGATTGTGCAAAATGATATCTGATTAATCAGTTATTTTTCCCATTATGTATTATATAAGAAGGTTTGACAATCGTGTAATGCTTATTGGAATATGTGATTTCCAGTTTGAAAGGATAGCTCTCTTCACAACAGTTGGAAAGCCATTGAAAAGGTCATCGTCATAAAGGTCATCGTCATAAAGGTCATAGTCATCTCCAGAAATCACTATTGAAAGTTGCCAGAACTTCCTTCCATTTTTCAGTTGGAGGGGATACCATTAAATTCATTTGTGATAACAGTTTGATTAGTCATTATTATATTTTTGATTTCATACAGGGGTGGCATGGTGGTGCAGTGGTTAGCACTGTTGCCTCATACTAGGACCCGGGTTTGAGTCTCCGCCTGGGTCACATGTGTGTGGAGTTTGCATGTTCTCCCCATGTCATCGTCGGGTTTCCTCCGAGTACTCCAGTTTACCCCCACAGTCCAAAGACATGCTAAGGCTGATTGGACTTGCTAAATTGCACGTAGGAATTCATGTGTGAGTGAATGGTGTGTGAGTGTGCCCTGCGATGGGCTGGCCCCCCATCCTGGGTTGTTCCCTGCCTCGTGCCCATTGCTTCCGGGATAGGATCCGGACCCCCCGCAACCCAGTAGGATAAGCGGTTTGGAAAATGGATAGATGGATGGATGTATGTTCTGAATAGGCGGAGGCTATCCTTTTCATGTCATGTGGGCCTCTCTGTGTTGGGGTGCCCTTCTGTACCTCATTCAAACTCAATCTGACCATGTCACCCATCCCCAGGATGTCATTGGGTCAATGTTTCTCAATCCAGTCCTCAGGGCCCCACAGTCACTCCATGTTTTTGCTCCCCCCCAGCTGCCGGAGCAAATGTCGGACTGTCTGTGGGTCCCGAGGACTACGATAGTCTGCATTAGGTGAAAACAATTACTGGAACAGTACTATCTGCAGAAAAAGTCGACCACGACTTGAAAAATGGGCCTATATTACATCTGGAAGTATGCATGATGGCGATAACGGTTTTTTCTTTTTGCATCCCTATGGAAGGCACGCCTCCGTGACAGACCTGTGACTGCACACATGCATAGGCTCTTGCATTCATGAGCGAGGCTGTGTTTCAGGGGACGGCGGGCATCTGGCAGGGAGGGGCCGTCGGCGCCTCATGTCCGTGTGAGGTTGGTGGCTAAGTGGCTCATCAGCATCCCACTCAGGCTCCTGGCCCCCGTGCTGCCTCTGCCCTGACTTGATTGTAATTGCTCAAATTCGGCTCCCACGGATCCATCCCAGCAATATAACTGCTGTATTTTAACTCTCTGAGGCCTGTTCTGCTGGGGGAGGGAGTCGCCGGGGTGACCGGTCGATGTTTGTTTCGCACGGCCGTGCACGAGGTACGCTCTCAGCTCAGGATGTGAACACGGAACATAATCGCAATGTGCCAACACTGTCCCTCTCATCTGCGGCGGTTATTACCGGTGAGAATGCGCTTCACCTCCCTTTCTGGCGGTTTGCAATGGCTTAAGCTATTTTCCACAAGACTAGAGAAAAAAATTCTGGCATGCAATGCACAGGGGTACAGTAAATGGACTACAATAAGGGACGGTACTTACGAAAATAATGAAGAACAGAAGTATGACGAGAAACTATGAACTATGACGATCTATGTATAGCACGTGTAAATAAGGCAGCATGACATGCTTTCTCTAAATGCACATATACAGTACAGGGGTGGACAGACTAATATAAATATATAATAACATATTATAAGGCACTAGTAAAAAGCAGGACCACCGCTTGCCTTCAGAACAGTTTTAAAATGCATCATAAATGCATAATAAATGCTTCATAAAATGCTGTCACACCTGTGCTGAATGCAGCAGGATAGCAGACTATTCTTTAAGTGTCAATATACCCAGGTCAGTATGCTTCACTTGCTGATCACTGTTCATCTTCAAAGACGCGGTTTCACTGCGTTTGGTTTATAACGTCATGCTCTTTGAGATTTGCTTCCCTTGCAAAACATTAAAGAATTTAGCAGTTTTTTGCAAATAATACACCTACAATTCAGGCTGTTTGGTGCCTTTGAAGCTGTTCATCCATCGCCTTGTTACTTTGAACACTCACATATCACAGTGTTGAAAGTCAGACCTCTTTTACAACTGAAGAATACTGAAGCAATTGTGAATATGACTCAGTATTGTAGCTGAATATGTGATTTGTTGCTTTTGTATGTCATGCTTCCATGATTTTATTAGTTATTCGTGATTATATAAATTCAATGTATACAGTCATTGACTAGTTTACTAGCTACATTAAGCTTGCTACTGCAAACAGTTGGTACCTCCAACAGTGAACCATGTGGCTACAATTGAATACATACAGCATGCAGACAGGGGCAAGAGAATTGCTCAGAGGTGGAAATTTCAGGTCCAGAAAGTACAAATCCAGACCGTGATTTAGTTTCAACCAATCAGTTGAGCATAAAGAATCACAGTTACAAAGTACTCTACTGGTTGGTTGAAGCTATATCATGGTCTGGATTTGTACTTTCGGGACCTGAAATTTCCACCTCTGGGTTTGCTTAGTGTTTGTATAAGCATCATAACAGCCATGGTGCCTGACTGGAGTGACTTTGAATGCCGGCTCCATAACGGTATTAGAGGAGCCAATTGCGAAAGCACAAGGTTTCTTTTAAAATCCGAGTCCAAAACTTATTGCAAGGATGGTTGGGCAACGGAGAGAAAAAATAAATTCAATTGTAGTACAAATTCTATAGCCTAAAACACATTTAAAATAGGTCGTAAAATCAAGTAGGGGTAACATGAGAACGGTACCATAATTAAAACAAAAGACATGGTTAACATCAGGTAAATGAGACACGAGAGAATGATGTAATCAGTAAACAAATGCTCAGTCATGCGTAGTAAATACAGACAACAGCCTGCAGAAGCGGGACTTGGTGCTGATCATAAACCCGGCTTGATACCCTATAGTGTGACTGTTGGGACATGGTACATGGTAGGTGTAGCGGTTCTGAAATATCAGACTGCGGGGATTTTTATGTAGTGCATAAAAAAAAGAATTCAAAATTTTTCCAGTGGGGGCAGTTACCTTGTCAATGACAGAGGTCTCAGTAGAATGGTCAGACTTTTAAAGAATAATAAGCCACAAATGTGTAGTGAAACGGCTTAGGACAACAGTGAGGTGTGGAGCAGTTGCTCTGAACGTGCATCTCATCTGGCCTTAAGTGGTTCTGGAGGTGAAAGTGGGTCCTACCTGGTATTAGCTATGTGTACCTAAATAAGTGGGAACTAAGTGTATATGTGTGTTTAGTTTTAATACAGTTGTTGTAGTTTTTTGGATTGAATTTAACATCTTGGGGAAAATAACCCTCAAATGGCTGGTATGCTGGATGACTGGGAAGCACAGCTGCCTCACATCTCCGTAGCTGGGGTTCGAATCCCACCACTACTCTGCGGTTTGAATGCTGTGCACAATTCCTCCTGCAGCCCACAGACACATGGTTAGGTTAACTGGTTACTCAAAGTTGCACATGTACATGTACCCTGTGATGGATGGGTGAATCCTACCCTAGGCTACCAGTTTTGACCCGAACAAGCAATTAGAGCAGATTGACTTTGGCGTTTCAGAGAATATGCAATTCGTATATTAACAAAAAATGGCAGCCTTTCCTCTCATCTAGGCAACAGTGAATCCTAACAAATGACTTAGGCAGAAAAATAATTGAAAGCCCTTGGAGCACAGGATAATTAGATCAAGTGCAGATATAGAGCACAGGTGTGCAAGTCAGTGTGATCATCCAGGTCCCTTTCACTATTTTATTCCTTCGGAAAGTCTGCCTTTTAAGGACACTTATATATGCGTATTTTGTGCTCAATATTGGACTGCAATTGGAAAGCACTAATATCTATGGAATTCAATGTCAAACAAGATGCTAATGAGGTAGTCAGCTGTCGACCGCTTATCCGACTGGGATACGGCAGCATTTACAAGAAAACAAACAACTGACTTTAAAAAAGTATATGACACTTAAAAAAAAAACTCCAGAGCACTTGGAGCAAACCTGCACAAACTCAGTAACCAAGGAGACACAAGTAGCATTCGAACCTTCAACCCCAGAGGTGCGACAGCACTAGCCAAAGATACCTCTTGTTCCCTAGCACAGACTGCAAAGGAGACACTCTTATGGGATCCTTACATGATTGCACTACGATTCACGTGTTTCACATTGGTGGATTTAACCAACTGCCAGTTGACAAAAAAAAAAAAAATCCAGAAAGTTGTATTTCAAATATTCTGCTTTATTCTATGTATTTCAATCTGAAAATGTCACATTATTGCTTAAATGTGCTGTGTGTCCATGTCTGTACTAAACATGTTATTATTTCCTATGATTTATAGTATACAGGAGGATGTTTGTGGATTATATGCAAAAACTACAGCATTTTATATAAGGAACTTAAGCATCCCCGGATTTTGGTATCTGTGGGGGGGTCTTCACAGGTACCGAAGGTTGACTGTACCTCAAAATATGCAGACGAAAGAGAAAAAAGCCACCCTGAACACATACATTGAAACACAAGTGAAGATTCACACTAAAATATGAGGTAAGTGATCACATCAAATTGATGAAAACAGTTGGTTTTTACTGAACTGTAATGTACCAGGTCTTGAGTGTTTACAGATGCATTATATATCATACAGTTAATAGAAATTCTTTGAGCGACTTCAGCATAAACAGCATGTGGAGAATTACCCAGTGGTTCTTAAAAGAAGTAGGACGATGCGTGTAAAAATACAAAAACAATACGAAATAATGCGCACCGTTAACGCAGGAACAATGCATAAAAAATTACTACAGTGTCTGAGTGGAAGATTCTGTGGTAATATCTCAGAATCCATGGCGTTATACCACAAACCTAAGTCTATTATTATAATTATAACTGATATTATCAAACAGAAATCTCACCTTCAAATAACAGGTCTTTCACTCATAAATTTTTAATCAGGCTTGTATTGGGAATATAATTACGTGGGACCAAGGTTATGTTTTAAATCTTTTTATAATTTGTATAATTACCTGAAGAACAACTTTATTAATATTACGCTCCTGGCCTCAAACCCAAATTGAGCTGATGTAGGACTTCAGCATGTTTGCTCTTCTTACAATAGGCAATATACATAATGATAAATGTGTCAGACATAGTTATATAACTTTATTCTATATAATTGTCATTACAGTAAAAACAGACATCCGTGCTGTTTCAGTTGGCACACCATGGGAGTTATGAGGCTTTGTTTACACTTTGTTTTAAAATGCGTCTTGTGCGATCGAATCGTAAGTGGGGTAGGTTTAGGTTCATGGCTCACACAGCATATTGATGACCGGATAAAAATATCTACGCTACCAATCAAAAGTTTAGACACACCTACCCATATAAAGGTTCATTTGTACTATTCTTTAGATTTTAGAATAATAATAAAGACATCAAAGGCATAAAAAACACATATGGAATTATGCAGACCAAAGAAGTATGAAGCAAAAAAAAGATTTGTTGGTAGGGGGGCAGCTCTGTGGGTTGGGACTCAGAAGGTTGCTGGTTCAAATCCCAGGGTCACTAGAGTGATCCTGCCACTGGGCCCTTGATGAAGGCCCATAACCCTAATTGCCCCAGGCACTGGCTGACCCTACTCTCTCCTCTACACCAGTTCCATGAGGTGGCCTCCCGGGATGCTTTTCCAGCTGTCCTGAGGGACCGCCCACATGCGTATATGCTGAGCTCTCATTGGCCGCTTTTCCTTCACTCTCTGGTCAAGCTCCTTCCCAAACCATTTATACTGTGTTTAGGTCAAGTGGTCAGATCATGTGATGCGACACTACAAATCTCTTTGTCGGCAGCTTGGCCTGCCCAAACTTTTGATTAGTATTGTACTTTATTCTGATCTTTGCAGTGTCACGCAGTCCTCTCCATTTTGAAAGGATCACCTTTTCTCCACTCTCAGCCATTAAATCCTGTATCTTCCAAAGGGACTTGTAGCCTTTGCCCTTTCTCTCACACGTACTCCTCTCGTTTTGCTGAATTTTGAGGCACAGCCCTTCTTAGACCAACGTGTCTCAAACTGGTACTCAGGGACCCACCAGTGGTCCACAGTTTTGCTCCCTCGCAGTTCCCCGAAGTAGGAGCAAAAACGTGGACCTTCTGGGGGCCCCCGAGGACTGGTTTGAGGATTACCTGTCCTAGACCGTCTTTGGGTGCTGAGATGCAGTTTCTTTATTACTGAGCCAATAACTTTGATTACTGAGGCAACAGTTTTCATTAAGATATCTAGACCTAATTTGTTGTGTAATTTTTATCCCTTCAGTTCAGTGTCCTTGGGGCGCCTTGGGGAAATTTTCATCTTATGTTTTTATCTGTTTATGTTTGTTTACAGACATTTTGTTTGTTTGGAAAAGAGTGAACTAGTTATTGTTAAAAAACACACCACAGCTCCCATCAAAGTGTTATAAATAAAACAAGAAAAAGTTATGATGGGGTCTAAATAAAGATGCATAATTAAGAACAAAATCAAACAGAGGCAAGATATTAAATCCATTAGATATTTCTTCCATTGTTCCATTTGTACCATTTTAGAAACTTATGATTGAAATATTTAAAATATTAATACCCACAACATTAATGCACTCCAAACTGTCAAAGTATATGCTATACAAAATTATTCTGCCATTAATTTGTACACCGCTATATTGAATTATTAGTTGAACTATGTCATATTCTGACAATTTGTCCATCCAAGCATATACCACATTTAATTAACACATTTTAAACGCTATCATTGAAAACGAACATGTCTGATAAAATGACAATAATTTTTAACATACAATGCTGATCTTGCAAATACTGAAAAATGGATTAAGTTGAGATTCCTTGTAGTACTGCTCTCCTTCCTCTCTTATGACAATGGTTTTACTCCTAATGAAGAGCAGACTTGCAGCCAACAGGTGGTCTTTTAAAGACCCTACAGCCACAGCACTTAGGACAAAACGGCCGTGGTAAATGTGTCAGAATCTAATGTTCTACAGAATCAAAAGCCTGTTTTCTCTCCTTTGTTCCTCAGGGAGATTCAGCCTTGTACCCTATTGTTCAAGCACAAACGAGCAACAGTCTTTTTTGACATGGTGCCATAGATGAATAAAGACTGGGTCTGACTAGTCAGAGTGCCCTTTTTGAGGGCTGAGCCCATTAAGAGTTGGTGAATTATGAATGGATATGAATCTCTTCTCCGTACAACAATGTCCCCGTGCGAGACAAGCAGGAAAAACTCCTTGCTTTCAACAAGCCCAAGTAGTCCATTCACATGTGGAGATGGAGCTGCCAGAACAATGGCTGCTCAGCCAATAAGGAAAGATTCCATGGCCTATGGGGCTACTTTGGCCTCAAAGCATTGTCAATCCAAAGGTGAAGGACTTGATCATTAAAGCCCATCGGAAGTGCTATAACCTTTGGCTGTTAGAATTGGCTACTAGGATGAGGTAGGACTCTCTAACAGTGGCAACACACATCTTGGGTACCCAATAGAATTTTCCTGTTCATGCATTATTATAGACAATGGCATTTCCCACAAAGCTTTTCCATGAAGTCCAATACAACAAATCTGACAAATGACCGTCACCAAATGACAAGTTAAAGCATCAAGCTTAAGCGCCTGTGTGGTTGAAACAGGTCAACAGAAATCAAGGCGCACTAAGACGCACGTTCATTACCAAAAAGCACAGCAAAAATCCGGCTCAGCTCAGAGCTAAGATACGCAGTCAGCGGAGATGTTTGTTAATATTCCTGTGCACAGGAAAGCAATTTCATAACTCCTTGTTTCCATACGCTGTAATACAACAGTAAGCCTACAGTCTGAAAATTAACCAGAGGCACAAAAAGGGAATTCATTAGAATTAAAACTGTTCAACACCCCAGCTATTTTCCAGGTGAATTTTCTAGCGAGGCAAAGCCCTCACTTTTTGCAATACGAGACTCCTTGATCATTGGAACAAATGTGTAAAAAAAGGTACGTGATATGGTTTTCAGACCAGCACTCATCGATATCCTAAAATGACACAATATTGTACAACCTTGAGTATGAAGCTGCTGAAGATCTATACGTACTATATGACCTGTCCATACCACCATGTAATCATGGAAATATACTGCCTTACCAGTACACTGTGATTGTGTAACTCAACTTGTTATATAGCAGTCTACACACTAATGACAGCTAGACAAATTTCACCCAACCAAAAAAGGGTGCAATTTTCCTAAATGACAGGTCTTTTTGGGTCGGTAGAATGATGCCAATTTTGATTCCTAGGACTGAGTAATCAGGTCATTTGTTGTAATGACAGCCAGTATTGATGTTCTGCTCAGTGTCCGCTGCTCCCCAATTACAGATATACAGCTTTGCTTGAATGACAGCTCTGGGGTCAAAGCTAACATTATAGCATCCAAGTAAAGCAGTGGAAATTTAGACTGAAATTATACAGTAATGAATTTGTAGGCAGTGTCAACAGCAGCGAACCTGAAGTTGAAAATTGATCTGTTTTTTAATCACTTTTCCTATCGAGGTACAATAACGCATCAGAATAGTAACATGATCGATCCTTTTAAAAAGTCAACCTTGGTGTTTAGGCTTTGATGCTACCTTGTTAAATTCTTTGAAAATACATCGATTCATACAATTTAACAGTACAAACCAGTAAATCGCCATTCACATAGAAATCCTTCTTTAATTATGCAAGAAGTCTATGTTTGTAGGGTTAAATGCTATCACTGCAATTATACAGTACAGACTTGCGTCGAGTTACGGGCCATAGAGTCACGTCTGATCCCTTTTAGCTTACATCTGAGGTCCATAGTAAAGAAACACCGACAGAGGATGCTAGTGTGTGTATGAATAATTAGGGTAAGAGGTGAAGGAAAATGGGCAGCACTGCCAGCCAAATAATGACCCACTGTTCATATTTAACTTGTAATCACGCATAGAGCATGGTGTATGAATGACGGACAGCGACAATATCGAGATACGTCCAAATTGACCCGTTTCCAGCGGTTCAGGCCCCAAATTCGAATGCAAGTTGACGCGAGGCTGTATACAGTACATCATAGCTACTAAGAATCACACATCTTGTCCTCCTTTAGAAAATGAGAGAACTACAAATACGGAGTGAACACTCCAAGCAGATCACGTTCAGAAGCACAGATACGGGATTAAGTAAAGACAAGCTGCCCGCCATGAGATGATGAGATCGGCTGAAAGTGCATACAACCTATAAACCAATAACATGATTCGATGAATTTACGGCAAAACAAGATAAAGATCAAAGACAATTCTCTGTGAAGCTAGACAAACAATAGAGTGCGACACGTGTGCCTGTGTGTCCGCAGCAGCAAAAACTTCCAGAAGATTCTGTTCTTTTTCCTTCAGTTTATTTACAAAACAGTCACAAATTACATTGAACAAAAGCAAACAAAAAACAGTAAATGGTAAGCAAAACATGCACTTATACAATTCAAAGCGAAGAACGTAAATATAAACCTGGCAAATACAAAAAGCAGACCCTTCCAGATACGTCAGTCCATTTACTGGAATACCAACGTGTACCTATTAAACCATAATTAGCATGTATGGAGATATATAAACAGATGTAATGGTAGCATCTGTCTGTAGTGGTATTGTCCGACTCCCTGTGGGTACTGCACCCCTGTGGACGGTGAAAAGGGCGGCAGCCACATCAAAAGAGGAACTCCTCCGCGTCTCTCAGCCGAAACTCTCCAACTTTCTTCAGCAAAGTGGCCTTCAGTGCGTTGATCTTCCCGTCCAACTCTGTCAGGCTGTAAGCCTGAAACACAGAGGCAACCGGATTACGGACACTGCTTTTCATGTGTTGTGGAATGGGGTAAAGGGGTGACTCCACACCAATTCAACGTGTCCGTCTTACCTGTGACGATGTTTTTCGTCGCTTGTGCAAGTATGTCTGAGGAAGGAAAGCAGAGTTCAGTGAGGCAAGGGAGTTGATGCAGGCTTTGTGAGAGCAGCGGCTCGAGGATGTTAGGCCAGTGGTCATATTAAAATCAGAATCTGCGAAATAGGATGAATGTGCAATATCCTAACTGTGCAACAGGATAAGATATTGCACATTTAAAATATTGCACATTATAACTGTGCAACATCTGCCTTCTATGCAGCTATGCAAGAATTTGCAGTACTTATTGTATTTAATAAGTTCCTTCATAGTTTGTTCTTAATTAGTAATTATATAAAAATTTCTTTCCTTTGTGTAGATATTACCATCTTTTTACTGTAAATAAATGTTCTATTTACTTGGCTCAGAGAGCGCCGCACAAGAATTCCAGTGTGCCTGGAATGTTGGTTTTATAAAATCAAAATCTTGTATCGTATCCCGTATATACATTTCAAGCTTGCCTTTCATTTGTGTCGAAATGGTGTTTCCCCAATCGAGTCCTGGGGGACCGACAGACAGTCCATGTTTTTGCTCGGGAGCTGAGAAGGAGCAAAAATGTGGACTGTCTGGCAGGCAGCTTGGAAGGAGCAAATCATGGACTGACTGTGGGTCCCAGTGGACCGGGTTGGGAAACACTGCTCTAAACCCATCCTTAGAAGTTTTTTTTTTCTCTTTAAGACCAGGGAAATTAATTCACCAGAAACCATAAAGATGAGCTTATTTTAACATCCTCTCAACTGATGCATGAAAAAGCAGAGAGAGAGCGAGAGACCTCTCAGCGATGGCAGAGCGAGGATTCATCCACGGGCCCGTGCAAGGCGGCCAGCGGCTCAAGTACACTCGTTTGCCAACTCTGTCCGCTCCAATCTGACATAGATACCGGACTGAAAAAGCCACTCAAATTACAAATTAATGGCCTGAGAGAACTCCGGCTCACACTAGAGGGAAAACTTATCGCCCGGCACTAACTGAGCATCGCTCATCCAGCATGGGCGGCATGATCAACTAGAATCAACATCATGACCCGACCAGCTCCCGCTTACAAAATCAACAATCAGCACCCCTCTGTCAGCAAGCTCACGCTGGCTATTCAGGAAGTTATCTGTATATCGGTTTGTCCTGCAATGTGTCATATTTGTTTACCCAGCGCTAATTGGCATCGGTATCGGCGAGTACCCGAGAGTGAGCACTCAAACGCATTCTGAAAAAAAATGCTATCGCTGCGTCCTACTTAATAATGACAGTCGTCGTCGTAATGGAATATCGACATGCACGTCTTTTTACGTGATATTCAGCAGCAGTTTACATTGGATGTTCTGTAATTTGCTACATTAGCTTCAAATCCCATGAAATCCCATCACTGACAAATGAATTTGCCGTATAACATTTTCTGCAACCGTAACAGAAAGTGACACGCCCTGGTTTATGATGGAATATCATCTCACTTTGACGGGATCTTGCAGGATTCGAGATCGAGGCGACGCTCATGTAGAGTCCTCAGACAAAACCTACATCCCAGTGTGCCCAGTTTCCTAGACTCACCATGGACTGGAAATACTCTGGGGAGAGGCCTTCCAGCTCCAGGATTCTGTCCTCCAACATTTTCAGCCTTTGGTAGATGTTCAGAGGCACGGGCCCCTCTGGTGGAAGGAGAGTGACACGCCATAAGTTACATAATAAACCCAGGAATACACAGGAAAAAAAATGTTCTGTGTTTCTCAACGTACAGGAACATCAGCTAATTAGATTCGGCAAAGATGCTTCATCCGTGAATTTAACTATATTACAGAATCTCGTTCTTTACAAGATTGCATTTTCACATTCATTTGCAACTTAGACGTTTTGAAATCATTTCCATTACCGACTTCGGGATTAACTACCAAATGACCAGGAACTGACTGACCCTGGTTTTTTTTTTAATTGTGCGCAATTTAAAATAAAAGATACTGACTAATACCCTGGACAACTTCACCAGGCACTTCAACGCCGTTTAGAAGAATGGAGGGTGCATGAAGGAGTAACAACACAAAACTCACCCGCAGAGAGCTTGAGGTGTGCTTCAATGTTGTGGAGACGTTCCTCTACAGCAGGATTCCCACAATCCCTAGAGGCCCCACCCCGTTTCTGGTTGGTGGTCTCTCTGCCGCCTGCTGCTCGCGTCTGGGGACCATAAGTGTTCACCACCCGCGTCACTGCCACGGCAACAGACAGACGTTAATCAACCTTGCAGGTCTTGCACTTGTAGTACGCAGTGAAACGTCTATTGAATAGTAACCCTGAGGCATGCTGATTTCAATGCATGAGTATCGCAAGCCAGCTTTAGTGCAGGAAAATGTGCTTCACACTGGTATGAGGAAGACCTGACTAGAGACACATAGCTACACCAGAGAACTGTTTCAGGAGTAATGAAGTGCGCCAGTCAAAATCGGTGCTCTAGAAAAGTGTCATGTGACGTGTGGCGTATAATCAGTTAAGTCAACATGGCAGTCAGAGTGATAAAAAACTGTAGGGAAACAATGCAATAGTGACTAAGCTGGGAAAACTACTTTAAAAATACTTATACAAACGAAACAAACATTAAGGAGAATTAACCATCTGAAGAAGAATTAAAGTTGCAAAGGTAATTACGGAAAAAGTATGGGCACGAGAATGAACACAATCACCTTTCACGTGGCTCCTGAGGCCAGGGAACGGCGTGAAGATGGCGTCTGTCCGAGCACAGCTGTTCTCTGCATAAAAGCAGAATCATTCTTATTGTCAGAGCAGAAGGTGCTAATCTCCCCACCCTTGGTAGACATCTTCATCTTAAGCCAGAAATTAACAGCATAGAAAAACTGGCGAATAATGTTTCGATGTAAAATGTTCGGTTGCCAATACTCATCACCATCACTAACACAAACAAACGGTGGGATGATGGATCAGAGGGCAGCGGTGATGCTTTCCACCGCCAGGGTGGAGGTTTGAATCCCACCCCTGCCGTGCGTGTTCCGAGCATGCATACCCTCCCCGTGTTGTGCAGTTATCTACTAGGTATTCCGATTTGTAGAGAGGCAATTAAGCGAAACAGTGTTTTTAAACTGCCCATAGCAACGGAACGGCATTGAATCCAGGGTGCATCGCTGCCCTGTGCTACCTGGGAAACAGACGGAGGTTCTGGAAAATACAGACTGATAATAGTAAATTTAAGGCTGATTCAAAGGATAAGATGGGGCAATTTGCGTCCACAGCATCGTCGGCGATGCCGCAAATCTTTCTTGTGTATTTTAGTTCATAAGTCGCTGAAATGTTATTGTAGAAACATAAAAAAAAAGACGCTGACTAAATCCGTAATCTGTCTTCTTTTCAAAACGTCCATTATCAGAAGTATTAAAGTTTTTAAAATTAGGTTATATTGGCAAAAAAGTAAAGCATGTCACCTCTCTCTGTTTTACCAGCATCAGGGGTAGGTAGTGCGGCCCTCAGCTGAAGATCACTATTTACATTATAAATGGGTGCATTTCCGCGTATTCAAATCGCATGGTAATTTGCTGAACAACGCAGCGGTGAAACGCATTCCAGATACATCCCGATCAGCGCCATTAAAAGGGGGGGGGGCGTGGCCAGGTGTGAATGGCTCATGCATACACATATCTGGGATCAAAACAAACTGGCACCATTGCTTACTATGTACTTTTATAATGTTTCTGCAAGTGTCCAAAACTGCATTTTGCAATGTCTATAGTTTAATGTCAAATTACAAACTTCACATAAATCTGACATATTTACAATGTACATTAAGATTAAGATGAGTTTAATGGCAAAACAAATATACAACAAATGTATTTGCCATGAATTAAGTTTATGAATGAAATGTGTGACCATGCCCCAGTCAGTGAGAGTGTGTTCCCTATCCCTAGACCCCAGCAGGTTAAAACTTTTCCCCCAACATCCCCAGGTCTTGAACTGGTGGGTTGAAGGCAGAAATCCTCTGCTTCCTCTCTGAGAAGTTGTGTGGGGAATCCAGAGCACTGGCAATCTACGTGGTCACCACCCCCCCCCCACCCACCCACCCTGTTCTCACCCTGATTACAGTTGATCACGTTACAAAACTCCCGCACATTGCTTTCATTGATCTCCAGCTGCTTGCGCTCGATAAATGCCGATATTCTTCTATCAATCTACAGCAGGTGCGGGGAAGGGGGAGACAAACAGAAAGATGGTAAACGAGGACGGCAGAATATTGGAGCGCAGTGAAGGGTAAAAAAAAAAAAAAAAAAAAACATCTATATTAAAATCGAGTTTCCAGTTTAGCAGTAATGAGAAGAAAAGTTGAAACCAAGCGAATGTCATCTGGGCAGCATACGAGTGTTTTCTTAAAATAACCCAGATTCCACAACTGGCGGATTTTCACTGAAAGGAACACTCAAATATTCTGTTTATCTGATGACAAAAGACAGAGGCCGGGGTCGTCTTCATCCGCATGCAATTGTTTTGAATAATAAGAGGCCACTTCATAAACTGCCAAGGGCCTGTGCCTCTTTCAGGACCTCTTGCAGTGCAGTTCATCTCGTCTGTCCAAGTGCAGTACATTGCTTTCAAGGGCCCTTTTCTGCTGGATTACGTTAACCGGCCCAGAACAAATATTACCAAGCTTTTCTTAACAATATTTATTTGCTTAGCAGTAGACACACAGTATTTTTTGTCACAGTAAGTACAAAAATGCTAGACGAACAGGGGGAGAAAAAATAAATACACATACTTGACAACTTGACCCCTGACTGAGGTGCTGATGCGTTCATTAATGGTTGGAGTTCGTTAAAAAATCAGTCCCTGCCCTTGAAGATGAGAGCAGGCTCACCTCTGACTTGCTCACTTTGATCTGCACGTTGGGGTCGTCTCTCTTGGGCTCGATGCTGCCCCCCGCGGGGCCCACATCACCCCCACTGTCTGCGGCTGCTACCAGCACAGCATCCGCCTCTATCAGCTGCTTCAGGTTTGCAGACACGGTCTGTGGAGGCGAAAGCAAGAGGAACAGAGGCAAGAATACATACATGAGGGACATTCCTCCAGCATCAAGACGACGGCTGATTCAGACAGCCCTTTATAGTTGACTCATTTATTCACAGTCACTTGCATTATCTTTATGTGCCGCTGGAAAATTTCATGAAGTATCTGCTCAAGGTTTCAACAGAAGGAGCCCCCTGCGATCTGCACTAGCAACCTTCAGAAATCTGTGCTGCTTTGTAACTCCATTTTAAAGATGCTTCAAAAATATCCCCAAAAGTCTAAATATATTAATTATTTTAAGGAGACTGCAAAAGTAATGTTTTTAAGAGCTTTCCCACTCGGATTGGTTCAGTATGCCCAAATTGTCCCCCTCAGGGACAAATAAAGTTTTTTGAAATGAATTGAAAAAATGAGGCAGTAGAGGCGGAGTGAAGATGATCAGAGGTGTACCTGCAGTTTTGAGATATGCTGCTGGACACAGGTAAGCACAGATGCTGGCTGAAGGGATGAGATATTGATACGGCTTGGACTGACATCCAATTTCAGAGCATCAGCGCCTAAATTCAACTGGGAAAAAAAAACAATCAGCATTTCAGAGAGCCAAAAGCAACGAGAGAGCTGTCCTTTAAAATCAAGCATATCTTCTTTCAAACACTGCATCTAATTATACATTTAGGGATATATGGCTATAAAATGTTGGCATCAATTATAAATTTAACGCAAGGATTTCTGTAACCTAATCAAAAATCTCAAGGCAAGGTTTAATCACAATAGTCTACAGGACACCTATTTTCCTTAGCGCTGCAGTTGAAATTCCAAAGTACACAGGACATAAAAGTAAAATGAAATTATGCCTAATTCTATAGAAAGATTGAGCAGGGTTAAAAAAAAAAAAAAAAAGATTTCCAACAGAACCTAAAAAAATGCCTTTATTGGGTGAGATTTTTCAGGAAATCAGACTTTATTTATGCAACATTGATGCTTTTGTCTTAATTGGACAATCTAAGTTATACACATCTGTAGGCATCAATGCAGTACAAGCTAGCTTTCCAAAGAATTTTTATTGAAGATAACTAATTTATTTTTGATAACACATAAGCAGTACACAAATCAGAACTATTTAATCAATTATACTCTTAGATAATATTCAGAACGAGAATAATTTCACAATGATCAATAAACAAGTGGAGAGCAATGTGTTGGCTTAAACGGCTAAACTTCTGTGTCTGTGGTTGGAAGGTCGCTAGTTTGAGTCTCAGCCAAATAGTCACATCTGTGGGGGACTTGAGCAAGGTCCTTAACCCCCATCTGCCCAGGGGCTGCAAAGTAACTGACCCTGAGCTGTGACCCCCCCATGCCTACTCTCACCTGTATTTGTGTCTCATTGAGAGCAAGATGTGGTCGGCTCAAAGAGAAAGAATAATAAAGTACTACTATTCTATAAAATTTGACAACACATATCCATACAACAGTAGGAGAAAGTGACATACGGCTTTTGTTTTTCTAATTTATTTCCATAATATTATATAAAACGGGTGCTTTGCATAAATCGAACATTCGTGATTATCACAGATAACCAAACATTTGGGGAAAAAACTAAATTTCTTCACATAACGGGGGAGGATAACCTTTCAGAAATAAAGGGGATACTGTAAACGGGGCGTTTACACGCTTATTGCCAGTAGCATTTCCACCTAACAGTGTTGCGTTTCCCACGCATGGAGCAGCATCCATTATCCAGCTGAAAGTTCGGATTTTATTTATTCTGAAACTCCAAAAAGCAACACAACATTTGTTTTCATAACGTTTTAATTATCTGCAATTTTAAGTCGCTTTCAGACATCAGACGCAGCTATTAAATACACAATAACGCCCAAGTTACTAGTTAACCTCCCAGCTGACACAGTGACAGACCCACAATTGCATCACGTCTTCGTACCGCTATGCAGTAAATCTGCACGCAAAAGAAAGTATCCTACCTTACTTACTAATCTTCAAAATGTTTGAAAAATTGCGTAACTCTGATAGGGCGTCAAGTACCTAGTCCCAGTATTAACTTGATAAGTTTAAAGAGACATCATATAACTGAGAGTGAATCCAGGTAGCGATCATTCACATCGTAAAACCGCAGAAAGCTGTCTCCCCCGAAGCACCAACCTCTGTACTAAATGCCGCCATGGCATTGAGAATGCCACACACAGATTCACGGAGTGCAGAAGCGCCCTCCCCATGAGAAAGTCCTCCACCACTCCTGACTTGCTCGCTCCGACCAGACTGCTCCCCATTGATCTCCCCGAACTCCGCCATTTCTTTTCCTGCTCTGCGACTGCGCATGCGTCCTGGCTCTGTGCGTTGGCACTAGCCGCTCGTTTCCTAAAGATTTATTGGTCCTTTTTGGCCAAAGGGCGGGGCTTTAAAAAGCCCGGATTAGCTCACGTGCAACCGCCAGCTTTCAGACTCAAATTCAAAGTAAAAGCTTTATTGGCATGGGGCACTGGCCGAACGTCTTATCTAGACTACCGACAGCAGCAATTAAAATAACAGGAGGTTAATGTAATAACAGAAGAGAACGAATTCTATATCGAAACATTTCTAAATTAATGTTATTTTAACTTTTAAGTCGTGTGACAAACTATAATTTGGATCACAATGTTCATTTACATTGTATTTATATTTTATGAGTTATTCCAATACTTAAAATAAAAATATCTCAGACTGCTAATTTCAATGATTCTATGTGACCACACGCGCTTCACCCCACACACAGTATTTAATATTTTGCATATGTATATTATTTATACCATATCTTCATATACTTCACTCTTTCTTTTGTATGAATGTTTAAGTAAACATATTCAAGCAAGTTGAATTTATTGACTAGTTAAAGCTGCCAGAGAGCTTTGGTCAAATGAAGAATAGGATGTTTATTATTAGTCTTCATAAGGTTGCATGCATCGTTCTAGAATGTTGTTTGTATCTTTCTTTTAAGCCCAATGACATAGCATACTAATGTATTTATTGACAGATCCTGCACGTTTTCTGTCATGTTAAGAAATGTAGCATGTAACGGTACCATGAGTCACCCAGAGGCAGATATAGGAGAGAGGGGAAGGATTTGTGTGCTTATTAATTTTCATTATTCCATTTAAAAATACAAAATAAATCGCATTCACATATTCACCTGCAGAAGTACCTGGCATCACAAAGGCACATAGTTTTTCACACAATAATGCAGTAGCCAATGCTATAAAAAAAATCAGTACGAAAAGGAAGCCATTGCAAGATGCTTTGTATATCCCATTTGTGTGAGATTGGCAACAGATTTTATTGTTTGTTATTTCTGTTAAAATGGAAGGAAGTTGGATGGAAAAAAAGGGAAAATAAAAGTAAATTGAATGTAACATGAATGCTGTCACATAAATGTCAATTTAAGCATTTTGCAGAAACGGCTCCTTCTTGCATCTTTTTGCACGTTGGCAGGCTTGTCCCCCATTTATAGAAATGTTGTCCATCAAATCAAGGTTGGGTAAGAGGGTGGGAACCGGCCTACAATGATGTATTTCTGTAGCAAGTGACTGTGGGAAAGTCTCCCTCCTCTATTCAGGCATTTTTCTTCTTTTTTATATAATGAGGAGAGACTGATGAAGGCAACAACAGAAAATAACAATTGTGTGAACAAAGCACAAGCTCTCAGCCCTGAACTCTATAATGCTTTCTGGAAGGGTTAATCATTTTAGGAAGAATTTCTTTTTTTTCCCTCTGCTCCCAGGGCTGTTTTCTTTTAGGGAAAGGAACTGTAACACTTGACATCTTTGACACACTCCGGTGTGCTGTGTATTCCCACGCAGTCAGGAGCTGGAAATTAAGAGCTGCTCATTTTATCCACACTCGGTGCATGTTTGTGATGGAGAGTTTGTAAAAAGGAGAAAAATGCATTATATAAAATGTCATATCGTTATTAAATTGTTCTCCAAGAACACATTCTGCTGCGTAATTAGTGTGAGAAAAACTACGGAACACAATGATTTTTCTATGACAGTTTGCAAAACAGACAAAAGAATGAAACAGTGTAGCTTAGACTGACCATTGTCTCTGACACTTTGCTCCAGAGGGCGCCTCCCACTGGGCTCAAGGCGTTTGCAGTCTGGAATAAGATGGGACACTTGCTCCTTACTCATATTTTCCGGATGTAATGGGCAACCCTTGGCATGGAAGAGTGTGAATGGAGGCAGGAGGGGGAAAGTGGGGGCTGGGGGTTGGTGGGTTGGAGAGGGATTGTGGCTGCCTCTCACCGCTCTCCCATCAGCCACCTGCAGAATAGCAAAAGCTCCCTTATTTATCCCTTCTGTTCTACAGAAGCAGATAATGAAAATGGAGCACGGTGGGAAGAAAGGAGAAGGAGTGAGAGACCTCCGGAATTGAAGTCAATCATTTTCCTTGGATGAGATTCAGTTCTTCGTTCTCTCATTCCCGTTTTGTCTCCAGCAGGCCTCTGTGACACACATATATGGACAAAACATTTTTACCTCTTAAAAATGATTAATTGATTTAAAAAAAAAACTTTAAGACATTTAGAGATTTAATGATGTATTGCTGACAGAGACACATTGCCTTATACACCTCACTTAATCTACAATGATCATGTTCCATAACTCCTAGCCAAACTGTCCATGTTGTTTTTAAGTTGATCCTGTTGCTTGAGCAGGAGATGAACCGGTAATGTAAGTAAAATTTACAATAAAACATGTGACCGTTAATATGTTTATATGAAACGCTGCCTCGTTGGTTCACTGATTTGCTTCACATGACTGGTGTTGGGTGTTTGAATCCCACTTGCTATGTGTGGAGTTTGTGTGTGGGTTCCATCTGCAGTCCAGATGCATGCAGTTAGGCTGATTGGAGTCTCTAAAATCTGCGACGTGTATGTGCCCTGCAATGGACCGGCATCCCATCCAGGGTGTGTCCCAGCCCTGTACTCCATGCACTTCAGAACTTCCTGTCAACCCTGGACTAGATAAGTCACTAGAAACTGGAAGAATGGATGGAAACCAATGCAGTCCCAAAATTTCCTAAAAAAAACCCAATATATTAGGACAAAGACAAAACCAGCATGTCTGGTTATGAACTAAAATTTATAAGTAATATATTTCACCAGAAGTTGCATATAAATTAATTGTTTCGCATAAATTAATTTGCCTGAAGTTACTTATTGTTGCTGTTTGTGAAGTACTATTTAGGAAAGTCCTATTCACTAGAATAGGACCATTTACGTTACTCATGAACTGTGATTCTGCAACTCCTCAAGAAATTATGTAGTGAGGTACACCTATTACCTACACACAAAAATCAAGATAACTTCAACATTCAAATACCCAAATATTAAAAATTCTTACCAAACCTCTGTTAAGCAGTTTTGTGTTAATTAAGCCAATAATGAACTAGCAATATGCAAAATACAAAATACCAAAATTATTGGTGTTAATTTGGGAAATGTAAACAGGTTATAAATGTATAAATGCAGTTTTAAATTAGCAAGGACTTACACAAGTTCGTGCATGTGAGGTAATATATTAACAAAAATGCCAACTTGACATTTGTAATCAAATTTAGCCTCATGAACTTTCATAAATGGCAATTTTGATTTTCAAAACAGTATTTTTCAACAGATTGAAATGAAATGGTGCAAAGTGGACATTTAACAATAATGAATAAAATACCACTTTTAGCATTTTTTTAGTGCTGCTTAGGCATTCACCTTAACAGGGAGCAATGGGTGGCAGATACACTCTGTAATAGCTATTCCTATTATTCACTGTGCACTGCCATTTATAGAGTGGTCAGACCAGCAATTTCATTATCCACGTAACAATCAGCCTACATCAATGCCTCTCCTAATGCATTTCCAATGGCACTACTTAATAAAGATAATTCTGTGTGGTAATGCAGAAGTGCACTTAGCGATCATGTGTCAAAATTGGATTTTTAGATGAAACTGACGAGCGCACAGATACACAGAAAAAGATGATCAAATGAGTCAAGCTGCTGGAAATGGGGAAACAGAGTCTTCCGGCAGCTGCAGCAGTACCCTGCAGAGCCTAAATGGCAGACATATAGTGAACGTAAGTGCTCCAATCACTGAAGACAACACCAAAAAAGGAGTTTGCGTTGTTATTATACCCTCTGAGCCATTGGTGCTCAAGTCTCCTTCAAGTAAGCAGTCTGCCAAAGTTGAATGTCACTGTTGGGATACATTTCAGCAGTTTGCCTTTTGACAGGAGCTGTACATCTGACTTCAATATTTGCATACACTGCCAAGTCCAAATTTCATATATATATATATATATATATATATATATATATATATGACACTACATTTTAACACCATTTATATATTTCCCCCATTGTTACTTTTATCTGTTCTATGACTTTAAAAGAATAATAAATCAATCAGTAAAATAAGGGTGTTATAGCTAATACATAAAATGTTATTATTATTATTATTATTATTATTATTATTATTATTATTATTATTATTATTATTATTATTAGTAGTAGTAGTAGTAGTATTAGTATTATTATTATGTTGACGCCCCATCCTGGGTTATATCCTGCCTTGCACTTCCGGAATATGCTCCAGACCTCCATGACCTGCCTAGAACAAGTGGGTACAGAAAAATGATTTATTATTATTATTATTGTTATTATTATTATTGTTTAATCCTGCAATCGTCTGGCCGCCTCCAGCATCCTTCAGCTCAAGGCCTCCTCATGCTCCTTGTGTTTCTTGTGATTATGTCCTCAAGGACTATGTTCCAAATATGTGCATTGCATCTTAATCATTAATGCTAATTAAGACATTCTCCAGTGTTTTCAGAATGTGCGTTGTTTATTGGGTTTGGACTCAGGCTGACTTTAGGGAAGATAGTTGATTTTTTTTTATTTATTCTCAAAAAACAGCACAACACAATTGAGCTAGTATCGTCTATGTACAGGATATTGGGGAATATTTTCTTCACTAATCATCTCATAGCACGATGAAATGTGAAAGCCTATTTTATTGGTTTCCTTTCCATAACTGTGCAATACTAATCTGATAGACCTGAGATTAAGCGTAGCCTACCGCAAACAACACATTTCCTGTAACATAACATTCTAATGTTACATTCATACGCAAGAATCAACAGGTTAAAATATATATATATATATATATTTGCCGGTGTCCTTTTCCAAGGGGAGTTGAATATTTCCAATAGGAAGCCGTAAGCAGAGGCTTGTGCGTTTTGCATGAAAAGATTGGCTGTAATGTTACTACATCAAAGTTCACAAACAGCAAGTTTACCCAGAGAAATGGGAAGAATGACCAGCTTTTTCCAGTCTGAGTTTCTCAGGTCTTTCTCAATATAAATAACGTTGAGATGTCAACAGTTTGTTCTTATGTCTTCCATTGATAATATGCCAGTGTAATATCTTATATTTCATTATTCACTGACCATTTATCATTTTTTTGTCATTTATTCACCCAACAACAAACAAGGAGAAATAATAACCAGGACAGCAAAGACGCTCCACTATCATGACAATGAGACCCATTATTTTTGCTAAGAAATAAGCATTATCACTTCATACCGTGGTACAGTGTTTCGTTTGGGAGATGGTATTGAGAATATTGAGGGGATGAGGGATACTGAAATCGCACCATGGCACTGCAAAGAAAGATATGAAAATTAGATGGTAATGAAATTAAACTACTCACAACATGTGAATTATGTATGTAAATGTTACCCAATCCCAATTCTCCTAAAGAAGTCTTTGAGGTGCTCGTGCTTAACACATGACTTGAGTGCTCATGACACAGGTGATCCAAACAAGACTATAAAATTGACTGCCGCTACAGTTTGCATCCTTGGCTCCCTCTGAACAATTCATACCATATTTATATCACGGTCATTTAGAACTTTCAGTGTGAATATTCATATTCAGCTGCTTTTTAACAAATACATTAGCAGTCTAAATTTGCTGAAATTCTGAATCTTAGTATGACACTTTCTAGTTTATACCTTCTGAATAGCTCAATAAGAGTTTGTGATTTTAATAACTTTCTTTCTTTTTATGGCAATTGGAAGGAAAGAGGACAACCGAGGGCAAAGACGTTGTTAGGCCTATTTTAGGGGGGCCTTAGCCACCCCTAAAATGTTTTTTAGCTCTCCAAAAATGTACGTTAATTAGTTCAAATACTGTGGACCATTTCGATCAGACCCCCCTAATAAAGACTTACCCCCCCCATCATAAATCTCTAGTAAAGCTCTTGGTCCAGGGGTAAATATCACTGCATAGAATGTAATTTAAAAGCTGCCGCGGTTTTATTTACTTCATAAAATAAGGATTCTTAAAAGTGTGCATTTACCTTGCAAATAGGTGAAGGCACTTTTTACGGTGTTCTTTTTTTGTGAAATTATATAATGCAAGATTTATTATTTTATTCTAAATTGTGACCCTGAAGGAGAGTGACTGGTGTGTGAGTGTGCCCTGCGATGGGCTGGCCCCCCATCCTGGGTTGTTCCCTGCCTCGTGCCCATTGCTTGGATAGGCTCCAGACCCCCGCGACCCAGTAGGATAAGCGGTTTGGTCAATGGATGGATGGATGGATGGATGGATGGATGGGTGACCCTGAAGTTAGAACACTTCCTAAAAGTAAGGTATGCGGTTGGGTAACACAAAGGAAACTATTGCTAAAAATCATTTTTTTAAAGCCGTCGTGAAGTTTTCTCCCAGGCACCTGCATGCTCCTGTAACAATGTCGTAAAAGGCATTGTGGTCATGTGCTACCAATCATTGCATCTGGCACAGACCCAGCTCAGCACTTCACCCAATCAGCACCTTCCCCACAGTCAAACATGGTGCTGGCAGCAGAATAGGGTGGGGACCGTACTCCTCAGTAGCGACTGGAAAGCTTGTTGGGGTAGATATAGCAGTCAGTGAAATACATGAAGACCTATTTCAGTCTGCAAAAAAGTAAAAATCATCAATGCAACAGGGGAATAATTCAAAGCAGGAGGACAAAGCTACGTTTAAGTAAAAAAGAATATCATACATGATCTTGGAACACTGAGCTAATGCTAACCTATGATTTTTTTTTTTTTATCTATGTATGCCACAAATCTAATTACAAGGGATAATTTTGAAAGTGGAGCAGAATGTTTTTTTTTTTGCCTAATTTGCGGTATGAAGACCCCGCCTGGCATTGAGCTATTGCAGGCAGTTGCTTACCCAGTCTGTCCCCCCCCCCACCATATCACCCCTCCCATGGGTAGCTGCACCTGTCACCTGGGAGCTCCTGCTCACTCTCAGGATCAATTTACATAACCCCATTTAGCGGTTCACGAATCAGAGCCATTAAGAGCCACTAACAAGAAGGAAGGATTCTAATTTAGCCTGCCTTTCACAGTGGAAAATTGGGAGGCTTGAGCCCGCAAATAAAGACCCAGGTCTTGGCTTTGATTGTTGATTGTGATGGTAAATGTACGGATGATTAGAACAAATTTTCCCTTTATTGATTTCCTGCCAAAACACAGCATGTCACGCTATCATGTGGGGAAGCTAACAGGGTGAAGGGCAGCCACCCATAGTAAGGGGTCTGTGCAGACATTTCAGTCTCTACCCACATGAATGGAACACTGGGACATGGGGGTGGAAGGGGGGGGGTGACGAAAGGGGTGGGTCATGACATACAAACACATGTCAACAATACGTAATGCAAACATACAAATAAAGCCCCAAACAACACTGTAAATTATATTGTTATATGATACTACATTTTAACACCATTTATATGTTTCCCCCATTGTTACTTTGATCTGTTCTATGACTTTAAAAGAATGATAGATCAATCAGTAAAATAAGGGTGTTATAGCTAATACATAAAATGTAGCTCAATTATGAAATACATTACATGTAGCTTTATTATTATTATTATTATTATTATTGCTATTATTATTATTTAATCCTCCTCATTCTTTCCAGGATAAGCAGTTAGAAAATGGTCAGATTATTTTTTAAGTTTCAAAAAGTTCCCTGCCAACAATATTACCCAAATAATTGTTAGTAAATCTTTTATCTATTTCTGCTCCCATTTTCACCTGCTTTATTTTATATTTCATGATGGCAAACAGTGGGGTTAGGGTTAGGGTTCAGGTTCGGGTTCGGGGTTAATAGTTTGGACAACAGCACAGTCATAATTCTGCAGTCAACCCCACATTAGTGCATAAAAAGAGCAGGATTGAAAAGAGCTGTGGAGTGAATTGTATTTGTATGTAGGTGAACAAATGTATGACTGTAGTCATATTATAGCAGAAATATAATACAGACAGTGGATTTCTATCAGAATGAATAATAAACGTCAGTGTTTGCATTGCCAAAGAGCATAAAGTACATACAAAGTGTGACTAATCTGATCCGTGTTCTAAAGCCCAAATGTTTAACATTTAATACTTAAAGTATTTCCACAAATAACATTTCAAAATTCAGAGCAATAACTTTAAAACTCAAATGAACCTCGAATTAAATATACTGTACAGGTAGGAGCATAAACTACACAATAGATACATACAGGTAATACAGCACATCTAAGTAAAACAAAACATATGCACACAAAAACAGGGGAAGTCTGAAGGAAAAGAACCACAACAAAAACAACAGCGTAAACTTTCCTGTATTATTTTTGCGAGCTTTTTCGCCTCATCTGTATGCGACGCTTACATGTGACAGTAAAGAAAAAGACCACAGTTTGCAGCTTCATATCAAATCCTTTTATTTATTTATATATGTTTAGCAACATGCTTCGTAGGGGTCAGCCTGCCACCGAAGTGTCCCCAAGACCAGCAGATGACAGAGGCTTGTGGAAACAGCGATGAATTATCCTGTTTTTAACATCTATTACTTAACTGTTCTTTGCACATCAATTTTCGTATCGTACGCCATTGTCATATCACATACAGATCACTTGCTCTGGAACACACACACATATACACACACACACACATAATCTACATATATTTATGTCTTTATGGGAACTCAATTAATTTCTGTGGGCATAATCCTAATCCCAATTATGATGACCTTAACCCCTAAGCAACCATCAGACACAACTTTAACCATAAATAACCAAACAAAATACAAGTCTTTTGGCATATTTTTTTTTTTTGATTGTATTCACGGATTTATATAAAACTGGGTTTAATTTGTTCCCCACAATGTAATAATTACAAAAACACAACCATCCGCACAGATTAGGTACCTATATCTTTGTGAGGACACTCCATTCATTACTCTGGACATAACCCTAATCCTAACCCTAAACCTAACCCTAATCCTAATCCTAACCCTAACCCTAACTATCATAAGCATAAACATCTGAACAAAATGCATATACATTAGGTTAAGTTCATTAAGATTTTTAGAAAATTATGGTTATCCTTCTGGGGCCAGGAAAATGTCCCCATAAAGTAAGAATCAGGTTTTTATTACACTGCGGGGACATTGGGTCCCCACGATGTAGTACATGGAAAACCACACACACACACACACACACACACACACACACATATATATATATATATATATTGTACAAATCTCAAGCTGTCATAGAACATTATGTTTAAATGTTCTTCATGTTAACCATTTCAAAACCTCTGCTAGAGGCAACCCTTGACATAACAATCCAATAAACCCATTTATTTGACTCAACCACTGGCATACCATGTTTGTCTAATTAATACCTCAACAAATTATTTAATTGATTAGGTTAATTACTATGGGAGCTAAAGGTAAAATTTAATGAACACATGCAATGGCTGTGGTGCCCCTGCTGAGAGGTTTGGGAACTGAAGATTTTTTTTATCGTCTTGCTCTTCATTTGTATATATTCTATTGTTAAATTGTTTATTTTTTTCTGACAAAATATACATTTATTATCCAGACATAATTTACTTAAAGCATTTTCTTTGACAGCCTTTTGTGCAGCATTGCGTACAAAGTTGACTTTTATGCTAAGTTTTATGACAGATTCGAAAACACGCTATTGCAGGAAGTCTAAAAGTTGTATTCACGCACATTTTGACACATCACACACTTGAAATTACCAATAATAATGATGGTGGTGACGATTCCCGCTTGCATGATGCCAAACTTTTACTTGTAGCTGGTGCAAGTGTAAGTGGCTGTTTCTTAAGGATTAATTAGTTAACAAATCAGACCTCCTCTCTTTTACTTGTCTGACTGCACATGGTAGCACTTCACAGTTCGATGGAGGAGGAGACAAGAGTTTATTACTGCTTGACAAACTCTTGTGCTCCGCACTCTATGCCATTATTAGCTAATACCACCAATGCATTCACCACTGCCTTCCTCTGATGCACAGCCATAATATTAAATATGTACTGAGAAATTTAAAAATTAAAACCCTTTGTGCCGATTGTCCCGGGAAATCACAACTAAAGCCACTATGGGGTCATAAGAGTGGATAGTGCCTGAGAAGTATTAATAAGAGGCAGAAATAGCTGGCTGCATTAGAGATGCATCATTTGATCCAGTTACTTCACATATCCTCTTTTAGCTGCTTCACTCAGGGATAATTTATGACAAGTGTGCAGGGGGGGTGCTTGAAAATGCTATAGCAACAGGAAAGCGTAGCAAGCCTTTGGAAAATAGCAACACAATAGGCAGAGAGGAGAGACAGAGGGGCTCGACTGGGAAAGCCAACCGTAAAACAAGCCAAAACTGGTGCGGAAGCAGTTTAGATGTAGTTTGCAGAAGACTAAATAAATGTATTTGTAGGGTACAGTACAATAAAACCGTGACTTTTAAAATGCGTATTAAAATTATCGACAGATTCTTGGGACTGTTGTGTTTTCCGCTCAATTATGGGAGTTAATCAATTTATCAAAAGAATCCCACTGTTGAAAGGTTCTCCTCAGTGGCTAAACCTGTGAAATATTCGAGCTGGAATTATCCTCCATAGATAGCGCCAACAGTACATTTACATGCCTGCAATCGCCCACCTAATGAAAAATGCAGCATCGGTCATTGATAACTTACCATGCTACGCGATGTGTGTATGTACGCGAACATAAACACATTGCACAAAGTAGGCTAATCAGTTGTAATTCAAAATAAATTCATGTTAGGCATATTTAGCATGTTCGATTTGCAACTTAAAGAACTGAACATTTAATTATTTAATTATTTCTGCAAAATTGCATCTGATATACGCTGAGATTTTACTTAATCGCTTTCCTACCTCAAACTACAATGACGTATGAAAGCCGTTAACTACATGCAAATTGGAAACTATAGGGGAAAAGAAGCTTTACCGTACAAATACGTGCGTAATAAAACCGCTTTTCAAACATCGGGAGATTATTTGTCCTTCCCGAGAAATAGTTGGCAATTAAAATGGTAATTAAAGTTATTTATTTTATGAATGAGTTTACTGGGGAAAATGACAGGGCAGATTGCCAGATGTGGGCTGTCGTTTAGAAAGCTTTTCGGGCACGCAACGCGCTTGTTCTTGCAGGGTTAGCATCACTGTTAAATGAAGTCTAATGAACAAGTAATTGCTTAGGATAGACTGAATAGCTTCAAGGCAAATAGGGATTCCAAACTATCTGCATTCTCCCCCCTTTTGCCGGACCGTCTTTAGCCTTTTGTCCACGAATACTATTGATTAGACCAGTGTGTATCGCGCTGCATGAGTTTCCCCTCATTAACAGATAACAGGTTACTGATTACTGTCGTCCTGGGATTTAAATGCCGCTTTAATGGTTACTTTGTTCTCGTGTCAGGTCCGAGGGCAGCCTAGATAAAGTAAAAGTGGGTGGGCGCGACTGGGGTCGCTTTGTGGCCGCCGTGTTCATAGAATGTTTTAAAGGGGATCAGTGGATGGGTTAGAATAGCAGAACCTTGTGGCCAGAGCGCGCTCTTAACTGGACCCCAGCATGGGTCTTTCCAGTCCATTTGTGGCACCTCCTAGATCCGTAATAATAAACAATATTGCTCCAACAATGGCTCTCTCGATCACTGTTAGCGTCTACTTCTGAATATCCGATGGGCACATACGACTGACGTTCTGCTGCACTTTCACGGATACACATCGTTAATGTCATGCAGACATAATGCTGAAAAATCAGGAAATTGATGACATGGCCAATGCCCTGCTTCAACTGACTACTTCACGCAAAGTTAGATTACCTTCAGGGGGCACCGTAAACCCGGGAAAGTTGGGACAATTCCAAGGGCCCCTCAGTGACTGTGGCCCCAACATATTTGGAACACAATCCGACTCATCTGGGTTGGGGGCCCAATATAACATGCTTTCATAGGTCCGAAAATCTTTAATGGCACCTCTGATATCTTGTTTCAGAAGTTAAAACAAGGTCAAAGTGTGATGGTTTTCAAGATATTATTTGACATCTACTAATTGAATTGACTGCAGTACTGTATAATCATCATAGTGGAATATTGTAATGTAAGACATTTTCCTAAATAAATAGGAAATTAAAAAAAAAAAAAAAAAAAATATATATATATATATATATACTCGTATATATATATGCATGTGTGTAAAATTTACATTGTACATATATATATTATTTACGTTGTGAATATATCATTTTTATTTACATTATATATATATTCATATACATATATATGACTACTAAATGACTGCAACATTATAAACACACAAGAATTACTGGGTGCAATATGTTACAAAGAATAAAAAGAAGCAGAACATTATTTAAGTGCCTGGCATGGCCTTTATTTGCGATTTTCCGGTTATATCCTAAGTAACAATGTGGACAAAGAAGGCAATAGTCAATCAACAAGTAAATCAACCAATAAGCTGTCATAATCAACTTCGGGATAAACTGTCAGTTTTTCCAAGTATTTATCCTGATCGCTTAGTCAGAATATTTCTAGTTAATTACCTATGTAAAGCATTTTGGGTTTCTTGAAAATCGCTATATAAATGCAACTTTCATTCATTCATTCATTCATTCATTCATTCATTCATTCATTCAAATTAGCAATGATTGTTCATGGTCAGCTGTGTGTTAGCATTAAATTGCATTTATCTGTGTCTGTCTACATTTAAATGACGAGATATTTGATGTAGTTGGGATGTAGCTGTAGTATAGTAGTATAGGGCTAGTATAGTACGGCTTTAGTATTTAGTAATTTGGAGACCTTTCAAAACCCTTATTATAAGAATCAAGCTAAAGGTTGACCTTCCTCATTCAGAAGGTCGGTAGATCAACAAGAAGCCAACATCTCCCAACTTCAGGAGATGTCAAATTTAGCCAATAACAGTTGAAATGCAAAAACAGTGGCACAGTCACCTGGTGGCGAGCAAATTAATGAATCAAATCATACATTATGTCAGCACCTATATATTAAGCAGAACTGTTAACAGGGTGCCGTGTAGAATTAGCCCGGATAATTGCACTTACCCATTAAGATTACATTACCCCTTTCAGCTTATTGGCACAAAGCAAACAGAATTGAACTAAAACAAATGCAGAATATTTTTTTAATTTATCATGGAAGTCTGACAAATCAAACAAGACCTTGTTATATTTTTTTTACCAAGCCTGCTGTCATGTTTACTTTAAAAAAAAAATGGATAAGAGCCAGATTTCACAGGAACAGAAAAGGTTATGATGTAGGAGGCCGTGGTTCTTGGAAGGCATAGGGAAGGAGAACTGAAGGGAACTGGGAACTGATTCTCAACGGAAATATATGGCTTGGGGAACAGGTGTGTATATGTATACATACATACATACACACATGCTTGCATGCATAATGCATATATATATATATATATATATATATATATATATATATATATTAGTGTGTGTGTCTGTCTGGTTAGGTTCATAGGTTCATGCAGGCCTACTTCTATAGCTAAATGACCGGTACCCAAGGGGTTAACAGTATTACTGTTGACTTTGTTTCCGGGGTCTTCTCCCAAACCTCAGGCTAAAGTCTCTATGAATGGACTACGAAAATAAAAATGATATACTGTGCCATGTAATTGCCAGGGAAATACAATGACTTTACAGAGGAAACTGCCAGGTTGCAAAGGGAGAATTGTATGTTAGCTAATTGTTAATTTAGGCGACTGGCACTGGCTAATTGTGGAGCCACCAACGAGTTATTTGCATGATGGACTAGCCACCTGCCTCCGCGTGAAGGGTCCCGCTGCTAGAGCAAACTATATAATTACTGAACAGCAGTGGGGCAATTTTTTGACTGCCGTTCCCTTTGTGTTACATGAATACTCCGTAATGACATATTTCATTAGGGAACAAATAACACCCCCGGCCCCGTTCTGGAACAAAAAAAATCGTCTCAACAGGTCCAGTTCGATAGATTGCAGTCGCCTGCCCCTTTTTCTGTGCATTTTTGTTACATTGTAGCCATTTGTCTTTTGGGGAGATTGGGGGCATGGGGTTGTACAGACGGCGCTGTCTTTTCAGCTTAAATGACGTATTGGTCAAACATATATTTAGAGCGATTTTTAGCTTTTGAGCTCATCAACCTGCCATGTCATCGGAATGCTGAAATGAGTTTGTGACCAATTATATTTTAAACCCGTTTCCGTCTTTTCGGTTGGGTTTCTGCAGTTACCCGTAACAGCGATTCTAAGTCTTCTCGAACAGCAAAGAGAGACGACGCAGCCTTTAATTTACTGCTTATTTCATTCTGTCAACCAACTATCACTTCATCCACCTGCCCTCCACAAAACCGCAGCAAATCACCATTTCATATTTAAGGGTTAAGAAAAAGGTTAACGCAATTTTATTTCCCTTTTCCCGGTGTAGGCATATGTGATTTTCATTGTTTACTAAACAGTTAAGTTTTGTGTCAAACTACAGCCACCGTCAGGATTAAAGAGCGGGGTATATCAGAAATAAAGGCGACCTTTGCGAAACATTACTTTAATTCTTACTGCAGACTGACTCACGCATTCACTCAATAGCTATTTCCCGCGATGGCATCATTCCTCGACCTCAGTGGTTCATTATTGCTGCATTACCGAATAATTTGTGTTTTCTCTCTTGACCGTGGCCTACCGAATGAGGTTTCATTGCAGTCAGTCTAAATACATTTATCCGGTTCAGTAAGTCCGTTGTTAAATGCGACCGGTGCCCAGTAGGTGGTTTCAAAGTCCTATAATTAAGATCCATTATATAAAACCACGCTGTTTGAAATAGGCCTATATGCAATTTAGAAGTTGTTTTTAACAATATGTGATACACATAATCAATCACCCGGCATAAAGTCAACAAAAAGTTTTTAAGAGGTAGCGGGGGGAAGCGATTATGTGCTATTTTGAGGAGGACCCGGAGTTAACACGGTTAGTGATGGCTCGGTGATTGCAAAAGGACTCCCGCTGATAATACACAAGACCAAGGAAACTGTCCTCTTGTCTCTAATTCATGCTATCTATTTGTGACTCGTTTCCAACACTTGCTGAGTGAAAGTTATCTTAAATTGCCGGTCAACTTTCAAAGTAGATACATCATTTATCTACCCATGTTGAATGATGCATGCTCGAGGGTGGGCTAATTTGAAGAAAAGCTTGGAATTAGACATGAAACGTGAATCGAGCTCTCTGTCTTATTAATCTAGGCCTACGTATCTTTTTCTTTTTTTAAAAAACAAAAAATAATTTCTTGTGTATTTATGCAAAAGTTTTGTATTACTCTAAGTGAGCAGTTTAAATCACTTCTAATATATAGCACGAGAGTAACGTAAATACACATAGAAAAATATATACCGACAACGACAAATATCATGTATCAAGTCAGTCATGTTGCGCGATTTGTATACATTTAGCTAATCTGAGCCTTTTTATTGACAACTGCTAAATGTCAGTGAATTAAAAAAAACAAATCATATCACTCCGTTCGTCAGAGTTGCTCATTTTAATACCGAGTTTTACCCAAAATAAGCCTAATGTAACGTGAAACGTAAGTTCATAAAAATATCATATAGGCCTATATACCAAATTTCCTGTCCTGTCCGCTTCCTGGTTCCCTTAAGGGCACCAGCTTTCATTTCCACATATAAAAAAATGGGTTGCTGATGCCATGGTTGTAAAAGAAGAATAATTTTCTCCAGAGAAAGAAAACCAAACTAAAGAAAAAGGAAAACTGTCAAATGCATTTTCTTTCTAGGAGGGCTATTCAGTCATCAATGAATTCAAGGCATTTCATTGCTAAACAATTATATTCAAAGGTCAAGTATTATAGCATCTTGTTCCCCGCTTCGCATGCTAAGTATTTCACTTCGCCAAATGACCCTTGGGTATGCTTATCGCACAATAACTTTACGAACCAGACAAATACAATACAATTAAAGATTTCTTGCTAAGAGTTTACTGTAAGGTTTACCAGAGGGGGTGATTGCAGTGTGATTTTTCTATTTGTAATGCACATTAAAATATATTCATGACACTGAACCCCGAAACTCAGGGTCCTTGGCAAAAGCTGTCCATGCAAGCGGTGAAGACTTTAATTAGTACCGTTTTCGTACTGTATGTGGGATACTATATTGACCTAAACTTCAGTGACCACTGGAAGTTCAAAGCTATAAGTACCGTGGCGAAATATTGTTTTTGACGCCCCACTCGTGATAGTTCAACGCCTTGCAGCCAATCAATATAGGCTGTTTTCTCGCACGTATCAAAGCGAATTTTGCCGTACAGTAGCACAGTCTATTGCAACTTTTGCTGAATTTACATTACATTCTGTATAGTCTCATTATACGTCTAAGTAGGCCTACTATTTGGGTATACAGAAGAATACATTAAAATAAATGAGTCTGAATGAAATTAATGCAGCTCGCTTGAATATCGTTTTTAAATCACTGAAAGTTGAAACGAATCGAGACTGTAGTGTAATTAAATGTACACGTACGAACTAGCCGTTACATTTATTGTATTCATAAGCCTTATTACTGTTTTCAGATTCAATAACACAAATTCTGCTCACTTGTTAACCTGATTCTATTGATAATGAACAAAATGTTTAAAAAATGTAACGGCTATAGTTCGGCCCTACAAATTATCAAATATAATAACCACAACAACATAATCTTTTCAGGAAATTATGTGACCGCCTAGTGCATTTAAGAAGACCATCATGTCTGAAAAGTTGAAGCAAAAGAGCAAGAGGTCGACGAGCAACAAGATGGATCAACGCAATCATCACATCGATGAATATGCAATTGGCGAGTATGAAGAACCATACAGTAGATAGAATATTCTGAAGGAATCCCGTCCATATATGCCAGGGATTGGGATTAGACTGCACCTGGAATGCCCTACGTCACTCGGATGTTACATTTCGGTGTTCGAGGTACAAAAATAACAGTGATGTTAATTCATACATTATATCTGAAGAATATTGGAATTGAAGATGGGAATATTGGAATATAATATCCATTTATATGATCTCTTGAGATCAGCTTGTTTTGGGATTTAATATTTCTCTTAATTGAGAGCACGTGACAGTTAGCATTCTGCTATAGTGTTCGGTTTTCATTCTATATCAAGCTGTCATCACATCTGCTTTTTAGCTTAGAGTAGCTATAATAGTACACGAAGAATGGCTTGTTCGCCTTGACTGAATACAAACAGTGAGGTGATATTAAACGTATTACAGCACAAATAGTGGGTTGCTAACTATTACTAAAACCCAGGCAATTAAAACTTTGTCGCAGGCCACGATTTAATTATAAAGACAGAACCATATACGATGAATTCTGCGAAAATGTCAAAACTACACACTTTCAATTCACGGTAAATCGAAATTCCAAGGCAGATGGTTGAAGCCAGAGGAGCAGCGTCTTAACTGCTATGAGTTTTTTAAGGATATAAAAATTCACGAGAGACACATTTGTATCAAAAGCGGACCAAGCCTCTCAGTCTGTTTTTGCAATAATTGCTTTTCCTAACCCGGTTTAAATAAATGAAACGCAATGTTGTATTTTTACATTATTATATATAATACAAAAATGTAGAACAATATGAATGCAAGTAATATTATTTTGACTATCGTTATCCATATTTTGAGCGGGTATCTATTCATATGTTTTTTACATATGAAAACCCCTTCGGCTGTTTCTAAAAGAAATAGTTTCATTTCATTCGTGTTACAATGAAAAAAAGCTTTGCGCTTGGTTATCAGGCCGAAGCTGCAGAGGGCGTTATGAAAAGAACGTAGAAGATTTCAATCGGCTGCAGATGTAATGTGTCATGTGTTGGCTGGTTATCCAGTGCTACCCTGAGCAGTCCTGTAGCAGGCCTACTTAGGGGGGTGAAAATCAGGTTTACTAACGGTGGATGACCCACAGACTATGGAATAATGTTGGAGAGTGAACAACGAGGGATGTACTTGCACTCAAGTACACGCAAGTATTCAGTTAGCATTGGGCTAATTCATGGGCGCGACGCCGCCATTAAATCTCCCCCTCACACTTCATAATTATTCGTTTGGACCCCCCCCCCCCCCCCCCCCCACATTCACCATAAAATATTAGTTTTATGCCAGTGTGTCCCCTTCAAATTCAAAATGCTTCTGACGCAAACATTCAGTTAGCATTGGGCTAATTATACCAGAAACGTATAGAAGGCATGATCACAGGCTAGGTATTTAAACAAAATAAATAATGCTCGGAATGATAAATGCATTTCATTTAATCTTGCTCCACGATTGCTAGACAATTTACGCTTTTAAGATTGTTTTTTTCAGATGCGCATTTTTGTTTGTTGGTAGCAAAAAGGCGGGCTAAATTCAAAAATGTTTATTGACTCATGCACCCATCTAACAAGGTTTGTTGGTTAAATCAGTTGTATATTATCACTAAGATACAGGCCTACTATAATTTATCTGAAAAGACTGTATGTCTATTGAAGTATCACGTGAAGTTTCAAGCACACTGTCCTAATCTAAAGCAATTTGAAAAATTATATCACGCATTCTTCAAATATGAACATATTCAAAACATCACAAGTTATGCACATCGTTTTCCTATAATCTGTGAATGTTTCTAAATGATAAAAAAGTAAATATTACCAAAAATTAGGTCCTTTCTTTCAAGACAATATAAAATTTACTGTATTGTTTGTTACAAAGAAGCTATTCTCTCCATTTTCTTTAGAAGTGTACGCCTGCACATGGACAAAGTGTGATTTTTACACCGAACATATTTCCATGCAGCCTATTAATATTTCATTTAACATCTGCTTGAACACTCAGTAGTTTCTTTACCTGAGTGCGTTACTCTTGAAAGTATTACAGCTTGATTTTTAAATTAGCCCAAAAGGTGCACCTTGCAGCCCAAAATACCGAATATGACGGTGTACTGATCGCTGTGTAATTGTTTCAGGTTCACGCGAATCTGTATCGATAATGCCAGAAAATCTGCCCGAGTTCCACATTGTGCTTCTTCAAGGAATGAGATGAGAGCACACACGTTTCCAACAAGTAATTCTCAACAGCTACAAGCTCGGCACAAAGACCACACACCAAGTCTAAGACATGTAAATGTAATCCCCAGACATTCGGGGCAAGTCCAAACAAAAAGCCTAATAGAATCTCAACCACCCGTATCTGTAATACATCATTTGAAACGATAGAATTTGTCGAAGGTTATCAGCAAAACCAAAGATTTTTATGGACACATAACACGTGTGATGTTTTATTGATGAATCTCTCTTATACATTGTTATAGAGCGCCAGCACCCCGTCACCATTTTTTTTTTGCTGTAGATCCGATGAAATTGCGAAAAATGGTCCACAATGGATCCATACATAAAAGCTTTAATAAAATGGCCCATAATAGTACAAGTTATGTACAATGCAAAAAAGTTTATTATTATTATTATTATCAAATAGCAATAATAATAATAATAGTAATAATAATAATAATAGAATTATATACGTAATACCAGACTATAAACCGTGTCAACTGATGAAATAGTAATGACATATTGCAATAATGTGCATTTAATTTTATATTTATGCATTTCAAATGATCTTAAGCCGCCATTTTTTCGATATTAAAATTACTCCAGTTCTGTGGAACAAACAGTACATAGACAATGCAGCCAACAAATGAATTGCTGTCATCATCATTATGACATCATACAAACAACAGGTGAAAACTCAATGGGTGTCTCAGTATGAAATATTATTTATCTAATTTAATTAATTTGTGGAATATGACATTCATATAGATGCACATTTTGCGAACCAATTTTCAGACACCAATTAACATTTTAAGATTGTTAATCAAAGCTTGATTAGGCTATGCACGTAAAATCGTGCCGTATTCGGATTTGAATTTTGCTTCTCTGGTAGTCTTCGTGAAATGGGATAGAGTGGTTATTAAAATAAGCATAAATCTGCAACTGGTCTGAGTGATTTTTTTTGCTAAAAAACATAAATACAGACAAATATTGCGTCTTGCGACAGAAAAAAAAGAAAACACGAATTTGAATTCATATTTTATAAAATACAATCAATAAAAACGTCGATAGTGAGATATATAGAATGAACTGTAACTTGTTTTTAGACTGGTTAGAAAATCGAACTAGCAAAAAAAACTTTCAACCAAAATTCTTAACGCCGTGCATGGACAGAAAAATAAAAGGTCGAGAGTTTCTTATTTTGGTATTTTAATGCCCATAAAACGTGCAGAACTCTGCAGCCTCGCCTGTTATCTGAATACATGGCCTCATAGCAAACCATTTGGGAAACAATTTACCAAAGGTAAAACTGATTGAACGACTCTCAACCCAAAAGAGACAGTCATTACAATCAACCACCTCATTAAAACCCGCGCACTCAACCGGAACACTGGCGCAAGGTCGCGCGTGCAAGACGGGGTCTTCGGAACTCATTCTAATTGCCACATTAAGGCGCGCGCGAAGTGTTCTTTATTTTAATGGATTTTCCCTTTTTCCTGAAGTAAAGTTGATCTGGAGATTTTAATGAACTAGCACAAAGTAAATTATGGGCAAATCTTAAAGCACCGCCATAAACAAAATACAGCATAAGATACTAATAATCACATAATTTAAACAATTAAATGTAAAACAAATGGTTTGCTCATACATGTTGGCACATTGTTAATCTATTGCTACGTCCTGCTACCTTTTGTATGTGGTATGTAGTTTAATTTGCTGCTGTATAAAGTGTTCGTAAACTGACAGCCGTCATTTTCAGATTGCCGGCCATGCTGTGTTTACCCCTCAGATATGAAATATTCACAGACCCACACACACACACACACATATATATATATATATATATATATATATATATATATATATATATATATATATATATATATATATGGTAATCCGGGAATATTATGACAATCCATATTAGCAGTCACATCGATACATTTTTGTATATGTGCCACCGAAGCTGGCACCATTGATATCATTTTATTCACCGTCTGCATAGAATTTATATGCCTTATTATAATCTAATATTATTATACTGGTTTACTACGTATAGGTTACTGTTATTAATACATTTTATTATAACTAATATCGAACACATAAAAGCTGATACTTTTGCAAGGATCACCGGTGTAATCCTCCGAGTGCAACACAGATCCTGACATATGTCGCGTGCTTCCAGATCTCAGGCATATTTTTCTTTTTTTTTTTTTTTTGTATGACCGATAAAATAAGATAACGACACCTGGTAGGATAGAAGTCATCTTCTCAACTTCCCATGAATCGATGCTGCCATTTAATGTCCATTTCATAGCGAGTTCACATAAATGAAGCTGTTTGTAATTACATTAAATCACGGAACATGGGTCAAACAGGGCGATAAAACAAAACCATGCATTCAAGCATAATCAAGCCACACATATCCAAACATATTCTACTAAGCATATTGAGAACGTAATGTTTGTATTCACAAACGCATTTGACTGTTTTTCTCACAAACTGACGTTTGATTCCAAGAAATGTCCATGCAGCACGATTAAGTTGCAGCGACTGAATTTACTGAATTCATTTGAAAAAATCATGGACAATAATAATACTAATGTCAGTCGCTTTATTTAAAATATCTTTTAATTAGTAATGAATATAAACTAAGTAAACGTTGCTACCAAACCCCCATAGTTTCCTACTTAGCACCCTCAAAAAGATAAAGTAAAAACCGTAAGCCGATAACCGGCCAGCGTATGTCAGATGAAATTTTTGTCACGTGGTATTTAATGACAACACTAACCACGCTGTTTGTTCCTGAATCGGCGGCTTGATGACTTTTATGTTTATGCGCGCGCAAATGGATAAGAGATTTACCTTTACTCAGAGACAGGTAAAACGCAAATCAGACTGAGAGAGGGGGCTCGGGTGGGGTGAGGTGAGAGAGATGATTACTCAGAGCATTCGGTTCGGAAAGGAGATAATTTGGTTGCTCTATCTTTATTACGTAAGTCTGGATATAAATAACATACGGTTAAGGTATGGTCGTTAATATTTGCTACAAATGTAGAGGTCTGGCCATCATGCCGTATACTCCAGAGCATACGCGTGTTTACAGTGTTATTCAGAATAAAAACACGATTATATTAAACATTAGCTCATAGTTCTTCCATCGCAACCAAATGTGATTAAATGTCAGCATTTCTCTTCCTGAGAATTTGCTTTGATTTAAAAAAAAAAAAAAAAAAAAGCGACGAAACGTATTATTCAGTTTCCAACCATTTTCAATCTCGGCTATTACGGTATATTTATGAAATATGATGCCGTTTCAGACATTTATCCTGCTCCTTAAATAAGCTTTAAAAAATTATTTCATACATTATTATTATTGTTGTTATTGTAAAATGCATTTTTAATGTTCAATTGCAAAAATTTTAAATATTTGATTTTAGCTGTATTTATAAATTGTTGATAATCGTAATATAGTTATGTACTGAAAGGTATGGTTCGAAACTTAGGCTATATGAAAATTCTTAGCGATTAATTTTCATAGTACATTTCTTTTAAATTCATATAATGAACTTTGGTTAGAAAAACGCGCGTAGTGCTCATAAATATATGCATTAATTTTAAATGAAATTCAGTAAAGGAATGTGAATTAAATTGTATATAATTTATTAATATGGTTGTATGACTATATATATGGCAGGTATCTATATAAGTTACAAGAAAATAAGAAGTACAAATAACAATGAAACTATATATAATACAAGCAAACTTGAATGTCGATAAAAAAATTTATACAATATACAGATCGCTAAAAACTATGCATTCAATCCAAACCTTTTACAGAAATATACAAGCTAGGTCTTACATTAAGTTGTTAGAAATCGGAGCTATTTCAATCCTTCTTAGCAGTCTGTCAAAAGCCAAATTAGCCCTTCATTTCAGTTTGGATTCTCTCGTTTTACCTCCGTCGTACATGTATACGGACGCAAGCATACACATGTATTTTATTGTGTCGTTTTGTTTTAAACACACTTGCTCTGTGGCCTAAGCGGTTCATTTTAATGAATCTATTTGCTCTCGAATTCGACGCGAGTTCTTTGCTCGGACATCCGCTTGATAGATCTTACTTCTTGGGTTCGATTCTTCTCTCAGTTCCAGCGTCTACGTATCCAATCAAGGATAAATAATTGTTCCTTGTAAGGAAAGCAAACTTAGCATAGAGAAGGTGCAGCCATCGCTGTCCGTTCCGCAGATACCCTCAATGTAATTGTACGCATTTAAAAATGTACTTCTTTCTGCAGCTGTCACCATGTTCTGCCGTACAATAAGGCCGAGCAGGGCAGCGGGCCGCCGTACTCAGAGCTCGAAGAGTTTAAGTGCGGTAGGCCTGACACCTGCGTTTGGAGGGAAGGGGGGCTACTGGAGTGCTGAACTAAATCGGGAGAGTGGCTCGCGCTCCCAACCTGAGGGTTCTGGTGCTGGACCATCGCTGAACTGTTACTTGACACAATCATGACATTGCTTGCCTGGTGATGGTGCGTTTGGATGGCGTTTGTCGGCGTGTGGGTGCCCCCTTGGCAAGGCTTGCCGTCTTTCACCAGCACGGGCACGGCAACGCGTCGGGGCGACTGCTGTTGTTGTTGACAAGAGCCAGTGTCCTGCTGCATCTGTTGCTGGGAAACCTTGTCCTTGGCCTGTCTCTTCATTTTGTACCGATGGTTCTGGAACCATATTTTGACTTGAGTCGGGGTGAGGTGAATCATACTGGCCAAATGTTCCCGTTCTGGAGCAGAGAGGTATTTCTGTTGCTTGAATCGTCGCTCCAGCTCGTAAACCTGAGCTTGTGAAAAAAGCACCCTCCGTTTTCTCCGGGGGGTGCTGGATAGGGGTCCCATACTCTTCCCTACATCCGCTAGAGAGCCCAGACTTCCCATGCTGCTCATGTTCATACCGGAGGAGGAACCCATGAAGCGAGATACTGGAAGAGGAAAACAAAAGATAAAGAACGGAAACAGCAATAAAAGGCACTGTCAACGAAGAAGAAATTAAACAAACTGCATAATAGGCAATCAGACGTTTTATGAATTACAAACATCGATATAAACACAACTGATACACTATATATAGTTCATATTTTGTATACTTGTAAAATAAAATTCATTTTGTACATACATATATAGATCAAATATAAATTCGTATAAAAATGAAATTAACTTCACAATGGTAAATTGACATAATTAAACACTAATGAAATTACATATTCGCAATTCACTGTCCGCCGTTTTTCAGTTAAAAGTAACTACGTTTAAAGCCTGTGGAAGTTCGCTTTGAAATAATACCACTTCTTCTCTTTGATTTCTTTGACCTCCGCTCATGTGTCTTAGGGAGCAAGAGACCAATTGTTACCTGTCAAATACTTTATACTTTTTCGAGAAAAGTAACTAAATAAAAAGTCAATGGTTCTTTTGAAGAACCATTAAATTGGTCTTCTGTGCAATGTCAAATAGGTGAACTTCCAAAACCGTCTCACCTGGTAACATAATTAGCCGTAGCTGATTTCCACTTACTTGAGGAAAAGCGCGGATCTGGGTTGGCTCCATACCACGCGGTGGCCGTGCTGCAGTTCCTCGTGCTGTCCTGGTAAGGCGGAAGCTCGTTCATGTTTCCCAGGTTGCCGTTACAGTAGCCCCCCATTGCGGTGTGTGACAACTGAGACACCCCAGCTGCAGTCATGTGGTAAGTGGCGGAGACCGACCCGTTGTGGCCCATATGGTGCTGTTGCATTGCTGCCTGGGAGACTTGCGGTTGTCGGTACGTGGGGAGGGAAGCCCCCAAGTTGTTACTCTCCATACTTACTTTCTTGTAGCTCTCCTCAAGGGGACTTAAGATATCGGAAACAGAAAAAGGAGTCGTATGCTTGGGGCTCATCGACATTGTTCTGCGGCTGGAGGGGAGAAAAATGATAAGGCAATCTCTCTCAATCTCTCTCTCCCGCTTTTTTGGCCAAATCCTCCTGTTGCAGTTTTCTTAACGTCGTCAAAGCTGCTGGATGAAGACGTAGGAAAGTGCCCGAAGTCCGCCTTAATTGGATTGAGTGGAAGCTCAGGGCTGGCTTTCGTTTGTTTTAGCTGGGCGCCAGGTTTAAGACTGCCACCAGAGGCGGGGCATCGGCAGCCAGAGCGACATTACAAAGGACCCCTATCCTCCATGCAGCCCTGCATAATTTATCGTATGTGTTAATCGCGAACTGCCCCGTGTCATGTACGCCGTGATCCCATTAAAAGAATTCAACCTATTTTTTCCCCGATATGCAGAAAATATTTTCTTTTTAATTATTTCCCGTAAGTCAATGATTTTACATGTTCTAATTTTTGTTATAGTCAATAATAATCAGCATCATTACATCAACACTACCACCGGTATGTTTTGTTATTTCCCCTTTTAAAATCTATTTTTAGTAGAGGACCTTATAAAGAGATTGTGTGTATATATTGAGATGGAGGGCCACTCAAAGCTGGAAACTGTCTCAAAGGCTTAAATTGAACTCCCGACTTTTAATGGACTTAAGAGGCGTCTAGTGATTGCACTTGTTAACGATGTTTGTAGTATGCTTGATCGTACTTGGACATACGGCATGTAATGCGAGGCGAAACAAACAACGACTGAATACATATCCATCAGTTAAGTGGATGCGTAAATGATTGACCCCGTTACGGCTATATTTGCTTCTAAAGGATATAAGCATTACTGCCCTTCAGCAAAGAAGTCTTTTCCCGGAAACCCAACATTAGTTATTTGCCTATAGATAAAGCCTTCCTAGACAATTCGTCACCGTTGAAGTGCACTCATTGAACTACATATACTGGTGTTAAAACAAGCTCTGTCTGAGCGAAGCTATCGGTTTTCTATGTTTATCCTCAAAGGGCCTAAACATATGCCTAAGTGCGAAAATGGGTTACTACACTGACCGAATATCTGACAGCGGGAAAAGCAGATGACATATTCAACAAAGCAGCCATTTGCCAGCTACTGTGAAACGCCGCAATATGAAAATTGGAAATGCAAAATAATACAGTAAGCCTATCTTCAATAAACAGATAATATCATAACTATATTTAAATATTCAATCACGATATCAGAGCAAGTTGTGTAAGACCAGGGTTTTCTGAATATTAGACCGTTGCAACATGCATCTACATTCTTTATTATTGTTGTCATTCGGGCTTTAATATGAGCCAACATCTGAAATTCATCCATCATCCACCTGTCCGTCCGTCCAGCTGTCTATCGCACAAAACTGCTTATGCAGCAAAGAATCGCCAAGCTGAAGCGTGTCCGAGGAGATACAGAACAAAGACAGAGAACATCCTAGTCAGGATATCGGCAACATCAGAAATATTTTCCCAGTGACAATTGTTATTTTAGTATTTTGATATCTGCGGATAATTGCAGTTTTTCCCCCATCTAAATAACTTCAACCGAATAGCACTTACACTGTACACCAGTCTGAAATTAATTCGAATGCGCCTACTGCTTTCCGTAAATAATAACAAATGTGAAATTGTGACATTGCACCAATAACCCAATTTGCACCCTTATTCGACCGAAATCTGAGCAAAAGTTAAAAAATAATGTTAAACGTAAGACGTGAAGACGTGTATGTTGCAGATGTGTAAAAATGGATATATACGGTAGAGTGCGTTTATGCGTCAGTCAATCAATCAATCAATCAATCAATCAATCTATCTATCTATATTGGAATTAGTTTCACCTCTGCATATCAATCTGAAAACCTGTTAAAGAACTGATTTATCTTGAAACTAATTAGATTTTATAATAATAATAATGTTATATCTCCCTTTGCTTATTTATGCCTGGTTTTTAGGCGAAGTGTTCATAAACAATCTGAGAATGTATAAAAAATAATAGGCATATACACAATAAATACCGCAACGGTCAAACGAATGAGTAAGCGACAAACCATCAAGTTCAGACACAAACGGGAAAGCCTCCAGATTCACTATGCCATAAAACTGTAGAAACATAGCGTCTTCTTGTGGCGATACCACGAACTTAAGCCCAGGGTGCAGGTGGAGCCGAATTGTAAGTTCCGACTGGCCGGAATACTTCGCGTTTTGAGCTGAGTGAATGGGGCTCTTTCTACGAATAATTACTCTAGCTGAGTAAGGAAGATGACATCGCGACATGAAACGGTGTATAGGTAGGCAGCAACACTGAACGCCTCTACTCCCTTTAATGCGAGAATCCGTGATTAATTGTGTATATACATAATTAATTTTATACCGTTGCTTTCACAGATAGTGTTACATAGTAATACACATCAATTACTGACATAAGCATTTATGAAGGGTTAGGGTTATTGTTAGTGTTTAAGTGTTAACAAAAGTGAGATACACCGATAAAGGTGTCATAATCATTTATGTTGACCCTTTTATTTTATTTAACGTTAAAATATTTATTATAAGTTTTACAGTCTTTTAGATATATGTGATTGACATTTCAGTATTATAGCTATCCCCCCGGGATCACATTCAATTTTAAGACTTCCACAAATATAACAGCCATGAAACCCTGTATGTCAATCTAGACTAAATACTACTAATGTTGCAGTTAAGAAACAAGCACGTGACACTTCATGAAAATGTGCTTTTTCCGCAACTGCATCAAAATTATTGCTTTCAATGACTGTGGAAGAATCACAAAAGGTTGCCTTGGCAAGTGTTGGCACTGGAAGCTAAGTTTCGCACAATTCTTTCAAAATGCTAATAAATATTCTAGCTACTGACCTAATTAATTTCTCGGCCCTATTATCTATAGGTGAGCAAACCTTGCAGAGAAAATTATACAAAATTATAGCGCGCGCGAAGTACAGGCAATTAGAATCATAACATGATTTCTCTATAGTATATTTCTTCCTTAATTACTAATTTTCAAAAGCTTTCTTGATTATCTGAATCTAGACCCCTTGTCTGTACTAGTACATGGCTATTACGATCAATTAACACTAATTAGTCGGGATGCTTTCGCTAATTGTTCGCAATAAAGCTCTTCACCAGTAGAGTTTGCAGGATATTGCTGGAACACTGAAGCATTGTTGTATTTACGACACTCTTCCAGTCACCTAAAAGCTTCATGAATTTTTCATGGAGTATAAGGAATGACACTTTCAAATGAAAACTCTGGCGTATTAAACGCAACACTTTAAATGAAAAAATGTTATTATGCAGGTAAACAATGAACAATGGATTCCACCATTCACGACAAAATGCGGCATAATCGGGGAAAGAGCTTTATCTCGGGATAAAACGTAAAATGAAGTGTAATAATAATAATAATAATAATAATAATAATAATAATAAAGCTTTACAGTACTGTATATGGTTTACGTTTGGTACAAAAGTGGAGGTCAGTGGTATTGACTGACAACGCAATATTTTTTAGCAAAAAATATACCTTACATGCTCGCGGCTGTCACTCGGTTGCCATCGATTAAAACTGAAGTCCTAATTAGTAATATTTAGTCGTATATTTACTTGTCCTTATTAAACTTAGTTGTATTTATTTGGGTGGAACAGAAATATGTGAAACACTGCAAAATTGTGAATAATTTACAGGCTATTTCATTAACGAGAATCCATTTACAGTAAGTTTTACTAAATATTGATGTATTCAATGTGATATATAGCATAAATATATTTCATTTTACATTATTTCAGCTTTATTATGTGAAACCCGCCACTTTATGACGGAGTGATGTTTTGAATAATGAGTGAACAAATAGGGCTACTCATCTATCCTTCAGAAATTACAGGTTATATCTCAAACTGTCAAAAACTGCTAAGAGATTTTTATGTCGTATATATTGCAGTGTGCCTAACTTTGCCTGGCCTATTACTCGTCTTCGTATTGGGCATGACTGCCCACGAACATCCAGTTGCTATCAAGTTAATATAACTCAGGCCTCCGCACTGCAGAAAATCGTAGGGCAAGCCTTTTGATTATTTGAATCCGATTTACTGATAGCAATTCATGTTACTACACAAATATCATCTTTAGTCAAGTTTATGCTGAGCATTCACGTTTTTCAGTTAATAGTGTAGTGATCTGTGCATTGTACAACGATGGTGATTTGAATGATTTCATTCTGCTGCCAGTAATCTAATAATGTGGAAATAGTCCTGAAAAGCAGGTATAACACTGACATCTAGTGGTTGAATCGACCGGCGTCGTGCACTTCTGTCCATATGCTCGCTGTAACTGGTGACGCCGTTGCACGTGCTGGCAGGGCTGCTGTACTGCTGTAGTGCAACGGTAACTTTCGACGCTGCATTTCCTTTATTCACCTGAAGATGGGGTTAGTGGCGCATCTGAATCATTCCTAGGTTACAAAGTTAAGTCGGTGACGAATTGTTTCTAATAAGCTCATTTTTACGGCAGTAAAAACGATTTCCTTGTGATTTCTTTTCATAATTAAGAGTTTTTCTTTTTCCAATCGTTGTGCCGCTTTCCGCTTCAATGGCCACAGGTGGATGAAAGCGAAAGAATGGGTCGCTCTCAGGAATTCAAACGTGGTACAGTGATAGGATGCCACCTGTGTAACATGTCCATTCATGAAATTTCCTAAATATTAAATATTCCACAGTCAACTGCTAGTGGTATTATAACAAAGTGGAAGCAATTGGGAGCAACAGCAACTCAGGGGTAGGTGGTAGGCCACGTAAAAACACAGAGCGGGGAGAACGCATGCTGAGGCGCACAGTGTGCAGAAGTCGCCAACTGTCTGCAGAGTCAATAGCTACCAGAGTTGGGTAATGTAGGTCTGGAGAGTAAAAGTCCAGACCAAGATTTTGTTTTAACCAACCAGTTGAGCATGAAGAGTCACAGTCACAGAGTATTCAACTGACTGGTTGAAACAAAATCCCGGTCTAGACTTTTACTCCGTGGTGGTGCAGTGGTTAGTATGGGACCCGGGTTCGAGTCTCCGCCTGGGTCACATGTGTGTGGAGTTTACATTTTCTCCCCATGTCGTCGTGGGGTTTCCTCCAGGTACTCCGGTTTCCCCCACAGTCCAAAAACATGCTGAGGCTAATTGGAGTTACTAAATTGCCCGTAGGTGTGCATGTGTGAGTGAATGGTGTGTGAGTGTGCCCTGCGATGGGCTGCCCCCTCCCCATCCTGGGTTGTTCCCTGCCTCGTGCCCATTGTTTCCTGGATAGGCTCCGGACCCCCCGCGACCCAGTAGGATAAGCGGTTTGGAAAATGGATGGATGGATGATAGCTACATGCCTCCAAACTTCGTGTGGCCTTCAGATTAGCTCAAGAACAGTGCGTAGAGAACTTCAGGGAATGGGTTTACGTGCATGGCTGAGCAGCTGCATCCAAGCCTTATATAATCAAGCGCGATGCAAAGTGTCGGATGCAGTGGTGTAAAGTATGCTGCCACTGGACTCCAGACGTTGACAAGAAGAAGGCTTCGGGAAACTCACCCGTGGGTTCCTAAAATGTCTTTAGTTAAGGACACCTTCTGTAAGACATACTGTACTTTAGTAAGGCTGGTCTCAGCCGCTCTTAGTTGTCTTTTATCGCTGCTATCAGCTCATAATGCTCATTTAAAATAAAACTAACATCGCTAACGGTACACAACTGAATATATCTAAAAATATCTGATCCATATAACAAAATGATTTTGTCTGATACATGACTACAGTTTTCGTTCGGTATGTGTTTCATCCTCGCGCTCTGCATGCGCAACGAATTGGCCTCATGCAGTAACGCGCGGATTGATAATAAAAGATAAAGAACGTGCTGATGATTATGTATGTATTTATTTTTTCATTGGGAAGGAAAGGGCGGTCTGCCGATATTTTGGTCCACCCCCCAGTGTTGACTCTATGGCTTGAGTATGTCATCCTCTTGTTCTGAAGCTAATTGGCCTCAGATTCATAATAAAAGTACGTCAAATAATCGGTTCATGTGGTTCATTAAGAGTCAACACCAGGACTGCACAATTAATCGTAAAAAAACCACAATCTCGATTCACATCCCTATCCGATCACATCACTTTAAGAAAATATGAAAATCCCGGTACTTCAAGGTGGTTTTCCACGGGCGTAAAAATTGGTATAATTCCTACTTCACCCTTCAGCTAGATTAAGATCAGACTTCTCTTACTTTCAGTTCTATAAATGGACATTATATCGCAGGGAGTTTAGGTTTCACTAAAACATTTTTACTCTGTCATAGGAAAAAAAAAACAAGTTTTGCAGTTTTAATAATTATTACCTCTGCTGCTTTTGCATGAGCGCTGCATATATACTTTCTCTGAGACAATCATAATCATTTTCTTCCCTGCTGTTAAAATCACTCCGAGACGGTCTCGTGAGAAATTTATTTTGGAACTTTTTTGCTTCATAAATACCCATATATTTATTACAGCAACATTCGTGCTGTCCTATTATATTACAGAACGTACTTAATTTATTTTTATGCTCTCTATGATCTCTGCTTCTTCCGACAAGATCGCAAAGGCTGGGTCACTTAATTTGTCCACGCATCAATTATTATTATAAATAATAATAATATTAATATTATTATGATTTATCCAGTTTATCATTGTTTTCTGAGTTCGCGACTATGTTGCATTTCAGAGGCAGGTTATTTGTATAACCGTTCGACAAAGACAGCGTTTCCAAAGTCCCACCCTAAAGTACCGAAGTACCAAAGAAGTACCCCATTGACACTTTTGGTACTGGAACTTTTGGTACTGGAACTTTTGGTATGGCTGTTTTAGTTACCCTAATTGGATGGCCAATTGAGTGTTTCCTATCTCTTGTCAGAAGTTGATATGTCAGTCCTGGATCAATCACATGTTTGGTAAAATCACCTTTCGTTGAGTGTCTTTTTTGCAGTTTAATGAGTTCAATAAACGGCTAAATTAAAGGGAGGAAATAGATACAGATAACCGTCATCCCAGTTCTAAGCAAAAAAAAAATCGTGGTTCACATTTTTCAAGAATCGTGCAGCCACTGCAGGTTAACTTAGGCTCACATATAAGTGTAATGTACCCCCCCCCCCCAAAAAAAACAAAACAAAAACAAAAACAAATAAATATCACATTATGTTACACTACAATGTGGGGAGGCACCCTATGGTTAGATGATTCAGTCTATTTTATATTTTGGGTTCTCCCCAGTTCTGATTAATGCAATATTTTAAAAACATATATCTACAAAGAACACCATCTTCTCTCAAGCAGTCACTGCATGGAGGGAGTAATCAACTCTCAAACCATCAATGTCAATCAGTTCGGCATCATCCACGTGGATGCCACCTAGTTGCGCACTTAAGCTGTCCCTTAAACAAGCACGTAAAGGACCGTTTAGTCGTAGAACAGTAAACAGCTTCAGTAAGGAATACCTTTTAAGTCTTCGTAACATGCTAAGAGACACTCTTACTGGAGAACTCAGCCCAGAGTACTGAAACAAGCAGGGAAAGAACATACAGGGAATGAACATTCAGACTCTCTCACACACAGAGCCAGGGCCAGGAATTACACCCAAAACCCCAAAGTCACAATGTTACCCACTGTGTGTAAATAACAGCTCATTGGCAATAAAGGATGCATACAACAACTTGATGGGATAATGTTATAAAACCCAGAAATACAATTAATAGATAAATATTATTTAGAATAGCTTAATATATATTGGAAATAGTTAAAAAAAAGACATGATGCTTCTCAGAACTGCAAAAAAAGGTTACACTTTGGTAGCGATATAGGTTCGCACTCACTACAAAATACAATATAAACGTACAATATACAATATACATTACAAAACGTACACTGTGACATTTTCACATATGAAAAAATACTTAAGTAATTTTTACCGTGTTTACTATTTCTGTTTAGTAGTAATATTTTATGCAAAATAAGTTATATTGTAATTGTAATTGTAATATATATATATTGGCGTGATTTATATTTAGATTGCATTATCGACATTTTGAGTAAATTAATGCATACTTAACTTTTAGCGAGCATTTCGATTTGAATGTAGACGCAAATATTTGTCCCATGTTTATGAAGAACCGTGTCCTGATAAAAGTGCAGTCTGTAATGATTAAAATCGCTTAAACGTGCTTCGTAACCAACCAAATCATAAATCCTACTCATCGAGTCACATTTTTACATTGATGCTGCTTCCGCCCTGAACAGCAAAACCAAACGAAAAGTCGGGAGATGTTTGCAGTGTATAAGCTTTATTTATCTACAAAACAAATGCATTTATTTTAGCGTTTTAAATAAAATTGGCTGTTTATAGCCAATTAAATTCATGTATATGACCTTTGCCTTATCCAGACAATACGGCGGGGTTTGTTTATAGAAACATAGGAAACTTAGTTTGTCTGTGGACGGGTCGTTTATACAGTATAAATGGAAAGAAAGAAAGCAAACGTTGGGCGAGCGAAACAATCTATTCAGCAGATTCGCTATGTCCCTCAATAATTTAAATAACCAGTGGCGATCCTTGAAAGCCAGTTTTGTCATCCTTAAAATACACGATGGTTTGAAACACCATTGTGTTGTTAAAACCCATAAATTTGTTACCAGGGACTGATTAAACAGTAGGAGAATTGAAACACTGAGGATTTTGTCTTGGTCCTTTTGGACACTAGACAATGGCCCTTTCAGGAGAAGACACAAAAAAGTGTGTTTAAGGGGAGATGCGTCGAGCAGAGGGGTCCGGGCGGTCTCCTCCGTATGGAAGACAAGGTGGCCTGCGCGAGGAAACAAAGGACCAGGTGACAGCGACGATGCGCTTCTGTGTCCCAGGAAGAGCGAACAACAACTTAAGGGTCGAGGAAGCAGGGAATCATTCTTGTACAAAATCCCGCCCCCCGTGTTTCCATCAGCCTCCTAACAATGTTCTGGAGTTATTCTTTGAATTCCGAACGTAAGCTCCTTCTATCTGAACTTCTTGACTGCTTCCAACGTCTGACCAAATACATTCACAGCTGGGCTGATTTTTGGGATAAGTTTGATCACGTTTTAATTATACCGTTCGAAGTGTATAAATAAAACAGAATTTCATGCAACGTTTTCGATAAGATATAGGCCTATTTCAAAATTCGATTCATACTTCAATATCCGTATCAGAAAAAAAGTTTTTGATAGGATTTAATTTCAATTTGAATTTCATTACGTGAAAAACAACTCGCAGATTTATTAATTAATGCCGGCGCTGCCAGAATATTTTACATTTCTTTCAGCCATTCCGAATACATAATTTTTAATTATTGATTTTAAACAAGTACAAAATGTCCAGCCGTTTAGTTCCAACAACTCCCTTCATTTTTAGGATATAATAATAAAAAGAACAGTGAGGTTTCAACTATTTATATTACCAGGTCTACGTATATGCGTGTTAATTTTCATACAAATGGTTCTGAATAATCACATTGTCTTCATTTTCTTCATCTAGATTTTACTTAAATAATTAATAGCAATGTTTTGAACGCCTTAAATTATTATTAGTATTATTAATATTATAGATTCAATAAGACACGTTGATTTTATTAAAGATAAAATCAATGTATCTTATTATCGGCGTCAAATTAAAACATCACAAATTTCGAATTATGAAAAAGAATTTTAAACCCCATTAAAACCTGTTACATACTTTTTCTATGTTCGTTTAAATATTGCGTTCAGTTCAGTTTTATGCATATTGATTTAAAGTTGAACTAAAATAATTGTTCATCTGAACAATTTTTATTGGAGTATTAGATGAAGAAAAAATAGAATGATGTTTTCCTTTTTATTTTTATGACTTTATCTAAATCCATTTATACATAGTAATATCAATTTTCTTCAAATCTACATGGATACCATCATTAAAAATCGACGATGATGTTTTATTTAGGCAAACTTGAATACAACATAAAATGCCGTGCATTGGAAAAGTAACATTTCATTTTAAATCTATATACAAAAATTAAGGGCAGCTCATCAGCAAAAATACTTTTAAATGTGCAAAATATTTTCAATTCTGTATCTTACAAAGTTTAGACTCTTAAATTGTTTAAGTAACCATGGAAATTATTTAATTAAAATGACACTGGGATGGCACATTTCTCGTGACCCCGTGTTGAAAAGTGGATTCTTAGTTTTCTGTGCTTCAATAGTCGCTGAAATGTTCACAAAGTCACTTTCACCAGGCCCAGTTATGCCTGGATGCAGCAGAGCTCGGTAAGTGCTGATATCTGGGGAATAAGGCGAAGGGTGACGGATGCTGAAAAGACTGGTACCCATGGAGGCTGAAGGACGTCGCGGCCACTGCAGGCGGTACTTCGCTACATGTCTTGTCTGGGTCGACAATGCAGGTGTTAAACGGCTTGCCATCCCGAATCAAAATAGGCACCACAACTCTACGGAGCATAGGCGCCTGGTCGAGATCTTGAGATACCTCCGCCCGTCCTCTCTTCATCTTGTAACGATGGTTCTGAAACCAGATCTTCACTTGAGTTGGTGTCAGGCTGAGGAGGTGCGCCAGCTGTTCCCGTTCAGGGGCAGACAGGTACCGCTGCTGCTGAAAACGCCTCTCCAGCTCGAAGGTTTGGGCCTTTGAGAACAAGACGCGCCGCTTTTTCCTCTTTTCTGCGCTTTCAGAAAAAGGCTCAGTTTTCTTCGTCGAGTCGGGTAATATCTCAGCACTGCTTTCGTCCGAAGCTGCACAAATGAAAATCACGTGTTAGTATTCCCGTGTACTCAGTTTGATTTGTAGACGAAGATGAAAGATGAAAATGACGAAACACACATAGTTATATATAATTGCATGAATACTCACATATGCAGTGACTCCGGTCGCTGTCCAACCATGGAGAATAAGGAGAGTTGGGGCGCTCTGGAGAGTGTCGATGAGCAGCATCGGCTTCAGGTTCGGGTAAATCCAAAATGCTCCTTACGGTGAAACTTATTTTAGCGGAGAGAGCCATCATTTAAAATGTGGGTTTTCGGTGTATGCGATCTCAGGTCAAGTCCGAAAAGAGGTCTATCCACTTCAGGAGCTAAGGGGATCAGCACGCTGTCAAAACGCGACCTCAAATACCCCGTGGAGCCCGGCGGCGGGATGTTTATATTTGCAGCTCTGGGCACTGCAAACAGTGCTTTCTTTCAGCGTCTCTCCTTCACTGGGATGCTAAGCACCTGAAAGACTCAAGTGCAGAAATCCAAGTGAGGGTAGGTGTAAACGCGCAGAAGAATACGCCGTTACTTCCACAATAGCCAAAGGAAACACTCATCATCATTACATATTCTGTCTGATTCGCTAAAAGTGGGAAAGAGATAATGGTAATTGTTGTTGCTGAATGACGTCTTGGGTGGCAAGTGACAACCAACGACCCCCTCCGTTGTCCACTAACAACTTAGATATTTACATACAAAGTGACCCATTAGCCTGATGCGAAGAGTTGATTTAGCTAATTTATTAATAGCTCTTTTAGCTCACCACTAAAGGTACGAAACATATGACATCTGTGCTAGTAGCATCTACATTTTACCTAGGCAGTTAAAAACGTGTGTATTCTGTAAAACTAAACGTAAAGTTCGGGCGTATTGTTGTACGTTGCATAAAGTTTGCGGGATACTACCTGAAACTCTTATATGCCTCAATGAACAGGTATAGCAATTTTGACCAGCAAATTTTCCATTCGTACGAAGAAATTGCATAATTTCCATGAAGTATAATATTCTACTGTATATTTTAAACATTAGTCAGCCAAATAGAGTGTAATTTAAGATGTACCCAATGTATCTGAAAATCGAAAATCGAAAGTTTTCGCACGCATAAAATCGGGTTCCCCAAAATGATCAATCAAAATGATTTATACCAAGCTTTAATCGATCTTCCGTATACGTTTAATACTAAATAATATTTCTTACGCCGTTGTGACGTAACCCGAAAAACGAATTATTCCCTGAAGATAATTGGTGAACATTGCAGCCATCTCGTGTCCAATCGTAAATAAACGGTATCCTGCAAATAATTTAACCAAACATTCTACTGTATGCTGCAGTAGTACATTTCAATGGGCTCTGATACTGGTCCTTCAGGAGCAGCTTGCACGAGGCACAGTTCCCATGCAATACTCGAACCAACCACCCCTACAACGCCTTGGTGACAGAAACAGCCTTCCAAGGCGAACGATCTGCCCTTCTAGGCTTCCTGGGTGGTCGAACGAAAAGGAACACAAATACATGCCAACCAGTGGCCGAGAACAAAGGAGGAAAGTGTAGCCCTACGTCCTGGACCCGTTGGAAGCATTTGTTCCAGTCAAGATTTTGCATTTGTTCAGTCCCGAAATAAAGCGTGATTGACGCTTTAGCACAATGTGCTTTAACTTTCTGGGATAAATCCGAGCTTGTTCCTTGTTGTCATGGTTTTGAATGAGGTTGAATAGGATTTGGGCCGCTATCTACTGCTCCACGTCTACTGCCGCCAAGTCTATACAGAGTTATTACTTATGCGTTTCCAAACGGAATTAAATGTCTTCGCTTTCCAGTATCAAACTCATTTGTTGGCACCAATTAGTCGACTTCATGAATGTTAAAGTAAAATAACAGTGTTTTTTTGCTTTTTGATACTTTACACCCAAGAATTTACTGTAACATTATTGGCGTTTCCCCCATTTATTGCACTGTGCTGTATGTTGACAGTATTATCTTTCCAAAATGAAGCAACGTTATCGTCACTGGTTTAAAACAAACAAACAAAAAAATCTATTCACAATCAATACCCCTATACAAGACGTCAGAGAAAGAACCTTGATGACAGAAGCACTCAAATAAATTTCAGTAGTGTTTCGAATACAGTATTCGAGGGCTACACGCGCTGTTATACTGAAAGCACTTAATTTAAGCGCCCACCTCCACAAGGCAAAACAGAGTGTTGTCCAATGTGAGAATGTCTAAATACAATGACCTCTTACAGCCTTCAAATCTATTAAACACCAAGGGTTAAAGTGGGTTCCACCAAGAGTATGTACTTTTAAACTAAGAAGTGCCCTTCAATACCAAATATTTGCTTTCGTTATTAGTCTTTGGTGGCGAACTGCAAAGGGACAATTCGAGTTTTTCCTGATGATTTGGATACAAAATTTTACATTTACGTTACAACTTAAAGTTAGTAATTTTTAAACAAAAATAAATCAATATTTGTTATAAATGGTCCCCGTCATTATTTAAAGAAATGTGACAAGTGGGATAATCGATCTTAAATTCTATAAAGGTATCGTTTAAACATCTAAAACAAACGTTTTAAAAACTAAAACGAACTATTTTGATTAGTTCCTGTCGCTTAAGACAATATGCATCATTATTTTCTGTGTAGCATTTTTGCCTTGATTGTACTTTTGATTTTTTAATGAAAGGAAGCCGCTGACCTGTCAATAATGTGCTAAACAGAAATATAAAGAAAACAAGTAATCTCGATCATATACGACGATGTGAAACATATCATTAAGCCAAATTAACTGCACTTTTCGTGCTCATAATGGCATTCTAAGACAAAGAACCAAAACAAATATTGCGTACAATTTCAGCTTTGTATATTGTTACAATATACATTGTTTATAGAATATGAGTTTTAATGGTTTTAACGGTATAGGTGATAAATTACACATAAGCATTCTTGGAAATGGAGTCTTACTTGCAAACAGTTCCCATCCACCTTATAATAAAAATGTGAATCAGGTAAAGTTATAAGGTTGCACAATTTACTTAAAATTGTTATACTATTTATCTGGCAACAATTTAGCCACCTGTGACATGCACACATAATGAACCAACAATGGCTACAGTTCTAGCACAGTCAAGCAGAAGTGGAATGGAAAAGGAAAGGCACTTAATGAAGCATTTACTTCATGAGACGGCCAGTTTTACTACCTATCGTACAGGAAAAACATTGTTCATTGTGCAGTTAAACTGGGGACAAATAGCCTACTGTTATACTACGAACTGTTAACTGATGAACAGAACACAATGTGCAGAAAATCACAGCCCATAACATGCATATTATATGTTATCTGAATGACACTACTAAATGTACAGCATATCAGTCAATAATAGTCAAATCAAGTGAGTTTATTGTTACACCATCTATATGTAACAATGTTGTGACACAAGATAACATTTCCCCAGCATCAGGGCGCTACATACAGATAGCAAATGACTTAGAGTAATATTCACAATCACTTTAAAAAGTACAAAAACAGGGTATGAAATTAAACATGGAGGCTGGCCTTTATAATACCTGTAACATACGAATAAGAAAAATGAAGAGACAATGAAAAAGAAAATTAATCGGAAGTGTATTCAAGTAAAGATACAACTCTGAAATTGTGCCTGATTGTAAATTAATAGGTTGTGAGATAATATAATTTTTCCTACTTCTGTTACGCTGTTACAGAAACACTCACGAGAAAAATAAACCAGCTGCAATGATACCGAGAATAAAACACAGCAGTATTAAACACTGACGAAATGGTCTGTCCCCTAACATGCACAATACAGAAACATACCTATAGAAATGCAAACAAATCAGAAAGACTTTATGGCATATATATTGTGAAAGCGTGTAGAAGTCACACCTGCATATACAGGACCGAATGAGTCCCATGATACAAAGGAATCACCTTGGTGACCGAAGTGCCTATTCAAGGAATATAACGGAGTCACCTCTGACCTCTCGCGCAGCCACGGAAGCGCACGAAGGCGGCACTGTCCACGTTCTGTGCTCCACGTTTACACTATTGTCAGAATGCGGCAAAAATCCTGAAATACACAAAACTTAACTTTTTGTTCGTGTGCTTTAATGTGTGTGAGGAAAAAATTAATAGACAGCTTCTTGCATCTATGACTAAAATGACTATATACACCTCTGACACACGCACCAAACGAGAGAAAACGTACCTCGAAGGTTGCTGCACAACGTTTCCCACCGTTTAGAGGAAACGTATACCGGGAAACCGTAACGAAACGTGCGACGCTCATTCTGCCACTGACTTTACGCGCTTTTAGTTGCATTTTCACAACCTACTCTGGAGCCCTGCATTGAGTCAAATATCATTGCATAGTCAAATGGAATACTGCAGTGTTCAAAAAGTCGAACAGGTAACAGAACGAAACTTTATACATTTATTATGCCTTTAGAAGTAAAGGTTATAATCCAAAAACAACGATTGATTTGAACGATTCATATATGATATGCACTGATGCTTAGCTCAAAAGCACGCAACGTTTTAAACGCTTTTTTACTTAAAGGCATAATGTATTTTATTACATGTTGGAAATGTATTTTCCTTAATTGATATCCATCCATCCATCCATCCATCGGCGTTGGCAAACCAAATTTGTGGGTAGGCACAATTTTATAACCGCGCACAAGACATAAAAAATACACATGCGCAGATATTAATGTTTCTGAAACTTCATGGAACTAACAGGCCTACACATTCAATCATGTCCAGCTGAGATGTGAGTCGTGAATGTCACGGGGTGCCGGCTAGTTGATTATGTGTAGCGTTATTGGGAATGATGAGGGGAGGAGGAGGGGATTAACAGACGCAATCTAGCGGAGGAAGCTCTCTCATTGGCCAGAATACCGTGACTGCAAGTTTACTGCGAATTTCACGGCGTGTTATTCGCAGTCAATGTAGGCAAGTTATCGGCTGACGGAATAATTAATGTATACGTTACATTTTTTGCAAAATATTGGGCAGGCACGTGCCTACCTAAATTGATTGGCCAAAGGCTGCTGCATCCATCTGATCAGAGATAGGAGGGGGCCTGGTGCCTATCCCAGGCAGTGATTCCAGTTGCCTATCCCAGGCAGTGATTCCAGTTGCCTATCCCAGTTGCATGTTCTCTCCATGCAGTGTGGGTTTCCTCCGGGTACTATGGATAGACATCATTGTAGGAGTTTGGGGAAAGGACCCTAGTCACCCGAGGCAACTCAAATGTCAATATCGACTTCTGCTACATTAAGTAAATTGTGTTTTAAGCGTTTTACCATAATAACAGAGGTTATTATGCATGGATTCAGCAGTTGTTTGTTTAGGTTAGTTGTTTGAATGCATTTGTTTACAACTGTGTTCCAGGATGTCACTTTGCACTTTTGCATAAGCGGTTAGTTGTTACCCTATAGATCTGCTGTTAGAAAAACAGGATACAGCCCTGGTACAGTTTCATACTCCAAGGTAAAAACAACATGAATGTACCCTCAATGGTACAAATGTCCCTCAGAGTCCATTTCTATACCTTAAAAGTTACATTTACCTGCAGCTAGGGTACAACTGGCAGACCCTTGAGGGTACAGCCCCAGTGACAAGCAATTAGTATTTTTTTCCTGACAGTGTATACAAAACAATAGGCTATGTGTGCATCGACCATGCCTGTGATTTGCATTGAGGATGAACAAGATGTGGTTCTTCAGGCCCCCAAAATGCAAACATCAAACTCTGCCTACATGCGATGGACTGGCATCATGCCACCTGTTTTGTTCCTTACGTTGCCCTGGATAGGCTCCGCCTACCCCACCCCCCCAAACAGAAAACGGGGCATGCTGTTTAGATGATGTATGGATGAGTATCGCCGAGACCCTCACCAACCTAAACAGTGGGAAAATCAGATGACAGGCCTATAGATTCTTATTTTATTCGTTTGTTTTCATGTTCGTATCTTATATTGTGAAAATAACACATTTGCTCATTTTATTGCCACCCTTTTCTACAAAACGTTATTGTTGAAATATTATATAGGCTTACTCATCAGTCAACGATTTAACATCATTTTCCTGTAATGTAATTATAAACAAATACTAATATAAAAACAGAATCAAAAGATTAACCAAATCTTGTGCTGACTAAAAACGAATTGTCTAATAAATTACACATTTTTTATTATTTCAGCCTTTTGAGGTACATTTATCCTCCACAAGAGCGTTGTAAATATACTACATTTTGGGGGTGGGTGGGGAGCCGGAGAGGAGGTATCTTCAGTATAAATTTTGAGGGCTCACATGTCCATCCACCCACCGGAAAAATGCCACCAGAATGTCAGATGGCCAGTCCGGTCCTGTTATAAAGTGAACGCATGAACTTCTCGGTTTATTTTTTTAAATACGATGCAGGTCTACGAAAATACGGTCCAACACTTCCGCCTAGAGGACATGTAAAGAATTGCACTGCACATTTCCTACTAATCAAAGCTATCGTTTAAATAATCATTTTAGGTTTGCCCTCACCACTAACACACATAACCTTCCGATACTGAACATCTCAACATTTAAAAGTCGCGGCAGTAGATTAACCGAGATGTATTAACTAGAACTAATCGCACAAAATACCTGTTTAAAATACACTCTTTGCATTATGCACTACAGAACACTTCATTGTGGTCCTACCAGTACTATTCCAAGCTCCAAAACTACTACAACTGCTACTATAATTTATGATGATAATAACACCATTACCAACTTATTATTATTATTATTATTATTATTATTATTATTATTACTAGACTACTACTAGTAGTAGTAGTAGTAGTAGTGGTGGTGTTAATAATAGTAGTTGTAGGCTGGTAATAGTAATAGCAGTACACTAAAATGTTTATCTTAAAAAAAACAGCAAGCCGAACATTATTAAAACAATATAGAACCGGTAAGCGGCGCTGCTTCATCACATTAAGGACTGTAGCTTGCGGGATTGGTATGGGTGGAGGCAGTGAAATCGGGTCTGGGGTAGTTTCCCGACAGCTTCGTATACACTTCATAATCTCGAACTTTAAAGATAAACCGTTAATTAGCGAGTTTTCCCCGAAATTCTTCGTAAATAACGTACTTCGTAATTTCCTTCGTAAACTGACGAGTGAGACAACCTACATGTTATTTGCTGGTATTTATCGTCACTTCTGTCTGCTAGTCGGTTACAGAGACGCAGAGGTCGTGCGAAATAGATCGCAAACACACAATGACGCTCTATTTTGGGCAAGAACAACACCAACAATAATAATAGTAATAATAATAATAATAATAATAATAATAATAATAAGGTCGCACAAATTACGATAGGCCTATGCTAATTATTAAAGAATCTTAATTAAAATGTTATTAGGTTTGTCTGCAACCGTTACATGAGAAAATTAAGAGTTTTTAACAGAGCTATCTTACTATGCATGTCGATGACTTTACATGCTTTCAGAGTAGCCGGACTTAGCTAAAACACAGCCAGCCTTAGGCCGGCTCTTGTCATATTTACTATTTTATTAATAAATCACGAAACTTGTTCTAAGTGAATCGGGATCCATTTTAAAGCTCACCTGGATTCATGTCAATGGTGCCAACACAAGAAATATCGCCATCTTTAAAACTAATGAATTCAAGTGACTTAATCTGTCATTTAATATTTTAATACTAACTAACGCACGCACGAACAACCGACAGCGTTATAGATATACTTTGAAGTGTGGCAAATAGTGCTGTCTGTCCTCCTAAAAATTAATCCAATCACTTCTGTCAAAAAGTCATCATTCTTTCTCTTTCCAGAAGAAGAAAATTACAAGCTACAACAAGTCCGTAAAATAATAATACCGGACGGATTTAAAATTGTTCAACAAAAGTATGTTTTTAATTTAGAAATTTAATAGCTGGGTGAGAGCAACAGTTGACAATCACGTTCTTCTGAGTTAAATACCTGACCAGTGAGATTCGTCCTAAAGTAGGCTATATTAAAGTGATTTGGATTTCAGCATAGAATATTCTAGAATCTAGATCATATTTAGAAAGGCTATAGACACGATATTTTTTCGTGTTGCCCCTCGAAGAATTGTTATTTTAAGTCAATTTAGTGATTTAATTCCGTATTTCCCCCTAAGGCTCAAGTCCTGGAATCGCCCACTGCATGGTCTTCAGTATTTGATACTTAAAAACAATGACTCAGTGAAAGGTTAAGTGTCACATTTAGATTAAACAACGAAGGGCAGCCGGATACCACTGCCCCTATGAACCTTCAGAGTCGGGGTTTTGACTCCCGCTTTCGATATGCACATGTGTAATGGGTGCCTGTTTACTGTAGTACCAGTGTCCTGCAGGTGCCCTGGTTTCCATCCGCAATACCAAAGTCATGTAGGTATGCAGAGCGTGTGTGTGGGCGTATTGGAAGCGGGTTCTAAAATGTGATGATGGGAAATCTTAATAAATGTGGTCTTATAACCATAATTCGCCTTAGCTCACAGTAATTGTCAATTAACATATAACAATGATTTTTGCACCCTGAACACGCGTTGCATAACGTACTTATAACTACGATAACAATTAAAACTCGCAAGCTAATAATACCAGAAGAAGCGAAAACGGATTGATAGTTTGGTGGGTCAATGGGTCCCACCCATCTTCATAGCGGGGACACGAAGTCTGCCTCTGCGTTGCGCTTTAGGTCTGGGTGTTCTTCCCGAGTCCCGCGGGTCTCTCGTAGAAGCCCGGGCTCAGAAGCATGTAGAAAATTCCCCTATGTGTGTGGGTATGTCCTCTGCGATATAGCCTACGGGTAACTTATCTAGGCTGTACCCCAGACTGTCGCGGACCCTGACCAGGATAAATGCTTGGGAGACAGATACTTGGATTATTTTTAATTCCACAACTGACTAAACCATAATCGAACCGATTATCGTGGGATTATTATTAGTTATATTTATTGGTGCAGTCATTATGTTTTGTTATTTTTAAACAGACATTCTTTTTACTGTAACTGAAGAAAAACTGTGTTTATACAATATATGCTGCATGCATATGCAGAATTCATTCAGATTTTGCACTAGGATATAGGACCTTGCAGAAAAGCGAGAGATAAACATTACAGGACGCAATGACTGCATCCAAAACCGAACGGTTTAATGATTAAGCAGTAAAATTACTTCTAGTGTTTCTTTCTCTAGGTGGAATCTTGCAATATTTTTGGGGGGTCGCACTAAAAAAATCAATAGCATTATATTATTATACTGCTCATATTGACAGATCAAAGTAGCTTCAGGTTGGGAGGAAAGGATAGTTGAATTTTCAGGAAAAAGACAATCTATTATAAAATTTTCTTCTGTCATTATTGCCAGCATTGTCGATACCTTTTTTGCATTCATTATATAGCAAGTAGCAATTGTATTATGCTAAAAATTTAAATTAAAATACATCCTGCCAAAATGGAACTTATTGCCTAGGTACAGAAAAACTGTAATTAAGAACAGTATTTTTATATATGTTGGTGGCGTATCGCGATGTTAGCTTTGTATTTAGAATTAAGAAAAAGATACATTTAACCTATAATTGTGATCATTTAAACAGATTAAATGACACCTGTCATTTGAAATATACATATACACTCAAAAATGTATTAACGTACCTTGGCTTTGTTGAAGAAAACTCGTTTTCTCCGGAAATGGGATTCAAACATCAGCTTCATCACTTCGCTGAAAACCGCAAAAGGTCGAATGATAAATAAACAGGGAGTCTGTAGGGTGAAAATATATATAATGTCACTCCGAACATGTAATATTATTTTATAGCATCAAATAAAATAATTCACGTGGGGATTACGTCGGGATGCATGTTCTGTTTCGTTATTCGGTTCTGAAAACCCAAAGCCTTAAAAATCATCTTTGAATTACTTAACCCTGTGTTCAGCTTTACAATAACTGCAAGCATGAATCGAAAACCGTAGCAAAAAAAAAGAAAAAAAATGTTACAGGTATTCAAACTATTATCTCAGACATAATAGAAGATTTCATTTTGTAATTCTGTCAGTTCGATAATTTAATCATACAGTTTATTATTAATAATTAACTAAACATATTGTTCGCAAGGTATAATATAACTAAGATATCAAAGAACGTAAATTAAGTGAAATACCTCAATTCTCCGAGCAGGGGGCGCCAGAATCGTGAAATAGGTGTACGGAATCTGAACCCAAAGGACACAAATGTCGTCCATCAATAAAATACAATGAAGATTTTTCAAAATCTGTCATTATGTTTGATAAAGCTGTGTAATGCTTACCGTCTCAGTTCAAAGAAATAGTTGCGACAGAACACGAAAATAGTTATAGATGTGTGTAAGTACCCATCCCGCAATAAAGTCTACCGCAACGTCATAAACAGATGCGTAACATTGTAACACATATTCCACTGTAAGACAAATTCCTCCAAAAAAAGGAAAAAAAAAAACGAAATAACCAATATGTCATTCAACGGAATAATAACGTAAAGGACGTTTTTGTTTATTTTTAATGTACAAAAATATCTGATGCTTATGATTGTCGGGACTCCACTGTATATATATATATATATATATATATATATATATATATATATATATATATATATATATATATATATATTAGTTTCCCTTTTCCCCTAAATATTTATCAGTTTTATGATCTCATTGGTATGACAATATTAACTAAATATATGTGCTCTCCTGCCTTGTGCCACGTGCTGCGGTGTCAGGCCCCTGGCAATGCTTAACGTTAACCGGGATAGGCGGTTGGAGGATAGATGACGGATTGATGATTACTACCGCAGTGACAATTTTTTATTATAATAATAATAATCATCATTCATGCTACACTTCAAACGAAACCTACAAAAGAACTATGATTCGGTGCTGTTTTTTCTCTTTTTGTTACAAACTGATTCCAGTTACTATATATTTTGTCATTTACATATTGATACATATTGAATCAACGCGCTTCAAGAAACTAACGAAGAACAACCAGAAAAAAGATCATATATTAATTCATTTATTCAACGGCTGCGTTTATAATTCCAAGTATGAATGATCGGACAATCTTATTTTTTAAGACATCAAATCATACTATATAGTTTTAAAAGTTATGCGTACATAAGGTTCGCCAGCATCTGTGCGGATAGACCACAAGGATAATCATGCAGACGAAAGGCCTGTACTGTGGAGATACTGCATACTGTTATAACAAATTAATATATTAGATCCAAATAATGGTTGGGAACCCCTTCTTTTTGACAAATAATTTTACATAAAAAAATACGATGAAGAGAATATATTGTTACTTTTTTGAAAGGAACGAAATGGGAAAAAATCCAAAATACATGTTGTTTTCCTAACAGTGTTCGAATGCCATCGAATTTAAATGCTTGAATTTAAATTACTTGATCAAATAAATTTAAATAGGATAGTGACGTCATAGAGAGTTCAGAAAGGATTTCATATTGTATGATCAAACTACATTTCAGTAATTACTTATTGGTGTGTTTCAGGACTAGAAGCATTCGTTGTTTTGGAAAAGCAAGTGTTCCTATACGCAAAAGTTTAATATTAAGTATAAAGATATCGTGACTGTACCTCATAGGGTGGGAAAGCAATACTTTAAACGAGTTTATGCTGCATTCTTAAAAAAACTTTATCCGGAGTCCACAGGATCAAGTGCAATTAAAATCTTAGGGATTACATGGAATTGAAAGGAGGGAACAGAATCTGAAATAACGTCGATGAGTTACTTCGACTGTTTGCACATTAAAGTCAATATTACAACACAGTTCAAAACAGACGTCTCTGGAATAAATGATTAGTTTACTTAAAATCAAGAATGGAAATTCTTTAGTACAACTGCAATAGACCATCTGAAGGTAACAAGCAACGCAGTCATGTATATGCATGCATACGGTTCATAGGGTTATTTATAGCGACAAGTAAACAGTAATCAAATACTGTTCAATTTTGCGTTTACAAGTAAATGGATTATAAAGTATAATTAACACGTATAGGTTTTTGAAGATAGGTCGAATTGGTAAAAAAAATATCTATTAAGGGCTGAATCCAACAATAAATAAAACCTATGGCACGTTACATGAGACAAACAGCACATGTCCTGAGTCTACCTGATTTCATCCATGCGGGACGCGCGCAGGGGCGCCTCCTCATCTGACTTTGGCGCGCGCAGCTTACTCCGTGCTTGAGAGGTAACTTCCTCGTCCCCAGGAGCAGCGCCTGTATACATGCAAATAAAACGTGCATAGTTTACATCCATAACGTTTTGTTCACGCTACATTAGCCTACTTGTTTTTATCGTTAAATAGTCTAGCACGCCAAAAATGTGCTTTCATTGAGGCTATTATTGGAGATCAAGATAATAATAATAATATGAACAAAAAATCACGTGAAATAACCTTAAATACTTACATGCGTTACATTAAATGTGATTTTACATAACTGCAACCCAGGAAGATTAAGTTAAGAATTGCTCATTCGTTTAACGTTTAAATGACTAATAGTGTAATTTCAGTAGTAGCATAATCTGTTAAATAATAAGACCCTTATAGCGATCCGCACCTGATCATAGCGGACACAGGATCGCTTATTGTCTGATTAAGGTAATGGAAAAGGCCGAGTTACCCAACACTGCGGCCACCAAGGGCGAAAAACGAAGTGAGAAGATAAATTGGGGCTGCGGAAGGATCAGGGGCAAAGAAACTACATTTGTTTAGAAACACAGTGTGAAGACCCTTGGTCTCTTGGATATGACCTTTGTTATTTCAGTCTTCACGTGCACCTCATTGGAAACACACTCAGCATGTACAGCCGCTTCTCAACTATCTCGTCACCCGGAAGACTCAAGGGAGATCGAGCCTGGAAAAGGTAATTTCGCGAAAACTCGAAAAACAAACCATGTAAGGAAGAGATGCATTTTAGGTCATTTCTCAGGTCAAATAAGATCACCACTTATTATTACAGTTTAGAGGTTAGAGTGTAAATAGGCGCATGACAAAATGAAATTTTATAGAAAAGCCATGGAAAGGATAAATATTGTATTACGCGAAATCCAATGAAAAGGGAGCTTCTTAAAAAGAAAGGAACGCAAACTCTTCAGATGCTTCAATACGTTTTTTTTTTATATTGTATAGGGCAAAACCGGTTCACCCTTACATTATGTTATATCTCTGCCAGGGAAGAAGGTGAACAGACGATTGAAACGCAATGAAAGGAAGTTAAATATAGTAGGATATATTTCAAACAAGTGCAAACAAGAAAGCTGAACGTCGGTGATACGACAATTTATACCGATTTATTTGAATTATACGCCAGGATGGTGAATGAATAAAATCATGACAACAATTAAAACCACCAGAAACACAACAAATTGCTCATTTTTAATACTTAATATTTTTAAGGGGAAAAAGGTATTGAAAATAAACCGTGAAATCATTACTGCATTATAAACAATAAATAACCTGTAACTGGCATCAGATATCGGCAGGGTGTTAGTTAATTAACATTGATTAAGATTATTGTGTGCACAGCAAAGCTAATATCAACATACCATTTTGCGTCAGGATAACAAAATACCAACTAAAACGGGAAACATTTGTTTCAGTCACGTTTTATGTAAAACAGAACTTGGATACATCTACAAAATATCGAAAATGATTGAAAAGTTGAATTTCTATCAGAGCTACCACATAAAGATTACAGGTAGCATAACCGATCAAATCAATCACTATGAATTATGTCGTAATATGAGGCCCATAGAACGATCGTTTAAAAATTAAATAACCGGGAAAAAATTATTTTGCACCCCAAAACATTTGAACACATTTAAGTTTCATGCACTCCATGAAATGAACGAAACAGGCATTATTATAAATGTATTTTATTTTAATGCATCAAATAAGCAAAGCGTAAACATTATAAAACATATTACAACGTGTACCTCAGTCATTTGAAATGATACATTATTACAGTTGTAGTTTGCAATTCTAATTGATTTACTCGAATTGATGCGAGACTAAAATTCTGTCGATTAAGCAATACCGTTTACCTCTGTATGAACTTACCATTCCTATGCTGTGAAATGTTTTTCATATATATATATATATATATATATATATATATATATATATATATATATATATATATATATATGCCTACTAATCTTGCCTCTTGTACAAATGAGAAAAGATACCCTCTTGCCACAGGGATTGTTTGTCATTTCGATTCCACTGGCCAATCGAAACGCATTTCAAGAGGGAACCTAAACCCAATTGGTGATCGTTTCCTTAGTGAAGAAAAACGTTTTGCAAGTCCAGCCCATAGTATTACTGGATAGAAATGTAAGCCAGTCCTCCTTGCCATGAGGAAACAGAACGCAAATTTACCCTCTTGCCACTATCGTTATTACTGCCAAACCGAAACAGTAACTTTCCTTTCTCTTCGATAAGAGTTTGCAGAAAAGGTAGAACTAGACGCAAACCTGTCAGAAGGCGTAATCTAGATATTTTTGTTGTCACTGGTGGAATAAACGCAATGGGTAAGTAAACTCACTGCCTAAGTTGAATGTGAATGGCGAATATATGTGCTCGTTTGAACTAACGTGTTTGCTCAAGCGAAGTCTTGATCAAGACAGATTAAGTACGGTGACGGTTTGGTTGCGTGCACACCTCTGTAGAATAGAATATATATTTGGGTTTGAGTTATTTTGCAATATATTACCTAAAAACGGCATAAATTTATGTTTATGTCATCCTTTTCATATCTGTGAATAAGCTCTATACATAAGGTTCAAATTTAACTGTTATTTTAAAATGCACTATTATATAATAGATACGTCCGCTTTGATTTTCAAGTCATACAATTCAAATCAGTACACCGAAATTATATTTTAAGATGTTAAAGTAGTTCTTAATTGCAAATATGAAAGTACCGGGAAACAGGACAGCATTTAGTTAAGAATCATTCGAGTTTCCGCTGTCACGTTCGTATTTCGCACGTTTTGGTAGCTATCATCGTCAGTAGGTCTAACTGTAATTAGTAACACATTGAGTCGCTTCCCACCGCTTTTTGTGATGGTGTTTGTTTTGTGTTCATGTCCACAACAGAACCTGCCTTTGGCGAGGTGAATCAGCTCGGCGGTGTTTTTGTCAATGGCAGACCACTTCCCAACGCCATCCGGCTCAGGATTGTTGAACTGGCCCAGTTAGGCATCAGGCCTTGCGACATCAGCAGACAACTCCGTGTATCCCATGGTTGTGTCAGCAAGATTCTGGCCCGGTACAACGAAACCGGCTCCATACTCCCGGGGGCCATTGGAGGCAGCAAGCCGCGAGTCACAACTCCTACTGTCGTCAAACACATACGGACCTACAAGCAAAGGGACCCTGGTATTTTCGCTTGGGAGATCAGAGATAGACTTTTGGCAGACGGTGTGTGTGACAAATTCAATTTACCCTCCGTCAGTTCTATTAGTCGGATTCTTCGCAACAAGATCGGAAATCTGTCGCAACAAAACCAGTACGAGTCGATCAAACAGGCGCCTCACCCTGCACCTCAGCCTACGCCCCCGTACAACCACATTTACCCCTACCCGACTCCCATCGCGGCCACTGCGGGTAAAGTGCCTACCCCGCCTTGCATGCCTACCCTTCCTGGACACATGGCAATGCACAGGATATGGCCGTCGTCGCACTCTGTCACCGATATACTGGGCATTCGATCAATAACCGAACAACAAAGTAAGCAACCTATCTCGTCGAATTTCACCTGAATGCAAAGTCAATCTCAGCATATTACTATCATTAAGTTAAAGGCATTTATTAATAGATGCTCAACATCGTATCTAGGGTGCTATGTTAAACTTGTGTGCATGCTTATGAATATTTACTTTTTATTTGTACCGCGCAATCCTTTAGCTGTTAGTGATGGTATCAGTATCAAACTACTGTGCATATAATTCATAGCAGGCTAATTTATGCATTATTTATTACAAATGAGTGGCTTGTTAAGAATAAAATCTTGGCAACTGAGGGAATGTTGAAACACAAAATAGCGCCTTGTACGTTTATGTGGTGTAAATTAGATTATAAGAAATTATATTTTCGTGTCATCATGTCAGTTACAATCTGATACTAGTATGACAAGTAATTGTTATAATCCTTATTGGAACAAATTGTCAAGATTAATGTTTCATGTTTTATATGCGTGTTGTTCATAACTGGGTGATAGAATAACATGACTGTAGTTCAAACAGCTACATTGGAGCAGATGGTTTAGGGCTGCAGTTATAATTAAACGGCGGATGTTGAATATTAGCAGGATAACGAAGGGAAAGCGCAGCGGAGGGGAGATGGACTGAAAATCCAAAATGATCAAAGCTGCCATTTTTCACAGCTACACTTCCACGTGCCCTAGCAAACCCACCCCTCCACCCCTCTCAGATTGCTATGACGCAAACATCAAGTTTTGACTAGTACGCTGTCAGAATGTATACCCTTTTATAATATAATTTGTCTTATTGCTTGTATATTAAAATATTCCGTTCAACCCGTTTTTCCTAACCCGTTTACCCGTTTTGTTATAACAAAATAGACATATTAGTCATGATCTACAATTTGATCTTACGTTTTAAAATTAAAAGGATATCGATGTGACTTTATTAAACTGATTAGAGTGTTTCTGACTGAACTGAGCCGTGTCTCGACACTAGTGTTTTTCGCTGCCGTGCCGAAACACGCCTCTCACTTGGCCTTTGAAGGTCGCTGATGTTCCGCGTTACAGTTTAGTTCGGGTAATTAAAAAAGTAGGGGTTTTTCTTCTATTCAATAGCGGTGCATATATTAGCAAATAACATGAAATACACGAAAGTAATGTGTACTCGAGGAGCGCCTTTATGAACTATTTATGAATTTCGAAATTATTAGCAGATGTTTGTGGAAGGTTTTGAAAGCCCGAATGAGGTATGACGTAGTTGCAGTGACTTGAGGCCCTTTAGCACCACGATTGTTTCTTCATCTAGGACTGTGTTATCTTTTACATTTTTGACTATTATTCTGGAATAAAGAAGCTTTTTATTTAAGTTATAATCAAAAGCGATTTAAAAACAATAGTTTAAAGATTCGAAGATAACTGGAAAACAGGCTGGGGAGATTTAGCAAGCAATCTACACGTAGGCCTACATAGAGATTTTAAATTAAAAGAGACGCACTAAATTTCGAAACAGCTGACTTCGTAGTGAAACATTGGCTTAATTTTCTTTAGGCCTGTTGCGTGTTATTCCGCTCGTTTCCCTTCCACTGCAAATAGACCACGAATCGTCATGTACCTCTATTAGCGAGGCCGTGTTTTTGTACATTGTTTTCGTCAGAATTGTATCATGTCTTCTCTGACACTATTTTCACTTAATCCTTTCGGAAAGATCTACTTCCCTAAGTGCAATACAATTACAGGTTGTCCATGATTATTTACTGTGGAATAATTGTAGAAACGAATTTATAACAAAACAAAATATTCGTTCAGCACTCATCGCGTTTGCCTAAATACTTAAGGCCTATTAAAAACTGGTTCGCGTTATTAGTGATGGGCGAGATATTTTACATTGCAGACTTATGGGAGTAAAAAGGCACGAGGTGAATAGGATCAGAAAAATTATCTTGACTTAGAAAGAAGATGGCTGGGTAACGCACTTGAATTGAATTTTTAAAGTCAACGCCTGATTTTGATGCTTTTAAACCAAACTGTACAAACTTTAAGAATACATATAAGTTAAATGTTATAATTATATATCTATGTTACCAGGCAGTTTAACGATAAAAAGAATAAGTTGTACTTGACGAGCGAACAGATACACCTGCTGAATTATTCGACAACGTATTATTACCTCTAATGAATTGATTGCAATATTAAAGCGAATATAAATATATATGGATATATTGATTGGTAATGCAATATTTTGCAGTTATCTGCTCAGACATTATAAATAATTGCTAAGAATATCATTTCCTATTAAAATACGATATTTCAATATTCATCTTGCAAATATCTGGACGAGTACTCGGCGCATTTCTAATGTCGCCTCTTGACTGGTCTATCAACGGTGTTTAGAAATTCATTATCGCTGTTCGTAGATAGACTATTGATCAACTCAAAGCAGAATGAAAATCTGTGTAACAACGTAACATTTCGCCTTACATACTTTCGTTGTTTGAAATGAAGGCCAAATAGATGAATCAAGGTAGTTAGTTGCAAAAGGAGTCGACTGTTTGGCAAATGAGTGGACTTGGGTCGGTGATGTGAGCTTTACCTCTGGGGCAGCACTGTGCTCCGTTTTTACCTTCTCTGACTTCGCTCTCCCCTGTCTCTCTTTTGCCCCCCAGTTAGTGACAATCCGTCCTTTCCCAGTGCCAAACTAGAAGAATGGAGCGCAATAAACAGGAATAATTTTCTGCCAGCAAGCTCTGCACTAGTCAATGGCATGGATAAGCCGCACTTAGAACCAGAGGCAAAATACACACAGGTAACAGACAACACCTCTGCGTTTACGGTATTTTTTCTCACTTATGTACATTTGTTTTACCCTAATCGAGGGCAAACCGCACCCCAAATCTTTACTTTCTAAGTTGTTTTTTTTTATTAACGTGTACGAATTGCGTGATGCTTGAAGGGTCATGCACTCACTTCTGTTTGATACGTTTTATATTAGTGGTGTCGATGAAACGTTATACATTAAACGTCAATTTGCGTGTGCACAAGCACGCGGGCGCCTTGAAACTACTCATACAAGTGTTTTACAATTATTACATTACCTAATGATATAATCACGGAGGAAATAGCGGATTGACCATGATACTGTCAACGACGCGTGCGTTTTCCTGGATAATCTTTTGGGAGGGGGCGGGTCATCGTCTTATATTGTGTGTAAAAATGAATGTATAGAGCGGTATGAAACATTGAGATAAATATTTCACATAAGTATTCTTAATTACCCGTGGCCTGGTTATCAAATGAGTTTACAATGATAGTTACGTTCTACATGAACGCCACTTGAAAAAGGTAAGATTTACAGTGACATTTTATTTGAAAATTAAGTATTGCAGGAAAAGCGCGACACAGCATTCTTAAATAATGCGAGACAATTACAGTCCACAGATAAGGCATATAATTATCATATTTATTAGGACAGTATAAATACCACCGGTTATTTGATATCTCATAAGGACGATTGTGTTTCAGGAACCATCCGTGTGTTTTAGGTTCATTTTTAGCATTTTAGTTTAAGTTACTAATATTGCAGATGATTCTTTCCATGGTGGCAAATAAACTGTGACAAAGTGAAAACAAAAATCCCATTTATTTTACCCGGCGTTTAAGTTTATATAAATGATGATATGACTAAAATCGCACTTGCTTGTTTGTTGCAGAGAATGTTAATAAGCACTTGGCAAACCACATATTTGATAGCTGCGGGCCTGAAATCATAGGTTTGTTTGTCGAAAATTAAATGAACAGAAATGGGATGATGCTGACTGTTTTTGATAGTGCATAAATATTATTAGTGGAAAACAAAACACGTTTCTTTGAGTTTTGTATTGTATGGAAATGCGTATATGTACGTAGACAGTAGACAGATTAAACACTTTTACAGTTTCAAAAGATAACAGCCCGTAGGTCCCAGAAATTCAGTGAAAAAGCAGAGCATAACCAAGATGACGTATAGTGCTGCATGCAGCCGTGAGGCCTCAGACGATGTACTAAAATCGGAGGTATTCTTTATGCTACGATGTGAATCTCCTTCACCCTGATTTACAACAGATTACAAAGAATGTGAATTAAATCCCTGTAACCAAATGGCCAAAATGTAAATATGGTTAAATGAATAAAGTAAATTGAAAAAAAAACATATCATCATTTGGACTATCTTATTTTATAAACAAAGATGGCAAAAAGTTCGTAAAGCATTTTTAAAATTTACTTTTAACACTTATATGGCGTTTATAAATGCAAAGGACCGATGCCTTACCTAAATAAAACGATATGCCAAAAGTATATTTGTAAATCCGAATTTAACTAACAGTAAAATAATGCTAAGATAACAATGCTACTAACACCGGAAACAGTGACAACAATAATATAAACGGTTATTAATCTAAAACTATAGAAACAATAATAAAGCGAGGCATATGTTTTAGGTTTGAGGTGAAAATTAAATATAGACAAACGCGATTTACAAACGTTGAATTTTTGTTTATCGTGACTTTAGTTCGGTATTATGTAAAACTACGACAGTAAATGAAGCAGCAGTAAAACGTGGGCGCATTAAATAAAATACACGATTTTTGTGATATTCCCGTCCGTCTTTTAACTTTGACTGAGGATGCGGAGTAGATCAATTTCCATTCGCTCCCAGCTGAGGGTCTCTTGTTGACCGTGTAGATTGCACCTCCCCTGAGAATGTAAAACCCTGCCATGATTTATTATCTTTATTTTCAAATTACAATTAACCCAGACTTTTAATGAGCTTCCTATACTTTCAGGACCGAATAAGCCACTTGTTTGCCTGTTACATTACTCTGCTGTTTCTTTGGTTTAAATAAATCATTTATTCCGTTAGTTTTTTTTAGATTAAAAATGGCATGAGTAGCGAACTTGAATAACTCGACAAGAGAATTAATTAAAGCACGCGTGAATGACGATACAATAACAGTGAAAAGACAAAACCGATATTTTTCTTTACATTTTCATATTGAATTAACTACAACTGACTGATACGGAGGGAGTATAGATGCGGTCCATAACTACATAAAAACGCAGTACGATCTTTTTAAATATGAAAATTTGGTGTGTTAACGGTATTGCTTGGTACAAGATTCTATGCTGATTACATATTAATAAAGCTTACAATAAAATAGCCACTCTACATTTTCCCGATTGTATATATTTTATATAAAACAGCAGAGCGGCCCATCACTTCATTTATTAAGCAAGTTATAAATTCATAATGCTCATAAGTCCACAAAGAAGCGTGTTAGAAGTTTATATTGTCGTTACAATCCTTCTGCATCGCAGTTGTGATTAAGTGTAAATATTCGTATAGGCCTACACGGCAAACCTAAATTCGGGGGATATTTAGAAAGTGATTTACGAATGGCTTTCTTTAAAGTAATGGCTTTCATATTATACCGAATTAGGAGCTAAGTAGTTCTGTTCTTATTTTAATGACGACAAACGTGTTTGTATTTTAAGGCATATTGGGTACTTTGGCTAAGAAAATGTATATTCTATTGGTCAAAAATGAAAAACTGACATATGTATTTATCATGTCTAACGTCATAGGGGCATATGAATTATAGAACCAGTATGGAAAAGCCTACTAACTGTTTTTCTGAAAACTTATTATTTTGTAATTTGATATACTTAAGAACCAAGGTGAGGCATTTTATATATTAATTTTATTGTACATGAAACAATTGCTACTGGTAGATCTAGTCAAGAAACCGGTCTTAGATAGGGTTAGAACTATTGTTAAATATCGTTGTGTAGAGTTTAACATTTATTCCGCAAGCATAATAATGTGCAATGAAAAGGGGAAATATCGATATCGAGCTGATTATGACGGTAATATTACCGCTTCCAAGTATTCTTAACAAAACCATCATAATACATTTAAATACAATTAAAATTGCACTGTTTCTGCGAAGGATTTTTTAAATATTTGTTTAGCATAACATAAGGAGATTCGAACAATAAAATGAATCTGTAGTTACCAAAAAAATAATTCGGTAATTGCATTAGGTACACCAGTCAGTTCATGTTTATGCAGCGGGCCTAACGATTAGGGCACAATCGAAAGTCGCAGGTCCCTTCATTGTTCGGTCCAAAACCAAACGAACAGTACAATATATTTTTTAAAAACTTTACTGAATATTTTAGGTATATGCTAATTTTGTAGCCTATTTAAAAGACAAGGCAAATTAAAACTTATTTTGTGATTCTAGGTGCCGTTGAATGAAAGTGTTTGTAATAAGAAATGTAAGTTGCCAAACCACTCTACAAAAAAGTAAAATTCTCTTTAAAATGTGAGAAAAAGGTGGCCCAGATTTACTTTAAGTTGTAGTTTGTGAAATCATGTGTTTCTATGGTAACAGGATTTTATTGGTTACCTCAACATCAACATCTATAATTCTGAAAGAGCCGCAATTAAGTGGCCTGGACTTGACAGAACAATATATTCTGGTTTCTCAAGCAAGATTTTCCAACTCCAGTCAAAAATAATGGTGGATTGTACTGCAAATGTTAAATATGTAAATAACAAAAGCTAGTAATCATACATTTAATATGAATATATGATGCACTGGGGAAGGATTACAGAGTGTGCATTTCTTTCAACAGAACAAAGATGTGAAGCTAAAAAAATGGCCTCCGTTCGTACGGTTTCTTTGGAGGGCAAACAATGGATTAAACACAAAACTGTTTCACTAATATGGACCTTTGGGGAGGCGGAGAAGGGGGGGGTGTATGGAGGGGGAGGGGCAGAGACAGTAGCACAGGTGGGATAAATCTACAGCAGTCGGACAAAAGGAATCACGTCTCCCGAATGTATCTTCAAAGAGGCTTAGACCACCCACAATAGTCTTTTTTCATGCTGATGCAGTTTGTGTCGATGCAGTTTGATGCAGTGAATCTGAGTCCAGTTCCATCATTTCACCAATACGTCACTCGCACGGCACCAACCCCGTTTTCTCTATTTGCCTTTTCTTTCACTTCCCGTCTCGCCTCACCTTTTCCTTCTTACCCCCCCATTCCCAACTCTCTTGCTTCTTCCTCTCACTGTCTATTCCCTCCCCTCTCCTCACTGCACAGACGCCGAGTGGATTGCCCACAGTGAACAGTTATGTCATGGCCCCCAGCATGCCGGCATACCACCCAGTCACCCAAGTGTCGCCCTACATGGGGTACAGCGCCACCACCTCGGCCTATGTGACCGGCCCCACGTGGCAGCTGGCCAATGGCAGTGCTCTCTCTCCCCGCAGCTGTGACATCACCGCTCCGCTGGCCTTCAAAAGCATGCCGGGCACCCGTGACGCTATTCAGCCCGTTACTGCCTCTGCCTTCTAGCCGTGTGGCTCTGGGACGTCTGCAAGTGCATCGGTGGGAGAGGCCAGTAGGGATGGGAAGCTGGTTCACTCCACTATCTCCTGTTCCACCTTATTTATATAGACACACAAAGACTTGTTTCAATTTCCAGCTCCGTCTATAGTACTGAAAATGCTCCGCGAGGCCACCAGCCCACAGAACCAGCTCTCTGCAACTTTCTGGACAGAGTGATGTTTCAGTGGAGAAATGCCTCTTCAGCCAGTGGACACTTCTGCGCCTTTCTAAGGCCCAGCTAATGGAAGTGGACCCAGTGCATTGTGGGACTAAGACCCCTCCAGCCCATTCATCCTGAGATACGGCCACTTCGATACTATTGCCAGAGTGAAATTGAAAGCTTTTTCCTTTTGTTTGCATTTTCCTATCACTTTTACTAAACAAGACTAAATTAATACATTTTTTAAGCTACAATGTCAATTTGCATCATAGATTTTTTGTGGATGTTAATACTTATGGATAATTGGAATATGTTGGCCTTTGTTACATTGTCCAAAAAGCACCAGTCTTACAGAAGACGTTTTTTAAATAACTTCTCTTCAATATATCCAAGACTATCCAAGAGAAGTTTTTCATTTTTATTTATTCCACTGTAAGGTACGTCGACCAAAGTGCAATTGCAGCAAGAAGGTTTGTACTCGGTTCCTGTTACAACGTGGCATTTCTACAGGCATTACGATACCACCAGCTTTGTTTTCTTGTGCTGAAATTACATTAAGGGCAGTAAAGCTGCACAGCTCCAAATGTTGCACAATGAAATTGAATGTATCTAATTAAAGTAATGCTTGACAACCAACTGTTTGTAGATGGCTGATGGGGAATTTGTCAAAGGTTGCATTTATTCATCCTGTCCATTTTAATAAACTTTGAGTATCAGTGCCATTAATAATGTGGGTAACTGGGTTATCAACAGTACTAAAGAGATTAATCCTTATTCACTATGGATCCACTAACAGAGCACATAGAATCAGTGCATTTAACAATAATTTAAAATATTTATGATGTCCAAATGCCTAAAATGGACATCATATCCTCTTAGTTCCAGCATTACGGCATGCAAAGACGTCTGAAAGGAAGATACTGCATATGTCTGTTCCCAAACCTCATGCTGTACTTGACTAATGACAAAGCTTTAAATTCACGTGTACCTGTGTTTATAAATACAAATTGCCAAATTTATTTTTTTTAAATTGTTCCTGAGTCTTGCCATTTATGTCTGTACTCTTCTGCTGTGCTGTGATAATTGCTTGAACCTCCCTGACAAAAAAAGGTTTAATAGGTTAAATGTCATAATTTCCAGGAAGAGCAAGAAAAACAAAAGGATGGAGACCTTGAAAGCCGACACACATGCGTCAGTATGCATCAGCGCTCCTTATTCGCAATCTAAGGTTGTATAGCCTTTGCATGGCCTTTGCTGTTCCTCAAATACTTGGACACTAAGCCATTTACGGCCCAGTGCCAATAGGATGCTTTGGGCCACTTACATTTGCCGGGTTGTTGGGTTGTTCTGCAGCCGGGCAGCTTCAGCAAAGCCGTACCATCTTGAAAAGTAGCTAAACACCGTTCCTGGTTGGGGTGTTTTAAGTGAATACTTGTTTACAACAAACAACACATGCATATGCAGACTGCAAAGTCTTTACATACAAATCTTTCTAGGATATCAGAGCGCATTTATTATGGTGGTAGAATCGGCATTAAGAAAAGATGAGAAATGCTTCTTATGGTCCCATTTGCCAACACGACAGAATTTAGCAAACCCCCCCCCCCCCCGCATTCCATGTGCCTTCTTGTTTGACTGTGGCTTTTGAAGTCAGTGAGCGCCCAGCAGAGGTGACCTCACGTGTGTACATACATTAACTCTGTGCAAACACAGCAGCGGCGTGGGACTGTGGTCAGGTCCGCGGGCAGCTCACACCACATGCTGCGATGGCGCGACCGAAACGCATTAAGTGCTGCAGTGAAATTACAGAGGCTCTACCATTTGCATGATAGACCCGGATACATAGAAAGCCAAGATGCAACCTTACAAAAGGCAAAGCGGAGGTGGATGGAGGACTCGGCTTTGGCAAAGCCGGAGCACTAGTGTCAAATGTTTCAGCTCACACTGATTTGACTTGGAAAACACAGGCAGCGAAGCCAGCGGTCACGGACCGTTGCTTCGGGATCGCATAGCTTGCCCCCACCACTAGCTGAATTGTAGTAAAGATACAGGGAATTACCACAAATCAAATATGCTAGGCCTGCTTGGAGTAGAGACCTCCCCCTATCATGTCTCTAAATCCAGATTTGAGTTATTACTGCCATGAGGGCAGGTCTGTCTTGGCAGGCCTCCTGTCCAACATTAGTTAGGGAAATATTTCCTTTCAGTTACTATGGCTCACCCCAGACAACACACTGAATATTGGTGCTCTGCTGCTAACTGGAAGAGTCCCTGGAACCCCCCACCCCACCCAAAAAAAAGGGTGAAGAAGCTGACAGTCCTCAGCAGATGAAGTTCTCTGGTGGCTCCTTGAAAGTGTGCTGCCCGACCAGTGACGGATGGTTTTAACCCAAAAATCAACATCCAAGGATGATTCAGTTCAAAATTAAAGCGACCAGAAAAAAAAAAAAAGAATAAACTACCGGGGAGATTTTTTGTAACAGCAATCAAAATCTCAAATGTTACATTTCCCTAGATTTCCACAGAATATTTCTTAGTCAACAATGCATATCAAAAACTGGTGCTAGTCTCGGATCTGACAGAGGCACACCTGTGACCTTCGATCTCTGACACAGTTCAACAAGATTACTCATCCTGTTATGCCAAGACAGACATGTCCTTGCCACAGGCGACGAACACTTGTGCAGACTATACACAGCAAAACTTTACTTAAATGGTCTGCGGCTAAGTCACACTGGATGATGACAAATTTACAGTCGCTGACAGACGGTTTTTTTTTCCTGCAGGGGTGACATGCGTACGAAGTCTTGAGGGGAACAGACAAGGTCAACCGTGACAATCACACTTTCATGTCAGCACTGAGTTTAACAAGAAGACGAGGCCACAAAAAGGAGAAGGGCTCCATTTACGCCAAAAGCCAACGGAATATTCCACTGCATTTATTAAGCAGACAATTTTGTGCAAAGCAACACACATGCATGGATCAGCGAGCAGAGTCTTCCAGTCCCATGGTACAGCTGGGGTTAAGGGCCTTACTCAAGGTCCTGAAAGTGAAAACCGCAGTATATGATCTGGCAACCCTCTGGTCGTGGGCACGGAGTGCTAACCCGCAGCGCCGTACACCCCCGCCCCCCCCCCCCCCCCCCCCCATGGTTAATAAATGTTAGGTGATAGTTTGGCCTAAGCTCCCTAGTAATGAAAGCAAGACACAGTAATTTAAATCTGCAAGAGCTTACATTTACAAACCGGTAGATACTAAATATACCAATGACCAAACTAGGCCAAATCTGTCTCTATTTTGGTTTTGATGTATGTTAGAATCTTTTTGATTAAATATTCTGTGAATCCATAAAACTAAATTTTGTTAGCAAAAGTCTGACAAACATATTTGAACTAAGGAAACATTCAACATAAATAATGTTAATCTTTTTATTATTTTGGCTGTTGTGTCATGACATGGTACATTGTATCTGGTGCATTGTGGTACATTTTTTGAATGTCATCCAGCCCCAAAACTCAGCTAATCACCCTTCTGAGGACACAGACTAAAAAGTATAGTGCCTAATCTTTGAACTGCTGGTAAAAAAAAAACCTGTTTCTAATTAATTATGGGAAAGTTTCATTTGAGTACAATGTCATATGGTTATCTTTACTTCAGCGCATGCAATCAGAGAACAACAGGCTGTGGTGCAGCAATGCTGAGCAGAACAGCATGATCTTTCGGAATTGCCCTGTTACGTGCAGCGCGCTGCTGAATTCAGACTCGCTATTTGGCCGTTTAAGGCTTGAGGTTTCGAACAGGTAAGGAAAAAAAATGCCACAGATTTGACGCAGGCGCACGAGAACATGCATCTGGCCTTTCCTGAATGAAAAGCTGAACAAAAAAAATGGGTTGGTTATTTACAGACAGGCAAAATTTCTCACATGACCACAACAATGACAACAGCAGGAACTAACTTGCTGATGCCACTGTAATGAACAGATACATTTACTGTACTCTACGTGGCTGTTTTTTTTTTTTTTTTCCAAAACTGGTACTTGTTACAGAGGCCAAAAAAAGTAAAAAAAAAAAAATGTTCTTGATCAGGCATGACAACAGTAAACTGTAACCATAAATACTACAGAGGCATGCAGAACCAGTAGCTAGTCAGGAGGACAAATGCTCAGATTTCAGCCCTGCTGGAATGAGTACAGGGCAGGAAATGAGAACAGAGAGAGAGTAATGCTGCTGGATTAGCATTAGATAAGGACACTTGACCTTTAGAGAGCTCTACCCTCTAGGATTGCAGGAGAGGAAGAACCACAGTGTTGAATAAAACACATGGATACTCTTTCCCTAGTGGAGTAGGCGACTGGATATATCACCGCTCTAGGACAGAGAGGGAACTTTTCTGGCAGAGAGGAAAGATTAATTGTTCATAACACCTTCTGTCTATGGGCCCCTGTCTTTATGCTTTCAGCACAGGGAAAGGGGCCGTTTTACCCGGGGATAGAGGTAGACAGAGTGGCCAGCTAGCTGACTATAACTGTGGGTATATGGTCAACTTGAAGGCAGACTCAGCATGGGGTTAATGTAAAACAAGCAGCCACTAGCTGCCAAGCCTGATAGGGTGATTAGGGGGGAGAGGGAGAGAGGGAGAGAGACAGACAGACAGACAGCGAGAGAGAAAGAGAGAGAGAGGCAGAGACTGGAAGAGAAAAACCTGTTTTTTGGAATTTCAGGAGCTGTCAACACACAAGCTGCGAACACAGTGACCCAAAGCCCTGGTACGTGGGCCTGCATGATTTGGTGGGGTGGGGATTTTTTTTTTGGGGGGCGGGGGGGAATTGGGGGGGGTTGGGTAGAGGCTGGCAGACCACAGGTGTGAAAGTGCAGGGTAGCCGTTGGTCCTAACGAGCACGCTTGCCTTTACCTCCCAATTGTTATTTCAGCTCTCACACAGCGACGTGCTTTTAAGATCACCTCAGGCCCGTGGAATGGAGAGTGACAGCTCATATGTGTTTTGGCTAATGCTTCCTCGATGGCAGACGGGGAATTTCGGCGAACGTTAGCAGCGTGATAAGGAGGAGGAGGAGGAGGCAGGGAAAGAACCGTCCGCAGAACCAGGTGGGACAGACGGTGAATAAAAATAACACAGAAATGTAGTCTAGGTGCACATAAATCACAGCGCGTCGCTGTCACTGCATCACGTCATCCCGCGGAGACAATGTAAAACACACGCCTACGATTTCCATGAGCTTCAAAGGTCAGGATTTAGCCTATAAAAAATACAATTTTGTACATGAAAGACGAACCAACAATTAGTGCATCGATAATAAAAACAAGGGAGACCAGACTGAACCCCTATTCCACAGGTGGACGTCAGTGGTGTAGGACAACCAGGAATGGAATGTACATATCATCACCCTTAAGTTCACAGAGGCCATTTAGTCACCTATACCATAGATTTGAATGTGTGTAATTCGTCAGGTTAACCCTATTCTGACACGGCTAAAATCACAGTACTCCAACACGACAATCACAGGACCACCTGGCATTAAATAATGATAGTAATAATTGAAATTTAACTGTCCCATGAATGTTAATGCCCCCCTCTCTCCAATGTGTATTGCATATGCACATTCAGTGACCCCAAGTCATTCACAAAAATTCCATATTTAATTGTTATAACAACACAAGCAAGCAACTGAAAATGCGACATCGTGTCCTTTTCCTGTGGACTGCTTGCAGTGCCATACGCCTGGTCTGAAAGGAGGTGGATACAATATAGCAGTGTTTCCTAATTGGGTCCTTGGGGATGTTTCTGCTCGCTCCCAGCTCCCTGTCAGACAGTCCACATTTTTGCTCCCTCCAAGCTTCCGACTGGAAAGATCAAAAACGAGGACTGTCTGTGGGTCCGCAAGGAACGGACTGGGAAACATTGCAATATAGGGATACTGTCCTTACACTTTGAAACATATGGCTCGTGTTGGAAAGGATTATTTGCTTAAAAAAAGTTTTCAGAAAATTAAAAAGGATCAGCATCATTCACGTTTGCATGCAAATCAGGGGACTATTACAATGAAAAGCATATGGGTCTTATGCAATTCCTTTGGTGGATAAAGGCTGCTGACCAGATTTGCTTTGTTGTATAATCCTAGCAGAAGGTGACTGAAGAGCAGGGGATGAATTGAAAAGGGAAATATTGTAAAGAAAGGGTCATATGAGGCTAGGAACTCACACAAATGCAGAGGGGAGGTAGTAAAAATATCCGGAATCGTTAGTGCATGTAGATGTACTGAAAGGAAGTCGTCTCCCAATCGCAACTCACTTAATGTCCAGGTGACTGTAAATATACAACATGCACACAAACATTTTGAATCTCAAGGCAGATTTCCTTCCTTATCATTTTAATTAACGTGTCGTAGCAAGTAGCGGGAAACCGGACAGGGCAAACAGAAATGCATGATGTCTTCTTCAGCACAATAACCAGAGAACAGCTACATTAAAAATATCCACGAACGGGGAACATAGGTTCCACCTTTGACTATAAATCAGTTTTAAAAAGTGTGTATCCTGGTCACTGTGGTGGGATGGGGGTTTGACGAGGTCATGGAGATGCTGGAAAGGTGCAGCTCTGGCCCTGGGGAGGGACGCCGTTTTGGTGCCATGTGGAGACAGGCTGCAGGTGGACACCGAGGTCACCTGAAGAGCGCAGCTTTCTTCACCAGTTTCTTTGCAGCCATCCAGACACATATTCATAGACCAGCAGCATTACGGCTCCACCTGCACAGGAGAACCGACAGACCTTCACACACGCGGAGCTACAGGGGGCACCGATCCTTTAAAGCACGATATTAACCGATATTCCGGGGAAATAAATGTGCTCTGAATGATAAACTTTACGTGATCATGATTTCTGAGTGCTTATCTTCTATCAATTAATTTTAGAAGTTTTTTATGAGACTAAAAACAAATTGTTGGCTATTTTAAAAAAAATATATCGGCACACCCCACCCATGCTGCTCTGTTTCAACATTATGACTCCTAGGCAAATGATTATTGGGCTCAAATGTGCAGGCAGGGAACCTTACAGAAGAGTAGACCGAGTTGAGATCCACTGGTACAGATTATTGTGAATCATTCATTGGCCGCTACTGACTATGTCCCACTCACTATGTATTAAAGCACGAAATGCCATATTTTATTCTTAAAATGACAAGTGGTGACGGCTGCAGTGTAACTAAATGATAAAAATCAAAGAAAGATCACCTGGTCCCAGGCGCATTATCTTGGGCACCAACCCTTTGTACAATGCCAAGTATCTAGACGAACATGGGTGAGACACAGGTGCATTAGAGCTTAACACTGCAATGATTATTACAGTCAATTACACAATAACCGCTGACTCAAAAGTTAGTCAACTTTCACCAATAGGCTGCAGATTTAAATCTCTAAATGTCTGGGTCTCCATATTTGGCTTTTTCATACTAGAAAGCAAACAAGAACATTAAAACAAGATCCTGGACATTTCAGGCATTTTTATGTCATAAAAAGAGAGAGAGGACTATTCTGGAAAACAGAGGATGCATGGTCACCCTCCCGAAGGGGATCTGCTGCTGTGTCCAAGTGCTCTGGTGAACTTTCACAATGCATCACTGACCTGGGCTTGTTTGTTCACGCAGACAGAGATGCCTATGACTCTCTTCTGCCAGCTCTATCTAATTGGCCTGCCAGTGTGCAGCTATGGCGCACAGGTCCCTGGGTGACTCTCCGCCAGTCTCTTGCGCCCACAAACAGTAGGGATGGGGGTCTCTGGCCGTGGTCTGCTTTGGTATAAGCCAGCCAGTGTTTCGGAGAGGGCGGGGTCTGCCACGGAGACGGCACTGCGGTCGGTGCCCTGGCTAATACGTTCAAGCTGACCTTGTTCTGCCGCAGCCCCCCACCCTGTCTGCGCCGCAGCCCCTCCTCCGTTGGTGTTAATAAAGCCTGACCTGCTTCCTCCTCACCTTTCTGTCTGATTAGACTGACCCGCGCAGCCGTGCGCAGCTTGTTAGGGGCTGCTTAACGACGGCTCCCATGGGGACCACTAATTAGCACGGACTGTGTCGTGTTAGGGGTGGAGGGAGGGGCGCTGGCAAACGTGCCACTCTGCGAGCAGCCCCACGGCGCCCAGCTTAACAGGGTGCAAGTTACAGTCCCACAGACCAGAAAAGGCAGCAAATCACGACTTATACCATCAATAAACCAGGATTTCTGAAATTCCTCCCAAGTGACCCATCTAATTAAAGAATCTGAGAGTTACTGCAGTTTAGGGAAGCATTTACATTATAAAACAAGCAAAAGTATCTAGCTTATATTTAAAATACGTAAAAAATTAGTATGAAAATAACAGTTTGAGCCTGAACTCCAAAAATCACTGAATAATAATAATAATAATAATAAAAACATTGGTAGTGGTGGGGGCCACGGCCACCAAAGCATGTCGGTAAAAAAACCAGGTTTATCCGTATGTCTGAGGGACAGAGTGACCTCTGACTCACACCTGGCGAGTTCTGAAACCGTTTAAAAGAGGAAGAAACACAGAGAGAAATAATGTCAAAGGGGAATAAAAAACCTGCAATAAATTGAGCGAACAGTATTAGGTAAATGCTAATCACGCAAGAGGAAGTGAAGCTGCAGTGGAGTCAATCTGCCAGAGAGGAGCTTTTCCTGCAGACGCAAGCCTCCCAGCTCTGACATCAAATACATTCAATATGTCGCCAATATTCAATTACATCTCAGATGCTTATATGCCGAGTTATCAGATCAGGAGTCGTGCCCCTAGGGGCTATGAGTAATTCAGTCCAGACTTTCAGAAACAGCCCCGTGCCGTTTGGGGTCCGTCGTACGCGCTTGTCTGACTTGCGGTATTTTTTTTTTTTCCAGACTCGGGGAGGAAAGTCGTGTTTGAAGCTGCAGGACAGGCTGCTGGTGGTTGTGAGGAATCAGGGTGTGGATGTAAACAAACCTGTTTGCAGGAAAACGTGGGTTTATATTTGTCTATATTTGTACAGGAATGTGGAGGGATATAAATCAGATTCCGTAGGATTGTGAGTGCGAATGTCCCTGTCTGTATGGATGTGAGGTTACATGTGGCATGAGAGTACAACTGCCACTGATTTTCTGTAAATGAGGGTTTGTAAACCACTGTTTTGTGTGTTACTGCATATATATGTGCTCCTGTTTGTGTGTAAATGAGGGTACAAACAGCTCTGTTTGTGTGTGGATAGATCTGCTCATGTGGGACTAAAGAAGTACTTAAATAGCCCTGGCAGTGCATGACGGAGGCCCACCAAGGCCTTTGTCCAGGCTCCTCACCCTTCTTCCCGGCAGACTAGGCCCATGGTCTGAAAGCACGTCCGGTACTTGATTTCGCCTGGGACTGGCTGAGGGCCCTGGATGCGACTCTTGGCCACATCGAATGGTATGTTCATACATGAGGAAATGGTCCCAGAGGTCAGGCCAATGGCAAACTTTCGCAGGAATTCCAACACTGGATCCTAAACAAAAAAAAATAAAATAAATAAATGTAAAATGTGCCTACCATAAATCCTTATGAATGCAGTCATCCATCCATCCATCCATCCATCCATCTGCTAACTGCTTAACAGGGCAGTGGGGAGACCAGGATTTTACCCCAGGTAAGACAGGGCACACAGGCTGGAGTCATACATAGCAAAAATTTCCACAGCTATAAACACTCAAGAACTTCCTATGCATATTACTCATTTCTGGAAATTAAAAAAAAATATCAATTATGCAGTATTAACAAAGAAACAGTACAAAGCTTATAACAATCTGAAATGTTACTCCTTATATGTTTTTTGAATTCTGTGGATACACTTCTGACAAAGTGTGAAAGCAATAATACCAAACTGAAACCACGGTTGTGCTCAAACAGACGCACGGCATACCGTGCCGTTTAAAGAGGTGTGCTGAGAAGGGGTGGGTTTCAGGTGTAGGTCTATGAAAACTGGGTGCTTAACCCAATTTGTTAGGTAAACTGGTAAAATATAACTGAATATGGACCATCTAAGCAAACTGCATTATACAACGCAAACAAAACGACTAAACGAAAAAAAAAAAACGTCCCACAAGGCATGGTTAATTTCTACACCCTGATTTCTGGAAACTGCCAGACATATATTATGATGGGGTTGGCTTATAATATTTATGCAAAATGATTTATTTTTCCCAGCAGCCTACCTGACAAAATCCAGCAATGAGAATGACAGCTTGGCACTGGCTACCCCAGAGCCTGCCAGCCTTTGGCACTGACAGCACTAACACCTATCGAGCCTCCCCCACATGAACAGTACTCGTAGACCAAGAGCACAGGGGGGAGGCAATTGGAGTACAGACTGAATTGTTAAGTCATCGTGAAGGTTCCCTCTGATCATTTTCTGCTGGTAAGCTACATCTGAACCTCCTGAGTGTTGGTTTTGTTGGCGGGTCTAGACCTCAGACAGAACAGCCCAAGCCCGATTGGTCAGTCCAAGGCACATGGTTCAGGATTTATAAAGTGGGTTCCTGCAGGCAGACTGGGAACGCATATGGGGATAATTTGGGTAATTGGTTTGTGCTCGGTACCAGGGTATTACTGTATCAAGGTAGCGCAGATCCAGAGTGTTCTGACAGCTAATTGCCCAGAGTATATAAATGGCAGCGGCCTCCTTAGCCAAGATCGCTCCTTTCTTAGCAACTGGCTTACTGGCGAAGATCTTCAGCAACAGAGTAGCTCACCAGCCACAACCAAAAACAAGACTGAAAGCCTGAATTCACAAAAACACCGAAACAGCCCATTATAACCCCTCCCCTCGATTGTGAGTGAAGGAAAGCTACCGTATTGCGTGAAAAAGGGCTCTAATTGCGATTAGCATGATATATTCATTTAAAAAACAGACAGCATTCATAATCACCTTAATTGCGTCACAGTTTCGTCATGTTAAAAAGAGTACAAGAACCACTTAAAAATCAAGCACCAGAATGAAAAAGGAAGTCCCTCATTTGTAATATATCTTTGCCAATGCAGATCCCTAAGACAACTGAAACTCTCTTTTTATCCAAGTCTCATTACCATAGAAGAAGAGTAATCAGAGTGACCTACTGCCAGCTTTAGGCTGGGCTACTGTTAGCACCCAGCCTTTCAGTCCCTGTGTCAATGGGAACAGCAAGGCCATGTGTGTTCTGGCTCCAGAACTTTACCCAACGTTCCTCACGTGTCTCCTTCAGGAATACAGTACCAGTCAAAAGTATGGACACGCTAAGCCGCCTACAAAGGATAGTGATAATGTCGCATCACAAGACCTGGCGACCTGACCTAAATACTGTATAAATGGTTTGGGCGGAGTTTGACCAGAGAGTGAAGGAAAAGCAGCCAATGAGAGCTCAGCATATATGTGAGACCTCCCTCAGGGCAGCTGGAAAAGCATCCCAGGAGGCCACCTCATGAAACTGGCGTAGAGGAGAGAGCAGGGTCAGCCAGTGCCTGGGGCAATTGGGGTTAAGTGTCTTGCTCAAGGGCCCAGTGGTGGCATCACTCTGCCAATCCAGGGATTTAAACCGACAACCTTCTGAGTCCCAACCCCAAGAGTTGCACCCCCCCCCCCCAATCAAATGTTTTTTTTTTTTTTAAATACTTTTTTGGTCAGTGCATAATTCCATATAGGTTATTTTATAGCTTTGCTGCCTTTCTAATTATTCTAAAAAATCATGAATAGAACATATGAACCTGCCTATGGGTAGGTGTGTCCAAAGAGACTGGTACTGTGTATCAAGGAGCCGAGGGTCTAGGGTCTCTATCAGTTCTGGGGTAAGTTTTATTATCCAGTATGTGTTCAGGATGATATCAGCAAAGGGAATGAATGCAACCTGAAAACCGGCTGGCCGATATCCACGTATCCCAAAAATGACACGGCAAAAAGAAGAGCAGCAGGCTGCTGGAATGGAGAGACATTTCCCGAGTGTTACAGAAATCATAAGAATTTTTTGTAGTATTTTTATCCTTGTATTTCATAACATGCTGTTGTTCAGAAATTGTTTTGTTAAAGAAAGGAAGAAGAATAAGTGCAGTCATGCCTAACTGTTACCCCCCCCCCGCCACCGCAAAAAGAAATCAAAGTCTGCTTCCAGTTAGATCATTTAGGTTAATTTCATGCTCTGGATTATGCGTATTGACTAGCGTATGGTAACGTTTCCATTAATTAAAATTAACTTTTGTTTAGGAGTCGAGCTCCGCCGGATGTGAAATACAAACCTTTGAGGATATCATGGAGAACAAACGCAGCGATATTTAGTGTGACGGTAATTCTGCAAGCTGACTGATCCTTTCCCGCTGTCTCGGTGTACTTCCGCGTCAGGAGGAAAGGGGAGTCGCCCAGAGCTCATTTGTAGAAATAACACATTTCATGTCCGCTAAGCAACAAAGATGAGGGTCTGCAAGTTCCCTGGCAATAAATCTACAAGGTTTAGGAGAAATCAACCAGAACAGATGCTGCTGAGAAATCGATTTATAATACACACGACATGTTCCAAGGTTCTCAGACTTAATAAATACAGAACCTCATGAATACAGGTTGTCGCACTTCCGGGCCTTGAATAGTCCTATTAGCGGTGCTAGAAGATGTTGTATAGCTCTTGTTCCAATACTGCTTACAAATCAACCTGGGCGTGCAATAGAAGCCCAGCCTGGCCGGACTCCTCACCCTGACTGGACTCCTCAGCCTAACCGGACTCCTCAGCCTGGCCAGACTCCTCACCCTGACTGGACTCCTCAGCCTAACCGGACTCCTCAGCCTGGCCGGACTCCTCACCCTGACTGGACTCCTCAGCCTAACCGGACTCCTCACCCTAGCCGGACTCCTCAGCCTGGCCGGACTCCTCACCCTGACTGGACTCCTCAGCCTAACCGGACTCCTCAGCCTGGCCGGACTCCTCACCCTGACTGGACTCCTCAGCCTGGCCGGACTCCTCACCCTAACCGGACTCCTCAACCTAACCGGACTCCTCAACCTAATCAGACTCCTCAGCCTGGCTGGACTCCTCAGTTTAATCGGACTCCTCACCCTAACCGGCCTCCTCAGCCTGGCCGGACTCCTCAGCCTGGCCGGACTCCTCAGCCTGGCCGGACTCCTCAGCCTAACCGGACTCCTCAGCCTGGCCGGACTCCTCAGCCTGACCGGACTCCTCAGCCTGGCCGGACTCCTCAGCCTGGCCGGACTCCTCACCCTAACCGGACTTCGCACTGGAAAAAAGTGTCTGATAAATAAAAATTAATAAGTAAATGTTCTAAATTACTCAGAAAATACTCAAACTGTATTCTCTGATTCATTTCTGATAATTTCAGATATTTGTGCGTCACAATTCATTAATAGCATTATTCCATATAATAAAAAAAGGACATGCATTAATGTGCACATAAGCGTACACATAAAGGGTCATACGCATAAACAGCAATAACTACCAACCGGACCTTTTAAGTCTAACATACACACAACCCCATAGTTTCAGACTGTTATTCACAGAGACACAAGAAGCAGTTCGCCGATTATCGCCTGAAGGAGTCTGAAGTCAAATCCCACACCAAACCTTGCTGGGATGAAACAGGCAGATTAATCAAGCGTCCAGACTAAACTCTCAGAAGACACAGCAAACAATTCTGAGTGGGGGAGACGCACGCGTACATGTGTATGACATCAACATGGGGGCGTCGGATGTGCACAGGAAACACAGTGACTTCTCATTAATTCTAATTTAATTTGAAATATGAAACTGAAATATTAATTAAGGCTTCTATTTGGACTGCGTGAGGCACCCTTAAGGAAAAATCCTACAACCTAAATGGGGATATTGTTAAAGAATGAGGAAACTGGCGTAGATAGTGGAAATAAGTGCTTTCAAGTACGAAAACTCGTGACAACTGAAAAGAATGTGCATTTTATCGTAATGATAAAGAACGGCAAGCAGACACTCTTCGCATAATGGTTCCCAGCAGAGTGACAAGGTGGCCCTGTAAGTAGTTGCTACATTCAAGGAATCCCATCCTCATACTGCGCTTGTGCTGTGCAGGTTTCCTCCAGGTTCTCTCGTTTCCTGCCACAGTCCTTAGAGATGCACTTAGCCTGACTGGCATCTCTAAACTTAACCATAGTGCATGTTTATGTGCCTGGCAATGAACCGGCATTCCGTCCAACGTCAACCAAAACCTGGTGCCCTTGTGCCAGGAATAGGCTCCAGTACCCGCTGTGATTCTGTGCAGGATAAGCAGTTGGAATATGGATGGATTGATTATTGAACCAAATAATAATTAAATGTGTAGGAATTATCAAGGAGAGCGGGTAATGTAATATGACCTTCCCCAAATTCCCAGCATTAAATAAATGTGAATTGTGGCTACTGTAAATCCTTATGGATGGAGTCATCCATCCATCCATCCATCTATCCATCCATCCATCCATCCATCCATCCATCCATCACAGAAAATTGAATGTCCAGATGAACAGGGTACCTGGCTTGCAGGGATGGCGTCCTTAACATTGAAGTAGAAGCCAAAGTAGATCATATTGAAGACGCCATGACGACCCAAAGTGGACGTCAGCCCCTTGTTGAGTCCTTGCAGGCCGAATCCACCAGCATTGATGATGTTACGCGCCTGGGTGAAAGTTGAGGGTTGCTGTACAGGATGAAAGAGCAGAGAAGGTGAGAAAAAAAAATGCTGCCCCATCACATGACAAGCACACATTGTGTCATCCATATATGTCATGCGTCGTACAAAACAGTCATGCTGATGCACATGGAAACATGCAGCGTTTCTGTATACAACGTACAGTATTTATCAGGTCATTCTTTGTAACAGCAAATTACAAATTTACCAGCTTGCTTTCATTTATACATTGTTCACAGAAACACAGAATTGCCTAATTCAGGAAAAAATATTGCAAAAATATTGGTTTTTATAATAAGAATCATGACTTTTTTCAATGATGACAAAAAATATACTGAATATCATATTAAAAACATCCAGCGATTTTTAGTAAAACATTAATTTCAGATAGTAATACATAGAAACCCGAATTATAGCTCTAGAAGAGCTGTTCTGAGTTAAAACAATCATTGACAAGCATCATTGGGTGCTTTGTAATTAGTAACACCTTTCCAGTAACATAAAACACCAAAACCTTGCGTTTACTATCCCTTTGGGAGCCAATGACTACAACTGCAATTAATAGTAAATGAATGAGCCAGTCAGAAGATATGTGCAGATATGTTAAACATTACATGTCAATGGACAATGTTATGAAACCAATAAAACTGCAACATTTTTATAAAATAAAAGCAAGTGTCTGAAGACTAACTGTACATAGAAAAGTCAATAAAATAGTTTTATAGATAATTATATCAATGTTAAACCCCCCGCGACCCAGTAGGATAAGCGGTTTGGAAAATGGATGGATGGATGGATAATATATTACAATTCCATGTGTGCAACTATTAAAATACTTTTTTGTGTAATGATAACACAGAAGGTCAAAACTCTTACTTTCTGTATTTTATAAAGCTGTTACGAATGAGTTAACGTAGGATCATTTTCTCACCTCTTTGAAGGAGTCTCTGTTGGCCTGCAGACTGACCTTGACCACCTCAAAAGGATTGACCACCAAGGCCTCAGTCAGGCCTGACCCAAGCCCCGCCACTGACAATGCCTACAGGACAAACACGGCGTGACCGGCCAGGTCGCAGTTCCGAAAAGTGGGGAAATCATGGGAAACACAGAGAGGGAGCAGCTACCAAAGTCACTACGGAGCTTAGAAAAACAGGTTTTGTATAAATTGTTCCTGCTTAAAAAAAAAGAATAATTAAATAAAAAAGGAATTTAGTATGATTGTAAAAAATGTATTGTGGACAAACTGTGACGCTGGTATAAATAACAATGATAAATACTATCATTTTAGTTTTTATAAGCAAAATAAAAACCAGTAACTTAAGCTTTTAACACGATAAAAATGAACATTTTCCCAGTAGACTTTATGCACAGAAAACAAAGTGTTTTCTTCTTTGGGTCACACACACACACACACACACACACACACACACACCCATATATAGCCGTGTATGAGCACGATGAAACGACTCGTCCGTTTTGAGGAGTATTTTTCGAAAATCAGCACAGAAATGAATCAGCAACTTTCGCAATGCTGGGTTTTATGGCCGGACTTGCATGTGCAAACCACTTGCAACCAAGGCCAGTGCACAAAGACACATAACCTGGTCCAAAGGGAAGAAAACCTTAGACCCCTGAGCAATGGAAAAAGTAATTGGCCTGATGAGTCATCTTTCATTCTTCTCCCCGTGTTCATTTGGAGGAGAGCCAAAGAATGCCTTCACCCAGCGATGCCTGTTGGTATGGCCGGCCACCTTCTGCGAGCCATTAGGTCCGACGTTTGCTCTGCGTGATCATACAACGGCCAGGAAATACAAGGCCACTTTAGAAGACCAGGTGTACCTCAGGCTGCAAAGAGTCTTCATTTAATCATGATAACAAATTAGATCACATCAAATTACAACAAACAGACCACTAAACAAATTCAAGAGTGGTTTCATGAACACCGGGGGAGAGTGGAACACCGTTCATGACCTCCTCAGTCATAAGCTCTAAACATCATGGAACCTGAGTGGGAGGTTCTAGCGTGCAGAGTGTAAAAGCAGGTTTCCACGTCCTCCATTCCCCAACAGGAGGCATTTCTTCTTGACAAATGGCCAAATATGCCTCTATACACAGTTCATTACCTGAACAAACCATGTGCGGACTAAAGTTTACATCACAGTTACACTGCAGAACTACTGCAACCAGTCACTGATACACAGACGAGCTATAAAGGCAGGAGACTTTATATCACCCAGGGAATCTGGTTTCTGGAACAAAGCAGGATGAGCCCTGGAGATCCGGGCAGACAATGTATGACAGTGGGGTCCACGAGGCCCCATGGGTGGGTCAGTGCTTTCAAACCTGTACTTCTGGGTGAAAATTAGAAGAAGACTATTCTGCACAGCAAACATAAATAGCAAAATATGGGACAACAGTTCGAATGATTGACTTTCCTCACAACTTCGACCCTGTGAATGGTTATAAGAAATAATTGTATGGATGGATGGATGGATGGGTGAAAATACTGAAGCAACAATGTCTTGTGATGCCATCAGAGAAGGAAATCCAAAGAGTGATTCAAAGGCGGGCTGTTTTTTTTAACGGACAAAAGCAGAAGGGGGAGGGGTGATCCTGTGTGCAGTCAGGCTAAAGATTCAGATAAATCAGCAAAACAAAGGAAAAACAAGTAAAACCTGCATGTACTAATTTATGCAAACCTTATAAAATAAAGGTCTATTAAAACAAACAGGTGCAACACAAAACAAATGACATACAAATAAATTTCTTCCATTTTGAAGGCTTTCCAAGAAGCAGAAAGATTGGTTATGGGGTGGAGGACTATGTGCATTGACAGAAAACAATGCAACGAGAAACGTCAGTTAAATAAGCCACGTGACTTTTTGGGTGCCAATCCTTCTGCTGTGACCCAGAGGAATCATCTCTGAAATATGCTTCTCACTGTTTACACAGCTTTTTTTTTTTTTGATTCCCCAATAAGTGAAATCATTAATCAAACAGTGTTAAATTCTACAGAGAGTCCATAAATGTCAAGACATAAGAATTTTTTTACTGCTGTGTCTCTCTGGGGAGGGCAGGGCCAGAATGTGTCAGGTGACCAGAATGACGGATGGGACAGGTAAGCTCCACAATGCACGTTTTTTTACCCCTAGCTGTACAAACAGACTGGAGGTACAAACAGACTGGAATTTTAGCCATAGAGAGCAAATGTTACACTGCTAGTCAAACATACGATTGTCTTCACTGTTACCATAATAGTTTTAGATATATGGTATTTGGGATAGCTAATAAAGAGAAGCGAATAGACTTTAAGCTTTGCGGCGAACAGCACGGTAAACCACAGAACCAAGAGTTCAGTGAGACCCACCAGACCAGGAGACAATGATGTGAACCCCAGCAGCCTCTTATATTGCTCAAAGGTGAAGAACTGTGGAAAGAGAGAAAGACAGAAGAGCTGTCAATGAGCAGAAGGAACGTCAGCGCGTTACAATCTTTGCACTTTGGGCGAACAGACTAAAACAAACTCTTCTATCTGATCTGTAAAACTGGGATGAAATATCAATATCAGTGTGTCATATCTGTTAAACAGCCACACATATAAATGATGGTTTTATAAAGCTGCAACCACCTAATACCAATATTAAAGATGTGAATAATTTTGGTAAGGAAAACCTTAAAATATAAACGGATGAATGCTAAATGTATTACCCCCTTGTCCACAGCGCACATTAGAAAAACATAAACTATATACCTGTGATATTTTGCAGTTAATCCGGTGCATATTCTAAGATTAATATATTTCTCAATCGGCTCATTACCAAAATCGATATCAATATGTAAGTGATTTCTTTTGGTTCGATGTGCTTGATTTCCCGAGTGTCACTTCTCCATGCTAAATATTTAATGGTAACAGAGATGCTAATGGTGTTGCAGAGTGAGTCTGGAAATTGTTGTGTGTAAATACTGAACTTCAGTTCTCCCGGGCAAACAGAAGCCACTGGAAAACAGAATCGACTGCTATTGTGGTCCCTGTTTATTCCACAGTGCGGTGGTACTGCGGTTCTGAAACCTAGACCTAAACCACAAACAGCACAGGGACCTAAACCACAAGTCCACTCATGGCATGTGCCAGAGCCGAATACCGGAAAGGTTTCAAAATAGAAATCACCTTAACTGCTCTCTTTGGGGTCTCAGCGAGGATTGGGGGCAAAATTCCCTTGTAGAAACCATATAGCCTGTTGGACATAAAGTAATATTATAATATTACTGTATTGTACAATGTAACAGTTAGCAATTCGTGGGAAGGCAAATAGAAAAAAACATTCTGACATGTTTAAATAAAACTTTGCTTAGTAAATTTTAACTTAAAATAACAGATGTGGTTCACAACCGAAACCATTTTTTTCCCCTGAGAATTTAGCAAAGAAATGCAGGTTAAATCTACAGATCCCCTATCGAGATTCAAAGTTCTTTAAGCACAGAGCTACCTGCTGGCTCTGCTGTTAAAGGAAATGAATACTTCCTGATGAATTTCCCTCCAGAGGGAGAGACGGGGGAGAGCAACTTTTGCCTCGCTTGTCAACTGACCGGTACCATTTTATTTGTTATGGCATTTCTGTGTAAGCAGCTGGGTTTGAGCTTGCGACAGAAAACTGAAACAAACGAACGAACAAGAAAAACTTGTGACAAACTGCAAACATACTCCCTGTCCCCAGAGGAAAAAAACAAGTAACCTCAATTAAAAGGAGCAAAAAAGGAAAGTGTGGGACAAGTAAAGTGATTATTTATGCCTATGTGTGTGGGACACAGTCAGCAGGCTACAAAAATTATTATTGTGCAGATGACAAATGGCAGAAAGTGACGTTGATGTGTTTATGAAACGATCTCGCAAACAAATTATTTGTTTAATTTACGACATTCCTGAAAATTACACATACATACATATATTAAAAACAGTTTGTTTTTAAAAGTATAAACACTGAGGTGGGGGGGGGGTCATCAAAATCATAGGAATTATTACCTTATACAGTATATGAGTTACGTGGGTATTATTTTGACATACATTTTCTTGCCATATTACAGATTTTGACGTCAATATTCATATTGTGATAATACATTTATCAACCGTCTCGCTAAAAATGAAGACTTGCATTGTGTGAAGGGTGTGTCACATTATCAGAAAGATGATATTATCGACGGCGATGAGCCCAGTGCTGAATTCTGCTGGCTTCCAGTTACCACAGAAATCCCCACCTACTGTTCTTTGTCTGCACGTCCCGTAGATTCCATGGAACTGAAGTGTTGAGAAGTGAGACGTTCTTATCTTAAAGATTGTTTTAGGCCTGTCACACAAGAACTGGTAAAACAGGTCGTAACATTTAAACAGGCGCAACAAGCTGCACTTTTCAACGGCCTTCAAGCAGAAATGAGCCTTAAGAGCGAGGATATTTCGCCATTTTCTTCGCAAAGGCACGTCGCTCGGCTTTGCGCGTTCGCCGTCTTCCGCTCTGCACCACCCTGCTGAACGGTCCACAGTGCTGATCGGCAAAAAAAAATCGCAAGCGTGTGCAGCCCCGTCTTAGAAAACGATCAATCATACGATTAAAATCTTTGTTAGGACAAGTGCACTGAAGATGGATGGGGGATATAAAACAAGGAAAAAAAAAAAGCCTTAGTTGCATATGTGAACATCTCAGCTTCTACTTACTAAACAAAGTGTGGTGCACGTGGTCAACAGAAATGACATGGTGAAGCAGGTACCTAAAGGTGGCCCACAAGTCTCCACAAGTATCTGCTTCTGCCAGCGCTACTGTGAACTTAATCCCGCGCAAACGGAGGATGACGGTACTCTTGAAAGGGGGACTTTGTGAGTTGGCCGGCGGCACCTATTTATCAGAATTTAATCTGACGGCAATCCCGTGTCATACACTGCAGCCCCCAAGCAAGGCGAACAAGTCACTGTCGTTACCTCGGGGACAATCCGCTGTAAAGGTTCAGCCCACCAACAGTAGGATAATGGTTAAAGAAGGGGCTTAACTTTGACGATGCCATATCAACTGCCAATGAGACGCTAATATGGGAAAAAACAACACTGCATGTAATAGAAAAAGAAATGTTTTCATTTAACAGCTCACTGTATCTATTATTTAAATGATTAGTGGTGGCTGACAGCTTGGATACAGCAGAATTGACCAGAATTATACATTCAGTGTTTCTGTAAACTATATAAAGAGTCAGGAAAAGGGAATCTGATGGTATCAGAGCGGCAATTCAGCAACCTGATACAAACATCGCTGCTTCAGCAGATGGGTAATGCAGCAGGAACGGACTTTCAAAGCACATGGGTCCCGCTGAGAGCCAAGCAACAATAGCAGAGTGAGGCCTGACCAGTGCCAGTGAACGTCAAACACGCTGAACTGGAGACGACCTTCCTGGATGCAGTGGTTTGACGAGAGAGATTATTGCGTGAGAAAGAAAACAAAGCAAATGTTTTCTTAGAATGAAACTGGAAGGAAAGGTATACTTGACGCAAATGTATGAATGCAAATTCACACTAATATAACAATAAGTGAATGAGGTTAGGGAGATCTCAGCCTTAATAAGTTGGTCAATGCTTTGTGTGTGCTGTTGGACTATGGAGCAGCTTGGAAATTTACTACTACATACACTTCTTAAAATTTCAAGCGTCTAAACCTTTTGTGCTATTTGTACAGCTGGGCTGAGCTAACAGGTAGTGTAGCGGTTGTCAGTGTATGTCCCAAATGGGGCCTTGTCATGCCCTAAAGCAAGGTACTTCACCTGAATTGCTCCAGTAATACATACAGCTGTACAAACGTGTAATTATAAGCCACTTTGGATAAAAACAATCAACAGAGCAACTAATTTAAAAGGCACTGACAATTCTCCTTGCTCAGATTTGAATTCTGAATCCCATATCTGTCTCCTCAATCACTACATAATCTACAGACCAATGTACCGATTTAACCTCTCTAACATTTAGAATGCAGTACTAGAATGCTATTATCATCTTATGGTCTTATGATACGCTTGAGAGAAAGGCATCTTCACTGATTTCTCTCCATACATAGAAGCCTTGGGTGGGTTTCCTTCTTAATTAATGCTACGTCGTTCGTAGGTTAACATAGTTAAAAGACAGAACTTAGTGTCAAAAGACTGACGTAGCGTTAAGAAGGCTTTGGGAAACTCACCCCTGAACATTAACACCTTACCACTGAATTCATTGATTATATAGCAAATATTCACAATGAAATACTCACATTCACGTAGCTATTACTCATAAAACCACACTGCATGCTCTGAATTTTTTTTTTTGCATTATTTTGAGGATGGTTGAGCAGAATGAATTTTGTATTGATGTTGAACACATGCATGTAGATAGAGCACACAGTGTGGCGTGAGTTCTGTTATTAACCCCTAATGCTCTATTGTGGAAACACATCTCAGAAGTCACTGGAGATGCTCTTCTCTGATTACAGCCAGGGGTAAACAGTATTGTTTTTGGGAAAATCATTTGGTGACACTTAGGCCAGGCAGATACATTCATGCACTGCTTAACTGGACCTGCAGCAGTATGATCTTATGACCTAAAGCTCATTACAAAAACCAAAAAGTGCTATCTAAGGCTTACAAAGTAAAAATTGTAGACATTGTTGTTAGGTGGAGGATTCCAAGATGAACCTACAATGAAGAGGTGAAGCTGGAAGCGGCAGGGTTACTGCTAAAGGATGGAAGCTCTTCATGCAAATTCACTGCACAGACTTCCTGGGCGTGGCTGCGAAAGGAGTCATCAGGTGCAAAAATACACCTTAAATTTGTTACAGACTCATTTGAGGTAACCCAGGTCAATTTGAATGTGCTTTATTTGAATCCAACCCTGATTTGATTTTAAATGTAAAGTACACAGCGACCCCCGCAACTTTTCTAAGCAAATCTCTGTCTCTGATTGGAAGCTCCTGTAGATGCAGCTGGACGGAGGTCCCACGTCTCCTCCTTAGATTGGCTAATTTGTCTCTGATTTTCCTAAAACGATATATTTTTTGGTCCCATTATCTTAGTTCAAATGCATTTGATACCATGTTACAGATTAGCCCCGGAAATCTGAAAGCAGCACATTAGGTATTAAGTTACATTTTGCTAGATAAGATATATGCGACTTATGAAACTCAAATATAAGTTCAGGACAGATGTTGTACTTTATGGTCTTCTCTTAAGTAGTATAAGACCATAAATATATAGAACCATATTGTATACTTGCTAAATAAATGCCACAAATTTAGATGCTGTGGACAAACACATGGAATAACTGTATTACTTGAGTTCCCCCAAAGGAAGCTCAGAAATTAATTTCTTTATTACTTAGGCTTATAAAATATGCAGGGCTATCTCTACATTACATGTAACCATGTAAGAAACTCGATAAATGGGGAATATCTCATTAAACGTTAAAAAAGGAGGAGGGCCACCAGTTCTGCTCAGTCTTTCCTAATTTCTTGAAATTACATAAACACAGAGAAGCTGGATCTGCTGTCACTGTTACAGACATAATCTCTCCATCCCCAGAAATACAGTGATGCTTTGCTTGATGTCCTTCCGCACAAGATCTGTCACCCCATATGGTTACAATAAAGTTTTAAAAAATCCTGGCTGGCTAACGGAATGCAGCAGTGGTAAGTACATGGTATATACAAAGTCGCAGCACTGCCAGCCGTCTAGTGCTACAGTGTTACATATCAAACCTGTAATACCCATAATACTTAGCGATAATGAGCATCTATGTTACACGTTTACATATTTATTTTACAGTACTTTTGTCGTTATTTCCATGTATACTCTTTCTGTTATACAAAGTATCTTGGCTATTTAGGCAGTAAAGGTATAATGAACTTGCAGTATACCATACAGATATGTACACAGCATATATAACAGAACATAACCTGGATATTAAGTTCTGTACCTTTAGGCCTTCAAACTCCTAAAAAGTATCCAGCACTTACATACACGGTGCATCCAAGACCCAACTTTGCCATCTACACAATTCTGCTTAAAGACCCAGCTTTGGATACACCTTTTAATGTACACTCATTAGACTATTTTTTTGGAACATTGAGAGAATAGCTTGTCGTTCGCTTTGGTCTGATGAATAAAAGTGAAATGACTGAACAGCGATGAAATTGCATGTTTTTTTGTATCTATGCAGAGAGGCTGCAAGAGCGGGTTCAGGACAGTTCCTGAGGCACTTAATCCCCATTAGCCAACAAGACAGGCATGTAGGGTGAGATGCCAGTTAGCCTGGGAACAATATGCAAGGAGATGCTGACCTTGGCTCCAGAGCTCGGTCAGTTTTCCCATGTAGCTTCTGTGTTTAAACTGAAATCCAGCCATCGGCAGCAGGAAAAAACCTCAATTGATATGAGCATTCAACATGCCAGCAAAGGACAGAGAGATACACACCACAGTCGCATCTATATGTCATCTTCACATGCTCCAAACTGCGACATCACTGACCTCAGCTATAGAAGCATTTCCTCCTCATTTCCAATTTTCTACCACCGCTGCAAGCATTTTTATTAGCATTATCAGTGCTTAGCTGGACAGCTAAAGGAAAACCAAAAAATCATCCACCTATCCGATGAATCGCATTAGCATGAAATCAGACAGCTGCACCAGCCGGCCCCTGCAGCTGAATTATATATGGTCATGTTTTCATTTATTTTCCCCATTTGGTGAATTCCCACTGCAAGACAGTATATCAAGTTTCCCACCAAGTAGCTCAGAAGAAGCACATCAGCCCACGTTTAGCCGCAGCCAAGAAGGAAGTTTATCATTTGTAATAATTTCACAATAGTCAGTCCTACCACTAGCTGCAGAACTTCTGCTGAAGTGGTTCAGCCTGGAGGTAACTACTGGATTCTAGGGAATGATTATACCCATCGCAAAAAAATACTATCGTGATAACCGCTAAAAAAAAAAAAAACACCTATTGTTTCCGTTTGGGGATGACAGAGCGGGATTATTTATTTACTGCTCACACCTTTTCAGAAAGATTTATATCATCACATGAGATACTGGAAACGGGGAAGAGGGAAAAAAAATCCTTTTCAGGCACCAAACAATGACAATTTAATTATTTAATACTTGAGTTAGTAGTAGTTTTAACAGTGTTAAGGAAAAATATAACAGATTTGTATTTTTCTCATTTGAAATGTGACACGCGACTAACTCTGATATCTACACAAAAGTAGAGCTATGATGGTGAAGCTGAAAAGAAAATGCGGGAGTCTACAGAACTAGAGAAAGGTAAGAAGAAGCGGAGGGCTCTCTGGGGCAGGACCCCCATCCAATGCCGCGGAAACCCCCCCATGGCTCAGGGCCCCCTGCAGAAGGGCCGAGGAATGGTGCAGTCGATAAGGAAAAGGAACAGCAGAAGATGTACTCTTTCACGGATGAGTCAGCGGTAGCCATCCCGGAAAGCTGGATGAACTGCGGGTAAAAGCATGAGATTCAGGCGAGTGGGAGGTTCTGCCAGTCCTGCTAGGCCTGCAGTACCACAGCCTTTTTCTCTTTTTAATGCAACCTAGAGTGTTACTTTACATAACCATGTACGTATTGAAATAGCCCAGAGTAAAGGGTCTTTCAGTACAGCACGACCTGTCCAGGGAATCGCACGCTTAATCACTACGCTATGGGATTTATCACGTGATCAAAGAACAGTGGAACTGACAGGAAAGATTTCTGGTACGAAAGACTGCCCTGACACACTTCTTCCCCACAAAATGTGTTGTGACATCTAGAATAAGCAATAATTTGGTAACAACAACTTCTAATTGTGTTGATTTAGTTGTGAGTCAGGTACTTTATAGCTATAAGAAACAGAAATATTTACCTGGCTTGAAAGAAAGCAGAATAATTTTTAAAACAAAAAAAGGTTCCATGCACTTCAGTTCCCATGAATGGGCTGGGAATTTACATTAAGAGATTGTTTTGATAAGCAGCAGGTTTATCTGCGATGACAGCAGAAAGCTGTGCAATGCCCAGACAAACACACACACACACACACACACACACACACACACACACACATATATACACAGACAGGTTTGTAATTATATCTTTGTTGGGACTATTCAATTCTGTGGGGAAAACTCTAATCCCAGCATGGCGACTGTAACCCTTAACCATAAGTAACCAAACGAAATACAAGACATTTGGCATTTTTCGTTTTTTGATCGCAGTCACAGATCTTTGAGGGGACTGGAAAAATGGTCCCCACGGCGTCAACATGAAAGGTTTTTATCACATTGTGGGGGACATTTGGTCCCCACAATGTAATATAAACATAATCCACACACACTCATAGGCAGTCTTTGAGGCAACTTGAGCCACACCAAGACTAACACAGAATAAAGAACCAAAAAGATGGATTTCAGGTAGTTCTCATCTCCCATGTACTCCGCAGAACAAAGAGCTATGGGTGCGTGAGTATTCTCCTTATTCTAATACCATACATTTGTTGCATGCCATCTATTTATTACGTGCACGAGTGAGCACACTGAGGCACGCGGAGGATCAGACAAAGTGGAGAGTATAATATTATCTCAACGAAGATATAATTAATCTTGTCATTTTGCTGAGGCAGTGGCACAATGGAGTCAGTGAACAGGAAAAGAAAATTAGTAAAAAGACAAAAAAGACCTTGGTTTGTTTTTATGAAATCATTTTCAGATAAAGTACATTCAGACTTGACATTTATAATCTGTTTACCTAACTGTTGCCCTCAGCTGCCTATTTGATCTTGTTTAACTACACTCACAAGACTCCTGTTAACACATGAAACAAGTCTTCCTTGATCTGCTGAAACTCAGGCCAACAGGAGCAACAAACAGGTGTGTGTGTTCTGTGTAGAAGTTACCCAAGAGAAGGACTTTCAAGAAGCTCAGCTGGGTGGCATTTCTTCACTGGGAAAGATCATATAATTATTTTTACTTAACTACCCTTACACAGTCTGTAGCCATTCTCTAGGAAAAATACCCAACAATGCTCTTTGTACTGTAGTTAATACCAGGGAAGATTGATTTGAGATTTGCTAAGGGTGAGTGGCTGGGGTAGGCAGAGAAATGATAGCTATCTGTCCTTTGAAGATGAACTCCAGGAGGGCGCAGCTTACATTTAGACAAACTTCTGCTGAGATATTTTCAGTAAAGCTGTTGAGAGCAAGGAAAACATAGGAGAACATCAGGGAAGGGGCAAGCGGGGAGAGGGTAAATGGGATCGGAATTCCACGTTGCCACCATTGTCCTGCAAGCGGCTGGCCCCCCTTCTCGCACCAAGGCTCAGGGCCCTGGTTGAGGAACCTGCCTATAATTTTCCTTATTGTTAAGTAGGGGTGGGATTAAGAGAAGACCATAGGCCGTGGCAGATCACTCTGCCAGATTCAATCCATGATGATGTAATACCTTACACCGCATTATATATAACCAGGGTTGTTACTGATTTTCCTTTGCAGAGGGAGCTCTCACTTAACTGGGCTTAGATGGAACAGCAAGCTCTAGTAACAGCTCAATAAAATGGCTCTTACGTCACCGTTAAATATAGGAGCAGAAGTGATTATTATTACTCAGGCATTTATATATATATATATATATATATATATATATATATATATATATATATATATATAAGTGGCATATATTTAGTGGGAGCTAAATAAAAACTGAGCTCCTGGCAACATGGAAGAAGGTGAACAAAAAGCAAAGGGGATGTAAACTGAGAGGAGGAAAGGTGCAGGTTCTCAGCTGTCACTCTTCATTTCGGTCACATACACATGCAGCTCAGCTCCTTGCATCCAGGTCTGCATTGTCTGGGTTTTTCCATCGGATGTAGAATCGACACTGTGGAACTGCAAGCATTTAATCCACTTCCTTTGACACTCAATTGATCTATAATTCTTGGAGCCGTGTGTCTCGCCTCATGGGGCGTGAACACATACCCCAATGCGGGACGCAAACCCAGCAGGAGTGTGGGTGTTTCTCCAGAGGAACGGCATAGGGGTGCAAATACCTGACCTGTACTTTTCATGACGCAGAGGGAAAACACAAGCAAGGAGGACTGTAGGATGCTGCCAAGGTCACCGGGGGGAGAATGACAGGGCCCCCCGATTTCAGCAAATAGCAGTACAAGCCCCCCCCCCCCTTGATAGTTCACATACAACGCAACACACACAGCTGATATAATTATATGCATACTATTCACATGCGCGTTTCATTCACCCATTCTAACTTATAAGCACTTCACAAAGTACTGGAATATCGTTCTCATGGAGAACACGGAGAAAACAGCTCACAGAAAGCTTTGACTTACTGCACACTAATTACGAGTGATTACTGGTGTTTAAAACACTGTCGACAGTGTCATAAATAAGGAAAAATGGGGAAAAATAAAAGTGTATAAAATATATATATATATTTTTTTAAAGTAGTGTTTTGGCAGGAGGCACCACTGTCCTGCACTGCTGTGACAGCATGCTTCAGCATGGTTCCACATGGTTCAGCACGGTTCTACATGGTTCCGCACAGTTCAGCACGATTCCTTCATGTGAATACATAATGCATGTGCTTGCTTGGGCTTGCTCTGTGCAGTCAGGTTGTTTTTCCGAAAACCCCACGTTCTTCAGATGCACTGGTGACTCTATGCTATCAGTGGCATATAACAGTATGTGAGCTCTCTAGAATTTCCCATAGATGTTCTTCCTTGTTCCCTCTGGATGAGACCAACCCTACCTGAACAAGCAGTAATGGATAACCTCTGCAAGTCTGATGTCACTCTGTTCCCTGAATGGTCCTAATGATGCACTTTCTGGTCATCAAATACCTGTCTTATTAGGTTTCTGCCTTGTTTGGAAGATGTGTAGCTCTTGTTTATAATTGTTACACTGGGCATTCGCTGGAAGCTCGGCCTCCATGCCAACTCATGCCGAGTCGACTCTACGACATTAGGTATGTTTGTAATCTGCCATTTGCCATAATCTGCCATTTGCTTTACTTGTGAATTGTGGAAATAGCATCTGCTAAACAAATTTAAACATATTAAATGAAACGTATGCCAACTTAACTATTATACTTAACACTCCACATAAATTTCTTTTTTATAAGGAAGAGTTTTCATTCCAGTCCTATACGAAATACAAAATACAATCCTAAACAAGCCTCAGGTTCCTCTTTGCTCTGGCATGAGCACGCGCTCTTCCCAGTGGGCTCGCTGTGTTCTGCACAGCCCCAGTCTGGCTCTCATTCTCCCCCTCTAGCACGGGTTTTCAGACGCCCCCTGGGGTCCTGTAGAACACGTGTCGAAACCATAAGGAACCTGTCGAGATGAGGATGAGGGATGGCGGCGCGTTCTGGGGAAGGCGAGGAGGACGGCATACCCCTCGCTGCGAAATATGGTCCTGAAGCAGTCTCCTAGGCTCTTGTAGCTGTGGGGGTCACTGGCTCCTCTTTGAATCTGAAATCTGTGAGAAAATAAATAATAGTAAGAGATTGGCAGGGAGCGGGTTCTACTGAGCATGTGCAAACCTTATGTCTGTGCTCTTAAGCAGAAAGCAGACTATAGAATGTAGAATGTGGTGCACTGCAAGCAGATCATGAGATCCTATTCACCTGTATTATACACCTTATTTCAACAACTCTTTAAACAAACATCTTAGCTCATAGGCATTGCAGAATGTGGTAAAGCTAGAATTGATTAAGAGAATTATTTCTATTTAATCTGCTTCAGCAGCACAATCCTTGGCGCTTGTACATACCATAACCAAACTGATGATCTTGTAACGCACATTCACTGCCATTTACCGAGTACGTTTTTTCGCTTTAATAGTCATTACATCCACGACATTATATCCAGGATATTGCACCTACTCTATGCACATATTTCCTTCTTCCCCTTGCTCATTACAAAAATTACAGCATCCTTTCATCGCAAAATTAACCATCTCTCCTAGTCACTGTATGTGCGGTTCACACCCAAAGACGGCTTTCTCTGTAAAGGTCGTGCAGCTTGGCTTAAACATCAGAAAGCGTAACATTCAGTTTCTATGTTTTTACACAGGGAGATGCTTCTGTTCCTGGAAATAAACCATACCTTCCCTTCTCTTTCGTGTTGCCTAATTTATGCAAAAAAACCTTTCCCATTTTGTTAAAACATTTGCTCTATCCCCTCCGTCCCTTGTCTGTCTTTAATGTCTCTTTAATGAAGACACCCAATAGGACTCTCCTCTGAGTGTTCGGTCCATATGATGTCAATTACGGCTCTGTACTCAGCAGAGCGACCACAAAGAACGCGCCTGCGAAGCCCCACCTCCTATTTTTTTTTTTACGGGAGGCTCCGCCATGCAACCCCCTTCAAGGAGAAGAGCTCAAACATTTACTTAACCCACTGTAGCCAATTAGCTGCCCCTTTTAACAGCTGGGTTTTGCAGCAAGCCAGTTTTGGTCGGCGGACATAATAGTAACAGCCCTACAGTTCTGTGTAAATTTTTACTGGCATACGATAGTTGTGGGGGGGGGGGGGACCTCAGGTAGTGGCATGGGTGCTGTGACGTGCCACGCTGCCCAGCTATGTCCAAAGTGCACTAGCACTGGTGCTGAGGAAGGACTAGTACATTCCTGCAGTTATTTACAGGTAAATCTCTAAAGCAGGATATGATGACTCTTAGTGGTCAGGTGACCAAACATTGTAGGATCTCAAATAGGAATAAAAGGAAAAAAAAAAGCTGTATGAAAAGTAAACAACAGAAACCTGGAATTCAATGCTGAGAAGAAGCATCAGCTTTGGAGTGGATGGTGCATCATTGCAGCAGACAACATGCCAACGATTCATTCAATCAGTACTTATGAGCGAGAGTGACTTTGGATTCGAAAGCGAGAGGATTCATCACACGTGGCTTTAACTGACGGGCCAAGAGGTCAGTGCAGTGGTCCAGCCAAATGCCTGTTAGGAGTATAAAGTGCTTGGGCCACATCCAGTGAAGGTGAACCACCTCTCACATCACGCTGTTCCCTGAAATGCAGTTTTGCAGATTCCCAAATAGCTTGTAACCAGTGCCACAAAACATTTAAAATGGTGTCATAAATGGACGGCCGATGCATATTTAAAAAAAAAAGGAAAAAGGGGGGGGGGGGGGGACCAGATGGGGGGGGGGGGGGGGGGGGGATGAAGTTCCAGAAGATTTAAGACCGTTGGGGCTTGTAAACAAATTTAAATCTACCTTAATTGAAGGCACATGACTCTGGGGTCAAGGACTGAACTGGATTGTGTGTCCTCTGCACTCCCAGCTTTCGCTCTCACCTGACCTGTCCCTACACTCCAACTAGCCCTGAGAGAGCAGGCCGGCTGGGCCGCAGTGCCCTTTGCAGCCTCTGACTCTGTGCCTGACCTCAGGGTCAGCTCATTTCCTTGTGTCCCTTTCCTACCCTGCCGTAAACCCGGAGGCCGACCCCAGAACACAGGGGGAGATAATGGGAAGGACCCAAGGAACCAGAGACTATGGAGAGGTACCGGCCCATTAGTGGATCCCTATCACAGTCCACACCAGAATCAAGTAGGCGAGTGAGAAAAACACTAACGTGATCCCACATTAATCCAATTCAAAGTCAAATGTAACTGATTTGCGCAATAAAAGCTCAAGGAAATGGAACTGTGGGTATCTAGAAGGGCTTCTCCTCTCTCAAGGGCCTTCATCAAGGGGAGATAAACCACTAGCCGTCCAAAAGCCAATGAAACCCTCGACTCAAGCTTTACAGCATGGACAGCGGGACCGGATTACCAGATGTGGGGTGAGGTAGAGGGCATGCTGGGACTTCTGTTAGCGAGATGGGCGTTTGGGGCACATAACCTTGGAACGCTCCCAATAAAAGGCCTGATTCAAACCGTCCCCAGAGCGCCCAAAATGAGCACACAGCCACAGCCACAGCCACTTCTTGGCCTATTACAGAGCCCGGTGAGTGTTTTAAAGTGCTCCAAGCACCAGGTCTTTGCACCCTTGCGGACCCCAAAAGCAATGGGGGTTTGACTTGGGCCAGTGAGAGGGGCTATACCTTAGAGGGCACACCAATGAGGGAAGCTAAGTAATGACGACGTTTTAAAAAAAAATGGACAAGAGCAGGGGTTTCTGGGTTGATCAAAAGGCTTACTTTGATGGTCCTGTTTTAAAGGGCTGCCCATTTTAACAGGTTCTCATAATTTTCCTTGTTATATAATATGTATTGCCCGGCCACTGGATTGTTGCAGCACTTCTCCAGCACAAAATACATTCCTCCCAGTGCTTAATTTGTTTAATCTACACATCCCATTCATTCATTCATTCATTCATTCGTTCGTTTTTATTAAGCTATAGACGCAACGCATCGATTCAGCTGTGAATCATGTCTGACATGCACCAAATGTACCAAACAAACACAGGTGTCTTCCTTCCCCTCACTAAACGAAACCACTCAGCAGCAGCTTAACACATAATACCAACTAATATAAGTCAGTATACAAGTTCAAAGATGCTGGACATATCAGCCCCACCACAACTTCCCCAAGAATGAGACCCATTTTATAGCAGTCTGCACTTTAGTGCTGCCAGCAGCCTCTCACACAGTGGATAAGAAAATCCAGAGGGCAGCATTAAAACAAAATCATTTTTTTACTGCCTCACAGTTACTTTTAATGAGCAGGATCATAAAGATGGCAGAAATCTGTTGCATTGGTACAGAGACAGAACCTGTAGGTAGGAGCCCTCTAACCTAACTGATCCAATATGGCAGACAGAGCAACTAATCACACTCAGAACAGGGCTACTAATCATTCTCAGAGCACTGAAGGCAATAAGGAAATGCTTCCCTGGGGTATCAGACTCTATGGAGAGTGCCATAAAGTACCTCAGAATGAACTTTACTGTCTGGTAGCAGTCTCATGGAAGAATAAAGCATACCTAAGGTGCATTTATTCACCATTATGTACGCCCTGCATAAAGCTGGAACCATCTCAATTTTACAAAAAAGAAACCTCATTCATCGTACCTCTCAAAGACTCTTAGTAGAGCAAGACAGTCTCATAGCCACCTGCTTTTTTGACAGTAGCAAACATGTCCATAATCCCAGTAGTCATGTGGGTGAGCACTTAGCACTGGGAAGACTGGGGAGAAGAAGAAACAATGATGTTTGCAGGTAGATCTCAGCTATATGTACTCATCAGCAGTAAGTAATGATGATATCGACGCATAACCTGACCTGCGTCTTGTTCTGTTTAATCAATCGTGTCCTTTCACATTAGCAGTATTCTGACAAAGACTGTTTTCAAAAATGTGCCGCGCCGATGAAAGTAGCCCAAGAAAAACGATGATTTGCTTTTGATTCATGACCATACCTCAAATGCCAAGTTTGAAACTTCACAGATTCATAAATTTCAAAAAGCACTTTTTGTGCATCCAGTTATATTCAATCGTCATTGTGATAACCTGGTAGGAAGCTTAACAAGTTCTGACTTGCATTTTACCTTACCCCCCCACCATTTGGAAATTCCTTTTATTTTTGCACATCGACGACTGATCTCCCCCTTTCAGACAGACGGCCTCTGAGCTTCTGACGGAAGGGGTCAGGAGAGAAAGCCAATAAAGTGTCACGTTTAAAGCGGGGAGATAAAGGAGGAGGGGGGCGGATGAGCAAGGTGGAGTCCGGAGACAGGAAGGTGATAAAGTTTGAGCAGTTATGGCACGGCAGGCCGCAGGACCTGGGACTGCGCACGGGCAGCTAGGGTTTCATGGGCACCACAGGCCGCCGATGCTTTCAGGTCCACACCGGCACTGCACTGGTATGCAGGCAGGAGAGTAAACATGGTCATTATTTCAGACCCCGCCCCCCCCCACCGACCAGCTTGACAGATACAAACGACTTTCCTTTGAAACCCCCGGTTAGCCCATGTCCAAAAAGCAGCAGTCGGGTGGTTAACACAAGCTAACATGAAGCTGAGAATCATTAAGAGAGTTTTATTCAAAACAACCAGCTTTAACGGACGGGATTATATAGGTAATTCGCTATGTAACCCTGAATGTATTAGAACAGTGTGTCCCAATCCAGTCCTCGGGACCCACAGACAGTTCACATTTTTACTCCTACCAGGAGCTGGGGGGGGAGCAAAAATGTGCACTGTCTGTGGGTTGCCGAGAACCGGATTGGGGCACACTACATTAGAATTATGTTGCAAATATCACAAATTAAGGATCACAAAAAGAAAGAGACCAGAAGAACTGAAGAGTCACTCTGACTTAAAATAGACTCATTTCTGTAAAAACAAGTGCGAATTTTGTAAGTTATGAATTGAAAGGTCTCATATTTAGTATGAGTGCAGTAAAGGCAAGAACAAAGACATCAATATTAGATTCCTATTAAGAAAACCATCCTTATAGACTACAAGAGAACTGTGACAGAATTAACGCAGCGAGGAGGAGAATGTTCTCCGCACACTGACGGTGCGGCAGGGCAGAGCTGAGGAGAGTATGGGGAGACTTTGATGTGAGGAAATGCTACGAGGTCAGCAAGACGTCTCTGCCGACAGCGGGCGATAGCCCCGTGAAGCACCGACAGGCCGGAGAGTCCGGGAAATGGAAGACTTGCCACACTTGATTATCCCTTGTCTCTCACAGTTTCTGTTTGGCAAGGAGAAACACCTTAAAATGGGTGAAAATGTCAAAACCGGGAACAAGGCATTCAACAGACAGGAAAAACAAATGAGCTTTCATCAGGGCTCTTTATGGCTTCGCTAAAACGGACCATTGCAGCTCCCTGGGATGGTTTTAAACGCTTCCCCTGGGTTTGAAACATAACGCGGCCCGATTCCATGACACCTCCTACCATCTGACCCGTTTAATACCAGGCCGTAATGGCCAATGGCAGTAGGGCACCAGGGAGGCAAACCTCTCAGATTCGGCCTTCCTGACTACGCGCTCAAACAATGTGTTTATCTGCTGTCATAGGGCAGAAGGGGAAGATTAATGTACACATTCATGACATGTCACTGTAAGGGGGCCGGTGACGGGTCTTTGGGGGACAATTAGATGAGGGAATCTGGGTCAAGCAGAGGTTAAAGAAGCAGAGTCTATGAATTTAGGCCCAATAGTTCTACCTTCACTGCTAACCAATACAGATACATTCATAGATGCAGAGAGACACGCAAATGGACAAAACTGGGGGGGGGGATCCTTATAGACTCATAGAACAGCAGACCACCCCGTCTTCAGAGTTTCACACAATGGAACACACACATGACAGAACTGAATAATTCAAAATACTGTTCTCAAGTCAGTTCCATCCTCGCAGACATGAGAATTTAGGTTGAGCGGTGGAAATTTAAAACAAGCAAAGCAGGCTGAACGCCATCGCAGAGAGTCTGCGCAGACGCAGTGCAGATTCAGTGCACAAGAAAAGATCGCAGCTCTGTAAAGCAAACCTCAACCACATGCATAATTATTTTTTTTTTCTTCAGCTGCTCCCTTTTCTGGGAGCTGAAAACCATTTGAAATATTGGTGAGATGACTGTGGTGCATCTGTCCAAGCCCAGGAACAACCACTAGGACTGGCACAGAGGACAAAAGTTGGCAGAGACATTAAGGTTGGAGCAGCTACACCATACGCCACACAACACAGCTGTGTTTTAAATAGTGCAAGAAGAGTCAGATTACAGGAACGCTCTCGTCCAGACAACTGCTAGGTTGACTATCATCCAACAATATAGCTTTCCCATTCCACTATTTACTGGCTGTTCAGTGCATTCTTCTGTTAGTGCTGTTGAGCTCAGCAAGCATGTGATGGCAGAAAAGAGTGTCGGAAGAAACTGGGCAGCCGTCACAATGCAAACCACCCTCACTAGACAGGAAGATGAATTCCAAGCTCACTAGGATCAAACGGAATTCACATTGCCAAGATCGCCATCGATCAGAACCGCTACATTTTTACAATCACCAACCATGGCAAGAGCATCGCTCCGGTGTCAGGTAGGAATGGTTAAGTTACTTTGCCCATCATCGGCTGGGAGTTTTTCTTCCAGGGAACAAATAATGTGTCACATTTGTGAAGCCATGCCATTTGGCTCAAAACTTTGTATATTCTCCATTTACATGAAGGGGTTCACCGACCATGTCCAGTGGTGTGGTGTGGCTATATTTGCATCAAAGGAAAAGTACTGGAAGGATGGCGTCTATGACAAAGTCTAACAATTTGTAAAAATGACTGAGAATGTCGCCTAGGGATACCAAGTATTTATAAATGCAAAATGACGATAAAATAAACAAGGAATCCTCAAGTAATAAATAAAAATCAAAGATCCCATTCTGTTGCAAATAAATGCACGATTAATTCTCGCCAGTGTAGTAATATAAACCAAGGCCTGGAAGACTCATGCTCTAACAGAATGAAATGATCTAAGACAGTAAAGAAGAACAGAGACTGAAAATATCTGAAGGCAGAAGCCCTGGAGGGATCAAGCATGTGGGTGTTTGTATTAGCTGGGCTGCACTGGGGGACAGGAGAGAGTGTGACGTCCCATGAGGGACCTGGAAGACCTGCTCACAGCAGCGGCGAGGGTGTGTGTGCCGTGTAAGGGTGCGAGGGGAGGGGGCAGGGCGGGGCATAGCGTAATGCAACCTGAATGTAAAGCGGGAGCCCCACTCTGCTCCTCCTAATGAGCATAGCACTGGGGCCGGCCTGATCAGAGTCAGGTGGGCAGAACCCGAGCAGGGAGCCCCCTGCCGAAAACGCCGCCCGACACCCTTTGTTACCTCCAAGTGAGCTGAGACCGGCCCGTGAACCATGTAACTAGGTAGTTTCCAGGTTAATGAAAAGCTGTAACTCTGGCTCCACTGTCTCTTTGGAAGTCTGAGGTCGCCGCAACCCCCAGCCCAGCCACCCCCCGCCCCTGTAGCGGTGATGAGGGCCACATTCTTTGCTCACTCCTCTAACAAGGACCACTGCAATATGTTTGGGGTCTATGCATATTGTGGGAGATATCATACACATATATCCATACATACACCTTTACTTATCATATATATATATATATATATATATATATATATATATATATATATATATATTATGCATAGATGTACATATGATGTATTATACATGTAAACTCAGACGCACGAAAAATCATATGAATGTCCCTAAAATTCTCATCAAAAAAAAGATTTGAATATGGTTGCTATTATAAGTGGTTTTAAAAGGTGGCACATGAGGTCAGGCTGGGAACTGCAGCCAAAGCTGCGCGTACAGTATCTATAAATGTATAGAACAAACAGGAGAAGCACAGCGTGAGAACGCAGCCTGCTGCTGGCATTTCCGTAATTTACCACAATGGAGAGCCATGGTGACCTTTCAACTAAAATTCCATATTCCCCCCACCCCTCAAATCATTTGTCTTTTTTCACTTTTCAATTCCAGTCAAGGAGTTAAACTCTAATTGAAAAAACGAAATATCTTTGTAAGTGTAGTTGGGCGCTCTTTGATTCTATGGCGGTTGAGGGTGGGGGGGGTTAATTTACTCGTGTTGGCTGCCAATTTAGGCAGTAGGCATTAAAGTACTAATAAGAGCCATTCCACTGTGCCTGTGTAGAGGTGCTGCTTTTATTTGGCTCCTTCGGTGTCCAACTGCAAGCCTTCTGCTAATAGATTTCAGTTCCCTTTCAGTTTTCCAATTAGGCCGAGACTGGGCATGTACTGTATATGTGTGTGCAACATGAGTTAGAGCAATGCGTGTTTGCAGTTACACACACACACACACACATGCACGCATGCACACAAACACACACACACACACACACACACACACACACGCACACACGCATGCACGCAAACACACACACACACACACACACATGCACGAACACACATGTAGGGTATACCTATCCTTATGGGGACTGCTCATTCACTTCTATGGGAAAAATGCTAACGCTAACTATGACCACCTTAACTCCCACCCTGCCCTAACAATAAGTAACCAAACAAAATACAAGAGTTTTTGCATGTTTAGTTTTTTTCATAGCAGTTACCGATTTTTATAAAATATAGTTTTCCCTCCATATGGGAAAAAAACGGATATTTATCACGTTATGGGGACATTGTGTCCCCATATGGATAGGCATACCTACGCACGCGCACACACACACACACACACACACACACACACACACGCACACGCACATGTTGCCGTACCTCTCTAAATGGGGACCTGCCATTCCTTTCTATGAGAAAAACCCTAATTCCAATCACAACACCCTTAACCCCCATCCAGCCCTAACCTTAACCATAAAAGAAATAATAGATTTTTTACTTTTTTGATTGCATTCACAGAATTTTACTGAAGTGAGTTTAACAAAGGAGGACATGACATTTTGGTCCCCAAACGGGATCTATGTATGAGTTTATGAATATCATTTTTTTTAAACACCTGCTAAACACGCATTTGTTTAGACAGGAATTCAACTAAGATATTATGTTTAGTTTGTTTTTATATGTACTGCTGTCTCTGTGTTTTATTTCTTTACTGATTTCAGTATTTATACTACTTTTGCTTTGGTTTTAAGTGTTATATGCATTGGTGGAAGTGCCATATAAATAAATGTATTGTTCATATGCTAAAGTCTTCTTTAGATGTTATATACAGCTGTGCTAATATTCAGTACTGAAGGTTCTGGGCTTGGTCTTCAAGCATGTTTATCTACACAATGTTATAGACGGCTAAGCAGCAGGTGCTTTCTTACAGCATGCAAATATTAATGTATTTACTGTAGTCAGTGATGATTTATTACCAACTGTTCAGCGATTCTGTTCGTACCGCTTACGTGATATTAATTTTAGTGAACTATTTCACTATTTGCATAAATACAGTGTCCTTTAACCACTCTCAACCTTTTCTTGGCAGCACAAGACACAACACAGGGGGTCCACCCTGACTAGAAGCCATTGTAGGACACGCAAACACGCACGAGCACCCGCTGCCCCCCTGCATACACCACGGTGACAAAGTACGTCCACCGAAGCTCCATATTACCCAAGATATTGCTTGAGCTCCATGTAAACATTAAGAATAGACCAGTACCTCTTCTCCATGAATTCTTGCCAAATACTATACAGACAAACATGCAAACACAAAAGAGACTCTCTGTGCAATATCAACAGACTGCGGGAGTGTGACTGAAGAGTCAAATCGCAAAGCTCACTCAGTCCGCAGGACACATTTTCGAGAACATTTCTGTGGACTTGATGAATCTGGGAAATGTAACAAAAACTCTGGATTACATCAGGACTGAGTCCTTAGACCGTAACATATGATGAGGAAGCCTGACTTTAGGTCATTGGCGGTCTCATCTCAAAAACAACAAAAAAATGGTCTGAGAAAACGTTTTGCTCTTCAATCGAGTGTCATTTTCAGAAATTTCAGATTCAAGAATTTTACAGTGAGAAGTTTAACATTTCAATTACAATAGACAAAAAAAAATAGTCATCAAGTAAATATGCACACCTCTAAAATGATCCTGTTAATTAGTTGTCCTAAGATTACATTCTTATCTAAAAACAGACGAGACAGATGCTGACGCATCTCAGAAGCCCCCAATCTAAAAAACAAGCTGAACAGACTCAATCTATGCAATTATCACAGTTCCAGGCAGAGGATTTCTACTGAACTTCACCTCCGGACAGCGAACAGGAGGCCAAGTTGAAAACCATGGCGTACGACGTGAATGCCGCTTTTCTCTTTCCAGCTACAAAACAGGGGGCATTAACACGTAATAAAAGATAACGTCAAAGTAACAATGACAGCTCTGTTTAGCGTCAAGCATGTCATCGGGCCTATTGTCATCCATTTAGTGAGAGCAGGAGGAAAAACATCACGTGTGACACATAAACACAGCCGTGTTTTAAGGGGTTGTTTTATCGCTCTTTTAGGAGCATTACAAAGAAAATAGAAAGTGCACTTTTAACCCCGACCTCGTACGAAGAGAGACGGCACACAGATTTCACCTGTAATAAACCCCATACTTTCTGCCATGGGTCACAAATCTTGTTGCACGACTTTGGGGTATCTGATACCCACGGATGTCCCCCCACCCGGCATTATCCTGAGGTTCACCTCCCCACCCCACTAGCACCCTCCTCCCCTGTTTGGTGCCTGCCCCTTCAAAGCACCACTGGCCCACTTTTAAGGCACGCCTAGAAGTTTATTTACCAAGAAACTACTGCTGTAAATGACAGACAAGCAGCAGAATTTATTGACAAAGGGGGGATTTATGGGGGGGGGGGGTCGCTCTGGAGTCGAGCCAAAGGTCTTGGCATGGCTCGCCAGAGACCGTAAAGCTTTAGTAGTGGCCATGATCTGTTAACTGCAGATGAATGGGGTAGAGAGCAAAGGGCTTAATCATTTTCCTGGCTGGGCCACTGCAGTGCTGGTGTAAAGAGTGAGCTGGAGGCAAGGCTGCGGGCAGCAATACAGGGGAAAAAACAATTGTTCTCAGAAGCTTTGATTTCAGCTTCATATTCCTTTGACAACCACAAGCTATGAAGAAATGGTTGGAGTTAAATTAAATAACAAGGTCTGAAGAAATTGAATAATTTGCAAAACATAAAAAATGTACCACTTAAGCGCAGAGGGGGAAGAATGGGTAAATGGTGCATTTCATTTTCCACAAAATGGTTTCGTTTTTTTTTTTTTGGCATTCGGGTGTACCATGCGGCGCACAGAACAGGAAGGACTGTCGAAAAGGGGGGGGGGACATATTAGTTGCAGGGTTTAATGACAGACATAGCAGGAACATCCATAACCACTGTGAAAAACATCTCATGTTATAGGTAATTTCTGTGGGCTGAAACTTTCAGTAGAGATGTAACGCTACACAAAAATCATGGTTTGGTAGGTAACTCGGTTTTCAAGTTATGGTTCGGTACGTATCCGGTACAGCGAACGTGAAAGAAACAAAACATAAATTGCTTCTTTTTTCTTTATTAAACGGTGGTTTGCCGAAAAAAACTATGACTATCTTTCTTAAATGGAAAGTCTCTGTCGAAACTGCTGCAACCTACTAATAAAAAACTAAAACTTACTTAAATCAAAATAAATATTCTCTCAAGTAAATAAAAAAATACAATTAATATCCATTATGGTGCACATTCAGATAATTAACTGTACCTGATCTGTACTGTATTCACATAAACACTTTTCAGCTTCATATTCAAATTGTGCAACAAAAATATTGTCTCAGAAATACAAAGCAGAACAGAATAAATATCCATCATGGTGCAGCATAAAAAATACCTGCGCTGTACTTGGATTCACATTAACAGCATGCAGCATCCCGATAACATGTACGCGCGCATGCGTAATGGCGCGGATTCATCCGCCCCTTCCCGAATGCTGCTCGGGAGAAACATACAAACACACGATGATTCCGCATTTGCTGCATTCGTTCAGCACATATGCGTACCGAATCGAAAAAAAATGTCGGTACGAATATGTGTACCGTTATATTCCTGATATTCAGACACACCGCCCAAGTGTCTAGTTTCTGCAACATTCTGCAGGTCTGGCATTGCCCTAAGACCACACTTGACAGGTTTGAACTCCCAAGTATAGCCTTGGAAATAACGGCCTGTAGGACTATGAAAAAAATTGGAGAGAATTTCTGGTTAAATAGCTTTTCCTTTTATGTTTCCTCTTAGTTCTGTGTACATAGAATTGAGAAATCTTTTTTTGCATAAAATATACTGATTGATCTGCAGGATAACCATCCTACAAGCTTCATAGTTGGACACACACATTACATGCAATGTTATGTGATTAATTAAGTGAAAAACAATTAACCAGACAAAGTGAACGAAGACAAGTCTAGGGTAGAATTGCCAAGGCCAACAACAGGAGCAAAAAGTTGGGCAAAACAATAAATTGTGTAGGATGCATAGGGTAGAGCTGCTGTCCTCAGTGAAAAGTGGAATTTAACAGTACTCAGTAAATTCAGTCATCATGTGGCCACTGTAATTCAGCTCTACAACCTTACCATGCGACACTGATATTGGTAATAACATATTCATCCATCTGTCCACCCACTTACACTGAACAGGGTTACAGGATACTATAACATATTCATAATATTTGAGTAAGTACAATTTAATTAAATATATATATAAGGTCCATTCATTTAGTGATTTAGTAATTTATATAGTCAAAGACAGAAATCAGTATCTTTATGCAATGTGGTCACAAAACACTCAGTTTAAACACAATGACTTTACTGCAATTATTAATACACACATCATATAAAAAAAAAAAAACAGCTTTTCTTTCTGCACAAACTGTTTTCCTCTTGTGATTTGGGACTAGAAAGAGACATTGGGGAGGCAGCTGAGAGAAAGACTACCCTGATTATCTAGCTGCTGTCTGTTTGAGAGGATTCATTACAGACTATGGGAGGAGTAAAGGGCATTTAGGGAAGTGGAAGCCATTCGATCTGGGTGGAACAGTGCAGCCATTAAGATCTTACCTGGTCTTTATCACGTCCAGCGGGTGCATGAGGCAAATCTCCACCAGACCTGGGAAAACAAAAAACCAAAGGAGCGCAGTGAGGGGAAGACGTCCTCATAACACTGTCATTCATCCACTTACATTCCACCATTGCACAAAAAAAACTTGTGAAATTTTGCACAGTATAGAAAAAAAAGTCCCACAATAATGGAAAAAAAATACAACAAAAACCTATTACACTGCAAAATAATTCAGGACTTTTTAAAAGAGTCTTGTGTGCCAAAGGACTCGATCTGATATACACGGCCAAAAATCTGGATCAGGTTACATTATGAATCATGAGCCTTAAATCCGTTTGGACGTCTCTCTAAAGCTGGCCAACCTGTACACGCAGCATAGCTTATCTCCCCAAAAGAGGTGTAAGCAAAGCTTGGAAGTTCAAAAGCAAGAAAATAAAAACAGAGGCCTCTTAAGATATATATCCAAATATCACCAGAGTGCATAACCACTGTCAGATTACCCTGCAACTTGTTTTGACACAACTTTGTGTCTCTCTGGCAGGCCCAAATCCACAAATATTTCTTAACATATAAAATCAAGATGTACAATATACATGAACACCACAGATGTCTGCCCACCATATGTATATGTGTGTGTGTGTGTGTGTGTGTGTGTCCAGTCTCACAGGCATTTATTCGAGCCTGGGGGTTAATTCTGCCAAGCTTTACAGTTTAGCGTAGCACAGCAAAGAGCCACATGCCCTGTGACGTGCTGGTCTGGGCTCCAGGCCCCCATTAGCCTGACCAGCAGAAAAGTGGAGAGGTGACCGGATGGATGGAAACTTCTCTAACTGTACGGAAAAGCAGCAGCCTCCCAAAAAGCAGAAACAGAATCAGAGGCTTCAATAGTTCAGCTTATAGTCTGGGTGACTGGATGAGTAACTCCTGCACATTCTAATACTTAAACTCCGAAATTAACTCCATTTCAAGTTTTCTACAAACGCTTCCTCATGCCGGGCAGCCCTCAAACCGGGTCGGGAAAGTCCTCAGCACCAGAAGGTTTCATTCACTGACTCAAGTTTTTCAACTTAAAGGAGAATTCCAAGCAAAAACGTGCAGTTTTATTCCATGCTCTGAGCATCTCACTCACTACAAGATGATTCATCACACCCGCTTCTTGCGAAGAGGTTTTACATGGCATTTGGGTGGCGACATTTCTGATTCGTATTGGAAGACTACGAACTCCATGTTTTATGGATTTCATTATGAATGTTCACAGATTACGTTTCTGGTCACAACTTGTTCAATTAAGACAAAAAAATCCTTTGTGTAACTGTGCTGCCTTCCTATGAGCCTTGGGGCTAGAAAACAAATAAGTGCAGGTTAAATGATAACAAAATGACAATAACATTTTTCCTATACAAAATGCACACGTCTCATTGTAAGGAAAACAACCCTAAGAGTGACTGTTTTATCAATTACGAAACCAAAACAAGCCCTATTTGGCAAAGAATTTCTCTTTTGACATTCTCCCTGCAATTTACTTTAATAACTTCCAAAAGATTCCTCTTGTATACTCAGCTGTTCTTCCCATTTCTTTTTAAGTTTCTCCATTTTCAATACATATTAGACTTTGACCAAGCCACTGGCTCACTGATGCATATCCTGGATATTTACTTTGATGAAGAATAATAAAGGAAGAAAAGAAAAAAAGACTGCAATCAATCGTCATAGGAGAGATTGGTACAGTGCCCGCTGCTCCAAACTGGAGTACAAAAGAAATTACCTCACTGATGAACTTTAAGATGGAGCTACAGCCAGGTTTAACATTCACGTGCAGAACTCAGCACTACAAGGTCTACTACAATGACATCACATCAGTATAATTTCCACCAGTTAAGTTTAACGCACAACCTGCACTTCTGCAGAAGAAAACAGCGATTATTCATTGTTTCCTAGTAAATCGATAATGGATAGAGACTTTGGCTGTAGTGCTCATGTCACTACGGTATCCCAGTAAGAGAGATTAATGAGTTATTGAACATTTAACCCCAAGTTTATACTGGTGCAGAGATGGGGTGGGAAAGAGAAAATACATCCTGGTATCTGATAACATCACTCAGGTGCTGGTACCAGTAGCAAGTACTAGTAATGTAAGGAGATGTAAGGGAACTTGGGAAGATTTGGCCCATTTCCAAGAGGAACACGTGGTCCCGTCTTGTGAACCAAACACAAGCATCATTTGTTAAAAAATGACATCTTGGGGCCCATTTATTTCCCGTTTCTCGTGGTCGGAGTTGAGCCACAATAACATTTGTAGAGCAGAGATTAATTAATCATTGCTGCCATCTGCTTTGGTTCTTTGGAATTAATCACAACATGAACAAGCAACAAGAACAGCAAAGCGTTACGCCGGACAGATCATCCACACTGCTTTGCCTCGAAGACGCATGCACTTGGACAGGATCCGAAGAGGAGAGCAGCATCTTAGCCACCGAAAGAAAACCGATAGTTTAAAGAGGCATCCCATCATGCACCAGAAGCTTCCACCTATCCTTAACTGCCAAAACAAACTCACCCTCCATACCCCCCTTTGGGCCGACATCTGGGGTAGCTTCACCCAAACTTGAAGGAACTGCATCAGCACTCCATTGCAATCCTCTAGACAGTCAGTGGGTGGAGCAGTGTTTAAAGAATGGGACTGAAGAGTGACGGATCTCTACAGAGGTACTGTAACTGTACGTTTGAGGGTGATATTAGTCTAACTGCTTCGGTTACTGCTCTATAAGTGGGCAGTTTCATAATTTTTGACTCCATACAAACCTTTGCTTAAAAGCTTGCTTATAAAGGAAAAGGAATCACCAGAGCATGTATGCAAGTAGAAAAATGCGGGAATTAAACTGCCCACGTAAAGAGCATTGCTAAGCAAAGCCTAATGTGCACGAATCAAGGGTAACAAGTCACTACCACAATCAGACGGGAAAGATGTGCAAACATGCAACACAAACAGGAACTGGTGATTCATTCAGGTGCGGTCAGTATTCAACAGTCTGGTCATAGATGAGTGGGTTTCGAAAATAGAGTGCATACTTGAAATCCTATATCGAAGATGATCTGTTCTTGCGAATATGACGAGGACAAGCCATACGACCAACGCCTAAACAAATGTCTTATCCAAAAATGATGACTTTAGCCTGCCTGCCAAATTCCCTACTCCCCCCCCCCCCCCCCCCCCCCGATCTCAGAAACTGGCTCATATGACTCATATGACACTTATACGAATGAACATGCTTCGTGCACCTGAGAAGACCAGGATGACCACACTGCTGAGCCACCTGAAACTACTGCTCAGGCTAAAACTAATTAGTCGGGGAGGTTTCGTGTCTGGATGTAAAATGTGACTCCTGCAGAACCGAGGCTGAAAAGCATCACGTCACTTGGCACTCACAGAAACAGTAGGACATTCATTGTTAAACTGTAACACTTATGCATAGATGAGTAACCAGTGCGTGTCTTGTACCCTAACCCCTCCATTGTTGACAGTGTTGCAATATTAAGAATATGCGAAGTGCTCACGACAAGAGCTGCACATATCTTCCAGGATTCTACACTCTTTCTGAGACATCATCCCCTCCACTACCTGGCCCAAAGTTCTAGTAAACCTGGTGTTCCCTGGGACTGCTTAGAAGCGATGTCCATGATGACACTGTGCGCTGGTTCCAGATCAAAGGTGCGGTACGGAGGAAAGGACCAGGTGTCCTTCATTTGGCTCTAACGAATGTCTCCTATGAGCTCGTGCTAAGTTCAGGCAGACTGGAGGGGAGAAATGATCAGCAACGTCTGGGATGGGGGAGGGTGGTTGGGTAGGCAAACAGATTTTTGACCAAATGACATTTTTCAAATAAGTCATTTGGTCAGGTCAAGTGGAGTCGCATTCTAGTTATAACCTGCAAAATAACCGACCAATGTGTTTAAAAAAATTTTTTTAGACACTAAACCATTGTGGTCTTTTATAGTGATATTTGTTCATAAACCTCAAACATGCAATGGAGAATTTGGAACTTGTCTTTGCTGAATGTGTCATTATTAAGCAGATGAGAGAGAGGAACCACCCTCCATATGCGCATTAACGAGTATTACGAAGGTCAGCTCTGCAAATCAGCCCGTGGAATCACCAGGAAGGGGATGACAAGGCAGTCAAAGATTTCTATGGAGGAACCTCAGAGGTACAAACCCCTCAAACAGAAGTGCAAAACGGATATGAAAACACAAATGGTGCAGCTCAAATGAGAAGCTGATTGTGTGTCTGTTTTCGTTCGGGCAGCTGGGGTAACAGCAGACACCAGGAGGCTGATAAGGGGGAAGTGGATGCAGAGGAACCAGATGAAATGTGTCAATGATCTCCCTTAGTCAGCTAAACAGCAGTGTTGCCTGCCAGTCCATTTCTGTGTACTCAACGTCTCACACACAAAATGTACAGACAACTACTGCATACACACTTTGTAAATGACTCCACAACCCCACAGGAAAGTGGACTGTCCACTCTGTCTCTGGAGTCTAGGAAGCAATACCGAATATTTGTGACATAAATGGCATCAAACACACTGAACACATATTGGCTTGAACTTAGTTATTAGCAGTATATGACCGTGAGCAAAGTACTCAACTTCAGCTGCTTCAGGAAACATCCCATTTTATAACATTCAGCCTGAAATGCCCATTATTCTGAATAACGACACTGCCAACGCGAAGAGACACGGCGGCGAGAAAGGGGCAGTTTTAACTGAACCAGGTGTTTTCCATTTCCTGAATTTTATTACAGCCTTCAGAATATTTTCCTTTTTCTTTTGAATTCATCACTAGAAATGAGACCCATCAGGAGATTTAGGAATTAAGACAATGCAGTCAGGAGAGAGCAACCGTGAATGGGAGAATTCAGCGACGTAGCACTCGCATTGTCCTACATCCCACACAGGTGAGGATTTAGAGAAGTAACTGATTCATGTACGCTGGTTGATAGGGTGACCGCATGTCCGGATTCCATCTGGACCCTCCGCTTATCCAGCTCACTGTCCAGACTGCTGATGGCTGTCCTCTTTTTACCCCATTTTACCCCCCTTGTCCTCATTCTTCCCTCCCCCATTACCTGCATCGCTGTCAACATCTACCTCTACTCTCTTCAATCCCCGATCACACAAAGAACGTGAAATACCCACCAACACATACTATAGAAGGCAGGAACAGCCCTGTTTGCGAATACATTTTTTATGCCGTTCTCTTGAGATAACCGGACAATAATCTTGATAGCTATACCGTTCTCGGCTACCGTTGTATGTGTATGATAATACCACCGTTAGTCCTTCTGTCTGGACACAGGTGTCCTCCATTTTGGAGTCATACCAGTGGTCGCCCTACTGGTTGCACGGGCTCATATTGGAGAAGACAGCCGATCACTAAGCAGCAGACTGCATAGCTGCAACAGGAATGCATTTGCTGATAAAGTAAATGAGCTGATGCGTAAAATATACCGCGGGACGTCCGGAGAGAGAGCTGGAGCCACATGCTAGCCCACACTTGTGTGCACTTGATCAGGCGACTCGACGAGAAGGATCCCCCATACTACTGCATCGTAACAGAGAGCCACTTGTCAGCACACACTACCGTTTAATAGCAGGTTGATTGCAGCTGGCCTCATGCCACCTGGGACTTTCCCTCCCTGCTGCAAAGCCAATAAGGTGTGTTGATTGCAAGTCAATTTTATGTTATGCAAGTTTATGTTGTGCAATCAAAAATCCACTTTCCTTAGAAATGACAACCGTAACTGCATTTTTGAATATCCGTATAGTCAAGGATGTAGGAAAGAGTTTGATATTGGTGGGAGAACAACTTAATGATTTAAATGTTAGGTTCTACTTTTTTTGGGGGGTGGGGGCTTTGAAGCCAAATTAAATACTGGGGTGTAAACATCTTCCTGGTTCCTATGCTCCTGTATCCATTGTTCAGCAGAACATTTTGAGCACCTTACCTTCTGAGAACCTTCAGCCTGCAGCCATGGTTGGAAGTCCGGGAGAGTTTCATTTTGCGTGAACCTCTTCACATGCCAGAGATGCAGGTTCAAACAGTGGTCGAGTTGTAAAAATATGTCAAGGGAGGTGGTGGGGGGTGTGGGCAAAATTTGCAGGGGGTGGGCGGAGACGGTGAGGATTAAATTCTGTTTCAGTCCAGAGTCTGGCAGTTGAGTACCCCAGCTATAATTTAGGGCAGCTACAAACCAACATTAATGTAATATTTTTTGTGAAGTATAATTTCAGGAATGATCATACATTAGTCATTACTGTAAACTGTATATATGTATACTTCAGTATATGATACAATTAACTTGGTGAGCTGATGCTTAGTAAGTGATGCTGAGCGGTGAATATATGTGGTTCAGAGGTATATAAACAGATATGTATATATAACAACTACAATCAACAAGAACCATGTGTACAAATCAAAGTATTTTTTAACTCTTGGAGCTTTCACTTGGAGTACACCAATTCCTTGTCCTCAAATCAACAAGGAATATAAGCGAACAAGTGGATATATCTGGGCTGGTGGCTGAATTTATGTTCTGAACGGTTAAGCGTGTGTCAGTCTTCTTTTTGTGGAAAATATGCAAGAGCTGGCATAATTGGAAAGACTAGGTGAGGCACGTTTCACTGGGTGGGCTTAAAAACGCGTCGTATTCCATAGCAATCAACATTTAAATTGAAGGCCATACGAAATACATTTAAATCTATTAGCTTATTGAGGCAGAATAAGTTTTGCCTCACTGAAGTTGGCTTCATCAACCTAAGGGTGGTGCTATTTTGCAAAATACTTTTCCAGATATTTTTCAAACAGAGGCACTTTTCTGGTTTAATATGGAAATAGTCATTGTGATTATATAATGGGATTAGAATGATATTTTATGTGATATCAATGCTGTGTTTTTTTCCATTTTTGGTGATATTCTGCTTCACCTATTGCCTTAAAGAAACTGCCATTGATGACAGTACATTTTTTACTTTTTGTGATTTCTCCCACAGGGAGAATGGCAGCCGTGAGCATTCCATGGTAGCAGGTCCCCGGTTTATACGTATAAAATATCTGAACAGAAACTGTACTTTATTACACTCTGAAAACCTGCACCTAAATCAACTTCAGTGAATTATGATGTCAACACAGTTGACAGGAGATAATCATGAGGTCACCCCCCATTTTTTTTCAGGAATAAAAGTCACAAGACTCTAACTGTTTCTCTCCCTGTCATTTAACCCTCTCCTTTAGCCTCAGCCGAATTATTTTTCCAGCAAATAATGGCACAGTGTGTGGAACTATAAAAATGATTGATGGATTGGTCTGGTCTGACTTGTCACCAGTTTGAGTTTCCTGAGTTGTTTTGCCTGCGCAAACAGAAAACTGGATCATTCCATTATTTAAAGATGTGCTTCTTTCAGTATCGCAGTAGGTCTGACAGGATCTGTCACACAACATAGTTATGCTTTTAAACATGGGGCCAATTGTAAGTCAACAATAGGCAGTGCTTTTGTTGACAGATAATCAACAAAAAAGACACTGAGAATGGATACTGGTATTATTGTCACTGGTATTACTGGTATTATTGCATTGGACTATAACAAGATGAAACAATAAAAAAAAATGATTTTCAAATCCATTGACTTTAAATGAGAGGATTTCAACTGTCTGCATATGTAATAGTGCTTTCCAAGATGTGGAGTCAGATTGACAATCAGGGTTGGCTTTGGCCAGAGGGCTGCTCTGCACATCCCACCAAGTGGAAAGGAAAGACAGAGCTGTGACAGTTTATGATTGCTCCTACGCAGGGGTTAGCCAGAAGCTGAGAAGGTAGCAGGGCAGAGGTGAGCCTTCCCAAGCAGAACTAAGGGCCATTGCACCAATTCACTATCCATCGACGCATACTGCTCACACCAAACAATAGCGTCAATACATTTATAAATGTACAGGCATTAAGAGAATAAATCTAAAGGTATTTGGTGAGAAGCTAAGCATGACCAAACATCACAGGGTAAAACTTAAAAACATACAACATATAAACGTAATACCGAACGTATTTAGGATACAAATCTAATTCCACAACATGACTCATCCGCAGAAAAGTGCAACATTTCTACAGTCACTTCACTTCTTGGTAATATAGGACTCAAAGTAAGTTCCTCCCCATCTATGCAGCAAACCCCCCCTAGTGTAATCTTTGTGAGAGATTCCAGGAAATTCATCACGTTTTTTTTTTTTTTTTACGTTATTCAGATACGTTTACTTTTCTATAGGTGAGTGCAGAAAAAAAGCAGGACAGATTTCATACATCCAGCATGGACTCTGCATGTGCGCATTTCAGCATGCTGCTACCCCCGAGCTGAGGTCTAAGTAACGAGGAAGCAGAACCTTCTGGTGCTGGCCGATTCCTGCGAAACATCCATATGAAACAGTCCCTATTGTGCAACCCGCATCAGCCCTCCTGCTACCTCTTTCACCCGAAGAAACACCCGTTTCAAAAGAGATGGAGGCTGGAATGAAAAACAAACAAGAGGGACTGTGCATTGCACCAATTTGTCATCCCACATAATAAAATGCTGATTTTTTTGAGCAATAATTATCTCTCAGCATCATCGACAGATAAACACACAGCATTCCAGGCTTATCGAAACTTGCCAGCTTAAACCAAACTGAGATGAGATATAATTCATCATAAGAAAAAGCATGTTGTCCTTAATACCCACAGATGTGTGAAAGGTTATATGAAGCAGATCTCTGGCAAACTATAGTGGTTTTGCATAAAAACCAAAATGGCTGGGAAAGTCATGAATAAAATTACCTGAAAGGCTTTATATAGTAATTTCATTGTTTACATGAACATTCATAATACTCCCTACAGTTTACAGAAATGTAATTTGACATCCTGATCTTAAGCATCATTGGAAGTTTTCTTCACGTAAACATCTTCACATCTCTGCATATTGCAAACTATTTTTGGAAATACGTCAATTTAAGGTCTACTCCTTAACTATTAACTATAAACTGTTACTAATCATTTGGTAATAATCAGTAAAAAAATGTGTTTTGAAGATATCTTACTCTTGACTCACAAAGTTTTTAATACAGAGCTTGCAAATTACATTCAACTAAAAAACAATGCATTGGTAAGCATACTTAGAAATTAGATATATCTGAGCCTTAACCATCTGCTCATTAGGCATTAATAAACTGCTACTAATCCTTTGGTAATATGTTAGTAAATTAAGAGATTCAGTTACAATGAAACGTACAATGAAATGTATTACAAAGATATGTTCCTTCCGTCTCACAAAGTTTTTACTAAACGGTTTGTAAGTACTCAATTATAACTCATTTCTCAGTATGTTTGCCTGTTGTTTTAGATTTGCAAGTCATTTACAGGCTGTTTTGTAAATACCAGGAGCAAGATATGATTGTAATATATTTCTAAATAGGTTTGTGAATGAATATTTCGCTCTAGTAATATATCATCAAATAATGAGTGACAATTCATTAATAATTAAGGAGCAGACCGTAAATTAAAGTGTTATAGGTTTTTTTTTGCATAAATGTACCTGGCAAGAATATACTGTGTTGTCCGGGTCCCCTTAGTATACATGTATGAACACGTGGGACTGAAGCCCACCTGCACCGATCACCACTTTGTTAGCTCAGGTCCTGGATGACCTGCGTCTGACGCCTGCTTTTCTTCTAAGAAAGGTGCTTAAGAAATACTCCTTTCTGTGGACATCCAGCTGTATAAATGGATGAAACTATAAGCTGAGTCACTTTGGGCGAAAGTAATTAAATTACTTGGGTCGAACCATACGTGTAAAAGAGAAATTGTGGTGGTGGGGGTTGGTGGTTTAGCTATTCCGTACACAAACATTGTGTATCCAGGTAATTGGCTCAGCAAACACTGCGAAAATAAACTAGGCAGGTTTCGCAAATATATGTCTGCAGCTTTCAGATGAACCTCAAATGTCAAAGCCTGCCATAGTAAATCCAGGAAGAAACACACCTGGAGAAATAGAGAACAGCCATCAAACTACTACTATAATCCAAGTACAATACTATCATCTAGTCTTTTATACAGTAACAATGTACGGGACAATATAAATAGGTGGGCAAGAACTCTAAACATTTTAACACAGATTTAACTGAAGCAATTTATTTTTTAGAAATTGCAATGGCAACTGAGTACATATATCAGGTCAAGCATCTACAATTGTGCATATATATATATATATATATATATATATATATATATATATATATATATATATATATATAAAATTAATTTTACAGGATGGCAAAGTACAGAAAAGTCTTCTATTAGAATGGCAAGTTGTGACTGATAATTTGTCAAGTTACATGCAAGTCAGACAGATCATTCTTCTGTGGAAAGTCTTACTAGTTGTAAGATAAGTAGCAGCCTAAAGACACTGATGATATTTAATATTTAACATTTAAAAATGACCATAAGGTGGTATCAGCCACAAGGTGGCCTGGTTTCAGCGGCTCAGGAGAGACGCGTAGAGAGCTCAGCGCTGAGGTCGTCTCACACGTGGACGTGGCGATTAATCACCCGGGCTGAAACCCGGCTTCCTGTCTCGAGAACAACGTCCGAGCGACTCCCAAACAGCCTTTAATTCCCCCGCTAAAGACCTCGGAGGGGCGTTCAGGAAAACACAGGCGCTGTCTCTGATGACAAGCGGAGTTTATTGAGGAGCCATCGGGTTAGGGTTAGGGTTATCTCCCGGCTCGGCAAACAGAAGGCATTCCACAGCCTGCCTGAGCTACTGCCACCGCTGCTTCATCTGTTATCACTTCCCCGGTGTCAGTTTCCAGAGGCTGTCTTCCCCTGTTCTCAGGTCACCAGCCATGAATCAAGTCAGATGAAAGGAGGGCAGGACGGGGAGGTGGGGGCAAACGAAAGCAAAAGGGGGGATAATAAGACAACAGGAAACCGCGTGAGGGATCATCCTCGGCTGGTTTTTCTGTGCCACGGCTGGTTCAGCGCACAGTGTGGCCCGATTTCCATGCCCACTGGATCACGGTACTTGGAGTTTTCAGGGAGATGCTGGGGACGCGATATCTACAGTATTCGAGAGCTTGGAAGCGGGGAAATTTCTAAATTCCTAATGTCAACATAAAAAAAAAAAAAAAAGTTCCTCAGACTTTCTCTCCACCTCATGACACTTAGCTATCGTTACCTCATAAATGTAAAAATCGCGGATTCCTGTTCGAGTGGAAGTGACGGGTCACAGAGAGTAAAACCCAAACGGCAGAAAGTAATGATTCAATTTGACTCTGTTTGTGTTCGGCTGAGTTGGCCGAACGACCCGACTATTAAACCCCGTGGATGTTTGAAGCCACAGAGCCTCTTTGAAATGGTCGAACTGGATGAAAACGGGCCTCAGATTTGTCTCCAACATGCAAATGGAAAACGAACCACATGGAAGAGGATGAGTGAAAAGGAAGAAAGGAAAGGATGAAAGAATGCAAATTGCACGGCCAAACTGATACTTCACCGGATGCTCTCTTGCCAGCGTCAGTCTCTGCACTAGTGTGCACACAAATTTTATTTTAAAGTGCTGTCCACACAAGGTGGAAAAACACCAAGCAAATGAAGTGAATGCCACAGTCACAGTCCATCACTGGGGACACTACAGTGTGTCCACTGGAAACAGCAGCCAGAAAGCAGGAAGACAGCGAGTGACATTATCCCCTACTGGCTTGATTCATAGATGATGAAAAGGTTGTTCAAGTGTTTACAGTCCAAAAGAAAACAACAAATACCAAGGGTGAAAGAACCTGGGGGGGGGGGGGGCAATATTTCATATTTAAACTATTAGGTAATGCCCCCCCCAATATCAACTCTCCTCTATGCCATTGACAATGTCAACAACAACACAATTCTTATTATTATGATTAAGAACATTTGAATTTAATACTAATAATTTATTATTTATTATAAATAGATTGTTTATTGGATAATAAGGGTTTTCCTTTAGTTGATGTCATTCATCAAAAGACTATCATGGTCCATTAACAGCACTCTTCATTTACACAGTCACATTACACACAAATGATAAGATATACTGGGCTGTTCGTATCACAGGGAGCAAATATACAACATTCATTCTACACAGAACACAGTGTTTCTCAATCTAGTCCTCAGGGACCGTCCATGTAGACTGTCTGGCAGGGAGCTGGGAGGGAGCAAAAACGTGAACCGTCTGGCAGGGAGCTGGGAGGGAGCAAAAATGTGGACTGTCTGGCAGGAAGCTGGGAGGGAGCAAAAAAACGTGAACCGTCTGGCAGGGAGCTGGGAGGGAGCAAAAATGTGAACCATCTAGCAGGGAGCTGGGAGGGAGAAAAAATGTGGACTGTCTGGCAGGAAGCTGGGAGGGAGCAAAAAAAAGTGGACCATCTAGCAGGGAGCTGGGAGGGAGCAAAAATGTGGACTGTCTGGGGTTTCCCCAAGGACCAGGTTGGGAAACACTGCTGTAAGCTACAATGAAGGAGTCATTATTTTATTCATGTAAACCAACATAAAACTGCTAGGCAGGTTAATTTTGTGCCACAATAACCTAACAAAGGCCATCGCGGTGTAACATGTCACATTCAGTACATTCACATTAGCTGAAGTGTGGCCTCTTCTTGTAAGTGTCCACAGCATGGCACAGGGGTACAAGTCCAGTGGAAAGAGGGCCCCCTACTGTCCAAGCGTTCATACCCCAAAGCATTTTTCTCCACCTCCCCTTTCAGAGAGCACAAGTGAGACCCAGAGCTAGGCAACAGATACTTTAATACAAAAAAATTACCACTAATCTCTATGTACTGGATAGAGGTGCAATATTCTTACATACTGTATCCAGCTTCTTCCACCTCTACAAAAACATGCAGAAATCGTGGCTGCAACAGAGGGCACAGCGTGAATAGTTAGTCCATAAAGTCCTTAAATGGCGTCTGCTCAAGCAGCGTGAATGTGAGACATACCGCGAAGGCTGCTGTGTCAGCCAGTCTCAGCTCTTAACTAACTATTCATTGAGATACTACAGTAGGTAAAAGCCTCGCACAAATTCAAATCACAAGACGCAATATATTTTTGAATATAAATGGTAAATTTCTATTACAAGCATTTATGATAATAAAATATGCCCCTTAATTAATGAAATACTTTGTGGAATCTGAAGTACATAAAGTATCACGCTAAGAAATGCATTTGCGTGTACTTGGTGGTACGGTGGCACATCAGCCTCACGCTTCTGGGGTCCAGTACACGGCTGTGTGTGTGAGCAGACTGCATGCTCCACACATGGCTAATCTGGCTTCCTCCTACAGTCCAAAGATGGTGATCTAGTATCTCTAAACTGTCTATAGTGCTTAATTGTGGGCGACTGGCTGTGCAGCTCATGACAGACAAGCGTGTTCCTGCCTTGCGCCCTGTGGTTTATCAAAGAGGTGACTGGCTGCCCATGTCCTTCTAAAGGGTGATTACAGAGCACGAATGTTTTTATTCAGTTTAATAGCATTTGTTTAGCTGCTGTTCACGGGCCAAAGTATTTACCAATTGAGCATTAATCAATAACACTACAACACTACAAGATGTTTAGTGACATCATTTCCCAATTAAGCCAAACAACAGTTTGGTTTTGAAACAGGAAAATTACAGGTATTGTTTACCTCACAAATTCGGCTTTGTGATTTCAATTTAAATATTTCAAATTCCAAATAAACAAACAGATTCATATTTTCACCAGCTTAATCAAGCTAATTATTTAGGAGCCAGATGAAAAAACCAGTGGACATTGAATTAAAAAGTCATGCAGTTAAAAAAACTAAATAAATTTAATGTTCAAATGGATTACAAGCATATCTGAGACGGCGTTAAACTTCTTGGAACTCAAACTGCAGAGACATGATTTAAAGCCAAAAAAAGAAGTTAAATATATGATTAAAGAATGCATAAGAATATTTCCAGTTAAACGTAGAACTGAATTGAATAATAGACAAACTGGCAAATTGTATGAATGCAGCCTTTTTGGACATTATATTCTATATTTAACATCTGAAATTTCATAACAGTCATACTTTGTCAGAATTTTCCATCCCCGAGGTAAATGTGCTGCTTTAAATTTTGTATTTCATTAAAGATAAAATCAAAGTTGCTGAGCAAAGATTGTGTGCAAGTTTCACACTTACATTTCCAAAGAAAAATGCACAGGAAAAGTCTGAACTGTAACAGGGAGCCGTTACTGGGATTTAATGAGTTATTTAAACAGCTAAAATTGCATGTTACTTCTGTAAAAGGTCATTGTTTAAGTGGCAGTGGGTAACATTTTGGTGCTAATTTTGGGAATCTCTTTATTACTGTCCGCCTGCTTGCGTGCCTTTGTGGGCAATGACAGTGCATCTCTGGCCGGTTCCAGCAGCATTTAGCATGCGATGGAGACAGAGCGAAGCTGGAGTTCTCTCTGCTCTTGTTTGCTTTAATTTGAAAAAGGAACCAAATATCAGATTAAGCATGCAAGCTCGATTCCACCATGTACCGAGGGGAAAAGGTTCTGAAACCATAAACAAATTAATTTTACTTCAAGGAATGAAAAAAGGAAGATACAGCGATGAATGAACACAAAGAACGCCTTATGCAGTAACTATTCATTTTGGGTGTTTTCCACGTTTTATTGTTCTACAGCAAAATCTAAGTTAATTATAATTAAGACACACGAATAAACTGATTGCATAAGTGTTCCCCCATCTGAATTATTACTTGCTTGAAGCAATTTTGGCAACAGTTACAACTTTGAGTCTACAGTCAGTCACTATCACCTTTGCATATTTGGATTCTGGAATTTTCTGTTGTAAAATTGCACAAGCTCCATCAGGACTGAAAGGGGCGCATGGGGAACAGCAGTTTTGTAGTCCTGGCCACAGTGTTTAAGGTCCGTGTCCATTTTAGGATACTAAAATATGGCTGTTGCTGTACGCTATGGATTACTGCTCATCTGGAAGATGAGTATCTCCAAAGTCTCATCTACTTCTAAGGCTTTTTAAGATCTTCTTCCATCCATTCTATTTACCCAAGCTTTCCAGACTGCAAAGCAGAGATGTGCCCTCGCTGTACTGTAACTGCCATGCTTCATGATACTGCTCCTACGATGCGGAGCATTAGCCTGGTGCCGACCGAAGAGATAATTACTGGGGTCAAAAAGTTAAAATGGTGTCTCATCAAATGAGGGCTCAAGACTGTGGAGATGACAGTGACCATGACCTGATGACCATCAGGAACTTCTCCCTCTCACCATATCCGACGGTCCTGTGGCAACGGTGGAGACCTTCAAGTTTCTCAACTCCGTTCTCAACGTCAACTCCGTCCTCAAAAAGGCCCAACAAAGGATGTACTTCCAGCGGCAACTAAGGAAGTACGGTCTGCCACGGGAGCTGCTGAGCCAGTTCTACACCGCAGTCACTAAGTCTGTCCTTTGCTCATCAATCACACTGTGGTTTGGAGCAACCACTAAGCAGGACCCTCTGGCAGGCGCTACAGAACTCTGTACACAAAACCCACCAGACACAGGAGTAGCTTCTTCCCTCAGGACATCACCCTCATAAACAGCTAAGCTGCGTCACCTGCCTTCTGTCAATTTTCCCCCCTTAAACTCTGTTTGCACTCAACCTCACACCTTATACTTTGTACATTGGGCTACCCATGTGTGTATCGTTCTAATTTTGTTTCTTGTATAGTGTAATTTATTGTTTGTATTGTCATTTATTGTCTAGGGAGTCTCATGCGAATTCCTTGTGTGCCCCAGCACACTTTACGAATAAAGCTGATTCTGATCTTTCATGGGTTAATCCCTACCGCTTACTGGACAACTCTGACCTGACGTGACCCCTACACCTAGAAATGGCTCTCACCGACCCTAAAGACCAGATATGCTGTTTTTCCTTGAACTGTGTGTCCAGCCTGAGCTACGTCAGACTAAGACTGTGTCCACACGGCAAGTGGCGAACTGAAAGGCGCTGGATCCGTTAACATTAAGAAGAGCGGATCAAAAAGCGCGTTTATAAGTACGTTTACTTTAGGTTCATGAGTTAAACATGCTTACGAAAACCAACCTGGTATCCCCCTCTCTGCACTTACATAGCAAAATTCAAGCAAAATTTCTCAGCTAAGTCTCAATATGACTTTAAGGTGACGTTAAATAATTTCTCCTCCATGCCATTAAACAGATTGGTTTCCAATTTGCTAAACCTACCCGTCACAAAAACCGAAAACCGCATCTGATTGGATAACCGCTCTGCTAGAGGTCAGCAAGCTAGATGAAAGGCCAATCAATGTGAACCGTGCGGTAAAAACCGAGCAGCGTTTGGCTCCTGCGGAGGCGTCCAGCCCACAGAGGGTGGCGCCGCTCTCCCCACTGACATACAATGGAGCAAAAATTTCCAGCCCAAGTCAGTTACTATTGGGTTCTTGGTCACAAGTGCCTTTAGTACATGATGAGCTTCAGAGGACGGCCTGTTCTAGGTTAATTCATAGTACCATATTCCCTCTAAGTTCTTCTACAGAAGCTTATCCTAGATTTCTTGCCAATGTTTCATATTCTTCATAATTTTCCGTTGATAAATGTAGAGACTATCCAGAGAGATTTCATGAAAATCTTGCGAAACACCTTAACGGCACATAGATTACTGCAGTTTAAAATAACAATGTGACCTCTGAATATAGGTGGATACATCATTTACTATAACAATGGATTGAATACCGACATAATCCATTTCAAGTCTAAATCTGATAGTGGGAACGAGGAGCTGTTTTTCTGAATGTATATTTTGCGCTGATCAGAATGAAGTTCTCAGTGAACTGCATTTCCATTACCCAACGTAGCACAAAAAAATGTGGAAAAAAAAATCTGGATGTGAAGGATTCAGAGGTGGAGATTTCAGGTCCAGAGAGTGTAAATCCAGACCAGGAATTGGTACCAACCAACCAGTTTAGCATAAAGAGTCACAGTCAAAGAGTACTCAACTGTTTGGTTGAAACAAAACCCTGATCTGGATTTGTACTCTCTGGACCTGAAATCTCCACCTCTGGAAGGACATGTATGAAATGTGAGCTTTTGGTGTGTATTGTGAGAGTGAAGCACATGTCCTCAGCCACCTGCCTGCTACCGTATCGCACAGCATGAGCTTGCAGCTGCTCATCGCCCTCAGGCAAACTGCAGATATGAGGCTACGGAGCCCGAACCCTCCCTGCCTATTCAGGGGTCACCAGCACAGGATGAGCAGCCGCCTTGCTGTATACCAGCTCTCGAAAACATGCTTGTACCAATAAATCCTCTTCTTTTCAGCGTTTCCAGTCATCCTGCCACACCATTTGATAGAAGGAAGACCTGTTTAGTTACTGTCACCTAGTGGAGAGTTAAGAGACAGTGATAGAGGGGAACAATGCAAGAAAGGGAGGGACAGATGACAGAGAAGCAAACAGGAGCATGGAAACTACAAAAGGCGGTTCACAGAGCATAGACCGAAGCTAAAAGGTACCGTGACACAGATGAGGAGACAGTAAATCTGGGAAGAATGCAGAGCCAAGAGCAACAAACTGTAGGTGCCTGTTGCCATAATTCTTTAGATGAAAAAACAGCTGGCAGAAATCTGAGGGGATAAAAACGACTGCGTGTCCAGCACAGAAATGGGCAAATACTACATTTATGTTCTTCTTAGGACTGCGAACACGGCAAGATTAAAGGGGGAAGTGCACGAGTGTCAGAGATCAGATACATAGACAATTGGTTACCACTCTCTCACTGGTTGAGAGACTAGCTGATATCTCCAAGTGAGCCGAAGAAGTCCAGCCCACCGTAAAAACATACCTGAGCCAATAAAAGGTGATAATGGACTCAATTATTGGTGGAGAACAGCAATAATGAAGTTTTAGTAGGGCAGTTAAAATCTTTAATTACTTGTTAACACCTTGTGTCTCTTTGGACAGGGAGACCATCGGCATCCCAGGAGTCTCTGGAGAAATGCTGCAGCCTTCAGGGCCAGAAGATGCCATCTCCAGGTGTAGACAAGAGTAGAGAGCAAAGACCCGCCTTAGGGAGGAAGGCAGCTTCAGATATCCTCTTCATAATGATTATTATTTGATAATTTGCTATCACATCATTAATTTGCAGCAACAACTGTCGGATCTCAGGGCTGCGCACGCTGGGACGAGACACCTCTAATTGTCCTGAGGTTGTCGGGGGTGTGGGGGAGGGTTGGTGGTTGTCAAAATGCTTCCCTTCCCCACCCTGCTATTTGTCAGGAGGGAGTTTCGGCCAGGAAGTCATTACCGAAGTGTAAATGCGCTCGGTTTTCCCTGTCTGACAGGGCATTTGGACACGCTTGGCTCCAGCTTATGAAGGGGAAACTGAGAAGTGTTCCACATCCCCTTTCAAAGTCCTTTCCAAACAGTTACATAACCCTTCAGCCAATGCATGGTGGTTAACATTGATGACTACGTGTTATTATGTTACATACCCTCCAGCCTAATGCAATAACTATGCAATCAGCAGCATGCTTCTTTGTGACTTATCATTATTTGATCCAGTGTAATTAAATTGCTCACGTCAGAAATGCACCAGCATGGCATCTTTGCATCACACTGGTAAGGCTGGTATTAGGCCGATGGACTGGGATTGGAGAGAAACTAAACTAGCTTGTTTAGGTCAGAAAATTAGCCTTTTGCGGGAATAACCTTTGTCGTCTTTATCCAGAAAGATGCTGCACACTTGCTGTGGCTAGGACATCGGCACGAAACGAATCAGTTCATTGAACATAAATGCAGAGGCTTCAAAAGGGCACGCTCAGTAGCACCTTCGTTATAGAACGACATCAATAATTATAGAAAATATGAGTCAGTTCCCTCAACTCTGGACACGCTCCAGCTGAGTGATACCCCATTGTCGTCGTTTTCCTCATGCAATATTTCATAAAATGCACAAAATCATTCGACGTCAGTCACTGTCAAAGTCTGACTGTACATGCATTCCTGCTATTATGTGTGATTATCAGCTGTCCTTCAGGGCAAGTAATGCGTCTGCACAAAATGGTTCTGCTGTCAAATTATGGGCTGTGCCAAAGTGAACAATGTCTTACATGAGGCTTACACTCCAGTTACTCAGTCGCATGTAGTCACTGGCGCCTCAAAACTGTGTATCTATTGCACAATAAAACAAGGAAATAAGCCGGAGCGTGTTCAAACAAATGTTCTGATGCCTGCGTGTCCTCGCAAGTTTACCTTGATGGGTCCATGAGAAAGAGTGAGCAAAGCCCTGGCACTCGCTGACTAAGATGAAGAATAGCTCGGAGAATCTGGAATGCCTCAAAACGTTATGCAACCAGCATCAGGTTTCCCGGCTTAAAACAAACAAGCTAACAAAAAGCTGCACGACATTTGAGACTAGCTGAGCGTGCAGTTGGTAGCAGGCAAACTGAGAAAGCTGTTAAAGTCCAGGTGCTCATTCGCTAAGCAGAAGTATCCACAAACTTAGGTGATTCGAGGCAGGTTGAAGGGTATTGCTGTTTGGTTCACTATCTCTGTGGCATATGTTACGTATGAACTCTTGACATGTCTGGATGCAAGGATGGACTTTAAAGGCGACATGCGTCTCTCAAACTAACGCCCTCTGAAGTCCAGAGGGCAACAGGCACAAGGTGACAAAGTCCAAAACTGCTGCTCTGTCTCCGTTTGAACCAGGATCCTTGCATTTCATAAGCAGCTAAAAAGATGAAATGTATCCCACCAAATTAAATCTCTTGTGTTAACTTACTTGTCAGGATTTAGGTGACAGGCAGATGAACATGTTTTTGAGACAAATGAGATACAAACAGCTCTGGACTCAGGAAGGAGCTGCTCAAGATTTCTCGTTTTTTTTAATTGAGGGAATGATGCAGCGAGCAGAGTCTTCAGTGGCACGTGGGACAGACGCGGTTTCCTGTCACTCAACGTACAGCTCGCCCTATCCACCGTGTATCTGGCCAGACCAAACCCGACCATGAGAAAACACTGCGGTGGAATGGGACTCGTTTGTTATGACTTCCCTACCTGCATCTTCTTGTGGGTACGTACCTCTTTGGGGTGACTGCAGTCACCTGGCAAGCTACTGCTTGCTCACACAGACGAATATGAGGGAAAGAAAAAAAAAACAGAAAAAGGCCAATCCACTTAAGAAAGTCACCTTCAGGTCAAAATCACAAAACACTGATTAATCACACTGAGCAAATTACAGGCACCTGTAAGCTTGGCTAGACACCAATCTCCCCATCCCTTTTGTTCTGACTCAATTTGGATTATATGCAGGAGAATATAGGTGTGTGAATATATAAAACTGATATTAAAGGTTAGACTAACACAAATGCAAAAACGACAACAACAACAACAACAAATGTAACTGAAATGTCCATCATTACTCTGACTGGTATAATTTCGACTGTCAAATTTAAACGGAGAATTATATTCCACACCCTTACCGCTCACAGACTGGCAGGTGAAAGACAATACAGGCAGGTTTTTCGCAGCTCATGTCACTGTCTGCGAGCGTCTGGGTGTGTGTGTGACGGAGGGTGAAAGAAGGAGCGATACAGCGAAGGAATGGAGCAACAGAGAGGAAACCCGAGAACGAGGAAGCTGGGGAAGGACACGGTGGCTCCAAGAGAGGCCCCCCGTCACTCAAACACGAGCAGCCAAACTTCTGGAAGAGTGAACAGCACCGCAACTGCACCCCAGAGTGAGGACCATTTATACCGCATGGAAGGCGCTGAGGTCTCCCTCAAGGGACATTCGGCTCTCCTCTGACATGTCATACCCACACTGCAGCTCCACAGAGATGCGACCCGAATCCTGGCAGCTATGCAGCCTCAGCATGAAGTAAAATATGTAACCTGAGTATGAGTGATATTGTGAAATGTTGGGCATTCATCAAAAAAGATGGCAAATTATTTTTAAAAGCGTTTTGCTCCCAAGACGGACCTTGTGGGAAATTCTGGTCTCGCCTCTTGCTCGATATGAGACACGGACACATAAGGAGACGAGAAGGAGCTTAGCAGCCACCTGCAGCAGCACCCATGGAGCCGGGGGTTAAGGGCCCACAGATGTGACAATACTGCCGAGGCCAATCTGTAACTTTCTGATCACAGATACAGAGGCTTAAACCCACTGAGCCACATGCTGCATATCTGGTATTAATTTGAATTCTTAAATGTCCAAAAAAAGTTGTCATTTCAATTAAGCGAAAACCTAACAGCCAATGACTGGATCATTGCTCCTGCTCAGCAATGTTGTGCTTCAATAAAGCGAATCATTTGAGTACCTGAATCTACTGAGTGGCCAGGTTATCCCATCAATGGACTTTTTTTTCCTTCCCTGACAGCACAGATATATTCCAGGATGACAACGCCAAGATTGTCAAAGAGTGGTTCAGGGAGTATGAGGAATCATTTTCACACATGAATTGGCCTCCACACAGTGCTGACCTTAACCCCATTGGAAGTCTTTGAGACGTGCTGGAGAGGACTTCACGGAGTGGTTCAACTCACCTGTCATCGGTACAAGATTTCAGTAAAAAAAATGTAAGCAAATAAGGAAGGAAACAAAAGCAGAAATGCTCTATAAGCACGTGTGTGCATGATGAATGCACACAGTAGATCAAAGCAAAAGGTGGACCAACAAAACTCGAAAGTGATTTTTCAACTTTTATTTGTATATGGTAATTATAAAAGAATTTCTTCAGAATCGATATTAATATAAAATGGTTATAAGACACTGAAAGCTATGTAGGTATTTTTTTATGAAGCATGACTCCGCAATAGCAATTTTCCATAACAGATAATTATTTTTTATTTCAGAGCACACCTTGGGTGGAATAGCGTCTAAGACCTCAACAAAGAAATGTAAAAAAAAAAAAAAAACAAAAACGGCAGATACGCTTGAATTTGCCATTTATAACTACCGGTTTGTGACTTTATGAAGCTTATGACTCATAGTACGTCTAATCACAGACTTAAAACACAACCTTTAAAATACTTTTTTCAGTCATGCAGTTACAATTAAAGGTGGTTTGAGGATGATTACATTAATAAAACTGACAACATTATTACACTTTGCCCGCATTACTAGCTAGTTGCTGTCATTAACACATACAGTCTTGTTTAATGCAAACATATAAAACTGAATCGCATATTGTTCATATCTCATCTATTCCACAATATACGTTACGTAACCGTGCTGTAACTACTGTTGACATAATTGTTTTAAAGGGTAAACAGCTACATAATGCTGTTTTAGCCAATGAATGACCATCGATGGGCACCTTTAAAATACCTGAATATTCTAAGCAATCTGATGACTCTTTTGAGTGCAAACTCTACCTTAATCTTTCCTAATGATCCTGGTTTTTCCAAAGGACGAGCTCTGGGCTGAAACCAGTCCTGGGTGGAGCCAAACCAGTAACTTCCCCAGCTGCTTAGTCTGACTTGCCAAACCCTCTGAAAATGGTACATTTCAAACCGAACCGGCAATAAGGTGTGACTCCACAGTAATGACACAACTTACATATGCTGAAAAATTATATGAGAGATAGTACTTAATAATGGTTAAAAAAAAACACTTTACTTAAAGCAGTAATCATAATGCATCATAGATACCTTCATAAGAAGGGTGTAACGGTTTGGTACGTAACTCGGTTTTGAAGTCACGGTTTGCTACGATTTCGGTACAGCAGGGGTAAAAGAGACAAAACATAAATTGCTTTTTTTTTTCTTTATTAAACAGTGGTTTGCTGAACAAAGTATGGCTGTCTTTCTTAAATAAAAAGTTTCAGTCAATACTGCTGCAACCCAGTAATAAAAAAATTGAAACATACTATATATAAAGTAAATCAAAATAAATACCCTCTCAATTAAACTAAAATAAATATCCTTTAAGGTGCACATTTAGAAAATGAACTGTATCTCAACTGTACCGTATTCACATTAGCAGCTAAAGTGAATATTGTCTAAAAAGTACAAAGCGTAACAAAATAAATATCCATCACGGTGCAGCATTTACAAAAAAATACCTGCGTTTCACTTGCACATTAACAGCTCCCAGCTTCACGTTAGGATGTACGCGCGCATGCGTAATAGCGCGGCTTCATCCACCCCTTCCCGAATGCTGCTCGGGGGGAAACACACAAACACACAAAGGTTCCGAATTCGCTGCTTTCCTTCGGTACACATGCGCACCGAACCGAAAGACCCGTAACGAAAATTTTCAGTACGAATACCTTTACCGTTACACTCCTACTTCATAATACATTATAATGCATTCAGTATTATAATGGTCAGTATAAGCCATCATAATGCATTTTTAAAGATTCTATAGGGCATTATAGATGACAGCTTCACAGAAGATGCATAATGTGTTACATCTTTTTATAAATAGTTATAGCCCTGTCTATAATACTTTATGAATCCGTAATGCATTATACACGAGTGCTTTAAGTATAGTGTTACCAAAAATACATCATAAACATTTCCGTATTTGTGGAAAACGGGGAGGCGGAAAAAAGCTGTACTTTAATCCATTTCCATATGATTGATCAAAAATGCCCCCCAACTCCTTTCTTCTTTTGAAGGTATATTAATCTCCTTAAAAAAAGGAACATCAATCCATAACGATAAAGGCACGCGAGCTTGACAGAAGGAAACATAAGCGAGATTAACAAGGACGAGATCATTAAGCAGAGCTTAAAAGGGAGTTTCCTAACATGGACTCAGCATGAGAACAGCACCGAGTCATTGTACCGTTCAAACCAAAATTTCACAGGACAAAGAAAGCTCTGTGACTCATAAGCTTTCCATTCACAGCTTCCCCATGTTTCAAGAAATGCTAAAAGAAAATAATTCACGCTTTACAGCTTGGGTAGTGTCCGGGCAGAAAGAGCTAGGCCTGCGATCCCCCAGGCCGCATAAACAATCCAAACCACAGCGAGGCTGGGGGTGTAGCCGTGCCGCTGGAGTGCACAGACACGCCCACAAATTCCCGCATTGGCAAGACCCTGCCAGATCTGTCCCCACAGGGTGACATTGTGCACCATCCGGCAAAAACAAGGGCGATGAGGGAGAAAGGCACACGTGTGATAGCTCGCAGAGACTCCGTGTACCTGCCTGTGCAGTCCCCTCTCTCCAAATGTTTACCTTGGACCAGACTGGCGACCAACTGTTTGCAATTGACCCTCTAAAGAGTCGAGTGTAGGGAATGAACATGAGCCTTTCCCTTTAGGGAGGGAAAAAGCCGCACGCACGCACTGGCGAGACTCACAGAGACGCACAAACAATGCTTATAGGTCAGCCCTGTAGGAGGAAATGTAGCAGAAGGGATGGAGTGAAACGAGGGCTGAGCAGGCAGATGACATCAGATCACTGAAGGACCATCGCTGCCTCACCCTGCGTGAGGTGGCCTTGTCTGCTAATGACAGTTTGTTAAGCACACAAGGTACAAAACTATGCCACTTTCATGGCTAAATTTCCATAAGCAAAATTTTATAGCAAAATTTCCCTTCCTAGTAGCTGAATATGACAATGTGTTTTGACGTGATTTTTTTTTTTTTAAAGAAAAAAATCAAGTTAATTCAACCAAGTCAAAACTGGTTTCCAGTTCCCATAAAATATTTGTACACTCCAGTCTACAGTCCATTATATCTTTTGAAACCACCAAATTGACTAATACTGAGTCTGTCATGCTATCCCACGATTCTCAGTGTGCCCTGCAATGAAGCATAATATAGTCATTAGAAAAGATTAATCTTTTGCTTTTTGACATATAGATCAATTGAATCTTCATTTCACCCAATAATATACATCTCTCTCATAGAGGAAAGATAAATCAAAACAGTGCTAAAAAAACTATTAAATAAAACATAAATAACAAAAAAAATCCGTCCTAAAAAGAAAATGATAGCCTTGAAATCAAAATGTGCTTCAGAAAATGTTTAATTTGCTGTTTATTTTGAGTACATTACTTTTCAAAGGGAGGAATTTCTTCAAAAGCTTCAGAACAATCATGTTCCAGACCTTCCTCATCTCCAGTCCCAGGCTCGTTAGCAGCAAAGTGAGTCATCAGACTCAGTTACGCAATTACGGCATCACACAGCTCGCCTGCCGGGCGCTCGCGGATTCTGCATGTCCGCCGGGGCCGAGATAAATCAGGCGGTCGCTCTGCAGTGGCCTTGTGTGCACTGGGACCATTATACTGGGAAACAGAAAAAAACACCAACAGTCCCACACTGAATGCGGTTTAGGGTGTGGGATGATCGCCTCCTCTTTCACTCCAAGGGAGCCAATATCGGGATGTATGAAGGCGCAGAGGATGCAGCCTGGAGGATGTTTCCGCCCTGCATGCATCCAGGGTCACCCTCAGGAGAGCTCAGATACCCCCCATCCGCACACTGTAATGACTCCTTCTGTCCAGTCCATCTAACGGCAATAAAATGAGGAAAATGTAAAAGCACCAAGGAGAGGACTAGTCATGTAGACTAAATAAAATTTCCTAATCCTCGTAAACTGCTCCATATGAGCACAACATGCTCATTCCATGCAAGACTCCCAGCAAATGGAACTCATTTCGGTGAAATATTACGGGGATTCAATCCGCTGCCTTCCTCCATAATGGGGTCCGTGTTTCCTTAAGCCCCTGTGCCGATCCAGCACCGGTGCTGCTGCAGCGCCGATGACAGAACGCATTTATTATGAAAAATGTGCAGGAAAATGTAAATGAGGGAGCGGGCGAATGGGGGGGGTGTGTGTGTAGTGGAGTGCGCGTGCGGACAAGACGCGGCACCCTGTCCGTGCCGGACACGAGGGGGGAACGAAAGTCACCCGGGAGGAAGTCCGGAATAGAGGGGCATTTTTCTTACTTTATTTACTAAAACAAACTCATACATCATGCTGTGCAGGGGCCCCCCCCCCCCCCCCCATCACCACCCTGTTCGTAATAGGGTCCACGTCGGTCACATGACATAGCTGAGTAGCAGAGGCTGAGCAGAAAGGGGAACCGGTGCCAACTGGGCACTTTACTGCAGGGCAGTCATTAGTCAGCACGTCACATGGTCCACAAACACAAATTACTGAATCATAACTCTGCCTGTATGCAAAGAACTGCCCCCTCCCACCCTACTGCCTCAAGGGCTAACGGGGGCACTTCCAGGGTGGACGTCACCGGGTCAGCCTGGGTCAAACTGGGTCGAGCCACGTCAACAGGAGTTAGCCGGACAACCGGGTCCCCTGCGTGAATCGAGTTGCTGAAACGATGTCACTGGGCCTGTGACCTTGTAGGATTTTTTGAAGGCTCATCTAAACTCAGCCCTTCGATGGGTGGGCACCCCATCCTGGCGTTGTTCCCTGCCCAGCGCCCATAGCCTCTGGGACAGGCTCCGGACCCCCGCAACCCTGTGGTTTCAGGAAACGGACGGATGGAAGGGAATCTAAACTCAATGATCAATAAGAGTGTGAGGGTCCAAGATTACAGAGATCATTACCATCAGCCCATCAATATAGGAATATACATCCAGGGTGAGATCTCACATGAAGTGCCAAAGGAGCACGAAGACAAGACATAGTGATGAAAAACTTGTTGTAAAGAATGGGGGGGCATTCTGAAATTTAGTCAAAAAAGGGAAACGATGGAATACGTGAAACGGAGAAAAGAAGAGCAGGGATAACGCAGAACGGTCGGCAGAGGCAGCTGCGCAGGTACGGCGGTTCTGCAATGCGATACGCATTACTGCTGACCACAGTTTACTTTCTTAACCGTGCCGAGCCCCGGTGGGATCGAGCTGGAGGGAAAATGCAGCTGCTGGAAAATCTGGGAAATTTAAAACATGCACAAAAATGTCCTTCAGCTCTGCTTTACGGACGACAAGAACGCACTTCTGAAAACCGACAGGATCGACCAAACGACATAAAACCAGTCTGGTCGTTTTACTCGTTTTATTTTAATGGCAATCACTGCTGTACAGCTTTAAAAAGATTTTTATCGTAGCATGACTAATGTGGAAATAGTTTTCCTGGAGAAATAACTAAAAAATTGCAACGCATTATCCTCCCGCTAGGCAGCTTCGGTTGGGCTTGTGAGGATCCACCAAGTGGCGCTGATGTTGGGGTGGCCAGCTTGAAAGTGGCCACAGAAGGCATTCATTTCACGCTCCTTGCACTGGAGACTCCCTGAAGGACAGAGCAGGAGGTGATGTGCACCTCCACATCTCCAGACAAGAAGGATTATGAGTCACCCCAGCAAAAACGTCTCATCTACAAGCTTAAACCAGCACAGTCACTGTGGCAATGCAACCGCATGAATCAAACCGTCCCAGGTCCTCAATCAACCGGGACGGCTCATATCCCCATTTCAATCCCTGGAGAGGCCGGATGCCATTTTAGCTTTGGCCCCCCGGGGGCCGAACCAGAGCCTCATCTGAGAAGGGGAAAGTCCTTCAATATCATACAGTTTCGTGTACTGACGGGTAACCAAATACCTATGAGATCGTTAGTCTCGTAAGGGATTCGGGGCTTTGGCTATCAGTAACCCTCGGTGGCCACATCATCCCCAAGAAACAACAAAAACAGACAAGAACAGCGGAAAAAACATCCACACCGGCGTCCAAAGCAATCCCACGCCGCCCTGTAAAGCACTTCAAAATAAATTCGATTCCTAAATGTTTAATCAGGCAAACTCCTTTTCCTACATGCCACTTTCAGCGTTTCCCCCCTCCCTCAGTATGTGTTCTCTTTTTCCCCCTAGAAACCCTGTCTCTTTTATGGCTGGAGGGTGATAATTTATTACAGGCAGTAGACGTGAGGTCTGCCTTATCTGCACAAACGATCATGAGCAAATCATATCAGAAGAAGCCATGTTTAAATATAGTCATAATTACAGCAATCATTTCTTGCTGTCCCCCATCCCCTATCCCACCCCCACTCTTTCTGTCGCGTTTCCTCTTCGCATATCCAGTTAATCCTTGCTCCTGGTGTGGGCTAAAGCTGACAGTTGCATGACAAGGAATGTTTCCCTTTGTAAAAGCCCACTTCCTCCTTGCAAAGTTTTAGCCTAATTGAAACATTTCCTATTGAGCTCAATCAGGAGGGCAATTACCTAATTATTCGCTTATGCCTCGCTCGGCCTCCTGAGAAAGAGAGAGAGAGAGCGAGAGAGAGAGAGGGATGTTGAAGGAGGAAGAGAGGACGCTTTGCTCTTACTAATTTGGAAAGTAGGTTTCATTAAAAAGTCTTTAGGATGAAAAACACTGAACCTGAGACGATGCATCAGGCAGCGGCCGGGCGGCAACGGAATGACTTATTGCAGCGACATCAAAACGTCGTAACATTACACTTGCCTGCATCAATCAACGGGCTTTCAGGATGTTTGGGAATAAACAGTCAGTGGTCAGACCAATCAGCTGCAAAGCAGGTTGCATCAGTAAATCCCACCCTGTTTAAAGCACACATACACATACACACACATACACATACACACACACACACAGGGGAAATCTCAGGTCCGCTCCACTCAAGCAAGCAAAGCCAGTATTTATGGACTAGTGGGGCAAACTGATCAAACGGGGGAAAGCCGCCCAACTGGGTGGGGGGTGAAACGGAAGCAGTAAAAGCAGGAATGCTCAGTTTCACAGCGGCTCATCTTCAGCCCACACTTAGTAATCTGCTCTGATAAAATATTACAGACTGACAGCAGGGGTCCTCTTTTACTAGGAGAAGCTGTGACTTGTTACTTAATTGGGCCGACAAAATATTTAAGGAGGTTGGAGGGGGCAGCGAGAAACATGGATCAAACAGTCCAGGGCCGTCAAAGAGGAGGAAGGTAATATATTACCAACCTGTGGAAACCCTGAATACTTTCGATTTGAGCCTCTCCCCTCTCTCTCCCTTCCCCATCCAGCGCACTACAAGCGTGGCTTCAGTCTTAAATCAATCACTTAAATATATGAATAAATCAGCCTCCTGTCTTGGTCTAGGCACACATGCCATAGTTTAATTCACCCGAGCAAACGGGCGGAGCTGCCGTATTTCAGGCCAACATGTGCGCCACTGTTGTCTAAACAAGCGCTCCGTGACAGGGCCGCGGAGAGGCAGCCCCTGGCCCCGGTTTGAGGTCATGGAAAGCAGTCATAAAGCGGCCTTTCACCGCAGGAGAGGAGCAGGGGGAATGGAGCAGCTCGGCCCGGCAGCTCCTCTGCTTCCAGGCCCAGAAGGGCATGCCCGCTCGCCCGCCCGTCTGCTCGCACACGCGCATGACGCTTTGTAGTGCAGGGACAGAAGAAAAATGTAGCGGAGATCCCACACGAGGTGGGTGGGCCGCTCCTCTGGGCCGTAATGGACCTGGCATGAGATGCTCTCCGCCCGCCCGGCACGCGGTCGGCATACAGACACTGCAGCTGAGTCGGGCTCCCTCTCTCCCTCTAAGCTCCCTGCTGGTCGCTAATTCAATTTAACAAGGGGTAACAGCAACCACTGAAAAATTATGTCCATCCTGTGCTGTACTTCAGAAGAACTGGCCGCCCCCCCCCCCCCCCATCCTTATATCTGGAGTTGGCTTCCCATTCAGAAAAGGGCTCTCAACGTCACACTTGCCCCCCCCCCCCCTCAATTTGCTCTCATGGTTTAGCTATTGCTAAACATGCCAGAGATGTGAAAACAGTGATTTTGACAGCCGGGTGTTGCCAACCCCCCCCCCCACATCACTAACCTGACTATGCCTCACGTTAAAGGCCGTGCAAGTCGCCGTGAATCTGGATGCTTGGTTTATGGCCGCGTACAAACGGCGCTCAGTACAAAATGAGTTCTTACCTTCAAGAAACAACAGGAAGACCCAGAAAGATAAGAGTGAAGGGGCAGTATTGGAAGTGGGGGACGCCCAAGGGGGTTTCCACCCCACGATCCCATTTGGTTCAGAACATCGACCACTGAAACGCTCAGTCGAAAACCTAAAAGTCCTGCAGATATGATCATCCAGACCCCCTTGACTGGGAAGGCAGCATGCAATTAAACCAAAAATAACGCTTTATAAATGTTTTAATGGTTTCACAATGCTGTTAAGGATGAATAACAACAAAAAAAAAAACAGAAGGCCAAGTTCCACCAAGCGTGTCACTCTACGTACGAAAATATGTAAATTTCACGGCTCTAATTCCAGACTGCACACCAGAGTTCAACAGCAATATGTCACATTCTGCATGATTGATGGCTGCATATTTATTAAGTCAACAAGGTATCATCATTCAGAGAGAAGCTGACTGGGAAACCTTCATTAAAAAAGGAAAATAAGTCTCAATAGACTGGCGGCACAACCGCCTCCATTATGATATGGAGGCTCTGAACACCCAAACAATAAGGCCAGTCTAGGGGAGAAAAATGAGCCTAAATGTAAGTGTTATATGCAATTCTTTCCCCTGAAATCCTAAAATAGCCGATTAAGCAAAAATTATTTTCCCTAATGGCTCACAGGTTTGGGTGTTTGTCTGCGCTTGTGTGTGTGAATGTGTGCCCCCCCCATTAGATTCCCATTAGTGGGCTTAGGTGACGACTTCGGGGGGGGGGGGGGGGGGGGGGGGGTCTCGGGTCAGAGCTCGCACAGAAGCAGGTGTCCTCACTGATAAACGGTGTCAGGCACCTTGGCCCCTACAAGCCCCCATCTGTCTGACAGGGAACTCCATCATAACCGTCCGGCCGACCACATGCAAAGGTCAAGGGTGCAGGTCACCTCAAGCGACCGCAGTAAGTTACACGCAAAACATGCAGGAAATATGCCTATTTACAGTGCAATGCAGCCTGTTGTGCATGTAACATTAAGGTTCACACTGGCAAAAAAAAATAAAATTCTCAACACAAGCTCTTCTGGTGCTGCATTCAAAGTTAGCTGCAACGATACGGAAGTAGAACAAAAATACACACTGCCAGTGTATATATGCAAACACACTCACTAAGAGATGACAGTCTAATAGATAAGAATCTAGTTTCTTGATGGTTCCCAAAAATTGCTTCAGTAAAATACTACACCTGGGCTGTGGTCAGTTGTGCAGGTTATTTTGGACGAGAACGTCTGCTGACGGTTGCAGTAGTAATACGGAACGTGTAATAACACATTACGTCTCCATTTGCGTGGGCAGCCCAAGTTCCTCAGAAATTATGATGCAGCGGCGATGTAGCAGAAAACACGCTATCGGTCCCACACAACGGAGCCGGCAAGTCAGACGCAGTGCATGTACAGTGAGGTTAATCAGGGGGAACAGAAACATAATTAACTCCTGCAGAAGAGAATTAATGATGGCCATTTATCATGCCGATGAGCTCGTTAGAGCATCAACATCGAGGACTTCATGGGAACAGGGTCTGCAGCTGGGCTGCTTGTGCAAAAAAGGACTGTCTCATGCTGTGCATTCTGGGAAAAAAAAAACAAGGAGGAAGGAGGAAGCTGTTGCATGCAAATTTTAATTGCGGTTTGTTACAGTTGGACATTACTATTAAACCAAACCAACAAGATTATTGATGTGTTATTATAACATTCTTGGATAGCTTAGCTTCAGCAAAACCCAGTTCATCCTAGTATAGCACATTCTAACTTGACATTTTACGTAAAGGTTCGATGGTGTGTCTTATGGTACGGCGAAACAAAACTATTTCTCTCATAAGTATCACTATCACTCAGGCTCATTCCTAAGAGGTGAGCATTTAGAGTTGCTGTCATTCTGAAGCTTTCGATACCTACATCCCATTGTCACAGGACACACACACACACACACACACACACACACACACACACACACACACACACACACACACACAGAACAGGCGACACCAAAGCAACCCTAGACAAACGAGACTAAACTACGCATTCTTCTTCAATGGACTTGTGTTTAAACAATGTAAAACTCAATTCTTTACATGCAACTCTGAAATACAGCCCATCTGCAGGTCGACGTCTAGCATTCTAAATATACACACATGACTGGAATCGCTTCCCCGCCCCCCCCTCCCACGTGAAGCGGGACGCAATCCTGCGGTACCAGGCATTCTCATCAGCGTGTTTGTCTTCCACGCCAAATGAATGGCAGATGCTGGGCGCACACTGAGGGTGAGAGCCGCGGCAGGGCAATTGTGTGCATGGAGAACAAAGGAACATGAGAAAGATGTGGGGACAGATCCTTCCACGAGATATATTATTGCTACAATCTTCAGTTGATTAGGAGCAGCCTGAGCCACTAACCGCCCATCGCGGCGGGGGAGTACCGCAGCGGAAGTACACTGCCATGCTAATTGGGCGCCTCGTAAGGTTGTTAAACCTGGACATATCATTTTATTCCAGTCAGAGCTCTCCCCACCAGGAAGGGCTTTCTCAGGGTCGTCCCCCCGTGACCAGCATGCAACACAAACACCTGGTTACCCCCCGACAAAATGTCACCTCGGACCTCCTGAATCTGTCTCTCTGTATCTCCATGTACCTTCTTTGCTCCCGGCCCCCACTCACGGCTTGCAAGCACCAGGATGTCATAAACCTCATTATGTTTCACAGAACTCTGACAGAAAGTCATATAATAATAATAATAATAATAATAATGCCAAAGCTTGATAAATAAAGCATGTCACACGCTAGCACTCGATTAGGGAGCTAACTTGAAGCATGACGTGCACATGAATGCGGAGACTGAAACAGGAGCACTGGAGAGTGAGGCTGACCGGAGTCATTTGGAGACGCTGGCGGCAGGGTGCGAGTGGAGGACTGCCCCCCCCGGCCCGTCTACCTGCTCAGGCCTTGGTGTAAATCATACAGCAGGAGGTCAGGGGTAGTGACAACAGCATCTTCACCCCATATGATTTTGCATCTTTCTGTGTGAAATTGCTGAAGAGGTCGCACTGTGTTAGAGGAGGACCTGCCCTCGGAGGCCAACCTGGGAGGTTTCCATGCAGTCAGACGCTCCTCTGTGCGTCAAGCGGCCTGCCTGGATCAGAACGGCTGTGTCCCCTCTGCCTGACTGCCTCTGATTTGGGTTAAGTGATTACTGCCCTGATGCAGTTTAGGAAGGACTATTCCTATAGACATGAAACAAGATAAAGATCTCTCTCTCTCTCTCTCTCTCTCTCTCGCTCTCTCTCTCACACACACACACACACACACACACACACACACACACATTCACAAACACATGCACACAGAGCCATGTCCTCCCAGAACTGAGCTGGAAAAGTGATCCCAAATGTACAATCAGTCACTTGGGACATAGAAGAGAATAATAAGAAGAAAAGAATGAGACGATATTTACAACCAGAAGTAAAACTGTCCCTTCAGATAGTGTTTCTTTATATTTGTGTTTTCTATGGCCAGGGCGAACAAAGCCTGTATGGTGCTGGACGGTCATTTTTTCATCTTTGCATAAGCATTTCAGATCCTGACTAAGTACAGTGCAGAATGTAGCCGTGCACTGTAATGCTTTTCCAAACACACCCACCGTAAAAAATCCGGGAAACCTGCTCATTATCAATCAGCTGTGCAAGGTCAGTTTACTTTGTGTGCCTGAGGTGGTCCAATCAAAATAATCAAATGCTAAGTAGGGTTCTACTATAACAGTTAAGCTCTAAGTAATATATGCCGAAAATGATCATTAATTATTATTAACAAAACATATTAATTTAATCAGATTTTTAAAGTTATTATTAACAGACCGGTTAAAGATTTCCGTTCTGTTTTCGATATTTAATTTTTTCTGTGACATCAATAGAGATTTCCAGTGGAACAACTCTTTGGCCAAACTTACTAAAAATCCCACCTAAGAGTGGTAAGTTAGACAGCAAGAAGCATATTCAGCTAACCAATATATGGATCACACACTAATTTTTATGTGATTTTTTTTTCTTCAAAGAACACAAGGTTTTCATGAAAGACGAAACACGACACACACAAGCCTTTCCACTGTCTTACTACAAAAAAAACCAAAGAACGAATTCTGCATTTTTTGGGGATCCATGTCCTTTCAAAATCTGAAAATCTGTTTTTTTCTGAAGGGCCTCTCTTTCTCGGGACAAATTTATCGACATTTTTTGGCTCAAAAATAAAGAAAGGAAGTGTAAATACATGTATGCACGCCCACGTGCAAAGCAGAGAGCTCCTGAAGAGTCAGAGAATCCTTATTACCTTGGCATTGCCTCCATGGGGCCAGAACTTCTGGGTAAACAGCACTGTGTGGGAAGGACGTGGTGCATTTCAGAAGAGAATCCGAGCATCCATGTCTGAAATGTTCTAATAAAAACTTTTGGAAAAATATCACCCTGCACCACACTGATATTAACAAGCACTTTGGTATTCAGCTGTGGTCTTTCCCGGGCTGTTCGTGCCATTGTCACTGAGCCAGAGCACCCAGACATCAGGCTTCTGTGTACAAGCATTGAAGCTACAAGGAGATATCAAATAGTCCGCAATGCAAATCTGAACACAGTCCAATATTTGCCAAGGTTCACGGAAATTTATTGGATGGCAAGGGTGTTATGAAAAGATTAGCATTTCTCTACAACTAAAGACTTTCATTAATTAATCCCCGCAATATGCAACGCAATATAAATCACGTCGTTCCATTAGCTACATATGCCATCTTAACACAAAACAGAGCTAAGCTTCGTTACTTTACAAATAAACAGCCTATGGTTGAGGCCCATGGTCTGGAGCAGAAAAACTGCATACACGTGCACAGGAGTGTCGGCGGCCATGTTTGTGACTGCCATCAGCAATCCTGACTGCTGATTGGGCGGCATAAAGTGGGAGAGTGCACAGAGAGGAAGTGCTAAATGGTCTGACGTGAGGACTGTGGTTTAAGGTTTTAGTGCGGGGAAAGGGTAGCCGTCCCCATTAAAGGGTAACATGGATCCTCTGTCACCTACGGCGATTCTGAATGGTTCTTTTGGTTCAGCCTTACGATTACAGAGTAGCATTTATTTCCTTTGTTCCCGCACCATTTTACTGTCTCAGTAACTGTCCAAATATTCATAATGCCCAGACTCGCCATTGTGTAATTCAAAGAATCTCTTAAGCATTTATAATTTTTTTTGTTTGCCATCCAACCAGGATGAAGATGCAACCTTTCAGCCAAGATAGTTACATAACTGCAGTCCTGGCTGGTTTGGCAACAATACCCACGTATTTACATTTCCATGGCTTTTAGTGTTTGGGTTCTCTGTTATTCTTTCTTATTGCCTGCATTTTTCTATTTGCTTAAATGGCCCCATGTACCAGGCTGACATAATTAACTCTGTGTATTCACTTGCTATCATATTCCAGGTTCGTATAATTAACTCCCAGCTACATTGCCCCATACATAAAGGAAACCAAATTAATTGAGTATGACTAAGTACATAGAGGCAGCATATGCCAAAAAACACATTCTATGCATAATGAATCAAATATATGGGTAGATATTTAATCAAGGTTTACTGAAAAGAAAGCAAACCTATTGGGCAGGGAAAGTGGGGTACTCTGCGACCATAGGGCGGGAATTCTGTACGACGGCTTCTCTGAAAATCCCACCAAAGTCTCGCGTGACAACAGCTGGAATCATACTGCAAGTACCCTGGGAGATGCGGCGGAGTAGCTTTCAATCACAACAGGTCTACAAGTCATATTACAGTATCATATGCCACTTAATTAGAGTACTGTGGTAAATGTCAGTTAAATCATTTGTTTTAGCCACCGCTACCGATATACCTACAGCCATATTTATTGGCCTATAACCCAGCATCTTCCATGAGGGGAAGACGAAGCTGTAGTCTTGGAATCTGAAGACCACCAACACGATTCACTCTTCCATATTTATTTAAACTTTCACGGTTTGGCAAAGTCTTCCAGGGCGATCTGTCACTCTATGCCCCCCCCCCCAACATTCACACCCAAAACAGCACACGACGGAAGAGCTTCCTAGCAACTGAACCCGGTCAAACCAGGGTCATGTCCTTTCCACCACCCTTACTGCAACTCAGCTCTGCATCCAGCTTGACCCCTGGACGAAAGGGGAGGCTGCCCTATGGTCCCACCCATACAGGATGACCCCCTACTACTCAACCAACAGCTGTGGGACTGAGGCATACTAAGGTTCCTCCACCACTGGTAGAATAGTAGACATCAGGAGTTTGGAGCACTAAGGACCAGCATCTGGTCTCCTAATGGTCTGCTGAAGGTTCCCAACCCATGCAGGAATGAACATTGTTGTTCTTTCATCCCCAGTGTTTCCCTTGTTGTTGACGTACCACACTAAATGATTAAAAAAAAAAAACATATTTAGGTCATGATGTCATATACCACCAGCACAGAGGATCGTTTAACGGTGCTTGGAGTCTAAATACACCCTTATGCCCGCATGTGTGTATGGTAAAATCCCAAAACACTTGGAAAACGTTTATCCGCCCCACCTCCCCGACACCCCGAGAACATCTTATACTTCGGAAACAAAGGTGGCGGATAGAAAATCGTACATCTTTCTTCCCCTCCCGCCCCCCAAGATGGAAAATGGAGATGTGTTTTATGATCCGTGCTCCCCGGCCTCCAGTAAAATTCACACCAGCAAGCAACCTCGCTGACAAGAACAGCCAATGATAATACCGATCGCAGGAGATGCTATGCAAACAAAGCCCAGCTTTCGCGGAAATGCCTCGCTCCTACTTTATACATCATCTCTTTCCACCCCCTACCAAGAGCAAAGCCCTAGTGATCTACCACACTTTCACGCACAGCCCCCAAACCCAAATAGGCTGCTTGAAGGGATCAGACTACTGCGGCAGGAGTGTCTCACCTTTTCTCAAGCTTCTAACGTTCTGCTCGCTTCTCGGCCTGAGGGAGGCCCACATCCGGCCTGCTGCGATGACCTCTAGCAGCTTCGACACATTTGTCAGAAGTAAGAAAAACAGACAGTGCTTGTCCCTCACATAGGAGTCAAAGTTTGTGCAAAACCCACGGAAAACAGGCACACAGCTAAGGACACACGTAAAAACCAAGGTAGTTAATCTTAGTTTCACTAGGGAATTCCCGGAGATGCAATACTATGGACACACGAAGCAAGGACAAACGCATCATCGATAAATAAGAATTTTTAAAAATCAATGCAAGAAGCAACATTCAGGCGATTCCAGCATTATGGATGTGATATTTAGACTCATATTGGCAAACAAAATGCATAAGAACAAGGACAAGATTAGTACCAATGAGTCCATTGATGTTTCTTTTCATGGAACCCTCTTGGGTTGAATACAGAATTCATATGCTAATTTATACGCGAGAAGTACATAGCGTTCAATCAGAGTTATGGATGCGATATGAAACAGACCTCTGTGTACAAGGATTCTCAGTGACGACGTCGCAAGTACTGAAAGAAGTGATGTGTAATATTTAGCACCTCTGAGTTGACTGCTGAGTTACACTCCGCAATGGGAAAGATGCCAAGTAGCAGAATGAATTGTGGATGAAGTTTAATGGGAGATGCAGTCTTTCTGTGCATTACTCAGATGCCACAGTCAATCGATACATAGCGAGGACTGATTGTAGGCAAAACCTGAGGCACGGAGAAAGATCTTGTGTTGTTTACACTTTGCTGTATTCAACATAATTAAGACGGCTAAATTAAAAGCAAAAGTCTGTTACCAGACACTAATTAATGACAATCCGGAGCATTTAAATGGCTTTTATGTAAAACTTTGATCCACTTGGAAGCTGTCCCCAAAGCAAACCAAGAGGAAAAAGAAAAAAGAATGGATGTGTATCAGGGTACAGATCCAAGTCTAATCTGTAAACAGCGATCACATTACATAACCATAATTCTTTTTATTGATGAGAATTGCTCGGTTTCCATGGGTGGGCACTTGCCTTTCCTGGATAACAGGAAACTTCACTCGCTGAAAAGCTGTACGGATGCCCTACCACAGTGCTCCCAAACATCATCACACAAGCTCAGCCAGGTCCCACAGCGCCCGAGCATGGATCACTCATGATGTGGCAGCCAAACCGCAGCAAGATATCAGCCTGTCTGAATCTTAAACAAGCAATGATAACTTCTCTCCTCTCCCAAGCCCCTGTCCCCCTTCCTCCGCTTTCTAACCGTGCTTTCGGAGATCCTATCGTCCTGGAAGCCTGGATTTCTTGGGTGACTTCAAAGCTTATTTACCAAAGTGTTTGGAAAAATGCAATGGAAACAGGAAAATAAATGTCCTGATTTTGTAAACTTTACGACATCTGCTCTTACTTAGTACCACGCTATAGAGTGGCTCCGCGATGCACGTTCGCTCTACTGCATTTTCCCACAGCTTTGAAAGTCACCTCACACACGGCTCCGAATGAAAAAGACGAACCTGAAACCAGCAACTTGCTCCTCGACGCAACATAAAAAAGTTCCATTAAATCGCTCAGGTTTGTCGTTAAGGTAGTACCACAGTCTAATTACAAATGCTACAGACCTTTAAACTGATTCAACTATACAGTATATGGCAAATCGAGAGAGAGCAGACTAAAATCTGATTTAACGTGATTAGCCCTCATAAAACTTCATCTCATGACAGACTAGAGGTTAAGTGTGTACATTACAGGGAAATGCCCTGTTTTTAATTATTTTTTAAAATTCCCATTTTGGGCATCGTTTATACAACAGGAACAACATAATACAGGTTATGATGAATGAGTCACAACAACGTCAAAATGCACCATGTCTTAATGCATTTCAAACTCAATATCCAGTTGTCTTTAATCCCAAACAGGGGACCCAGGGTAAGAGAGAACCACACAGCGATGAGGACCACCAGTCAACAGAGAGCTAGTTCCTTTGCAATTTGTATCGGAACTTATAAGTGCATTACGGTCAGCCCTGTCTATATACATGTTGTCTGCATTTAGCCCCAAGGCTCCCGTGGCTTTTCCTAACTCAATCATGCTCATGTTTCACTCTCACCCATCCAAGCAGAATTCACTTCCTCTGCTACCCCCGCCGGTTTATTCCCAATGGGCCAAATCACTGGACATTCATCCTGAGCACAGTGCAGCCTCAGGTTGCCAAGCAGCAAGTCTCAACCTTAACATCCTCTTTAGCACTGTTTCACCAATGCGGTCTTTGGGAACCCACAGACCGTCCGCGTTTTTGCTCCTTATTTGGGAGGAAAAATGTGGACTCTCTGGCAGGGAGGTTGGGGGAAGCGAAAATGTGGACCATTTGTGGGTCCCCGAGGACCGGATTGGGAAACTCTATCGCACTGTTTAACAACTGGTTGGTTGAAACCCAAAAGCAGGTCCAGGGACCATTTTCATGGGTTGCGGACTGCGTGGTAGTTCAAACAAAAAAGGACAATTACATTTTTTTTTTACACTCCACAAAGGCCATTGTGTGGCTACTACTGCAATATGTTCTATTTACAATCACTACACTACTTTTTGCAAAATAAGTTTGGGTCATGACTTAATGACAAAGGAAACGTGGGTTCTGAGGAAAAACCAGCTGATTTCCACTGCTCTACTTCCACCATTTGGGCAAAAGCACAGAAGGTGGACATGGTTCTGATGCTAAGCCACAGCAATTACGTGTCTATGGCAGCAGGAGGAGTGCAGCAAATGAAGTTCAGGAAATAAAAGGAAATCTGGGGAGGAAGAACCAGTCCCCCCCCAAAAAAAATATCCACCAGTTCCAATGTTTCCAGCCAATGAGAAGCCTTTTATTGACAATTAAACAAAAAAAATAGAAAAATCGATTACACACAATCCTACAAAACCGATAATACACAGATTTAAGAAACTGCTATCAAACTTTCATGATCAGCTAAAAAGAAGTTATTTACAGACAATGCGCACTTTCTTAAATGTGTCATTCATGCGCAGGGGAGTTGACACTGACCTATTAAAAATTTAAATCACCACCTGAGTTCAAGGTAAGAGTCTGACTGGGAGAATGAGCCCTAGTCCGTAAGCTAGGATGGTGGCAGCAGAGGGTCCCCTTGCCGGACCAGACCTGCGACTCAGACATCTGCCTGCTCTCCACCTGGCTGTTGTCATTGTAATAATTTCACACACTTGGCTGAATACAGGAGGGCTCTGCCTGTGTGCTGATTACATTACCGCCATGGAAATGCTAAGGTTAATGCTTTACAGATGAGAGACTTCCGGCAGGCCCACTTCTGAAATATAAATAGTGCAAAAGGAGGATTCAGATGCAGTGTGATCACTGCAGCACTGTGACAAGGTTCACTGAAACGTGCCAAGTGTCGGGTGTTTAACACAACGCAGTGACGGTCCGCAGTGCGGGCCAGCAGAGATGGGCCCTGCGGCACGTTTGCGTTGCGTCTGCATGAAAACAGAGCTCCCTCTTTAGGAGGAACGGTACATCATCTGGAAATGAACCCCCTGTAAACGGGGAAGGGGATTGAGGGAAACCCCTTATTCTCACTTCCTCCAAAGGGGATGGGAGTCACTCTGTGGCTGGGAGCAGCTGACGGGTCTTAACCATTTCAGAAGCTCATTTCCTTCGCTTTTCCAGAGATTCCTGCAGCAGGAAAAACAGCAGACCGAGAAAACAAACGAGGGGGAAAAAAATCTAAAGATGGGGGGAATTTCGAGGGCAATGTGGAGCAGTGACAGAGACACTGCGATGACCAGTTCCCACAGTCACGCATAAAACCGTTTTGTAAAAGAAACCACTGAAAAACGGGGCGCGCAATTGCACAGTCCACAGCAATCCTGCCACAGGCCCAATCCGATTCAAGAAACGGCAACAACCTGAACCTCCTATTCAGTTTTTGTCCAGGGCATTTAGCACATGCATCTTGCTCATAAGGATCCTGTCCTCTTTCGTCTCTTCCTCGTGCTTCCCAGGACGAGCGCGTCCACGTCGGGATAAAGAGGTGGAGGACACTAATCTGTGTGAGGCAAGTCACTGGATAAACATAGATTTCATGGCCTGTTGGACTTGGGCTCTGTCTGTCCTAATCGTTTGGGAGAAAAAGTGACACCTCCCATCACCCGTGCCCAGCTGATGCACACACACCCCCTCGGCCTGGTCCCCAGACCCCAGCCTTCCTTACCGCTTCGCCCTTTTATTTCCGTCGCGCCTAAAATGATGATGAATGGCGCAAGCTCCATTCAATTACGGCCAAAGTGCGAAGAAGCAGGAACAATGCAAACTGGCTGAATGCGCCGCATTCTTCGCAACAATTTCGGCTAATTAGCATCAACTCCTGCCCCATCCATCATACTCCTTAAGAAATATAAACAAACTGTCAGCTCTAGCGTAACAAACAGATCACCCAGCTACTTAACACAAATTATTCTTACATGAAACGTTCCTTCTCAGGCAACGTCCACCCCCCACTCTCCCCAGGGGCATCTGGGAGAACTGAAAGCTATTAAAATTGAAGACATATGTTGCAGTCAAGTTCAACTCCCCAGACTGCGGTGGCTGCAGTGGTGACAGTTTCCCGTTGGCGAGAGCACTGTGCTAGTGCAGGACGTTTTGGTAAAGGCAGATTATAGGTAGTCGGGGTGGGGGCGGAGGGATAGATAGTCCCTCGAACCCCAAGCATGATGACATTGATCCCCCTTCAGCAAAACACTGTCATTAGAATAGAGAATTCAGTCATTGCTATTGTGCAGGGGGCAAGTACAATGAAAATTCAGTCTTCGCATTTCCCACCTTAATCTCCTGTGCGACGCATGAATGCACAGATCGGAGTGAAGCGTGCAGTCAGACCACAGGTTCAGCTATTTATCCGGTGACCCTGGAGCAGAGAGGGTTAGGGGCCTTGCACAAGGGCCCGACGGTGATAGACAACTCCAGCAGAGCACAGGATTTGAACCGGCAACCTTCCGACTGTGTGCAATTGTACTATTGGTTCTTTGCAATGATACAATTGTGTGAGGTTCCCTACTGTATACACAGTTTGATGCTGGTATCAATCTCTCTATACGTGCAATGCACTGACTAGGTGCTGTTGGTGTTATTGGAGTTTGAGTATTTCAGGAGTGTGTGTGTGCACACAGTTATTGCCAGATCGTCAACATATTCAAGAAATTTGATAGGATTGCATCGTATTAGCGTCTCTGCCATGAATGTGGATTCGGTCTCGAAACTGACAAGGATTAAGAGACCCGTGGTTCAAGACAGTCACTAATCTAAAAAGTCAGGCTTTGATTTAATCAGGTTTTGCTTAATGCATCATTAAAACCTCCTCACATCGCTACAGATGCTTACGCAAAATCAAGAAGCTGAACAAAACTTGCCATTTAACAGCACATCCAGAATCTTGCGGCCAGATCACATTTTTGGTCCAAAGCATTATATTATTTTTGCAGGTCACAGCCATTTACGGACTTAATTGGTAAACAGAAGAAACCCAGTGGCAATAACGAAATCAGCAAATCACTCAAAATACATTTCGGTTACACTGGAGAAATGGGGCCCATCGGCAGCTTCAGACATTCAGTTACACCTGAAGGGCCCCTGACCGACCATGCAGGCAGCTCAGCTGTGGCTGGACTGCACTTCATTTTTTCATTTCCCTTCTGACCCTACGCAGTGTGTGAAACGGCCTGCTAATTAACTAGGATGTTTGGCGGGGGGCGGTGGGGGGGGGGGGGGTTGTTGTTTTTAGTGAGCAATGGCAAACCTCAGCCGTCTGAACCAGGCAAGAACTGCAGAAACTCACAGTGACAAATACAACCGAGACGAAACTCCAGCTAAGCTAAACAAGCCACGAGGCGGTTTACGTTCCCGCGATGGTCTCCTACCACATTAGAAATGCCACATAAAATAGCCAGCAGCATCTATTTTGCGCTGCACGGAAATGGGAAGTTCCACTACGGAGACAAAAGCTTTGTAATCGAGTTAGTCTTCCTTCCACCTCAGCGTTATGTCAGCCCACATGTGCATTAGCCAGACCTGAGATTAGCCCCATACGAATTTTCTTCCTGACGTGAATGAAAATACAAGCCCCATTCGAAAAGGACCACGTTTGAAACAACGGTGAGGAAAAAATTCATCATGCACTGGCCAGATTTAATGTGATCTTTCCAGTTCACTATCCTAACTGCTACATTTAGGATGATTCTGGATTCATCTACAAGCTAGATGTGTTACAGTTTCTTTATGATTTCTCTCCTGACCCTGAAGCAACTTGGTTACATGTTTTTCTTGTTCTTAATCAACGTGCTGGCAAATGACACCAAAGTGATGTCATGAGCATATGCTTCTAGGATGTTCATCCCTGCCTCCGTCTGTCTCATCCAGTCCGCATCCAGTCCGCATCCAGTCCACATCCAGTCCACATCCAGTCCGCATCCAGTCCATGTCTCAGTATCGTATTCTCCATCTGTCTGTCTCTCCCTGAGTACTAGTACGTTAAAATGGTATCAAATCACAGAGCAAATATTTATGATGTAATGAAATAAACATGGACAAAATGAATGGCAGAGAGGGTCAAAAACTAATACCAATTAAAAAAAATTATTAAATGACCTGCCTCATGCCAACTGCTTCCGGGATAGGCTCCGGATCCCCCCGTGACCCAGTAGGATAAGCGGGTTGGAAAATGTATGGATGGATGGATTTTAAATGACAGAGCTATTGTGTACACACACAAACCACTAAATTCAAATATAAAATTAAAACACTTGCAAACTGCATATTAATTCTGTTTATGCAAGTCAGTAAGACTTCAACATTTTAGATTTTTCTGAAATCTATTAATAAAACAGTCTCGTAAGCACTTGCGGTTAAAGTGCGGCCGAGGTAATGCAAGTCTCAAGGTAAAGAGAGAATGTGTAGAAATGTAATTCAAATACGGTTTTTAATTAAAGGTTAAATACAAGTTAATGTCTGAATCTCTTCAGCTAACCACAAGAAAATTAAGCCAAGGTAAACCAAAGTTTGGTAGTTTTCCTCTATCAATAAAAGAGAAATGTACAGCGAGGTGAAAAACGAACCATTTGCTGCATCTGAGCTCCTCATAATGGAATTCATCTCAGTTCCAGAGCTTGGTGCTCGTTCCTCTCAGGAACTTCTGGTTTTTACTTGCGAAGGAGTCACTTGGGTGGCAATAAAGTAAAAATGAGAGAACACCACACAGAATTTATTAGGGAGGGATTGTAGTGTTTAAGGCACAGCCACTTAAACTCTGAGCCAAGGTCTCAGTCTAACACAGGTTGATGAGAGGCCAGTGGTGGTATACTGGGCATTTCTGCAAAGGGGGGGGGGGTGTTGCTTTTACTCTGCAGGGGCTATAGTTCAGGTGCTGCTCATCTGGCAAAACTTTCAGAGTCAGCCTTGCCGCAAAGAAAACAAACCCCGATCTGCCTCCCCACAGACGACTTCGGGGGGGGGGGCAGCCTCCAGCAGGCAGTGTGAGCGGCAGGGCCCCGGGACCAGGATGTTTGGGTTAGAAAATGACTTTGCCACCCCCACCCCCCCTACCCATTCGCTCTGTAATTGGCCCTAGGTAATTACTCTACCCCATTTCAATTATTCAGAAGACTAACAGCAACATTATTAAAGTCTTAGGGTGGAAGAGGAACAATAACGGCGAAAATAAAATAATAATGACACTCGTTGCCCTTTCCTTCGCTTAGAGTCGCGCAGCCGCGCGAGCTGCCTGCTTAGTAAGACACCACAAGCACTTGCCAAGCCCTCGATGCAATATTCACTCACACAAAGTCATACTGTGATTTATTCATATTACCAGATAATTCTGCATGGAATGAAAGATTTAGTGCGGAAAAGGAGATGCTCTAAAAAAAATCCAATTAAAATGCTAAATTATAAATGTAATAAGAGTTATATGCCCTCCACGTAAGAAAATTCTGTGTTTGAAAAAGAGCATGGGTTAGAGGAACTACTGAAGGAAGAAAAATGACCAAAATTACGTGAGTGTAAATACCTGGCAAAGAGGACTCACATTTCTGTACAGTTTTCAGCAGCCAGTTTGAAATTTATACAATATAAATATCTGAAGACCATAAGGATTTAAAGAAACAGGCCCCGCATTACCATTACCATAAATGTTTTCTACGGAGGGTGAAAAACACATTAGTGCCCCTTTTTGAGACGTCTATACTTATTTGCACCCAACTTTGTTGTCAGCCATAAAAAAACCTACTAAATTTCTGATGCAATAGCTGACAATGCTAAAGAGTTACTGTCCATACTCTAGTCTATCTGCTGAGGAAGCAGATACAGGGCTGATGATGTTCCACTTAAAGACGGCATTTGCTCTGCACTGATCTTCAGGAGTATGGAGGTCTTCCGAGGTGTGGACCACTCTTCTTCCCTACATCTGGGCCCAATTTCCAAATTCCACAAGGCTTACGGATTTGTGCAAAGCCTGTGCGCGATATACAGCTATAAGCCCCACCCGCCTCACGCTGCCACATTTTGGACACGCAGAAAGCCCCATGAACGTAGGTGATCTGGCTCACAAACATGGCCGTCCAAGGGCTGCTCCATTCAAACACAACCCCAGCTGCCTGACACGTTCCTGCTCAATCTCACGTCTCCAAACACAAAGAGGGGGAGAAAAAGAGCACGTGCCCCTGGGGGTGTCTGGCTGCAAGCAGACTGTGACTGGACCAGCAGGGGGTGCAGTGGTTAAGAAGCTGGGCAGATGTAACCACCATGAGAGACGACTCAAGATTACTCTGAAAATGTTCTCAAGTCCAAAAGTGCGCAATAGGATAACTGTGAGATGACTGTCACTGCAGAGCTTTGAATATAATTAATAATAATAATAATAATAATCCTTCTCTATATGGCACCTTTCATACGTGAAATGCGGCTCAAAGTGCTTAACATATAGGATACAAAACTAATTCCACAACATCCGCAGAAAAATGCAACATTTTTACAATCACTTCCCTTGTCTTTTAATAAAAGACTCAAAGTAAATTCCTTCTCATCTATGCAGCACCCCCCCCCCCCCCCCAGTGTAATCTTTGTGAGATAATCCAGGAAATTCATCAAGTTTTTTTGAAAATATGAATCAGCCTACAGATATGACATGAGGGAATCATTAACTACTGTACAACTGGGGGGGTTGGATTTTACAGGTACAAATGTAAACACTGCAGTTTAATGGGCCGGTAACTCGTAGCGTAATAACTGGTGTCTCTGTGTCTAGAGGCAAAGAAGGAGCTAATATCTTCAGGCCATTAGATTACTAAATACCTCTACAAGAGTTATAGTTTAATACTCACTCCTTACACGCGCACCAGACACTTTACTGAACTATGTTGCATATCTCAAGCTTTTTTTTCTTTATCAGGATAACTTTCTGTTCTTAATTACATATTAATTAATGTATTCCATTCTATTGTTTCATTCTTTTATTGCTATTGCTATTTTTTTATTACTGCAATTGTGATCACTTTTCATTTCATTTCTTGACTGTATACCTTTGCACATGACAAATGAAAATGCTAGAATCTATAGCAATCCACAAGATGACAGAGAGTACATGACAAAGGTCTGTTTTCCACTTAGGCATAACTTGAAAATCAATCACTGATTGCACTCTGCTTGCCCAGACAGCATTTTCTCAACCCTGATTATTCAGAAACAAGTAGCTACTGGCATCTCTGTATATGAAGATGACATCACACTGACTTTCAGTGTTGCTTCTTGAGAAAGACAATTCACATCTTTATGGGAAACAATGGGTGAGTGTTGACTGAGTGATGATCACCAACAGAACCTTCATGAGCAGCTCGATACCGACTTTCGATGATTTAGTTCGGCTACTTCAATTGCCAAAACCGTCAGTCACAACACGGGTAAAAGAGGAAGACCTGCCGGTGTCAAGAAGACAGGACAGCTGAATTAATTGAAATATTACATAACACTTTGCTTGATGGTGCAAGAGTAACTTAGTAACTGTTATTGCTCAAGAATAAATCATAAGCAAATATAGTTACTGCATAAACTACCATTGAACCGTTATGATTAATTAATGATAAACAAACATAGGATCAGAACGTAACTAATACTTAGTTTCTGACTAATTAATATATTAAGTAAGAGTGTACTACTAATTATTTGTGCACCCTCAAATAAAGTGTTGCCAAATATTAAATGTAAAATATCTTTGGAATATTGTGTGTCTGATATGATGTAGAACATCCACACTTGGTATCTCATATTAAAAAGCATTTTAAATTGAAATATTTAAGTTTAGAATTGTATAACACCAGAGATAGATCAAAAGTCTTCATCTAAATTAATAAATATAAATTATTTTTAAATGACAACGAATCTGTAAAAAAAAAAATTGGCTAATCAAAAAAATAATAATTATTATTACACATGCCGTTTACATAGATTTATAGTGAACCATACAATTTTCCATTTGTTTTATTTGTCAGTAACACCCTTAGTCAAATGATAGACATTATTATTATTAGGCAGCAGAAGCAGGAAGAAAAAAGGTGAGTGATACTGTGTGTGTGTGTGTGTGTGTGTGTGTGTGTGAGAGAGAGAGAGAGAGAGAGAGAGAGAGAGGGAGAGAGAGAGTGTATATTAAATAACTCAACAACAGTTCAGAAGTGTGTGCTTCACTTCTAACTTAAAAAGTCTGTTTTAAGCAGTTATAATGTGGGATTACTCACTATTTCATGGCCACTTTTTGTTACAAACCATTGCATCTGATATTAGCTTTATTCGCAAAGACAGATTTACTTTATCAATCCTAAGGGGAAGTTCACAGAAGATACACTGGCAAGAACTGTATTTGTATATTAAAATTGTTTACTGCACAACATTATTAGTTGTGCACATAATATTGTGCAAACAATTCTGATAGACAAAAAGATTAAATAAAATGTGAGTGTAGCTCTATTCTGCCTCCTAGTCAAAACAGAGAGTATTACAGTGGTTTAGCATTTCAAATATACAGAAAATAAAACCTAAGCAACAGTAAAGAAAATAACACGGTATGTATAACCATATCAGCCATTCTTCATAAAGTGTAATTTTTTGTGTCCCTGGTGGCCTCACAGCAAATACATGAAGTTTCTAATTACATAACATTCAAGCATGTTGTTAATCTGATTATTTTTTGAAAAATTGATACTATCATTTCTTAGTTGTGAAAGATACTTGTCAATAATGTTAATATTCAAACTCATTACAAGACTTTCTCAAACAAAAGTATTGTTTCAATGCTTTGATAATATGTCTAAGATACTGATTAGGAAAACATTTCAAACTAATATTTCCCAGGTTCCACCATTAGTTTTACCTCTTAAAGCAGCAACAGTCTTCAAAATCAAGAGCACTGATTATAAAGGGGCTTGTTTAAAAGTTTACAATTTTACATAAATTAAATTCATGACGTGACTTTAAACATGTGAGTCATTATAACAGTGCTGGACTTTCTTGAGTTAAGCTTGTTTTTCCTCTTACTTAAATAAAAGATGGTTTTATTTAAGGTAAACAATTCTTTTTTAGACATTTATGTGAAACATTTGCCTTTTGGAAACTGAGCTGATTTAATCTGAAAGTCCTTCCTTGTTACAGAATTTCACATGCTTTGTTTCACCGGTTTGTTCCCATTTCCCACGATGCAGTGAGGTCTGACGGAGCCGATTGTGAAGCTTGAAGTTATCGAGCAGCACTTGTGCACCATGTTAGACACGAGCGACATTTCCCCGCCATGCCAGTCAGCCAGAACCACGCGCTAAACACCAGAACCACGCCCTAAATACCAGAACCACGCCCACCCACCAAAGCCACACCCTCACATCCAGAGCTCCGTGCTCTTAGAGAAAAAGATCCGTGCAGATTTACTCAGTCTTACTTCATTTCCATTGCCCAACATCATTTCATATCTTCATTCCATTGTATAACTGCTCCTATTTCAAACATCATTAAGAAATATGACTGTTCCCTCTTACCCCTATTTTTACTAACTCAAGATGGCATTTTTGCCCGTCTTAGTTTTACTCCCTAATTTTCTCTTTTGATGGGATAATAAAACTGTAAACAATTTCAAAACAAGACCATCTTTGCAGTGTTGTTTCTCATTATAAAATTTGCTTCTTTCATTTTTGCCAAATTCCAAAAAATGCCATCCTCTCCTATATCACAGATCAGGCATAGTCAAACTGTGTTTAAATTTCTGGTTTTTGTCAGGGGCTGAACACTGAACTGTATTCACTGTGACAATGCTGAAGGTCCCCGCCTCCATGAAGCTGAAACTAGCTGCCACAATTCAACAAATCACATTCTGGTCACTGTGCTTCCCTAACACAGTGCAGCTTGATGCAGTTAAGTGTTAAATCCAACCCCTCCTGTCTCCTCCCTGATGAGCCACGCCTGATACTTGTAGCCCCTCGTTAGTCTTTGTATATATAAGTACCTATTTGTCTCGTCATCCCCAGTCTGGTTATTGACACTGAACCTTCTTGTTGCCTGTACCCTCTCTTGTTCCAGTCCTCCTGTTTTGATCCCTCGCGATCCTGTTTATTTCCAGTGTCTGTTCATTGAGTTCAATAAACCCCCTTTTTGTTTTGCCACAATGCCTGCCCTCAAGTCCTTTGTCCCGTATGTCGTGACATTAAAGGAAATGACTTCCCAGATAAAGAGCCGTGTTCTTGTCTAAGGAAGACAAAATGGCACTGTGTAAATTTTCAGACTAGCATCCCATTCCTGATGTGCCTCAGCCTTGTGCCCTACGCTGCCTGGGATGGGTTCCTGGGCCCTCTGTGAGTGAGGATTCTGATTAAGATAAGTGGTGAGAAGATGAATGGATGTACGGATGGATGGATATTCAGAATCCTCACTGATAGATAGATGGATGGATGGATGGATGGATGGATGGATATTCAGGACCCTCACTGGATAGATGGATAATATAACTTTGACATTACTGTAATCTTTATTGACAGTACCTCTAATATTTAAGGAACTGACCAGTGACACTTCAGAGCTGAGGCGAATAAAATCTTCTTGAGTGAAATAGACACAATATTCAAAGAGAAATCGATAGTGTATAAACACACACACACACACAAACAAAGAAACTGGATACAGTTTTCTGATTCTCTGATTTGCAAATGGCTTCTAATTTATTGGACTATATCCTCCACGCTGGTACCAGTGTCAAATACTGGGAAATATAAACAGAAGTAATCATTCAATTTTTTCTTTTTTTGGTGCGGGATCAAAACCGGAGCATTGCGCTCAGAATCTGAAATTGAACCCTACAGGATCATTACGAAAATTACCAGCTCCAATCCTGTCAAAAGCTTCTTTCCATCGTAAAGTAATTATAGGGTTCCAAGAAGACAGAGTTAAATGGGTAGCAGTCTGATGAAGCCTCCTCACTCATGCACACACGTGCAGTGCACAGAACCACACGCACAGATGCAGCAGCACTGGAAGTCTTAGTGTTGTATTTTATAACAGGGTCATTCTGATTTGGCCTTGACTACTTAGTATAAGTGCTCAATTAAGGGAGGCTTGTTCAGCTGATTTCCGTCTTGTTGTTTTATTGCTGCCATGTGCTGTGAGCTTTCGCTGTACTTTTCCTTCCAAGAAATGCACAGAAATTTTGGGTCAATTTATCTGCCCTGGCTTCCTCAATTAAAATATACGCACACAATGACAAACTGTGTAACAAACTGCGTAACCTCCCTCTACAGCCGCCCACATGGTTTGGCCCGGTTCCCAATCAAGCCTCAGTGGCCACGTCTGTCAGTGACACCCCAATGTTGTGGGTCGATTTGTGCCTTCTGCTTTACATCCTCCTGCAGTGAGGGATCCTCTTTCCAGTCGTTCTGCACGGTAAATTTGAAAATGTACACAAGCGATGACTGTTTCCCTCCGAGGACGAAGACAGATTAGGCCCCCCCCCCTCTCCAGAGACGAACCATTATGCGGAGAGACAGGAAAGCCCGGCGCATTTGCACGGTGACCCCCCACCACGGCACGCCGGCTTGCTGCTCTATCGCTGATCTCAGCAGGGCATCAGAGCCCCTCACAGGGATTCCCGCTCAGATTCCTCCTGCACCTTTCCGTCAAACCGCTGTACATGCTGAGGCAGGAACATTTTCATCCGATGCCTGAACTCCCAATAATAATAAAATATGTGACTTGACACAGAGTCCATGGGATTTTCCCACATTTCCAGAGGATGTACAGCCCTAAGCTGCATGCGCGTGTGAGATAAGCTCTTGGAGGTCAACAATATTTATACTTTTTAAAAGGCCGAAAAAATAAAGTCACTATTTCACACACCAACAGGAGTTACCTATACAATATCCAGGATACATTTATAATTAGCACTCTTGCCATTTGTAAATGCAAACGTGATTTACTCATTGATTGACTGATAGTAGTGATGCCTTCAGGTGGATTACAGAGGGCAGTTCAAACACTTTCCACTTTTGACTCATTTTCATAATGGTTCCCTGGAAATAAAAGATTGAAACAGTCCCCAGATCCACCTCCCATGGAGAACAATCATAATTATCCCCTAATTCTGTTCTTAGCATAACAGAGTAATTACCATTATTACCTATAGCAAACGGGAAAACTAAGCAAACAGAATTGTGTGTGTTTACCAAGTTACATATCGGCTGTAAATTCCTAAAGATGACATGAAATATCTGACCTAAAGCAGACCCCCCCCCCCCCCCCCGCCCCACACACACTCCCCCCCATATTTAAACAGGATTGTAATTATGATAACGCTGCCAGCGGTGACGTACATCCCCCCCTTGCTCCATGCTTAGGAACAGACACTGACGGAGCTCAGACTGAGAGATCATGCGTCTCCGGAGATGCTTTCAGCAGTAAAACAAAAGATTTATAAGGACGCCAGCTGCTCTGGGATCAGATGTAACCTGCTGAGACCGAACGCTGTACGCATTCGGTTATTCTCGGCTGCTTCAACTTTCACCAGTCGCTGGATTTGATTTATCCGCTTCGTGGGTCCATTTCCCGACTTGAAAAGAGAATCTCGAGCTTGTAAAAGTTTAGCTTTTTTTTTTAAGCACGTTATCAATATTTATTTATAACGGCGTGCCTTAAACACTACTATTTGAAATTATTTGCATTTTGATGAGTATTGTCGGCCTTAGCAGAAGCCACTAAAAATAAGAGGCTGACAGGAACAGCGGGGATGCGGCACATTCGCAGCCTGAGAGCCGGAGACCAGCAGCCGCATGCAGGATCCAAAGCCAACATCGCTTCTAACATGAGGTCATCTAAACATCTGTCTGCAGCATGTCCGCCGGGACTACAATCAAAGCCTCCTAAATATGTACAATTGTTTCTGGAAATAAATATTAGACCTAATTTGCCTCTGATTGTGGCAGTCTATCAGGGGTCTGGAAGGAAATACTTATTTATAGCGGGAATCTCCATTTGTCAATTATCCTCATAAAGTTACCCTCTGTTTTGCTTTATTTATTTTATCTTCTTTCTTTACTTCGTCTTTATTTAACTTGGAGTATCTATTTATCGACACCGTCTAATCTTAACTTCACTTTTAAACAAATTAAAACCAAGAAAGCTAGTTTGTTCCAAATGACGATTTAGCGGAATGAATTACAGTGGATGCAATTTAATCTTAAACACCTGTTAGTTATAGATTCACATGCATAATTACTTAATCCCGACATAATACAATAAATCATGTTAAAAATGACACATAATACATCAGATTACAGGTTTGGGACATCATACTGTCTACATTAATAATAATTTATAATAAATCAACCATATACTTAAGAAAAATGGGGATATTGTGAAGACTACAAAACCACAGTTAATTACATATTCATGTTTTCCAAAAACAATCAGCATCCCTATGAAACAAAAAGTACATCCGTCTCTACACACACTGCAGAATTTACGCTTCTCATAGTGATTTAGCGAACTGTCATTAAGGAATCAAAATCTGGTTTTAAACCATATATCAGTCACATATTAAAGCCCCGAAGCAAGGTATCGCATGGAAATATTTTAGCTAATAATATTGCCCTCTGAGGGATGTGCGTAAAAATGGAAACGAGTGTAAAAGGTTCCTGAAACCCAATACAACAAATCAAGTGCAGTTCTAACCACACCTACATACTGAGGTCCCTTTATTAACGAACAAATAAAAGCTGATTTTACTGTAAAGATTGCGGGATTATTTTAGTCAATCCACACCCAAAACCTTAACACTTGCCAACACTCATAACGTATACGATTTGAAAAACGTAAATAATACGAATAATCACTTCTCTTGGTCTGCAATACGGACAAATCCTCCAAAGTTATTTGGAGCTAAGTTTCAGAAGTTGAATATTCACAGAAATGGCTTTAAATTTGTCACGTATGCACTTTAAAAATGTGTAAATGTTTCAGCAATTAGGTTATTTCTTTTATAGCCGTCAAAGTTATCATTTGTATTGAAGTGTATTTTAGAATCCTACAGTTTATATTAAACATAACAAATTTACATTTTTCCTGAAAAGTGTAATACTTAAGCGTAAATAGAACGCTGCTTCCCCCTTGTGGAACAAAGCCGAATAACATTCATTTTTATCCGACTGCCTTTGGTTTCAGCGTACGAACTTGAAATCTAAGTATGACACATTTTCAAAATGCTTTTAAAATGTGTAAGAATGAAGTTATGTTACGTGTTGAATGTTACAGTTTTCAGAATTAAATACTGAATTTTAAAAGTTATTTAGTTTTGTTACGTGTTGAATGTTACAGTTTTCATTATTAAATACTGTATTTTAAAAGTTATGAAGTTATGTTACGTGTTGAATGTTACAGTTTTCAGAATTAAATACTGTATTTTAAAAGTTATGAAGTTATGTTACGTGTTGAATATTACAGTTTTCAGAATGAAATACTGTATTTTAAAAGTTATGAAGTTATGTTACGTGTTGAATGTTACAGTTTTCAGAATTAAATACTGTATTTTAAAAAGTTATTTAGTTATGTTATGTGTTGAATGTTACAGTTTTCAGAATTAAATACTGTATTTTAAAAGTTATTAAGTTATGTTACGTGTTGAATGTTACAGTTTTCAGAATTAAATACTGTATTTTAAAAGTGACTGAAATGGAAAATCTGAAAGTGTTACCACAGATACCAAGACTAAAACATACAAAGAAAAACAGGATACACTGCATACACTGCATACACTGCAGAAGAAGCCAACATAAGCCAAGACATAGGAGGACATAGTTCAAGTTCCGGAATTCATAGGGATTTGAATTTAGAAGGATTTGTATTCCCATGATGATATAACTACATAAACACTAAATAAGCAAACAACATGTATAAGAAAAGAGATCATGAAAATCAATGACAGCTATAGTCGTTAGAGTTACAATTTATATATTTTTGTTTTCATGCTTTGAGGGTTACATATTTTGTTTTACACTTATAACATCTGTGGTTGGCCAGATTACGATATTAGAGGCTGTGATATCCACGTTAGACAAATATTTATACATTCTTTTTAAATAAAGGTTAACAAAAACTAACATAATTAAAACTGGTGTCTGTCTGTGATTTTAAGACTAAATTAATCCAACCAGTTGATACTGCACACAGCTGCAACCAAACAAGTGTCACTGGAGAAATCATCAGATCTGTTTTATATAGTTTGATTCTCTTCATTCCTTTGTTTATCTTTGGTCCTGATGAGTCAAAGACTTTATAACTCCTAAAGCATTCAAGGCATATTCATAATATGTATCATTTTTACTCTCTGTACACATATATGCAAAGTAATGACTACAGACTGCGCCTGGGAGTCTAGAATTAATTTTCCAATAGCATATGAGTACAAACAGTATACAAACTTTAAGAAAAACTTAACTAAAGCATAGCAACACTTCAGAGTTTTATAAATCACTGCGCTGCACAAAAGCCGCTCTTTGTGGTCTTAATCAGAGAGGCTAAAACATCAAAAACTGAACAAACACTTTTACCCCAGAAAATTTCTGTTTCAGAATGTAAGTTAAAAACATACACAACCCCCCCCCACCCACCACCGCTTCCTCAAGCTATGATTCATGATCAGAAACATAACAATGACTGATAACTTCATATACATTTATATATATCTTGCGTACAATTAACTTGCCATTATTGGATTAATTAAATATATATAAATACACACAAACACACCCGCATAAACAGATAAAATAAGCTCTAAAGCAAAACTATTGAATTGCATCAATTGATTTTAATGTAAATTTCTTCTAGAATCACTATTCTCAAATATATAATTAGTAAATATGTTTAAATGATATAACATTGTATATTTATAAAATATATTACTTAAAAGATTACCATATAGAAAAAAAACTGCAAAGAGCTTAAACGTTCAAAATCATCACAGCAGGAAAAAGCTGTATTATGTAATACAGATGTAACATTCATTATATATTAATATAACTGAACAAATATAGTGTATGAACAGGTCATTGGAGCATTCTGAAGCTAGAACATTGCCTGTCTCCAATTTGGCCATTTCAGGTCTGGGGGTAGCACTTCCTTCACGTATCAAACATAAGCAATTCCACGGCATTCAGCTTTATGGTACACGCTGAGATTTTACACTGGCTGTATGGGTCAAATTTACACTGCAGTGATTGTGCCTCTGTGGCCAAATGTTGGAGGGGCACTTGGACCATTCACTCATCTATTTTTGAATAATCAATTTACTTAATTGATAATGCAGCATTTATTCCAACAGGAACAGGGTGCAGGAGGCCAATAAAGACACACACACATGTGCGCACACAGGACAGTGTAGAGTTAGCAGTTCATCTAGAAAGCATGTCTTTGGACTGTCTGGAGTAGGACAGTCATGGAGGAGAAGAAAGTAAAACACAAAAGACGTAAAGGATACTTTATATTATTAAAGAAAGGCATAAAAGAAGGAAAATGTAGTTCGGAATAATCATCAACATTTCGATTATTCAACTATTTGGGAAGCTTATATCCAGTAACAGGAAAGTAATTTCCCCCAAATTTCCCTAGGTTTACTATAGAAGGAATGAATACCAATAATTGACATTTTCATAATAATACCAAGTGAGGATTATTGTCATCATTTTCATGACGTTACAGATTAATGGAAAACTGAGACAAACAACAGAGGTCGAGTTACAGTGGAAGGACACTGAAATTAACACATGAACGTTTCTACTGACAAAAGACATCAGGACTACAGGCTTCAGGCCATGATCATCATAAAAACAAAGAGCTTACTTTACACTTAGAAAAAAAAAAAACAGGAAGAATTTTTAGAAAATTACTTTTCAGTGCTCTCATAATACAATTTTTTTGGGGCAAGCAGCAAGCAAGATGTCTTTGACAGAAACTTAAGCAGTTTTTGCAGCACGTCGTTAACACTGCCTGCCAAAATAAAACAATGCCTCTCATTACTGAAACACACCGATCTCTGTGAGTTTCTTTGGTAAAGTAGTGACTATCAAGTAAAGACTCCGACTGTAAGGCAAGGAGAAAAACTCGTGAACCTAGCCAACGATGCCCGGAATGCTTCTACAAGTCTGTATGAAAAAGTGAAGGGACGGAAACCAAAAATCTGTTTTCATATGGCAAATTTGTTGTGGTTATGCAATAAATCTGTCACATAAATCTTACATGTACTGCACATGTCATCCATTAGATTAACAAACACCCAAGACAGGACATTAAGCAATAAAAATCACTCCTACAGTCAAGCATTATGCTGGAAGCAATAAACTGTGGAGAAAATGCTCCTCTGAAGAGACGATTACAAAAAATTGTACACAAACAGCTGCATTTCTTTCAGATTCAGTTGTTCTAATGACTGATTAAGTAGATTTTAGAATACGCCGAATTTGAAATACATATACCGAAATGAAACCTATCTATAAGAACTTCAACTGTTCTAGAATAATGGAAATTCGTTGTGTTTGAACCATGATTACGTCTGGGGTTTCATTTAACTTTTTCTTTCAGAAGACATAAATCTTTTAATCACTGCTGTATAGCTATGCTTAGCAGATGCTTGTTTTTTTTTATCGAAACTTCATTTCAACAAATGCAGGCATATCATTTAAGCATAATGGGGGCCAATATGAGTATTGAACAATCTATGTATTAGAAAGGTGAAATTTCAGTTCTGGAACATAAGGTTTCTAATTTCATTCATAACAAACACAACATGTACTAATATGTCTTTAGTACAACATACATTCCATAACCGCTTACCCAGTACAGGGTTGTGGTCAGCCTGAAATATTTCCTAGAATGCACTAGGCACAAGGCAGAGGTTTACCCTAGGCTATATGCTGGTCCATTACAGGCAGCTGAGAGAAAACCTGTCCACCTGACCAAAACTCTGTGGACTGTGGGTGGAAACCATACTACCCAGTGCAAACCCACACAAACATAAGGAGAAGATGCCAAGTCGTAACACAGCGCTAGGGTCAGGAAAAATAAATAAACAAACATGTCAGGCGGTAATATTAACCAGTGGACCACCATGCCAGCCTTTAAAAAAATATTTCACCATAATAAATGGTGAATTAAATGAGTATTAAATTGATTTAAAATGTGTGCCCTGGCTTACTGTGATTAAACGCATTACTCTACAGCTCTGAGCGCCAGACCCGGGTGTACGAGTGCAGGAATCGGCGCTTTACCATAAGCTGAAAATCACAGAAGAAGGGAGACAAGAAAAATCAACTAACGGCACATATATGGCCTGTGGAACTGGACTTCATAGTACAGCTGGTGATTTTTTTTTTTGTCATTATCTGCAACCGGTGCTTTGATTCGTGCTGTTAATGTGATGTGCTGATTCAATAAGGCATAACAGCTGATGATAAGAGACCACATGTAGCCACAGGTTTAAGTCCATGTGCAGCAATATCCCCCTTCGTAGAGTTTTCAGCGTTTGGCAGAACCCGCTGCTTACACACTAGACTGTTGTTTGCGGTGAATTTAGCAACAACGGCTTGCCTGTTCTGATGTGCACCTCAACTTAATTCATATTACAATTGCGGTGTGTGACTTTTCCCGTAGCAGTGCCTTTTGTTAATATTCCTTTAGCTATCATTACTCATAAGACATTTCAGCTGTCTGGGTCCTTCAGCTCAAGGCAGAACTGTTCAGAGAATCTCCACTCTTTAAAAGTTACTAAGGTCTCCCTGGCAGCCACTCATCCATAACCTTACATAGCCAGGCCCGCCTGCCCCCGTCTGTAATAGATGACTAAACCAACTAAAGCTAATAAAAACTTGCCTCGTAAATTATCTGGCTAATTTATTCATCAATTTCAATATTATTGGTGTAGTCTAAGTAATTTCGGCATTTGTTTTTTGGTCAAGCTATAAATTGCTTCCATATTCTATACCTTTTAATTTTTTGTCAGAAAGTGTCTATTAAATATAAATAATTTGTGAAACAAAAAAAAATAAATGCTGTAAATCAAGGCATCAGGTGTTAATTTCATTAAAAAGATATTTTACTGAATTTTAATAAATGTTCAATGCCAGTGAACCTTATTATTACATAGTTTCATAAATTATTTGTTGGTTTGTTTTTTATGTAAATATATATTTTGCATTTTACATGAAATTATAACAAACTTCTGCATGCAAATTTACTGTGACATTTGAATGGTTCAGTAAAAGCATCTGTAATCGTAAACTACATTCCTTTCCAAAAGTTTCATATTAGAAGACAAAGTAAAATGCATGCAGACAAGCAACAGCTGTGCAGTTAATAAAGAAATTATTATATCTAACATAAGAATAAACAATTTATTAAAATACTTGAGTTTCCAGTCATGATAACAGAATCCACAGCATGTACTCCTGCTTTTTCTAACATTCAATTAACCTTTTAAGCTTAACACTAATGAGCATAGAGAGAGAAATCTACTAAGCACATTTATTGGTCCACAATTGTACATATAGATATTTTATAAATTGAGTAATACACCTGTTGAAATGTAGGTCAGGTGATTTAAGTACAACAAAGTAAAATGTCCTCACAAAGTACCTCAGTGTTACCAGTCCCCGTCATGTGATATTTGGCTTCAACTCGGTGACTGCATTACACATTCATCATCCTTAACACTGCTAATAGTGACAGACATATTATTACTTAGAGGCTTGAATGCCCAAGTCTTCGCAGCTGTAATACCTCTGCAGTATAAACTGTAAATTCTACAGTCAGCTTCACCAATCTGACTCTCACTTTTATCTCAGACCTTAATGGTCTGGTAGTCAGCATTGGAACTAAATGTTTACGCTATTTTTTCTCTCAGCATCTTTACTTCTCGCCTCATTTTTTATTTTTTTTTACTGCAAACTCAAACTGCATTCATGCAATTTTATCTCATTGTAAAAATTCCTGCATGCAGTAATCAAAATCAGAATTACAATAGTTACATTTTATCATTTACATTTTAAATATAATTTACGTTTTAAATACAGCCCAATGTGTTGATATCGACTTCATAGCAAACCTACCATGTACAATGAAAATATAACTTCTGTACCACTAGAAGGTCTAACAAGAGCCGCTGTTGTTTATTTAGATATTGGACATAGACTCCCAATAGCCATAAACTGCACTCACTGGAATGTCGCACGTATACTGTTCAAATGTGACTTACACGTTTCCATTTACATTTTACGCAGACTAATAAGCATGATGAGTTTTACGCTTCAGGCTTTGTCCCCTGAAAAAATAGTTTGTAACTATTAAGCATAATTAGTACCAGGACGAAAGTCCGGAGATTACGGATTTGATCCAGAACTTGCAGATTCAAGGATTTATCACCATATCAACTTTCGTTTAGCACATACAACATGCTGCTAACGACTTTAACACGGGAATCCTACCAGAAGATTTCTTGGCTATATTGAAGTTTTTCAAATTGTACATACAAGACAGGATTAGATAGACTAACAGTAGATATTACATTCAATCTACACCCCTGGTAGCACAAATAAAATGTTGCAATACTCCCCATTTCTAACACAATGCATATCTAGATATAATAACATTAAATTATTTGTATAGTTTATTATTATTCTTAATAATAATAATAATAATAATAATAATAATCTTCATCCTCATCATCTGGTTCTTCTAAAAGTAAAAAGAAATCGCAGTGTTTGTTTAAAAAAAATCATTGCAGATTTTGAACCTAAGTAATTATGTCTTGTTGAAAATCTTGTTTTTCATGTTTTCCGTTGAAAACAAGAAACTCCATGAGCGGGAATAATAACAGGGTACAGCAGTGAGTGTAATTAACATTCCTGACGCTTTCGAGATTCTTGTTCACTTTTATCAAATGACAAAATGTATAATCGATCTTAACACAAAGCACTAAACGCGCAGTACTGTATACGAAATTCCCTTAGGAACTGTATTGCGTACGGAACTAAATCAACGGTGCGTGTGTTTCGCTGAGACCGAAATTCCGCAGGGAAACATCCGGTTTGGAGCCGCTCCTACACGCCTGGCAGCGTGTAATACATTCTTAAAGATACATGTACGCCTTCATTATTTGTGTATTCGAAATCCAATACAATTACCGACGAAAGCACAGAGACTTTTGTCCAATTGCTGAAAAAATACAAATAAAACTGATCTTGTTCTAGCTTTGTTTTTTGTTTTAATAACTTACCTGCTGATCCACCGGCAATGATCTGGTGTGACGCCTCTCGTAGCAAACTTTGTTTTTGAGGATGCATTTTATTCGTATTCCAGTAACTACAAAAGAAGAAGAGTTATCATGAGGAGGCTAAAGTCTAAAATAACTTCACGATCGGCATTTCTTAAAAAATTAAGTGATACCACAGTTTTTCAGTGGCCAAAATGTTCAATTTCAGGGATTCTGTTAATGCAAGTTACATTTTAGCTCTGTTGAAGTGGAGTATCTTTTCAGCGTATTCATCTTATATTTAAATCCCTTTTCGTGACAGTCAGCGATTATTTACCTCGACGTTTTGTTTCCGTTTATCCGAGGCTACCTGTCTGTTTCGGCTGCATCTGTAATCGCTTCTAAACTGGGCAGACTGATAGGTGACGGAACATATTTTGTTGCAGCCTGGTCAGCGATTATATATTCAGCATCTTAACTACGGCCTGTGCTGCAGTCGCATCTTGCGACTCCAGGGATTGATCATCTGCGAGTGAACAATCTTTTTTACTTAGATAATTGTGGTTGGTGAAGTTTTCGTGGAGTCACTATCTGCAGTGTGAAAGTGTTACTTTAAGACTCACGGTGTCAGTAAACCGGCTATTTAACCGCACGTGTCCCTCCGTCCATTAAACACTGAAATTTACTGCTTAAAAACACTTCAAATATAAAACAGCAAATATAAAGTTAAAAACACTTCTGCTGCATTCGGGCACCGCTTTATCGTATTATATAAAGTTTGATCGATTTTGTTGTTAGTAAACTGAAAGCTTCGCTTTTCTTGGTATTTTCATCTTGCATCTTTGTTGTGATGCTGGTCGCAATGTGGTTCAGTAAGTAGCCGTAATACAAAATAAATGCAAGCTATACTCACTCCCAGATATATCGCTCATTTTAAAATACAGCACCAAATGTAATGTAGTCTTAATTTTTAGACCATATTTAAATTTATTGTTGTGGTATTTTGTTTTAATACATGTGATAAAATCCGGAACAACGCGACGGAAATCTGGTTTATATGTGTTTGTCTGTCATGGGTTGCAATGTTACCTTTTCTCGAGAGTTACACCTGAAACTCAGATTACTTTAACATCTGGGGAGCCGAGCATATAAAGTTCTAAAAATCCTTATGAACTTTGGAAACCTGCCGTTTTTTCTAACTTTCTTAAAATAATAAACCCGTAAATACACAGATGTTTGAATTGATCTCCACAATGACCAGCATTATCCAGATATGGCCGACACATTCTGGTATAACTAAATTTGATTGGATTGCCGAAACCACACCCAGCAGAACGAAATCCCAGTGAACCCCCCTGAGCGGAAAGGGAGCGTGCCACTGTACAGTGTACGCAAACACTCACTGGAACCTACTGCCCTAGAGTAGGCACATGGATGCTCCATATTTTTTAAATGTGCTATTAATTTGAAAGAAACGTATAAAATAAGTAATTTGTATAGGTTGCTACATAACCTCTTTATTTCAGATGTTTACATTATTAATCATTATTTTTCATTTTTATATACATGATATGATGCACCCTGCCATTCAATGCCCTGTTATTTGTTCAGTAGTGTTTTACTGCTTTGAAAAAGTGCATAGCTGTATATTCAAATAACATGATCTAACAAAGTATGCCAGGAGAACAGGCCAGAATGAAAGTCAGAAGACAGTGAATTCTCCTGTTTTGTTGGCTTTATAACTAATTGTGATAGTTAGTAACTGTAATGTTAACAAAAGGGAATTCCTGTTGACCTTTTACATGTTCTTTCATATTGGTCAGCAGTTAATACAACACTCAAAAACATTAAACATTTCCAGAATACAGCAAATACCTTGCAGTAAAGACATACATGTTAGACTGAGGGGCAGAAACCTTATGGTCAGGTGACCAGATAATCCATGTCAGAGAAGGACACTTTGAGCCACTTTAGGTTTTACAAACTACTTTAAATGGCATTACACATGTTTATGCTTCCTTATGGAACAATTTACAGCAATGTTTCCTCATTCCCGTTATGCTAAAGCCTAAAAGCATTTTGACTTACAGTGGGGTTACTGTGCAACTGCAGTGCTGCAATTTACAGTTTTGTACATGATTACTTTATGGGGTGGTGCAGTGGTTTGCACTGTTGCCTAGCACCTCTGGGACTGATGTCCAGGTCTCCACCATGGCTCCATGTGTGTGGAGTTCGTATGTTCTTGCCATGTCATTGTGGGGTTTTCACCATAGGTGTGAATGGCAAGGGTGTACATTTGTGACAATAGGGAGACGTCCCTACCATTATTGTAGGAGTACCATGTGTGTTCAGGGGGGTGGGGGCAGATTTGACCCCTACCAATGATGAAGTCAATCCCTACGGCCGCCGTGGAAGGCGTGTGCGCCCTGTGCAGGGTTATGCTGCCCTGTGCCTGAGGCTTCCGGTAAGCGATACGAATAATGAGACTTATCAGAAGAATTCATCCACTTTTCTCATTTACTGTGTATCATTTACAAAGATTAGAAATGTGTTTCATTAAATAATGAAAAATATAAAGCTGAAAAGGAAGCAATGGACATAATAATTTATTTTTATTACTGTATTAATTATATATATATATATATATATATATATATATATATATATATAATTTTATTTTTTTCTCCTCTGAGCAAAGTATCTCAAAGTGAAAAGAAGTAATAAGTGAATTAACAAGTTTGTAATAGGTTAGCAAAGTCCACAAAGGATCATCACTCCATGGTCTGGAGACAGGCAGAACCTGCTGTCTTCTGAAACTGCATTTTGTATCTTGCCTCTTTTGACTTATCTGTGGCTTTATCTCTGATAAGCTGCACCAGCGCGACTTCTTTCTCGACATCAGGATTCAAAGCAAAAGTGTGGGTGTAAGTGTGTGACAGTTCATGAAATATGAGCTGCCGTTTGCAGTCAAACGTAAAAAAATATATATTAAAAAATGTTGGGGGAGAGCCAAAACGTATTAAAGTCTATTCTTTTAGCAAACGGAAATAGAATTGCTTTCCTTATCCCAGTGTGAAATAAGTATTTATGCTCCAGGTCAGTAGAGCGTCACATTTTTATATATTGGTGGAAACTATAAAAATGTAATAAAACTGGCATTTATACTTGAGTTTTGGCAGAAAATCATCATTAGTAGATGACCTGGACTTAGACTTAGATTTTTATTTTTTTATTTTGTCAAAGTGCCCCAAACTTAGCTATGGTATAGAATTGCCAGATATACATATGCAATAATATTATTTTTAATGGGACGCTTCTTCACCAGTGGCAGCCTAAGTCGAGTACTTACTTGCAACACATTTGGAATACTCCTTTACATGAATAACTTTCATACAAATGTTAGCCCATTGTCTGTAAGTAACAATCGTATAGCAGCTACTTCTGGAGAATAATTTAAATGACCACATCTGTTTCAACTGCTTCCTAGTCAGTCCACCAAGCTAGAATGCTTCATTCAGTTTAAACCTACTCAGTTGTTTACTCAAGGTTTACTAATCTTTCCAAGAATAACCATGTATTCTTTTCATAATGCATATTCATGTAATGTTCAAGCAATATTCAATGAGTCTCCAACATCTCAGCTTTGTGATAATCTCCAATAAATAATAAAAAATATGTTTTGTAAAGGTGTATATAAGTACGGCTAGCTTTATTTGGAAATTAAACGATTCGGGAGCAGTTCCATTGCAGATAGCTGTTCAAAAACGAGATATAGGGAAAATAAAGAGAGAAAATAAAAAACATGGATTATAAAGTGAATTTCTTCTCAAACAGTCCAGGCTCCAACATTTTGACACAAATTGACCTGTTTTAGTATCTCTTTTTTTTGCACAATACTTTGAAATAACTATTTTTAAACGTGTTATATAAATATCCTATACTTGATATGGGTTCTGTCCCATATTTCAAATGCAATTTATTTTTGTTAAATAAAGTCAATATCCCCTGAAATGAAAGTGAAAACAACAATCTTATGAAAAAAACATTTATTACAAACTGCAACAACAAACAGTTCAAATAGAAAGAAAATAACGAACAACAAAAGACAGTGGTTTGATCCAGGAAACGTTCAAGGATTTTGCCTGTTCTTGATGCCGATACCTTCCCTTCTATAGGATGGCCTTTCCAACTCAGTGAGCGTGAGGTATCGGACAATGAGGTGTGTCGCTTTTAATCTCATCCTCATTCAAGTTTTTTTCCAAAGCCAAACAAGTTAGTACCATCATACCCCTCAAGTCAGCAACAGGTTTTATTTATTTTTTAATAAACATTTAACTGCTCAAGGAAAAACCGACCGCTTAACAAAGGGTCAGGCATCAAGTTATTTTGGAACGTTTCAAAACAGTAAGTGAAAATAAAAGCAAAATTACACTAAACATCACCATACTAACTCTGTCACCTAGTTGTAAAGGCATTGACTATTTTTAGCCTGATGAGGACAAATACCATGATTAGACCTGTTACTCATAATATAAAAATGTTTCATTTTACTGACACCGAATAAACAGTACCTAAAAAACAATGTGTTAATCAGTCACTTGAGTAAGTGCATCATTAACCATTTGCAGATTTCACAATGATTTTGTCGTAGTCCTGAAAAATGTACCCTTTGGTTTACATCTCTTTCATTGCTTTAATATTAATAATTTTCTACCACTACAGCTCACATAAATATGAACAGTAATTGATCCACATTTGCTGTTTTATACCCTCTCAAAAGAAATCTGACGAAAATTAGTTTTCTTTCCTCCTGAATCCAGTCATATAAAGGAAGGCTATTCATTTATGCACGATGACTAATTCTGATGTCAGTAGTTAGATGAAACATCGAATACACCTGCACACCTATGCCGTGAAAAGACTTAGAAGTTAAACAATCAACTAACAAAAGACCTGAATGAAACCACAGTTATTTAAAGACACAATTACACTATTTGCTTTCTAATCAACTGAAACCTCTGATGAGGCACTTCAAGCATTTGAGATAAAGAGAAATAAAGTGTCCACCTTAAATCAAATACAGATCCGAGTTCTGTTACATACCCAGTGTGCTGCCTTAACAGCCACTACAGCGCTTTTACAGCGACCACCTCCCCCCAGAAACTGCTAAGGCCAATTCTACCACGGCTTGCTATCTGTAAAAAGTCAAACTAGTTTTTTTTAACTAAACAATAAAGAAGGTATCTGGCACAGGTGAGCAGTTGAGAGAAATCCATAAACCAGGTCCGGAGGTATTAATCTGCTAGTTTTGCTTTCTGATTATATCTCCTGCACGTGGTCCCAAGGCCTGGTTCAAACCCCGGACCAAAAGGAATTCAGCATTTTTAATTGCCCTTTACTGTGTTCAATTTAGAGTTTTTATGATCAGCCACTACTGTAAGCTTCCTTCTGATGTAAGAGCATGTGACACGAGACTTTGATCACAGCTATAAAAGCAGCATATGTCTACAACAAAATGATCCTGTAAAATATTAATACATTTAAGGGCAATTTATTTCACACCCGCTGATCATATTGAAACATATTGCAGAATATTTAAATTCACTTCTTTTCTTGTAAGAAGCTCATGCCACGAATGTAAAAGCATTGGCTGATTGTGTTTAATGAGAAATGATTTCACATCCTTTGTAAAACCAGGCACAGTCCCTCATTGGGATTTTAAAGTCCTATTCTATCATTTTAATGGTGTTATAATGCTGTCACAGCAGTGTGGGGCTTTTGGTGGTCCGCGTCATGGAAGGGAAGTGCTTGCTGTCCATATCCCACAGTTTCCTGTCTCCCTGGGGTTCATGAGAGGAGCAGTGATCTGGCAACAGGGGTGCACTGGGGGGCAGAGTGGAAGTCCAGTAGTTGATGTAGCTGGCCATCAAGAGGGTCAACTCCAAAATCTTCAGAAGGAGGTGAAAGGAAAAGAGCTTCAGCACATCGTGTCATTCGATTGCAGTGCAGCAGGAAGGGCGGCTCGCTTCAAGACGGCCGACCAATGAGGGGAAACGGGGAGCCTCATTAAGAGGCTGGGTAATGATACCGTATATCGGTTCCTGTGTGAATCACATTATCGGCACTCAAACCCGGAACTCCCTACCTATACAAAAGGGCCAACCTGCCACTCACACCTAGTTCACAGTAACTCTTGTAGCATGAAGTGCAGCTATCATACCTCATCTGGATTCTCTTCAGTTTAATATCATTCCAGTGCAAGAGTTTTGTGTTCTAACACATCAGGATTGACTATGATCCAATGGACTGGCTACATCTGGTTATTGTGTCCAATGATTTAGCTCGGGCAAGGTGATTGTTGGAAAAGAATTAACAAAATCAAGTTTTTGGCAATATATGCTTAAGGGATTATGCACAGAAAATAGCAGTACTTGCTAAAACCTGGTGCAATCCATCTTTCCTTGTTTTATATGAGGTTAATTTTTCATCGTGCACTGTCCTTTTTTAAATAAATAAAATGGAATGAAAAACACGAATGGATTATCTAATACCTTTAGATGTCTTTTGAACATAGATGAAATCTTTCCATATCTCTCTTAGCATATACTGTATTATAAGCTTATTTTTTTTAGGTAATTTCAATATTCATTCATCTAAATAGAGTTGAGAGGTACAAGCTCAATATTTACTGTGTCCTGCTTACCTTGGGTTTGGCCATAGCAAAGACCAGCTTCTCAGCAGTCTTCTTTCCCAAATCTTGGTCACGGCTTTGATTTACCACCAACATCAAGTCGTCACGGCAGCCGCCAAAGGTGATCACCGATTGGTAGGAGTATGTCAGCTTCAGGTGCTGTGATAGGGTAGAAGGATACACAGGCACACAGATGAAGTGAGATCTTTCTCAAGGGGTTGGAGCTTTGGCTGAGGTACCTGCTTTTATTTTGGAGTTGATGTCTAAGGATGCATGCTGTTTCTTGTTTTCCCCCAAAACTCATGAAAGAAAGAAGCAAGAGCCAAAATGAAAATGGCACTGGAGAGAGAGCTGGATCTTACATCGTTCATTTCTCCTCTGAGCTGTTTGGATCTTTTTTTGGTAGAACAACTTAACTCTGACACGCTCCTACGATAATTGTTACTATGAGAAGGTCACATGCGCATTTGGGGTCAATTTGATGCCAGGGTAGGTGTGAGAGTCAAACCATACAGTAGCTACTATATGTTTTCTCTTTGGTTTCTACTGTTTGAAGTATTTAAACTGAAAAGTAAACTCCAGGCCAGCATTTTCACAAATAGCTGTGCGGGCTGACAAAGCTTCGCAAAGGAAAAAAGTCACCGGGCTGATACTTTGTTCAAAAAAAGTACTCGGAACTGCAGACAACACAGTAAGAAAATGATATTATCTGACACTGTGACCAGAACATGCTCCGGTTGCTTCTGTTCCCATTAAACAGGCACACGGGGCAGAGTCCGTTACACGCGTCACACTCACCATAGTGTTATGCTGCAACACGTGGAGCCCGTCCTCACTGACCGCTAGCCATACTTGTGTCTCCTCCAGGGCAGACGGGGGCACAGGCTGTTCTCAGGAAGGCAAAGGGAGAGCGTCAGCCAGGTGAGAACTCTGTCACTACCAGAGATGGGTAATTCGGGTCCAGAGAGTAAAAGTCCAGACCAGGATTTTGTTTCAACCAACCAGTTGAGTATAAAGAGTCACAGTGACAGAGGACTCAACTGTTTGGTTGAAACAAAATCCTGGTCTGGATTTGTACTCTTTGGACATGAAATCTCTACCTCTGGTTTTCACACTTGGTCCGTTTCATCTTTTAAAGCGAACTCAGATCGATTAGTCAGCATTTTTTGCGTATACGTGAACACGCCAAATGAACTCAGACCCCATTGAAATGAACCGAACTGGGACCACATTGGGAGGTAGTCTATGACTCCTTTTACTCAAAAGGTTGGTTGAAACAACACCTTGGTCTGAACTTTTACTCTCCGGTCCTGAAGTACCCACCTGCATCTGATAAGTTATTAAGAAATGATGATTTTATTGTCTCATGTTCAAAGGAACAGAGTAAAATTCTTAATCTACAGTTGCAGGGTAGGGCACCGAGGGAAAGGACAAATCCTACTGCAGTACGAGACAAGAGTGCAGTACGAGACAAGAGTGCAGTACGAGACAAGAGTGCAGTACGAGACAAGAATGCAGAACGAGACAAGAATGCAGTACGAGACAGTGCAAGACAACACAGTGCAATAGTGCGATGAGTAAACAAGTAATAATTACTGTATGTGCAATGGAACCAACCCCAAACTGGTACCGTAGCGAAAGAGCAAGTGATCGCTATGGAATGGTGACATCTTGGCTTTTTTTCTTTTAATCATTTTGTTCATCTTGCAATATATATATTTTTTCAGTCCCAGGATACAGCATTATTGTAGCTGGGCAAAAAAACAGAGCGATCATCTTATTGAGGTTCTTTTTAGATCCTTCTCACCTTGGCGCTGAAAAGCTTGGCCCCACAGAGGGGCCACTTTCGCGCCACCGTCAGGTAGATCCGCACGCACTCGGCTGTGCTGCACCCCCGCAGCACCGTCCACTTGGCTGTGAGCCTCTCTGCAAGCTCCCTGAAGGGACCGACATCATTACCATCACCTCAATGGACTGTTTGTGCGTGCATGTGTAGATATAAGCACGCGAGGAGAGGCAGGGCACCTTAGCTGGTCAATGCTGCAGTCCTGTTTGTACCGTTTTGGGTAAAACCGTTCCAGAACCTGCATAAGGATCTGATGGAGTTTAGGCTGGAAGCAGCTGGGGCTGGAGGAGACCGGACGCTCCAGATCACCATGTTCTACCTGGGGGGGGTTGAGGTTCGGAAGGGGGGGGGGGGGGGGGGGGTTGGGGTAAGTAGGTGTGTAGCATTATTGATTCCAGTGCAAAACTGCATTATAAACTCACTGCGACCCTGTAAGACAAACTTCAGCTGACCTTCAAACTCAAATCCAGTCTCGACCCTGAGCACAAATTTACTCTCATTCATCATCACAAACAGACATCAAATAAAAATCCAGCCAGTTATTCAAACAGAAACACGTGATAATACAACACAACACAACACAAACATTCTGTCACTCTCTCCCCTCCATCAAACTGCTGCACCCATGTTGTCAATGCGGCAGGACTGTCGCATGAGAGCAGAAGCACATAATCGTGTGTCACGTAATCAGACAACATTGTGTCATTGCAAAGGCAGCCATTGCCTTACACAGGTAGCCACAGATTAACGAGAGAAATAATGTTTGATTAATGTTTGACAGTCCACATTTTTGCTCCCTCCCAGCGCCATGGTAGGCAGGGAGCAAAAATGTGGACTGTCTGGGGTCCCCGAGGACCGGGTTGGGAATCACTGGCACAGGGTCTACAATGAGCTCTGAGGGTACCTGAGTCATGAGGGCAGCTAACTCCAGGGCCAGCTCCTTGTTGACGGGAAAATGACCTTGTAGCACTTCTTCATTCACCTGATACGCCAGTAGGAGTCGCTCTCGCTCCGTCTCACCCTTTACCTGGCCTCTGAAACACAACCTGAAACACATAATTAAGTTCAAGTAATATATATAATGATCCCCAAGCACCTGTAAAAACACACCTGAATGCAGGTGTAACATGAGATAGTTGGTAAGCTTACAGGATGCCTAATTAGGGAATATAATGACAACATAGCATTCAGAGTTGTCGAGTTGACATTGACTCCCGGTAACGATATAAATAAAAATACGCGGTACCTGTTTTTGTACGTAAGGCGGACGATGCGAGAACCCTCATATTTCCCAGGATGCAGTTCTTTCAGTGCCTGTTCCCACTTTGATATTACGTCACAGATCTGGTTCACAGGGAAATGAGTGCAGTCAGCCAAGTGATCACCAGCTTTGTTGCATAATTAGTTAAATAATTACCACTCGGCCTACATGCTTAACCGCACTGTAGAAATACTGCGAGCCCACAGTCCAAATGCTACAAAGAAACAAACAGGTCACATGACCCACACCCTAACCCTAACCCTTCTGCACACCTTGACACTGGGCTGCAAACAGTGTTCCAGGATCTTCCCTGAAGGATCATCGGTGAAAAGGGCAAACCCAGAGAGGACTGGCTTCCGCATCCCTGTCTTCTGGTTAAGTATGGCGAGGAACTCCTCCACTGTGGTGGACCCATCAAACCCAACCACCTGACAGAGAGGAGAGCCGGCGTTAACAGCTAAGTCTCTGTGTCTGTGAGCAAAAGGTCACCAGTTCAAGGCCCACCGGTGGCAGAACAGTCACGTCCGGGGGCCTTTGAGCAAGGCCCTTACCCGCCAGCTCCAGGGACACTGCATGTCGTCTAACACTGTGCTGTGACCCCCCCCCCCAAGCAACTGAGAGCAAGTTGGGGTATGTGAAGAGATTAATTCCAATGGACTTGTGCAAATGGCAAATAAAGGATTTACCGTATCATCATTTAAAAAGCACTCGCTTATAAATCAGACACAAAGTGTTACATTAAATTTATCAGACACTTTTATTCAAAGTGCGACACAAGTAAGAATCAGAGAGTAGGATCAGACAATGTCTTTGAGTTTATTACAGTTGAGGGTCTTTCTCAAAGGCCCAGTGCTTAAATGACTCTGCTGGCCACTGGATTTGAACCCGTGATCTTCTGATTACAGTTCTAGTCCTACAGCTGCACACTGCACACACGGTGCTGGTACAATTGCACACAGGTCACTTGCCTTAATGTACCCCTTCTAAATTTATATTTATGTATTAACATAAATGAAAATACATGTAAATCCTTTCAAAATCCAAACAGGATAATAGCAATTAAACTTTTGAACATCCAATGCTTTCTAGACAATTCAGTTTCAAATGTCAGTTAAAGGTTAAATATGAAGGCTACATGTTGCGACGCTCCACAAGAAAGTTCCCAGAGTTAATCCCAACAACTGGTATAGTTCAAGGATTCTGGAGCCTGGATGAGCAGAAAGGGGTTTGGAGGCAGTGCTGTTTTTAGCGAAGGACCAGCAGGGGGAGCTACTGGACAGACACTCAAACTGAAGGGTTGCCAGTTTACCTCGTAAGTATTGTTCATGAAGTGCACGGGGATGCTGAATGGCAGAGAGTGGTGGTAGGGGTTCCTCAGCAGGATGGACAGGATCTCCATGCGAGACGGCTTGGCCTCCCGCTCGCCGTTCTGCAGCGTTCGCTCCACGGACCTCTGGCAGTACACCACGTACTTCCCAACCTCACTCCTGGGACCGGAGGTGCGGCACAGTCAGGGGTTTCAGCAGCAGCTCAACCAAAAAACACAACTAACGTGCCTGTTTACTCTTCCCCACTATCCAATACAATCATTTTTGGTCCTTTTTGAGGTTTTAAGTTCAAATCGCAAATCGCAAACTGCGCCTAATTAAATGCATACCGTTAACTGATTAGTCTGCAGAGTTAATCATGCATTTAATGCAGTGCACTGTGCTGCTTTAGACTGGTGAGTCCCAAAATACTCAATTAGCTACAAAAAAGGAACAAGTCTATTCCAAAGCTAAATGCAGGTGAAATTCAAATACGTAAGCAGCTGATTTACAGTAGCGTACAGTTTTACGCTTTTTGATAATTTACAGAGTACACTTGAGCGAACAATGTATAACTTCCTTGTTCAAATACACAATAGCAGAGGCCTTCCTGGAACAAGGTTCCCGCCAAATCCTGCACTGCAACACTGTTCAGCACTTCAACTTCCAGTCTAAGCACGATCTGGTCTAGTGAAGATTAATCCTGCTTTGGGGAGATACAGGGAAGGGAACAGCGAGAGCAGACAGCAGGGGGCGCTGTTGGCACCTCGGGTCTGCATGGCGCTGTAGGTACTGCTTCAGGTACCACAGGAAATGTTGTTGGGGCAGAAACAAGGCGACACATATGGACAGCAGCTGCCAGCACTGACAGGGGAGAAGAGAAAGAACGAAGAAGAAGAAGGGATTCATTCACAAATATGGTCTGTTATAAAAAGAGAGCTCACTCCATGACAAAATACTAACTATTTATACTACCATTTAAATAGAGTATAAGAGTACTGGCATCTCACCTGTGTCAGGGAATAGTTGTTTGGTGTGCGGCCATTGGTCTGTTTAATCAGCTGACAGTATATCTCATTCTGCAGCTCCGGGTGTGTCAGGCACACCTGCAGTGCATTCTGGGCTAGCGACACGTGGTAGTCGACGGAGGGCGACTCCACCAGCACGTTGATGAACAGCTGACAGGACTGGAAATTCAGAGGCAGTTTCAGTATTCCACACAAAACAGAACGGGCAGCGTAAACATAGTTCATGCCAGGAACAGATACGAACTGAGTAATCGATTTCTTAATCTATTTTTTACTTTGGGTTAAATTTATAATATGAAAGTAGGGAAAGCACACACACAAATCCAAACTGTCTCTCAGTACAAGTAAAAAAACAGTTTTACAGGAGTAAAGTAACAAAACCAACAAAACACAACCACCATTTCACCAGAAGATGGCAGCACAAGCTCACTGTTGTACTGCTCGTATGTTCTGACCTACACACCGAAGACTATAATTATAATATATATTTGGGGGGGGGGGGACCTGGGCACCCCCCCCCCCCCCCCGCAATATTCAGATGTGCTTTCAATGTCCCCCCCCCAGTATGTATTATAATTACAGCTCTGACTCCATGGCTACGGCCTCACCAACACTCACTGCCATTGACTATGAATTATTTAAGCAGGTATTATTCACACATGAGCAATGCAGGATGTGACTATCTAAATTCCCGAGTCAGAGCTTAGTCACTAAGCTCAACTGCTATATTTTCCTTAATATTCCAGTATTTCACCTTTAAACTTGGTGTAAAGTCAAACAGAGCGATGGAGTCGGTTTCCGATAGTTTGGTCAGGTCAGAGTTCAAATTCAAATTGAAATTCAACGTCAAATTCAAAAAACTTTATTTGTCCTCGAGGGGCAATTTAAAAGGCATAGAGGAGCAGCGCACACATAACAGTGGTAACATTTGAAAGAGTGAAAACACCCTGGAAACTGAGAGGAGTGAGAAGGAGAAACGGGGGCGTGGGGGCTGAGCACAGTACAGATATCACAGGGCGGGAATGTGATCCTCTTCCTGGGACAAAGTAAAGGTCTGCTCTGAAATCCCCCCCACTGAAATCCCACTAGAGCCACATGCCGGTCAGACCATGTCAGAATATCTCTCTCCTTTCCCGCTATTTCTCTTTTTGCCGGGAAACCAATATAAAGCAGGTCGTAAAAAAAAAATTAAAAAATGACTGTTCAGCCTTAAGCAACCGCAATCCTGGGACTGACTGATAGAATTAATCTTTGGCCCACGCTAATGAGCTGGGAGCAAATGAGGGCGGCGGGCAATCTCTGCACGGGAGGTACGTAAGGAGAAGCAGTGAGTCTCTACGGCAGGACTCCCAAAATGGCAGCCCGCGGGCCAAATGCGGGCCGTGAGCGTCAAATGCTCGGTCTGTGCGAAACCCTGCATTTTAGCTAAAGTGACTGTCAGGTGAAAGCATGGGAAAACGGAACAATCGATCTGCTGCTCGGCAAAATTTATTGTTACTATCCCCTCTCCAAACACATGCCTGGTAAGTTTTATCGCCAGGAAGGGTATCGGTATATAAAGTAACTTAAACTGCCATAACAGAAAAACATTGGGGAAAGTGGCCTTTGGCTGTGAGTTGTTGATAAAATTTGCTCCTCTGAGATAAATAATCGGGGAGCTCTGTACTATGGCTTTGATGCCGTCCCAGGCAAGACACCCAGAGTTTGTCAGAGTGGGGGGGGGGGGGGGGGGGGGTGCAAGAAGGAGGTTAGAAAGAGCCCCCACAAGTCAAGCAAAGTCAAGTTGCATTGACAGAAGGAGGGTTTATGTAGTGCAAAGCACAGGATGGGGGGTTGTATACACTGCATAATGTGTGCATGTATATAAGCAAAGGAAGACAGCAGCAATATAAGAGGGGGGAAGGTCACCTTGAAGAGCTTGAGCGCCTCAGTCTGCAGGGCTTCTGAGGGTAAGGTGGTGAGGGGTGATCGCAGGCCGTCCCGGCTAAAGCACAGGGCAGCCAGGGTCCACAGCTCCGAGTCTTGGGGCATGTGGCAGACAGAGGGGCGGGGCGGGTGCGCAGATGCACGCAGGTGGTCACAGACGCGTGCAGGACATTCGCAGATGTGCGCAGACGGACGGGGGAAAACACAAAGACGGCAACGTCAGCGCAGGCGCAGACGGCGCAGGCACGCGTAAACAGCGCGGCGGAGACGGGGATCACGTTGCTAAGCGGTACAGCAGACCCGACCACACAAGAGCAGATGTCTGCTGATTGGCTGGTGGTGCGTTAGAGCGCCTGAGTGGGAGGGCAGCGGCGGCGGAGTGTGCAGGCCAGCCGGATCCCGCTCCAGAGTGGAAGCGGGCATGGAGCTTTTATATTTTAATAAGCATTTATCCGTTTCCCTGCATGTTAATAGCACAGCCCGGCAGATCAAATATCCCCATCGGAGGTGCTGCCAAAATCCGGGAGGAATGTAACTTGTTTTTATTTTTCGCCTCGTAAAGGAGCAGAAGCCAAGCATTTCCTGAAGCGAAGTGGCGTCTTTCATCGCGTTCATCTGCTTCATTTTAGTGCAAATCCTATAAATTTCACCATGCTAGTGATTAGTGGGCGGAATAGCTAATCACGTTTGGAGGCTGTGCGGGTCTAACACGGACGCAGGCCCGTCTGGGAAGCGTAGGTCATAGTAGTGGCTCACCTGGATCTCCATCCACGTCTAGCAGTTTGCAGATGAGCATCTCGTACTCGGTGCCCACCTTTTGGCTGGCACTGCTGCCCGCTGCAACAGTTAAGTGGTACAGCCAGGTATCCTGCGATGAGAAAGGGTTCATGGTCAAGGTTACTCATATGCCAACACAATATCTTTAATCAGCTTCAGCCACGGTCTTCCTTTTGACTCAACTTCAGCCTCCTCCGCTTCTAACAGAAGCACCTTTTCAAAGGCATACTTTTGTTCTATCTGGGACACTCCAGGTGTGTTAACTGCTTACCTTCTCTTGCTTGGTCCTGATAAGCAGGTAGGTCGGGCTCTGATCCTGGGGGTGCACCACAAGGGTGCAGTGCGAGGAGAGGAAGCCCCGCCCTCCTGCCTCGTAGTCCTCATCGGAGTCACATGACCTGTCCACCTCCTCCACCCCGGCTCCCCGCATGCACAGTTGTCCGAGCGGAAACTGTTGCGAGGTACCACAAGCAATGCACTTCTATATAAAAATCTCCGAGATAAAGCAGTAGATCTGATACTTTTATAATTGCTTAATTATGGTTAACCAGGAAGTTCGTATGAGGACTTTGCTTAATACAGTTACCGGACTATCCATGTCAGGGAGGACATTTTGGGGTAGGACAGGATTTGTAAACTACCATTTCTATTAAAAGGACTTGGATTTCACTTAAGCACTGAGTTCTTGCTGTACGACAAATGGTCAGTCTCCTATGCAGAGGTGGAAAGTTTAGGCTCAGAAAGTACAAATCCAGACCGATGTTTTGTTTCATCCAACCAGTCGAATATAAAAAGTGACATTCACAGAGTACTCAACTGGTTGGTTGTTACTAAATCTTGGCCTGGATTTTTACTTTCTGGGCCTGAACTTTCCACCTCAGCTCCTATAATCATGCATGTGTCACTAATGCGATGTAGATGGATGAGTCTCTCAATCAAGGAAACAAAGCAGTAAAAGCACAAGAACTGAACTGTTTAGCTTAAGTTTCAAGGCAGTTTGAAAAACCTGAAGTAGCTCAGTGGGTCCCATCTGACATGGATTATCTGGTCACTGATCAAGGGCTATTAACTGAGATTGTAATATGATTCCGATTATGCATTAATAGGGCATCTCACCTTGTCGTCCTGGTTACGGTAATAGTAAAACACCTTGCCAATCAGAACGCACCACACCAGCTTAGAGTGTCCGTGTTTCACCTGTCTTGAGGGATGCAACGATTATTGGGGGGGCGAGCACAATGAAAACACAGTATCATTCTTGCAGGATGAGTTCATTGTGTTCAGACCGAAACAGAAAACAAGTTAATACTGCAGCTTATCTTTAGTGGCCTGTTATAAGCTGCTGTCAGTCAGCGCTCAGATGTCTTTCAGACAAACGTCTCAGATGCCTGTCATTTCTCTCCCTACTATCACTGACCGTCATAGCGACCGAACACTAAAGGACTCACAGACTTCTATTCCAAATTCCACTGGTCTTGAACCCCAACCCTGAAATGGCTGCCTTGGAATCCGATTATCCCGCCCCCCCCCCCTCTATTCTTCAAAGAAACAGCCCCTTTCATCTTCCCAAGTGCCTTCTTTGTCGGGAACCTCGGTTTCATCCAGTTACACTGCAATATGTATGCGTTCCAAACATTTTGTTTTCTGTTTGCAGACAGCAAAAGTCACCTTGTATTCTGCTCTCAGTCCCACTCTGTTTTTTAAAAGGTTTCTGTCGGATAATTAGCTGTTCTCTAAATGCTACGCTGCACTAACGGCAAACCATTAGCTCTGACCTTAGTCAGCCAGCCTCGCACTGTGGGTTTGGCTGTGGTCTCCACAGTGACGGGACTAAGAGCCTGGACCTTGAGAACATTCTGAAGCACCCGGATCCATTCTTCAAGAATACTGGGGGAGTCTGCAGTCAGGAAGATGGTTTTCTTCTCTGTAATCAACTGGAAAAAAAGGTTATTACATTGTAATTTATTACAGCTCATGAGTCAAGGTATATTATCTCTGTTATTTACAGAATTTCACATATGAAAAGCAAGTTTCCAAAACTTTTTTTATTTATTGTTTTTGAGATGAGACCCAATACTGACCCAAAGTCAGGCTTCCTCATCAAATGTCACAGTATGGGGAACAGAAGCTCCCTCAGTCCGAATGTAAACCAACAAAGACAATTCAATATTTTTCCAAAATTCACAAATGTCCACAGAAATTTTCTCAAAAATGTATCCCGTGGATTGACACAGAAATCTGCTCTTCATATTAAAAAATCTTTCCCGTAATGATACAATCTACACATGATACAAGCTACACATATATCACTTACATTTTATAAATGCATCGACATATACCTTAATATCATCCACAAAGTCCTTCTAACATCAACTATAATCTAAATTGTGCAAAACAGTGGGGACATTATGCAAAATGTTACTAAAACTTTATCTATAGATGCAGTTTGTACATATATAAATAAAAGCAGTCACTGCAGATTTGTGTCTTTAAGTATAACGTTTAACTGCGGCAAAATGTATTCTGGTTATCACATCAGGTTATATGCGTCTCCTTGGTAACGAACCGGGCAGACCACCCACCTGGAAGGTCTGTGTCCCCTCCCCACGGACAATCTTGCAGGAGGGGTTCAGCTCAGTCTGCCCCCGTGGCTTCCTGATGACATCATTCTGAAAACAAAATTTATTTCAGACTTTTTTTATGTATCAGAATCCTTTCCCAAAAAAATCTGTATGTACAGTATTATGGGATCACTCTGCCAACCCAGGGATTTGAACCGGCAACCAACAGCCCACTGAGTTGCCCCCACCAACCAACAAATAAATGTTCTTTGTTTAATACTTTTTCGGTCATGTGAGTAATTCCATATGTTATTTTATAGTTCTGATGTCTTTATACTTATTGTAAAATGTGGGGGAGAGTATAAATAAACCTCTATGAATAGGTGTGTCCAAACTTTTGACTAGTACTATATTAAGTGGACATAGAATCTTAATTTTAAAATACAGAAGACAGCAGATTCCATTATTATTTTTAGTATAAAATGCATGAATAATCATTTGCAAGATCAGTGTCACAATATTGTTGGTAGCAGTGCAAACGCACTCACTGGACATTTGTAGTAAAGCATCTCGTTGTTCTTCAGAACAAACCATCGTCGCTTCCACGCTTTCACCCGGCTCCCCATTTTCAACAAGTACCCGCTCTTCTCCAGGGGCTCCTGCAGAGAGACAGATGAATTGACCCTAAGGAGGTCTGTGGTCAGCTGATGCTTGAGTGGCCGGCGGAGTATTCCAGAGAGCAGGATTTCCCAGTTAGCTGGATAACTTAAGCCACATGTGGAAACGGTCCAACAGGAAGGGAGGTAAGCGACTTCCCTATTGGACAATCCTTACATTTGGTTTAAGCTATCTGACTAATTAAGAAATCTTGCTTTGTGGAATACCCCTCCAGGTAAGAGCTTATTGGTCTAAGGGGTCTGGTCTGAATTGCTCCAGCCAATGAAAAGCCAGCAGGGCCAAGGCTGACTCACGGGGGTGCCATTCTCGCAGGAGTAGGAGGAGGTGCGCTGCAGTTTGTGCTCCGGCTCAGAGTAATCACTGTCCAAGGAGTAGGCATCCGGTGGGATGGCGTAGTCACTTTCTGAGCTGACCGACGACACAGACACACCTGCCACAGGCACAGCGAATGATGTCACGGCATGCGGGAACTTAAAGCGTTGCTATTTTTGAACGTTCTCATTATTCATTCATACATTCGTTCACCTGCTATATTGCTTGTCCTATTCAGGGTCATAGGGTTCCAGACCCTACGGGTGCAATACAGGGAACGACCCAAGATTTGGACGCAAACCCATCACAGGGCACATTCACACACGCACACCTACGGGCAATACGATAACTCCTTTTAACGTCAACGTGTTTTTGTGCTGTGGAGGCAGACCGGAGTACCCGTAGGAAACCCCACAGTGACACAAGGGGGAACTGAATCTCGTTATTCAGTAATTAAGAAAGTCACCGTCAAACATTCTACTTAAACGTCCATCTAATCAGCACTCATCTGGGTTAGGGTTACAGGGGGCCACCTTCAAACGTGAGACTCCAACGTGACCCACGAAGTGTAGGGAGAACGTGGGTGAAGATGTGAGCAGCAGCGCCACCTAGTGACCCATCATGCCAGGCTCTTATATAAAAGGTGTTATAAATGGCTACTGGGGCCATACGGTTATCTGAGCAATACCCGCAGTCTGACAGCCCCTACCCCTCCGTCCCCCCAAAAGCGACCCCTCACCCCTCTTGATTGCTCTGGGACTCCCTGGAATGCTGCCCTTTCTCCCCTCTTGTCCCAGTGTGGAGGTGCGGAGGCTGGCGAGCGAGCTGCTGTCATCCTCGGAGCTGGACTCCCCATCGGGCAGCGGGACGCTGCTGATCTGGGTGGCTTTCTGACGCCGTGGGAGAGGCGGCGGCTCGATTAGATCAGATCCGACGGACCTCCAGGGGAAATTCTCGCGCATACAGCAGCGCGGTACGTAGAGCGCAGACGAGCCCACATTTACACGTAGCGAGAACGAGTAAACGTAGCGCGAACAAAATGAAATGCACACGTTAACACAAACTAAGGAATATAATGAAAAAATTATGAAAACCCAAAACAAAATAATAATAAGACTATTTTAGCTGACAGTGTATGTGCAATTAGTAGCAGATTGTACTGCACTTTTACTATTGCAAAGCGGGGATTACTAACGGCATATCTACATCTACGAAGTACACTTTGTACCCACTATCCCAAATGTCATGGTAGATGCAGATCCCAAAGATGACAACACTCTTCAATATGACATGTACAGCAAAACTGGCTGCCAAATGTGAACTGAAATATGTTCTCCTGTTTTCCAGTACACTTACTCCTTTGATAGTGGTGTAGACTGGGACACTGACATTTCTGTAAATCAGGTGCGCGAATGGACCTGCAGCCGGGTACTGGGGTAAGCTGGACCCTACAGTGAATGAAAAACGACAGAAACACACTCACAACAGGATTAAGAAGTAGCGCGGTTCCAGCTTGCACTGGTTTTCCACTGCAGAAGACTCGGCTCGGTAAAGGCGTTGCCGAGTTTGGAGAGCGAGAGTGACATAAAAACCAAAGAGATGCTTATTTACTGTTCACACGGCATACATCATGATTTACTATGTAATAATTTTTTTCTCTGTGTGCTAATTTGTACTAGCACGTCTGTAACAATTGTTGCAATATACTTTAGCGGATTTAGCATTTGCTTGCGTAAATCCGCATTACGTATTCATTCCATAGGAGGTTGGAAATTTTCAAGTTTCAAGTTATCGGGAATGTATCAATACAATACAGTTAAGGTAAGTAGTGTCTCTAAATTGCCTATAGTGTATGACTATGTGTATGTGGTCTGTGACAGACTGGCAAAAAATATGATCTCTGAAACTTAATGAACAGATCTATGTAATACCTGGCGAACTCACTGAACACTCCGGACATCTGCAAAGCACAGCTTTTACATTTTTTGTACATGCATTCTTTAGCTATTTTGTCATAATCGAGACTGGAAACTAAACTAGTGTGTATATTCCCATCTTTTATATGACCCCAATTCAAATTTTAAGTCAGATTTTGCACTTTGCATCTCTATTATTATTATTATTATTATTATTATTATTATTATTATCTTTTGTTAGTATATTCCAGTGACTATTTTGCAATTTTGTGCAATTTTTTCAACTTTTAGGAAAATTTAAATATACAGTAAAAAAATCTGTTACATTATGATCATTTATTTTGAAAATCTATGAAAAATTAAATTTGACACTTATTGCATGTAGATCCTGTATTAATCCCAAAGGAACTGGGAAGCGGAATGTACAGTAAGCTGCGCGTATTATAACGTATTATAATTGTTATAATATTATAATTGTAACTCCGCCAGCACGCGTCTAGTCCTTCAGCTATGTCATGGCGATCTTTGGTCCTAATTTAACCCACTCAGAGTTACATGAATTACATAAAATGATTTTTAATAAGAAATCCATATTAATATAGATATACTATAAAAAAGTCGATGTGCCCCAGATAAAAAAAAAAAAAAGTCACGAATTTATGAATCTCACAGTTTTGGTATTTCACGAGTTGGAGAAACGGGAATATTTTTGGATGACGGACAAACAGAAAATATGTAAACCATACATCACATAAGCTCATATAATACATAAATATTAGTGTTATTTAATGTTCAATGGTGTAGGTGCATACTATATCTTTATTATTAACAGTTATATTTGGTAAAAAAAAATAAAAAATGTTGGGATCTACACATCTTGACTTGGCAACCAGCCTCAGTCACGTGTTGGATGTTCAGTGCAGAGGAGGGACCCCAGACAACAAAGAAATGTAACCATTGTGCATAATAGAGTACAGAATACAGAGAAAATTCATATATTATACAGCACCGGGGTGGATATACCTTGCATGAAAGTCTATTGTGTTTAAAAAGATACACGTCCTACAATAATCTGGTTATTTTCCTAACATAACACAGCAAGACGCTTTCCATGAATTTAATCATAAAATGCTTGCAAAATTTTCTAATTAAAGAATAAACTGATTGATGTGGTATATGATATATGTGGTATATGATATATGTGGTATAGACGTTGCTCACGCACGTTTCTTGTCCCCCTCCCTTTTTTTGCCCTCATCTGAGTGACTGTGATTGGTAGAAAATATTCTGTTCCGTAATAATTACACACTGGGACCGTCCTTTCATCACGGCAAATTAAAGAGCAGAGCAGGTTTTCCCAGCCTCCTCCACTCGTGTTTTAGATCTCTTAAAGACACCTTAAAGGTTTCCCAGAGCCAGGGTTTCATCTGCCCAGGTGTGTGCCCCTCGGGTGAAAGGAAGTGACATCAAAGAGCCCCACCCACCAAGGCTGCCCGCTCAGGGGGGGCGTGGCACGGACAGAAACAAAAGCCCACGGCTGACGAAAATCCCTGCTGCAAACCAGACCTCCCAGTATGGTGGCAGGAGTCTTAACCAACACAAACCACCCCCCCTTTAATACTACGTGGGTGTTCTGTACATGATGCACCTATATACTGCTTTTGTAAGCCCCCGGTATGCAGCATACAGCAAAAAAATACACAAGCAGAATATCTTAACGCCCTGCGGTTATGGCCATGTGAATGGTCTATAAGTGGTATATAAATGGTATATAAATGGTATTTAATAACCAAGTCTGCTGAAGAATCGCTATAGCTGAGCGGAACTCAGACTGTGCTGGGAGTCCACTGGGCCCTACCTCTGTTTGGAGCGGAGGCCACTGGAGTCGCCTCGGAAACCCTCATTCCAGATGTCGCCAGTGCGTAGATGCGGCTCTCCTGAAAGGCAGGGCCAAACTGCTGAGCATATCGAAGTTTTCCCATTGCTTCCGGCAACAGTGAATGCTTTGGCTCATTTACACTTTCATTAAAGAACATTTTGAGGCCTTTGGAGTTACTGTGATACTGTGGGAACTGATATTAGGGTTAGTCTGCTGTAAAATTTGAGTGAAGTCCTCTCACCCACGACGGAAAGCGGTGAAGAGGAGGGGTGGGAGGTTTCCGGATGTCGTGGTCCAGGAACTCAAGCTGCTCGGGAAACCCAATGAAAGAGACTCTGTGGGAGGTACCGGCTCCATCAGAGCCCTCCACAGCCATGTCCATGCTGTCAGACACCTCGTCAATATCTGTCTCCTCCACCAGGGGGGGCTGATGTGAGGCGGGTAGCAGGCGGGGCTGGAGCTGAGCTGTCGGGCAGCCGATGTCGATGTTGACGCTGACGTGGTGCAGCTTCTCAAGGTCTGGTTGCGGCTGGCTGTGGTGCTTCTTCACCAGCTGGATGCTGTCACGAGGGATGAGAGGTGTCCGTACTTTGGGCAGAGTCATGCTAGCGCCGGAGGGCAGGGTTGGGGTAAGCTGGGCCCGGGGCGGGCTGTTTGGTGCAAAGGCGGGCGTGCCACATGGGGTGGCGGCAGCGATGTCATTGGATGAGGAAGAAGAGCTTGGGTGATGGGAGCGTAGTACGCCATTAAGGTCATTGGTGTGGTCCCATTCAGAGATCTCTGCCACCCTCAGCTCCTGCCCAGTCCCCACTTCGGACTGCTGTTTGCAGGACATCTGCTCTCCTGTGCCCTCTGGCCCACAGCCTGGCTTACTCATCCCTGGTCCTCTGACTACATGGATGCTTGGATGCCCTGAGATGATTCCAGGAACATGAGCTTCCAGCCCTGACACTGAAGTCCCAGTATCTTCCTTATCAAGAGCCGGCCGGTCAGAGCCGGAGCTCATACCGAAGTCCATCCTCTCACGGAATGGATGATTGCGTGATGAAGGGTCAACGCTCTCCAACCCTCTTTTCTTCAGGTCTGTAACAGCAGAAGATGTGGAGAATCAATACGACAGGCGAAGTTTTAGAACTGCAGATTAAATTGAGGTTCTGTAGCATCAAAGACTGAGCACTGTAGATAAAGGAAGTTGTTGATTCATGCAAAGAAGGGTGCATCATGGGTAATCGGGGAAGGGAGGCTGACAGAACGGACCTGGAGAGCCAACAGCTGGGGAGGAAGGCAGGTGCGGTCCAGTCTGCAACCAGTTTTCATGGAAGGTTGACAGGGTGTCGGGACAACTTGGGGGGTAAATGGGGCTAGAGGGGACGAGGTGAGAGTCTGTGGGGGCAGGAAATGTCGGACTTTCCGAAATAGCTGCGAATGAGACAAAACGAAAAAGGTGACAATTTGTGCAGATCAGGCCAAGCAGGAGACACGTCAGTCAAGCCAACTCTGTGCCAGGCCATACCAATAAAACAGAAATGCAGATAGCAATGGAAATCAATTAATTCGATACTTCAAGTCAAGGGTACAGAATCTTATCCAGAAAGGGTTAGTGCGTATACAGGTTTCTGGGATAACCTTTAGGTCAGCTGTTCAAACCCAGGTGTGCGAATTCATCAGCCAATCAGCTGTAGTGAAACCCACATGTGCAACAGCCCTTTCTGGATAAGACTGCCCACCCTTGATATAAATTTCAAATGCCCTCAGAGTCCCAGGATAACCAGAGGAAGAACCTGGACAATATGCTCTCTGAATCATAAGAAAGAGGCTAAATATACTCCAAAATTATAGGGAAGATACAATGTGAAATACCGACTTTAAAACAGTGTTAAACGGAGTGCTTATCTCAAGTCTTATAATGTATTTTTGCTTGTGCTTGCATTATGTACAGTATACATTATATATTATGTACAGTAGTGTTTTAATGCCAAGCTTAAGAGTACCTGCTTAAGAGTTATTACCAAAATTCTCTTGCAGAATCTACAAATTCTTAAATTAAGACACATGATGAATGTTGCAGTGAATGTAAAACTGTTTGACTGACCTTGCAGTTTCTCTTGCAGCATATGAATCTGCTCGGCCTGTTTCAGATTAGCCATCTTCAGTCGACTGTTCTCTACCTCCATCTGAAACCACAGGAAGACAGCGGAGGTATGCAGGGACACTGTGTAAGAGAGCACTGTCAAGGCGATGTGTCTCAGTGAGATCCTTTGGAAACCCCAGCCAGTCCACGTTTTTGCTTCTAGCCAGACAGTCCACATTAGGGTGCTGGGAGGGAGCAAAAACACGGACTGCCTGGGGGTTCCTGAGGACAGAGTTTGGAAACACTGTTCTCAGGCATCAATTAAGGTTCCCAAATAATCACTAGCACCATAATGTGAAATAAGAAGGAAAATGCTATCTTCCTTGAGGCTTTATCTTATAGGGATTTACCATGGGAAAATGAGACTACTAATTACAACTACAACTACTGTGGGAAGCTAAGATTAAAAATGTGAAGTCGTATTCAAAGGGTTAATTTTAAGAAATTATGTATTTTCATCACTCGAAGAATGTGTTCTTCAGTGCAGGGTCTGCGGCAGTGAGTTAAATGTGGGAAGGTTCCTTCGCCTTTGTAACAGTACCTCCCTCAACTTGAAGGTGACCCATTCCTTAATCTTGGCAGCTTTCTCTTCAATGTTCTTCGCCTCCTGGGCTCTGATTATATTCTGAAGACATTAGGGATGAAGTCATGGTATCAAGGTTATAAAAAAAAACCTCCTGGAATCTATGACAAGAAACCTAAGCGACACGTAGCATAATTTCGGTCGAAACAATCAATACCTGTTTCTCCAACTGCAGTTCCAACCTCTTTATCGTCGAGTCTTTTTCTTGCACTTGATTGGTTACTTCTTGATACCTTCTGTATAAGGCATTTTCTGATTCGCTAGGCTGCACATTGGCTGATTTGAGCTTCTCTTCCATTACTCGGACCTGTAATGTGCCACCATTGTTTACTAAAAGGGGATTACTTAAGTGTTACTGAAGTACAAAAAATGTCTGAAACCGCTATTACATCATAACACAATAACACTTGTTTTACATATTTCCCCCAAAACATTGCAACTGATTTCTTAAATCAGGTAAAGGTAACTGAACCGGAATTAAAGTGGAGTAACACAGGCTATTATTCTACATCAGTTCAGGGGTTATCTGCCCCAACTAGCACCAGCTATGACTGATAGCAGAAGTATCACAGCCTAATGTCTGTCTGTGTAGTAGCAAAGCTAGTAGATGATAATACGTTCTGATGTAATACGTTCTTTCAGGCTGTGTGTGTATTTTTCCCATATAATTCATAATGTGTAAACAGATATTTTGGTACAGATGAACCTGTTCTCTGATAACTAACACAAAACTTAATAGAACTTTATACCGAAATATAGCAATTCCAGGTCCCTGAAAGAGCTGATCACTGAACTCTTGAGCAAAGTATTCAATCTGAATTTCTCCAGGCTGTAAGAACCGTACACTGCTTTGGGCGAAAGCGTCAGTCAGGCAATGATGGGAGGAGAAGAGAGCAGAGATGAGCAGTATAAGCGAAGCTTCTCTAAGCCTTGTGGGTCACACTGAGATAGCGACCCACAGCTCAGGACGCGCTGAGCCTGATCCGTACTTCCCCCCCTGTGCCAGGCCCCTTCCTTTCAGGTGGCTGAAGCATTACAGTGGGAAACACAAACTTATGACCCCCGTCTCCACACTGCTGAGTGACGCCCCCTTTGTTGTTGGTCGATCTCCGCCCAGTCCCTGACGCCCCTCCCTCGGGCACAATAGCGTCTCTAATACCCGCTAATAGAAAGTCACTAATAAAGCCCGCAAAACCCCCAACTGGGCTTTTCTCCCCCAAATCACAGCTGGCTAAACAACTAGCTTGTCGCTGGTCTTTTGTTTCTTGATTCCACAATAATTTTGCACTGCAGGGAGCTGACCGCTCTAGCCCCCTGCAGACGACCAAATGATATGCACGACTGCGGGAAAGTGTAGCTAGCTATGATTATGTGGTTATAATCATTATTTTCGTTCAAGTAACTGCATTGTTACTACACTTTCCACTTGATATGGCTCATTTCTGAGTAAGAACTGTTAGAAACATTGATTTTGTTCCTGTAATATTCATCCTATGCTCGCGTGGGAGTTTGCGTTCTCCCCGTTACATCGTGATGTTTTCTCCAGGTTCTCCATTTCTCCCCCCTCCAACCCCACCAGTCAAAAAACATCCTGAGGTTAATCTGAGTTTCCCAAATTGCCAGTAGCTGTACTGGTGTTTTCTGAATGGTCTGTGAGTGTGCCTAGTGATGGGATGGTGCCCTATTCTGGGTCGTGTCCTGTCCACAGTCTCCAGGATATGCCCTGGTCCGATCCCAAACCCTGAACAGGACAGTCGTGTGGATCAATGTTTGGGATAACTGGTATTATACCAAGTTTTGATCTCCTTGCTTGTCCACCCAAAAATATCTATTGACTTCTTAGGTTTTAATACTTCAATGAATCCAGTTAAATTAATGGAGAAACTATATAATATTTGTACATCAGTGTAGTTTTGCTTTAATAACACAACAGAGAACAATATCATGATCTGCTTCAAGACATGAGAAAGGGCATCTAATATCAGTCAACGATCCTTAGCTAACCACCCTCATACACCGTATGTATGAGAAGGTGAGTTTGACGATAGAGTCTACCTGCTTCTCAGCAATATCGGCCCTCTGGTCAGCTTCTGTCACCCTCTGTTCCAGCTCCTGCATCTGAAACAGAATGGGGGGGGGGGGGGAGAATGGTCATGAAGACATTTCTGCTTGCCTGCATCAGCTTTCCAAGGGGGCAAAGTAAGAGTCTATCTGAAGCCGAACGTGACTGAAAGGTGTCGTGTCTTAAAATGCTAATGAAAGAAAATCACATACAAAGCACAGGATACGAAACCCAGAAACGATCCTGTTGAAATCTACGGGGCTCTTACTGAAGCATAATCACCCGAGAAACCGTGCAGGTAGAGTATGTAGGCAAAAAAGCAACATGGATGACGTTCAGGAGACTAATGTCATTAATGCTGGAGGTCAGCTGGCTGTGCCCCCCGCTCATTCCAGGTGAAGTCCATGGGGTGCAATCAGTCTCTGGCCTCCAACGGACCGCCATGACTGCACGGAGAGATAGGTTCAGCTCACACAATGCAACCCCCCCCCACCCCACCACCAGCACACACACTTAATCCCCCATCACAGGAATTCTGCAGTGTCCCCACCACTGAAGGAATTCAGAGGTAGGCAGGATTTACTGGTGGCAGGGGGCGGGGGTCAGGGGTGGGCAAAGAAATCTTAACTTGTCTCGGGCGTGTGTGCTTTTGTCTAGAGGGTAAAACACAATAGGAGATGAGAAAGACAGATGGATCATGGGTGGTGCAGACTGAGTCCCACAATGCATGTATCCCTCCATTCAGTTAAGGATGGTGTAAAACCTAGTGTAGCATCCAATGACAACCATCATAATATGGATCTAAAGTAGCTTGAACACACTATCGATAAATTAGGTGCTTAAGTAAAGAAGATGATTTTGCAGGGTAAAGATATCAAATATGTGTGAAATGACAATGGCTAATTTTTTTAAGGAAAAACAAGCCAGATTACTAGCTGGGTGATTATCTCTTAAACAATGTTTTTCACATTTTCTGAATGCTGACACTCGGCTTAGCAGCACATTAAGGCAAAACGTACTGCAAACTCAGCAGGGAAGCAGAGGGCTGGATTGGAGAATCTCTACACGAGGAGTCGAAGGATCCTGCCACCTGTTATTAAAGTCAAAGTCCCTTCACAGAATGTATCATGTTAACAGCAAGTCTGTTTCCTGACAAAGGGGCAGAACTGGGTAATGTGCTTCCTGCTGGAGGATAACTGAGCACTAACTCTGCAAATTCTGTGACCCAGTAATAACAGAACAAGCCAATAATCAGTTCTAGCTCCTGACTGGGGGGGGGGCTTCTTTTGTTCACCCACTCTCGCCTTTTTTTCCCTGCTGAAAGGAGCACCGGTCTCGTTCCCAGAATGCAAGGGGCTCAAATTCCCAGTGGTCAGTGACCAGACCAGCAAGCTCACACATAGATCACCCATTGACAAAAGGGCGCCTCCCACATTTCAAGCCTCCACACGATTAGATCAAGGACGTTACTACTGGCGTTGAAGAAAAAAAAAGTCAAATAAATTGTGTTAAAGACTTAAGCCTCAAGCTTTCAGCATCGCTGCATGTTGCTGCCGAAGTAATTATCCTCAGCTAATACCTGACTTATCATAAATTGCTATCGTATTTATCTGCTGTGTCACAGTCATTAACTGTCCATGGCTCAGTTAAGCTTGATGGCAACATAGTAAGAGTTGTTTTCTTGTGCCACCTCAAATGGATATGCAGTGGATATAATCTACACAAATTATGGTGGAATGTTCAGTTCGTTTTTTTTCTTAATATATTAAGTGAATGGTTGCAATTGTGGTTGGGAAAAACTATACAATTGACTTGATATTTCACAGTATAAAACTATAAAATATAATGGCAGGTACTGTATCTTAATAACAATATTACCAATGGTATTATATAGCACATATAGACGCTTCCCGAGTTATGATGGTCTGTGTTACAATATTTCGACCTTACGATGAGTAAATGTTTTTAACTTTCAGTACATTATTCAATAAATTGCATCAGAGATTCGGCACTTCATCGTAAAATATGCTTTGTGTTAATGATTTCGCCCAACTGCAAGCTAATGTTAAGTGTTCTGAGCATGTTTAAGGTAAGTTCTAGGCTAGCTATGATGGTTATTAGTTTAGGTACTGTATTGAAATGCATTTTTTTATATTTTCACCTCATGATAAATATTCTGTCAAAGTGGAAAGAGCTATCTTTTGTTTTGCAACAACAATAATAATAATGATAATAATTTTTATTTAAATAGCACTTTTTATATAAAATGTGTAGCTCAAACTGCTTCTCATGAAGGTTGGATGACATTTGTTTCTGAAGTCAGATGCTGCTTGGATTAAATGTGCATATCATTAGCTTAAATTGTTTAGAGTCGAGGGGGCTTTTGATGGATAAACATCAACTGAACCTGTTTACATCTAGATTTCCAAGCTCATTAAAAACGCAGATGAAAACCGCCTTGACCAAAACATGTCAAAGGCTACGAAACTGGGATACTGATTCATACCATCGCAGTCATGTGACTCCAGACAAACAGGAAGTGACAAAGACCCCTAAAGTCTTAGCATGCTATGGGTTCAGAGTGGGTGAAGGTGGAGATGCACGTCACTTAAAATGTGTTTTTTCACAGCCTGTTCAAACTGAATTATATGTTTTTGCCTTGTGTGAAACTGTTCCGGAATATCAGTCACTCGTTATGAAAAGCAAAGACATTCTAGAACTAATGACATTCGAACGCATTCAGACTACAAGTACCTGCATTGTACTGCAACAAAACATGATGAAGAAGGAGGTGATAACATGTGCTTAGCGGCAATTTGATCGGCGCCCCCACATCTCCCAAGGCCAGCAGAGATCTGAAACATAATTAGCTCAGTCCCATCAGCGCCTTCTCCATTCGTAATCTCATCTGTGTCGATGTAGGAGGGCAAGGCGCTCCAGATGCAATGTTTACTCTGCAGCCTGACGTAGCCAAGGATGAAAAGACACGGGAAAGATTTATCCCCAACAACAGCTGTCGTTCTGTCTACATGCCCTGATGCAGCAGCTTGCAGTTAACTATATGTGACCCATCACCACGAAATGAGTCTTATGGGTGCAGTTCTACCAGTGCGACTTAAGACTCATTTCGTGGCGACGGGTCACATATGACTCTGTGAAACTGTCTTGGCGGGTGGGACCAGTTATAGTATCTTCAAATAAAACACTGACCATGAAGCTGAGTTTGTTTACAGGAATAAAAATCTGAGCTTGCAATGTCACGGCAGTCATGAGAATGCCAGCCGGTACACAGTGGAGGTAGCTGAATGCTATGGTTTTACCTCTTTAATCGTACTATATCTTCACGCTCTGCCTGTTGAAGACACACAGCGTGTTAGTGTGGGTGTGAAAACTGCTTTTCCATTGAGGGGCAGTAGCTTTTTTCTCTTCACTCTTGCAAAAAGAAGAGCAGAAATTAGTGAGATATGCAACATTAGCAACTTCTGCTAAGTTCTCGCTACATGATTTTAGCCCTGATTTTCCGCTTGCAGATCGGAGGTAAATAGCCCCTGGACGGAATAGACAATCTGCGGATGTAAATGTCAATTCAGTCGACTAGGCGAGATCGATCTGTTGTGATTTAGTCTGCAATATAACCAATCAGATGTTATGCTTTATTTAGAGCCCGCCCACTGAGTTTGATGGGTGACTCTGACAGATAATTTTCATGGTTGCTGGAATAATTTAAATTGTCATTTAAAGTGATGTTGCATGCAAAATCGTGTTATTAAGACTTTGAAAGGGTATTACCTGCGTGGATTTGTATATATTCCCACAGTGTACAGCTGAGTAGCTATGCAGGCTGCGTGTCTTCACTGGGATTAACTGTGTCTCTTCCCCTCGATGAGAAGAAATCTGCTACAACTAATCTGTTTGAGTCAATATAGCTGGTCCTATGGGCAGATCTGAGTGTGATCAATACTACATACACCAAGGACTGGAAACACTTTGAGCCAATGGCATAGGAGAAAGTTTGATATGGGAGGTGGGGAACACACACAACTTAATTATTCCAGTATAATGATCTACTTATATGTCCCCCCAATTCCTATAACAGTACTTTGAGCTCATCAACCCTCTTGCTCCCTCTCTCTGCAGAACCGAAGCTGAAATGCAGCGTACGGTTGGGCATTCTTGGCATCATAAGCCCCAAGATACATGTAGGGTAATGTTGCATTCTTCACATTCTGATGCTCGGTGAGAGTCACAATTCTTAATCCTTCATCAGAACCTTATAGTTTTCGTAACAACTCTAAGCCCCATTTCATACTAGATTCTCAATAGAAGTCAATGTTGACACCAAGTTATGCCCCAATGTCTAAACCCCGAGGGTGATACAATGGTTCGAAAACACTGATTAACCGGCATCCATAAAAGGCGAAGTGAGTGAGGACTGGATTTAGTTGGATCTACAGTCCCAATGAATGCCGAGCTCAGCAGACAGAAAGAATGAAGGATGCAGCCAACCGGAGATAAGGTGGCACGGGAGAAGATAACACCCTCTCCCCACAGCAGATAACATCCCTCGGGCAGATAACGGCATTCAACGGCAGCTGATAATCCCTCAGGGCAGAAGAGGCAGCTGACAGCTCTCACTTCACTGTCATCGTTCACCTACTGTCACACATCAAACCGGCCAGGGAAAAAATAATGAATGAAAAACAGCTCAGCTACAAACACCCGGCTTTAGCGACCAACGGGCATGTCTGCACTTCAATTGGAGAACAAGATGACTTGTGCAAACTTCCTTCAGCATCCGAATCCAGATCCAAATATAGCCAGTCCCTTCACTCCAACTCAGCAATTATGGGCTTTTCGCCAACCAGCTAGTCACCATCCCACATTCAACCATAAAACCCCCATAGGCAAAATGAACCCCAGCTCACTGTGTGATACCTCTTCAGTCTATAATTATTAACCCTATGAACAGACCTATTTACTGTGAGCTGTAGCTCAGTTATTAATTACGCCCAGCTGTGCAAGAACACTAAGTCAAGTCACGACGTCTGTTTTGTCTGAAGCAAAGAGAAAATGTAGTGTTTCTGAATATCCGATTCAAAGAGTTTGTATGATACGGTACAGCATGGTGCTGCGAGACAAACCCAGTTCCTCTCTAGTGCCTAGACTGTAGGACCTCTGGGCTTAGTCTCAGCTGACGTGTCTGGGGAAGCCGGGCCACTCTCTTTAGCCAGGGTCTGGTCAGTGTGCGCTGGTCCAGCAAAACAATTCAGCCTTGCTCAGGCGTGCTACGATGCACAAACATGCTCCCGCAGACGCACACACAACCACACACATGCATACGCATTCATTTCTGTCTTTGCAAGAACTCGCCCGCAACGCTGGCTGTAATGGATTTCACAGGCCCTTGCTCCACTCCAATTGGTGCCGATCATACACTTTTACTTTCCTAAAAAAAGACTAAACTGTAAAACAAATGCTGCATAGTTTGTGGGGGGGGGGGGGGGGGGGGGCATCCCTGTAATTCCTTTTTTTCCCTTAAAATAGGTCCCCACTTAGTAAGCATAGCCTGTGCATCCATGCAGACCCACAGCCAGGAAGAGCTTCTATGAGGACGTCCGTCTGTGTCTCCCACATCAGGCGGCACTCCAGCTGGGATCCTGTCCCCTCTTTCGTTCCACATTCCCGCCCACGCACCTGTGGTTTCAATCTAGCGGCTGCATCTCTCCGCAGAACGACAGTCAGCCTCCGCTAAGCTTTCCCTCTTTCCCTCCCCCAGATGCCGTGTTTAGCTCTTCATCTGTGCTAGTGACGGACAGGCCGGCGAGCTCCGCTACCGCGCCGACCTGAAGACCGAGCGACTGCAAACATAACGAGGTCGGCTTCAAACCGCCAAGCTTATTCTGTTTATCCAAAATTCTATTCAAGCAAACAAATCGCTAAAACAAAAAGTGCTTTATCTGCAGCACAAACAGTAACAGCAAATCATCGACATCATCTGAATCAAGAACACAGTGAAGAATGTTTAACGAATCAAAACACTACAATGTAGTCAGAAAGAGGCTGTTTTCAACTGTTTCTTTATGCCGGATAGGCATAGACACGTTCCATCGCTTTATTAGGTGAACAGGCCAAACCAAAGAACCCACTCTGACATTTTCTTATCACCTCTGGTCCCAGAAACAAAGTGGTTGGGGATGAGACTATGAGGTAATACAGACAGGGTCCTTCATGCTTGCCAGTTCTGTCCATTCAACATCATGGACAGCTACAAATGATGAAGCTACAAATCAAAGAATGAATTAACAAACAGCATCCCCCCCCCCCCCAGCGTTTCTGCACAAAGTGTGACGGCTGTATTTTGCTCATATACTCCTACACTGAAAAGCAATTCAAAAGACATCATAGGACACAGACTAACTTAAACGTTAAACGATTTCCCATAAAAAGTGAGAGTTTCCAGTTTTGCACAAACAAGCTTATTTTGCCAGTTTAAAAATAAATTCTAATATTTCCATAAAATGTCTGAAATAAAAGTTCAAGGATCATCTGTAATTCACAGAAGAATGCTGAAGTCCGTGCTTACAGAATATCACATAAAAACCACTTAATGACCCGTTAAGTCCTTACAGAGTTCTAAAATAAAGGATATACCCAATAAAACTTGTTACTGGAAATCATCAACAGAACCACTGTGGGCAAATCTATGGCAAGCTTTTACATCACTGCTTCTTTTTATTAAGCTAACATTTTTAAATGTAAAGTTCTTAATTGCAGGAGTGCAGTGCATTTACAAAGCTATGCATTTATTTATTTTGGAGAGAGAGGCCATTAAACAGACATAGTAAAATGTACTTAAACTTCCAGTTACGCAATAAAGTGCATAAATACATTCTGGTCATAGTCGTGGCCTTTTAACATACTCCTTTAATGGCTATAGATCACAGAAGCTATAAAACTGTGCATTTCGTTTTCCTTTCATATGTTCAGTCACAATGACATGGATGCAGATCTGGAGCTTCTCTCCTGTCGTGATTCAGATCAACAAGCGGATAAACAGCGGTTCCGTGTTCACCCCTAAAGACACACACAAGCAGTTCTGCAGTTCCTCAGTACAGTACTCGTCCCCTTGTTTCTTTTAACGATATACTGCAGAAGTCAAGTAAAATAGATGGTAGCAAGATGGATCAAATGAGGGAGACGATGCTAAATCACAAGAATGTCATTTCACCTTAATCCACTGCCCTGCTCTTCGGGGGACTCCTGGTTTGTGTTCACTGGATTTAAATTAATGAATGTGGTTAATTATTACTCTAAACCAATGCAGGTGCTAATGTATCAGAGGTATGGGGGGGTTAGGAATCCCAGGGCAGGCCGAAGTCAGGTTATCACTTCACGCATTAACTTCTCCCAAGTTATATTAGTCTCGATTCTGATTTTTCTCACCCCAGAAAAAATGCACCAAGACCTTGACGCAAAGCCAACGGCAAACTGTAGACCTTCCAAAACCCCGACGGCCATCTTGTGTTCTTGTGTGTTTCTCTGGTGCTAAAATGGCTCTATTTTGTTTTGCTAAGTCCATCTTCACTCCTTTGCACACATTTAATCCCCATTCCTTCCTACCATCTGTGTCACCCCGGCATACCTCAAATAAGAATAATTACTTCGGTAACATATCTGCGGGTAGGCTTGGATGGTACTTGGGTAATATGGAATTCTGGATAAATCGTGGTATTTTGAAATTTTTGAATTATATAATTCTTCAGTGAATTTTTTTGGTAAGATATCAAATCACTGGAATTATGTCGCTTCCATCCATCCATCCATTTTCCAAACTGCTTATCCTACTGGGTCGCGGGGGGTCCGGAGCCTATCCCGGAATCAATGGGCATGAGGCAGGGAACAACCCAGGATGGGGGGCCAGCCCATCGCAGGGCACACTCACACACCAGTCACTCACACATGCACACCTACGGGCAATTTAGCAACTCCAATTAGCCTCAGCATGTTTTTGGACTGTGGGGGGAAACCGGAGTACCCGGAGGAAACCCCACGACGACATGGGGAGAACATGCAAACTCCACACACGTGTGACCCAGGCGGAGACTCGAACCCAGGCAACAGTGCTAACCACTTCACCACCATGCCGCCCCCGAATTATGTCGCTTTTAAAAATTAAATACCATCCACAGTATAATGCCTGGATGGTATGAACAATTTGATACCACCCAAACCTACCTATAGAAAAACTTTAACCCTAGACATAAAAATAGACATTGACAGGATCAGAGCTACCCATTCATGTCAGACCAGAAATAGGTGCCAATCCATATACATCCACACAGCCTTACCTTCTCAGCCAGTAGCTCTCGAATCTTCACGGCCTGCAGTCGGAACTTCAGGAGCTGCATCTCCAATGCAACGCATCTCTTCTGCCAGTCTGTGCCGTCTGTGCCCACAGGCCCGGCACAGCCACCCTCCACAATCTCAGCCATCGCTTTCCTCCCCACTGCCTCCACCGGCAGCCCTGCAGTGGGAATACGAGGGCCATCGGTCCACCTTTGCCAAAACTCAAAGGCAAATTTACCCAACAAGCAGCTCTGACAATCTGACATCCAACCCCTTTCTATCCCAATTCTACTCAGAAAAGAGGAAACATATATTGACTTCAAGAAGGTCAGAGACTCATAACACCAAAGAACAACAGTCAATGGCAACAGTCTTTTACTTCAAAAGCAGACACTTTGAACAATTAAGGTTACTGTTTCCATTCCTGTAAAACCATTTAAGCTAACACAAAGTTTCCCAAGACTGAAATAAACAAAGCAGGCTGTTGACTCTAACAACACACAAGTTCTTTCTAAAGAAATACATACAAATGCCCTTCTTTGGATTTTAGAATTTAGTGCCAAGATCAGCTGTTTATTTCATTCTTTTTTTTCTCTTGGTGAGAAGACTTCATACGGTTTACAGAGAAAACAGCTGACGATTAAGTCAGCCATTATGAACTCATGATAACACTATTAAACAAATGCTTCCTGTTTGACTGTGAAACTCTTGGGAGAACCGAATAGGACAGAACAGCTTGAAGGTCATGGAGACCAAGGACTTCTTCCCATCAGCTGTAAGAGTGGCCTTCAGAGCCTCCACCTCCAACACCCCCCCGCATTAGAAATACCTGCCAGGGGTAAAACTGAAACTGCCCCAACACAACATGTGTGCAGGATGGATTCAGTCTGTGTACAGAGATGGCACATTGGCTGCTCTACAGGGGAAGATGAGCTATATGCAGGGAGATAGATGTTGGGATACAGGCGTTTAGATAATTTTTACCTGGGACAGAAAGCAGGAAGCAGCTGTTTCACACACCGCATGCTCTCACACTCATGCCTTGCTGATAAAGCCTCGTGTGACATCCGTCAATATTCACACCAAAAAGTCTTGCCCCAGATTCTGGTTTTTAAGTGACTGTAACATGATAGACATAGAAGCTGTCAAAAGATTAAAAAACGCACTTAACATGTTAGCTGTTTCTACACCTTTTCTGATAGCACTAGATGTCTTGAGTTTCAAGTAATTTTTACCATCGATCCTTCCATCCATCTATCTGCTACAGCGCTTGAGACCACATTTTTGCACTAGTAACACTTGTGCTCCTTGCTGAAAATTTTAGGAGCACCAGCAGAAAATTCAGGCGCATCACTTAAACCGACATGCAACCTAACACATTCATATTTTTCCTTCTTAACCGTATTACTGATAAATGCATGGGTAATAAATATAACATTTACATAAATTTTAATTTGTTGTTTTATTTTAAAGGAAAAAGTCACAAACATTCAAAAGCTACAAAAGGATACTGAATGTAACTACAGTATGATGCAATTAAAACTTTAAAGGCTTCAAAGTGGAGGGTGAGGTAAAGCTAATTAAAATGTGGTCTAATGGTTTCATTTTAATGTGGGCAAAAGGAACTTACATTGTGTGTGCACATGGAGGAGATTAACCATCAAGAAACAAAACAAAACCACAAGACGAGAGAGAGGCTGAAAGTCCACCTCTTACCGGAACAAACCAATTGCTGGTTAAACACATTCCAGATCTATGGACACCCCTTCGAGGGCAGGTCCAGTGGTCTTTACCCACACATTAGTGTCTGAATGAGGTAGCAGTATGTTCTGGGTGTTGTGTTGGATGGGGCTGGGGTGAAGTCCTTCTATAGCTACGTTTGTCAGGGAGCCCTGGGCGTATAACTGCCGATCATTCAGAATAAAGAAAAAGCACATTGGGTCCTTCCAACAGCATGAACCACGTACAGGAAACCCAATGTAGGGTGCAGGCAGGGTTCTTGGATTAATCTTAATGCATGAATGTATTTTTCAGCCAGTATCTTGTTACCCCATCTTTTTGGATTATTGTAAGTAACAGGCTTAAAAGAAACAAATATTTTCAATACTGTTTTGCAATGTGGTCCAGTTGGCACCAGAGGAGGTCTGACCAACGCAGATGTTCACAGTGGAATATAGTCTCTGCAGGAGATGAAACGGAATAGAGGTTCTTGGAAAACTCTGAGATAGCAAATATGGCCTGGCAGGCTCCAAGTCCAGCAGGGATTACGCTGACTTTTCTGCCGCACTTGCCAACAAAACCACCAGACAACTTCTGTCACAATAGCTGATGGAGGATTATTCACGCTGCCCAAGTGTGAGAGAATCCTGGGGTCTTAACTTCGTTTGTCGCTAAGAATCAAACCACAGGATGCTGGCTGAACGAGATCCATTCATTAAGAACAGCAACAGCAGAGGAACATGCCACAATACAGTAATGATGCAAAGATATCTCAGCATGCAAGAGTTGATCAGTTAACAGGATAATTATGCCAAAACGGATTAATATGACAAAAAAAAACACAAAGCAGGTTTTCCAGAGTAGGTATAATATGGAAAATAGCCTTTCCTGAAGAAATACTTAAGATCTAATAAACTTTATACATTTTCACTGGCTGATCTGAAACATCCAAATATAGGTCATAGAAACTATTTCACATACAGTTTATCAGGTGAAAGCATCACAATGCAGGGATAGTCCTGGTTATTTGGAATTAGAGGCAGAGCAGAATATTTGGGGTCAAACACAGAGACCCTGTAGTAACATACATATAGGTTTTTCATTTCACCCTCCCAATCAGACCCACACACACACACACACACACACACACTTCCCTTTCGCCCCTCTTTTCACTGCGCTTTTCAGCATGTGGTGATGTAACTTATTAGGTGATCCAATGATGTCATTTCTCCAGACCTTTCAAATCTCAGTTAATGTTGCCCTTTCTGTTCTCTACTGTCATTGTGAAAGCCGAGCCAATTTGCTTTTTCTCCAGGGAAGGGGAATCCACCGGAACAGCTTATGTATTTTAATCTTCCCTGGCCTTTGTCAGCTGGTGTAATTATCAAGGACAAACAGGGGCCGATTCTGAGCATTCAGGCCCTTTCCACACTCCTGTTTAATTTTGGCCACGTACGACTGACTTCACGATGACATTTCTGTTCTTGCATTTGGTTTCCACACAAGAGCTCTTTCTCAAAGACAACAGACCGCCTTCAGTATGGCATGACAGCCCACTATCCTTTGCCTGGTAAGAGAAGTAACTGCGTATTTCCTTGCATGGCACTTAACTTTTGGCCGACTAGCTTGAAACTGCTTCCATGATGACAAGGTGTGACCACAGAAGCTTTCGGCCTAGATGAGTTACCCTCTCGATGAGTGCAGGGCATGTGGGCAGTTCCTGTTTGTGTTATTCCAATGGAAACACGTGCACTTCGCCGTCAGCGACATCCAATTGAGAGAATGTCAACAAAGCCTGCCACAGTGACTGACACTGGCTGCGGGAATGGCAGCCCGTGGATGATATCTATGCGACGAAGAAGCAGCGTGAGACACGGCAAACTCGAATCTCGTGTCGTCGTCATCAAGACGTCAGCACAAAATCGCACAATTTATATATTCCCTAAAACTGTGAGCAGAAGGGTGAAAATGAGCTCCAGTAATTGAATCAACAAATCATAATCAGTCTGTCCTCTTCATTTTCCCCAATCCAACCCACTTTGAGTGTACATACTGTCAAGCACACAACGAATCACCAGACAGCCATGGAGTGGGCTCAATACAAACTGGGAATGATGCAGATGAATGTTAAATTGGAGGGAAAACCAATGAGATATCACCAGTGTAAGCTGTGCTAAAAATTTCAACTACACTGTTTCTTCCTAAATGGGATTTTTTTGTTTCATGTCAAACCATTATGAACATAAATATTGATAGAAATATCAACCTCTATTGCCATTTATTTAAACGGACATGAAAATCATACTTATATAGTGATAAATGTAATTTCCTGCTGGCTGTACCTGTGGGAACAGCAGGATGATCTATCTTGAGGCTGACTGTTGCAGGAACAGCACACAAAGCCTCAGTGTGACTGAAAGATATAACACAACCCTGCTTACTGTCCTGCTGTCAAATGATTGCAGATTCTGCGTAGGGCATTCATGCTTCTATGCCCTAGGAAAGGTAGAATATAATTTAAAGTTGCATATCCACCACTTAAAGAAACTAACGCAACGAATGATGCTCCATTCTACAGGTCAGTTATGTTTATACGTCTTCAAAAACTACAAAAAATTATCAAAATTTTACATGTCAGTGCTTCTAACAAGCAGTAACGTCCGACTGCTGAAGGACACAACTTTGGCGGCGACAGCACATTTGGTCACATTTGCCAGCCGCTGCAAGAGACCTTTCCATCACTGTAATAACTGTAATAAACTTAATATTCAGTGTTAAAATTACGTGTAGTTCCTGTATTCTGAATGGTCGATACTGGTCATTTGCAATGCACAGGTGTCAGACACCTAGATCTTGTGCTAGTCCAGCAAACTCGCTTTCGTTACAACTTTGGCCCGACCCACTCACTCATCCGTGCACAGACCCTCTGCTTGCCTGCAGTAGTTTTTACTTAAATGCAACACAACGATGAAAAGTTTCTTTCATCCTGATTTCCGAAAGGACACCGGCGGTAGGACGCAGTCCACCGTAAGGCTATTAAAATCCCACTTTATTTTGTTCCATTGCTTTTTCCCTGATATCGCATGTGAATTACCTTGTGACTTGCAGTGCGCTTCTTCTCCGTCCACTTGCGTTTACACCATCGACCCTCTCCACGAAAACCACATCATGGTGTCCCGATCACTCAGTATTTAGATAAATGTCCGGAGACCTCGACACCAGGTTTTCATTCTGTCTCGACCTTCCCTCCCCACTGACCCGAGTATGAGGCATCCAGCAGGAGGCTGCCCCCATTCACCGGGATCATCCCCTATTCCTTTAAAGAGGCGATGTGTGGGGTCGGGTTACAGTGGAAGCCAAGCCCCCTTGTATATAACTGCACAGGATATTGCATCAGAGCTCCGCTTAAATAGTATTCTAATGCCTTATAAAATAGCCTATATACTTGTATATAGTAACAGAGAATATCGTTGGATATAAACATTTTAAGTTGGCCCTTGCTTAAAAATATAATTAATCGAGATGCTCCAGAAGATGGACAAGACATAAAGAAATGTCAGTAATGTTATTTTTAATAATAAAAATGTACACATTATGTATTATATAATTAAACACTGAATGTGCACTAAAACTAAATTCAGCCTAGACTGAAAGGTAAGACCCACTGCGAAGTCGGTGCACTGCGGGTATCGCCGTTAGTCTTCTGGCAGTTTCTCTGCAGTATGGAAACTTTAGTTAACCTTTTCAGCACCGCAGTTCTTAATGAAGGAATGTTAAAAGTTTGCACAAATATTTTTAAACTGTTACAGTTTGATTTGAGCGTTGTAAAAAAAAATCAAATAGCCATTACTAAAGCAATAAAACTGTTGTGGGAGGCAATTAATGGGGCTTTCGAGACATCGCCTCACTACCTCCAACACAGAGGAGTATTGAGCTACTCCTTCAGTTACATATGTGTCGCTTTCCAGCTAAACAGAAATAATGTAGAAACTGTAAATGTGTTTGATTTACAGTCGCCATATGTAGCGGGGCAGCTTTTATACAGCGCTACTACGTTGCTCTTCTCTAGTCTTTTATTTATTTTTTACACTATATCTTTCCTTATTTATGCCATATGTACTATTTTGTTTCTTTAATGTCTTTATTTCCCATTTACTATTCATTATGACGGAGATGACCGCCTTGCATTTCACTTTGCGACAAAACTCACGAATCCCCACATCCTTCAACATATAGAACCTTCTTCCATCCTCTTGCTGAAAGTTTTATGGGAGAATAAGGAAACTTTTTATTGCACTCTGACCTCACCCTGCAAATTTGCTCCGTAAGATTTATGTTGGAGAAACTGCGGAGAGCAAACATTGCCACTGGGTACATTTGGGGATGTTCGACGTTGTAGCATTAAGCGTTAAGCATTAAGCGCAGGCCCAGCGTTTGTGGATGTCGTACGGCTCCTCAACGCCCCCCTCCCCGAACGAAGCGCACATGTGGAGCAGTTTGGGCAAGCTACAGCTTAACTGCCCTGCAATCACTCAAGCAGCCCTAACTCCCCAGCCAGGAGGATGATAAGATGGAAAAACAACGTCGCAAACGTCATGTTCGCAGATGGCTGGATTTGCTTTAATATGCAACACACGAGTGACCATCTGCAGAAGTGAGGGACTGGCTGATAATAACAAAGTTATGACTTTTAATGTTAACACCCAAGACCCTGTGATGTATATGTACATGTGTGAGACTTTGCATACCAGCTTGAGATGAGTGTTTACGTTAGGTATGTATTATGAATATTTCCTTGCGTTTCACTGTGCATGAATCTTTATGCTCCTTGAAGAGGTGACTGTTCAACTTGCATTAATAATGTACATGTGTTAATGCAGTTTTGGGTCTTCAAACCCAGTGATCAGTCTGGGTCTCTCAACAGGGCCTTTTTACAGAATGATCCAGTGCCCTCAGTGAAAACCACTGCATTAACACCTTGCTGTATTGACAGGCTTAGCTCACTACAGCGTGCGTGATCTTTATGGTTGGGTGAGGGGGATTTAGTGCACCAGAGTAAGCATTGTAAGTGTAGATTTCATAACCCATGTACAGAACTACCGAAACTACTGTGGTTACAGGCTTGGCATCGGACCTACAAGACCACTGTATGCATACTTCATTTCTGATGAAAGATTGTATCGAAGCTGAATACATTGTATCGAAGCTGAATACATTGTATCGAAGCTGAATACAGTTCTTACTTTTCATCCTTCTCCTATGTCATTTGTACAGTGAGGACCCTGAGACGTTTCACCCTGTTTAATTACATTTCAGCAAGAGTGGTAGTCTTGATGTTTGATCTCCCATAACGTTGTTTTTAGCTATAATATGAATTTCTTCTTGTCTGTATTGTCTCCATATAGCCTTGATAGTTGCACTTTCTGTTTGGAATGTCATCCATTTATTCGGCGCTTGTAAACTAATGTGCACGTGACCGGTTTTGAGTGAGATTTTGTGTTATCTGCGTAGGGAAGGTTTTAAGTCAGGTATTTTGTTATCTACACTTCTGTTTTGATAAGTTATTGTGGAAAAAAACTCAGGGGTAGTGGTTTGGTTTGTCTCATCCTATCTTGAACAGCTGTCCTTCTCTGTGTTTAAGTAAGATTCAGGAGAGAATAGAACATGAGGTATATTTCCAAGTAAAACAATCACCTTTGGTCACAGATGGCAGGAGTGCGGCGAACCAAAGATCTTTAAATCATAGGTTCAAGCTAAAGGTTGTTTAGTTTTCTCGCAACTATTCATTACAGAATACTCCTCTACATTTTCGAAGGGTAATGTTATTGTCTCTTCCTTGTGTTGTCTGTCTCTTGACCTTGCTGCCTCTGGAAAGATGTTCGTTTGATGATGAACCAGCTTTCGACGTGGCCATGCCGCCTCCACCTTCTGGATCTCCAGCGTTTAAAGTTGTGGGAGGTGTCTTAGTCAGAAACCCAATATTTATGGCTGATTGATTGGTCAGCTGCTGTTTCGAAACTTGCATTTCATAGCTGATTGATGGACTGTAGCCTGTAATTATTGACGTCTACAGATTGTTGACTGAGCAAAACAGAGAAACCACCATATTTAATAGGGATTGTCGGAGACCAGTAGTGAAGTTTGCCACAGCCTGTTTACCACAGTACTTCAGTGACACTTTGCTCTGTATCGAAATGAGATGATGATCAGGGATGGTCCTTCACAGATGAGCAGAATGGTACATACCCTTTGGTCTAGTTGGACAATCTTTTGGGAAGATTTCTTTTGGGCTTGCTTTTGCAAACGTTTCCCATAGACACAACACAGACCTCCAGCACCAGTTTTGTGGACAGAACAATTTTGTACACATGTCTCTTTGTTTATGTAGCGATGTACCACAGGGAAATGAGTAGGGGCATGTGGAACAAGCAGCACAGGGGCGTGAGCAGAAGGCAGGCTTCAAAGTCAGCTGAAGGGCAGAGGTGGAACTCCTGCCTTTTACAAGTTGTGTAACGGCCCTAAACTTTGGCCCTGCAAACATTCAAAGAACTCTGCAACACAACCCCTAATTTTTGAGAATTCAGTCACAAAATCATCACCTAACTGAACTTTTAGAAAAACAGTTTTAAGCTTTAAATTTGATTTTCATTATTTAGTGTAATATTTTTAGATTTTTGGTTCAGTCTTACAATTTTAATGCTACTCTTTTGATTCCATTTTACATACACGCAGTCGCATCACAGCCTCACACCTCCATGGTTGTGGGCTTTTGGGCTCTGTGGATAGAGTTTGCAGGTTTCCCCCATTTTAATACAGATATTCCAGTCCCCCCCCCCAAAATACACAAGCATGCTGTTTATGCCTGTTGATTGCATTTAGCATGTCATTGCATGCGAGTATGTTTCCGGCTTTGGTTACCACTTGTCTTTTGCCCTATGCTTCCTCATAGGCTCCAGACTCACAGCAACCCTACAGAATAAGTGACAAAGAAAGATGGATGGATGGAATATATGCATTATCTGCAGCAGCCTGGATTATACTTGTACTCACCTGAATGTTTTATGTACCAGAGGGGGAGATTTAAGGTGCAGAGAGTACAAATCCAGACCAAGATTTTGTTTCAACCAAACAATGGAGCATAAAGAGTCACAGTCACAGAGGACTCAACTGGTTGGTTGAAACAAAATCTTGGTCTGGATTTGTACTCTCTGCACCTGGATTAAAAATGTTTGTGCTGGTAGTAGCCTGCTCTGATGCCAAGTTGAACTGCTTAGGTTAATATGTTCCGAACTAGTACTTCAGTTTGTCAGCTGTGGTTATTTCAGCACAAAAGAAGAGGTGGAAAGGGAGGCTTATATGGGTGCAGAGAGGACCTGCTTACTCTCCCGTAATAACACATCCCAGTGCTCCCCAAAGGCAGCGGTTAGCATTCGGTGGCAGGTTCCCTACGGCTGGGGTGTGCGGCAGAAAGTGCGGCACAGAGCCGATAAGATCCAAGGCAGATAAGCATCGTCCAGTTGGATGCAGTTGCAGTTTGGCGAGTCAGATGTTGACACAAGTGCGCAGTCTGTCGCACTGATGACCTGGTGGTCACCACTCACTCTGTCTTGTCTGCTGAATGTTTTCTTCAAGCTGTGGTCTGTAAGCATAATTATACAGACTCACGGCGACGCCGAGTCTCCTCTCACTTGCAGAAAAGTAAAATGTAATTGTTTTTTTGTTCGTTTTTTTGTGACCGCTAGGTCAAAATGTCCAGCACTGTAAGGCTGTTATTATAAAATAGATACTTTTAACTTTGCATCCAAATTTTGCATATCTTGGATTGTATATCATACTGGGGTGGTGTTTGGCATCGCAGGTTCGACCTCTGTGCCTGTGATCGGAAGGTTGCCGGTTCAAATCCCATCCTGAGCCAAATACACCTGTGGACCCTGCACTTTAACCCCAGGCTTTGTTGTCTACTTTGTGTGTGTGTGTGTTTAGACTCAGTCATCATTACCCTCATGTGCAGCAGGTGACATGAAGCAAAACCAACTGCACTGCCACTATAGAGGTTTAGTTAAATGTGTGTGATCCTGTATCTTATGTTATACAGTATACCTGACCTCTCCCCATAACGATCAAGATACATCCAGACTGACTTCCTCCCTTCCAGAACATAACCCTGCTCTTGGGTTCCTCTATGTATATGTAGATGTGTTTCAGTGGAGAGCAAAATGGGATGGGGTGAAGACTAAAGAATTTCAATATACTTGTGCCAATGGCTATTTAAAGGACCATCGTTACATTATCAGGTCAGGTTTCCTTATTCTGGGCTGTTAAAGCCTGTGATTCCAGCAAAGCCTAAGAAAGTCTTGCAGTGAAGTGAGCTTATGTGATACCTTTGAACGCCACCCCTCCCCATTTTGGTTAATGCTGACTCATGGAAGTGGTTACCTTTATAAGTGGTTATACGGACCCCCGCCCCCCTCACCCCATCTCTCCGGTATGTTGTGGTTTATTTATGATATCGTATGATGTATGAGTGACTGGGCTGGATGACGCTATGCTTAGCTGGCCAGGCTGTCAGCAGATGTTGCACGCTGGGCCGTGGTGTAACATCCTCTGTGTCATATGACTGGGTTTTGTTCAAAAGGTTATAATGTATTATCAAGGCTACAGCAGAGTAAATGGGAGGACCATGAAATGGTTTACGCACAAGACACATTAAAAATCAGGCACTCCCTCAAAATGTACCCTTTAACTTTGTCATGTTTCATAATCCATCCAAGCAGCTTTCTAAAAGCTTGTGGGTTATTTTACTTACAAAACATTTTTTTCTGCGGGTAGAATGAAAATGATTGGTTCAGAGAGCTAACCAATCAGATTGTAGAAGAAATGGGCCCAAGCGACTAGAAGAGGCGGGACCAGGACATCTGATTGGCTAATCCCACCTCCTCTACAATCTGTATGGTTAGTTCTCTGAACCAGTCATTTTTCATTTTCCCTTCAGAACACTTTTGTATAAGTAAAACTCCCATAGGCTTGCTAAATGTAAAGTAGTAACACTTTTAAGTACTGATGTGCATGTAATGCATATATACCATAGGAGATTTTTTAAACTTTAATAAAAAAAATAAATAACTATTTGTTGTGTGTCTGTAAACAGAGTCAAAAACAAAATTATGCTCCACAATGACTACAAAAAATGCATTATGCTTTACAAACATACTCATTCTTTCCAAGCCTCACAGACCTCAAATCATATCACATTTATTGCTGACATTTATTAAAGTACATTTTCATTGTTGAAGAAAAGTATCCTTTCATTTTCCACAACCACTTTTCCAGTGTGGGCATACCAGGAACAATCCAGCAGGCCATCACGGGGCACGTACTTCGGGCAATTCACAGACACAATTCCAGTTAAACCTCATGTCTTTGGACTGAGGGTGGAAACCCTTGAGAAGACAAGGAGGACATGCAAGTTCCCTAAACAGAGAGTCACAGTAGGAATCGAGCCCACAACACCCAAGGCATGAAGCCAAGCCCACAATGGTACCTTCCTGAGCCATTACACCGCCCCTAATGCAAATAGCACTTGATAATATTATTTAAAACTACACAGGCGCGTGTCAGTGACAAGCTACATATTTTCGTCAGTGTTAAGTAAACATTCTCTATGACTAAACATCTCAAAAATGATGTTGTGGCTGGTGGTGCTAGCATGCCTTAACTCTGATGAGCTACACGACTCATCCAGTAGCTGGGAGGGTCTTACTTCCCTTGGTCACACAGCCATCGGCCCCAGATGGAAACCAGCTTCTCCATGTGTTTCAGAATGTTACAATTTGGTCAGTGGAAATACCACTGAAATCTATGTACATGCCGCAAATGGTGTTACGGAATGACGGGCCCTGATACTTTCCCATATTATTCCCTACTGTTTTATGCTACAGTGTGTTATTTTCTAGGTGTGTCTCTCATTGTGGGATTTTATATTACTCTGTGACATATATACGAGGTTGATTTCATGTTGCGGAGAGCAGAGATCTAACTCATTCTGATGGGGGTATCTTCTGTGGTGGATCCACTGAGAACACGTGACGTCACCACTGGCTGAGAATGAAAACCGGCTCGCTGCCGCAATTGGACCTAAAGCACCAGGTTCCTGTCAACCTTCACCAGGTATGGAATGCGAGATGTGTCGAAGATTATTGGTGCATAAATGCCTTTGTAAGAGCACGGCCAGTTCTTCTAATTGAACTGTAAATGCTTGAGAAGTCAGATGCGGGGTTTGACCTCAAGAACGTGCCTGCAGAAGGTGTTCCATAGGTAGTGCTGCACGTATGCGCGAGTGGTATCATCATTCCTGGTAGACTGGATTGGATACGATGGAGACTGGTGTGTCACTGGAAACAGGATATGCAGTCTCATAAAACAGCCCCCCCCACACACACACACATTTTTTTCGCTTTGCTGTTCCTTTCACTGCAGAGTAACAAAAGCATAGCTGGGCACCAGAGCCGTTCTGATTGCGGGACAGCTGCTCCAGTGGCTGACAGCCTGAGGTGCCTCAGGTTCTGTTGAGGCCGACCGAGCAGGGTCGCACTGGGGAGGCAGCCTTTGACGCAGCTGGGCGCAGGACCGAGAGGCGTGTAGCCGGGGGAGTGGGATTGGCGCTTGGGCGGGCGACTTGTGTGTTCAGTTGACAGTGATGGTTTTAGCAGACACTGGGAGATAGAGTGAATAGAGGTCTGGAAAAAGTGGAAGGGGAGAAGGAAAGCGCAGAGTTTACAAATGTGAGGAGTTATTTTAATTTAACATGAGGGGACACCACCGAAAAAGGCAGAGAAATTCCCACAACGACTATCAGTTTTCCAAAGATAAGCAGAAAGCCGTCTGTTCCTGCTTGTAATTCTGCATCTCGCTGACCAGGGGGGTATTCCATGAAAGTAGCTAAAGAAAGTCAGACTTTCCTTTAACCCTGCTTCGTGGAACACCCCCCAGGCCAGTGAATATGACCTGTCCCTCACTGCAGCTCGCCAGTGTAGCTTAATCACACAATTTTTGTCTTGCACACCAGTATTGTATCTTCTTGTAACCGTATTTGTATATTGTACAACATGTCGCCAGTATGGAATCATGTCCGCACCCAGGCACCAAACAGTAATTTGTGTTTATATTCTCCACATGTGCCAAAATAGGACAGTTTATAATGAAGAATTCGTCAAAAATACTTCCCTGGTGTTGGTATTCTACATGACACTTCTTTACGAAGTATATTTCAAGTCTTCAAACAGTGGCTGAATTAGGATAGTGTATGAAAAGCTTTTTTCATAAACAATGATTCTGGCACAAGGATTCTGATCTCACTTAAGCCCTGAATCCTGAACCCTCTGATGTCATGTTGGGACTATCTGCAAAAGAAAGTTTACATACACCGACTGCAGGCATTCCGGCAGAATTGGCAGCCTTTGTCTCTCTGAGGACATGCGGACATCGGACTCGTCAGTGTAATTGAGGGGTGGTTCCCTATGATGTAATCCCTGCCCAAGGTTGTAGTTAAGCACAAGCCGGATACAAAACCAAAAAAATAAATCTCGGAAGAGCAGAAGCATTAGAAGTATGTATCTGAGTGTAAAAAACAGGCTAAGACAAACAGAATGCACCAAATTAACAAAAAAACGTTCAATCAGAAAAAAATATTTGTGAATGTCATACATTTAGAAAGTCAACAATCTCTCATTTTATACAAATGCGTTACACCCTTGAGCAGCGCCATATTCGATACTCAATGTGTATTATCGCGTTCGTTTACAGTTCAGAATTCCTCTATGTATGTGCTGCCATCTGCTGTTTAGAGTGCAACATATATTTCATTACAAGGCACCAAAGAAAGGCTATCCACTATTACCGTACGAGACATGTTTCATTAATTCCTGAAGGAAAATTTTAAGCAGTAGTTTAAAATATGTAAAATGTTGTTAGCACTTTTAGTTTTTTGTGTGGTGAAGTACATGAAAAATCCACTGAAATCTAAGACGAATGATAACTGTGATTGCTGCAATATTCCACTGTGCTATACCTTCCAGATTTTAAGCAGTGACAAAATTATTTTCAGCGCATCATCATATAGTCTTTAACGTAAACAAGAACAGATTTTATTTTTATTTTTTTGTATTTTTTATTGATTTTAAAGAGTCTTAAAAAACCTTTATAGAAAGTCTCCAGTATAACAGCCTTCCTAAATCCACCATATCTAATGCAATTTTCATGTACAGTGCAATAACATCAGCATCAGCTTTTCTGGTGCATAGATGACCAAACATTGGTTCAGGGATACAATATTTTAGCTTCCTCCTGCAGCTAATCGTAGACTTAGTCAGCTCCTTTATTCTTGTAAAATACATCCCCCTACTCCCATCCCAAAGACTAGGGGGCCCACATTGTCCCTGAATAATCAAGAGATCCTTTTTTATTCTTTATTATGTTGCCATAACAGATGCTGTCAGATCTGAACGACTGCTAACAAAGTGATTTTTGTTTGCCTTTTCTTCATCTTTCGCTCAAACCGGGCCCTCTTCGAGCACAATGAATGGGTGGCACTTTTCCAGGTCACCCCCAGCAAAGATGGAGAAAAGAGGAGCAGCCAAACTTTCAGCGCGGAGACAGTTACGGTTCCTTCAGAGACAAGCTTGACAGCTAACAAGGCAGCCGACATTCTTCAAACGTGATCTCGCAAACTTTTCCGACTACAGTGCGGGGTGTGAGGTCGCGACCCAAAAAATTAGCCTCCTGGGGGATTGTCACATCATAAAAAGAATAGGATAACACAGTGCCCAACGCTCACACTCTGCCTCTCGGCTCCTTGTGTCTTTATAACGTCCCTTCGATCGCTGTGCGCTGCCTTTCACTGAATAACGAACACTTTGATCAAAGGCTTGCTCAAGCTCTCCGGCTCTCTCTCCCTCTGTCTCTCGCTCACTCTTTTAGATAAAGAATGGCAGTATAGTCCTTCTTTCTATAACGAGCACTATGCATATTCCCCATTAAGAATGACCCCCCTCCCGCTCCCTGTCCCCTCACTGTAACCTCATGACAGGTGGTCCGTATGCCGGTACGCAATATGTCACATTCAAGGCCTTGCTCCCAGATGCACATCTACCGCAACCTGCAACCCTGCACCGAAAGCTCGTTCAGCTACTGCTTAGCAACGAGCCGGCCGTGAATGCTAACTAGCTCTGCGGCAGCTGTGCCAACCGTCAGGATCTATTGGATGGCTCCTCTGTGAAAATTAAATCAATCCCTTAACAGGCAGCTCTCAAGAGGCCTCGCAGCAATGGCGCGTCTACTGCGCAGGAATCCTGGAGCCGTAGAAGTTCGATTTCCCAAACACAGGGGGCCGTCCAAGGAATTGCAGAGCACCATATCAACCATATCTCCTTTCTCTGGCTATGTAATGCGATGTAAATGTCATTTACAGTCAATGTAAACAGCCATCATTATTGTAGCACTGTTTTCCACGCAACGCAAGATTAATGTCAAGGTTTTGGGGCATCTAACAGGCATGTGGGGGGGGGATAAAATGTCAGAAACACGCAGTTCATTTCTTGGGCTTCTTATTTTTCTCTCGTTTTTTTGAAGTCATGATACAACGCGCTGCAATATTGCGGTTTCAGATGTGAAAGCTGCCTTGACAGAGCAAAGGCAGCCCAACACATACAGTGGAAACAAGACCCAAGCATGACCACCAGCCGCAGGGCCCCTGGAATCAGACACGGCGGGGCGCGCACCTTTTGTTTCCTTGCAAGCTGAGTACAAAACATCCTCTTGCAGTTATGTTGTTGACATCTGGAACACACCTGCTGGCCCAGAAGGGGTTGGATGGTTACAGAGCCATCTGTAATAAGTAGTGTACTTTGCAGTGGGGGAACATGGGAAAATAGAGTTTCAATGACTCGCTAACTAGGGTCCCTAAGATAATTATTTGTAATTTAAGACCAAAAGCATCAGTGTGTATATCTGCGGTGCCTTATATCCTGAGAGTCCAGGAACAGCCGAACACAAAAACTAATACTGCTTATTAGAACACCACAGAACCAACAATGTACTGTTGAAGTATTAAACAGAACGGGGAAAAAAGACAAAGTGTTTTGAAAGAGGCTGATTTAGTAAAAAACTATTTAGTAACTATCTGGTAACTTCTGCATATTGCATACTTACTGTGAGCCTCCGTCCAGTAGGTGGCGCTGGTACTCTGTATCTTTTATTTTTATTCTTTAAGAGAACCAAAACAAATTGGGTGATTGTATGCACAATATACGCACAGGTCCTTATAGTGTCTTCATACAAATGAAATATATTTATAATACACTGCGCCCAGAGAGAAATTGGGAATCTTCATACGTTGTGGGAGGGAACGTATTGCTGGGGAAGTTCGTCTGAGCTTCTGAAACGTCTGAATCCTGGTTGAAAAGCGGGTGTGAGGCACTGTAAGCTCCCCAGGGCCTCACTCGGGCATCGAGGAAAAGCCACCAGAGACAATAAGCAAGACAAACACCATGCCCCCATGTACCAACACTGCCAGGAGCTGCAGCAAGAAACGAAAAAGAAAATCCCACTGGCAAACGAAAGACCTTGTTTTTGCCATAGCTGAGTAAAGTATAACACTCATTGCGCAAACCAATGAGATGAAAAGCACAACTCATAGATGGCTGCCATCACTGGAGCTGATCCAGTGGATTCCTCCTTGCTCCAGTTGCTCAACTCCCAGTTTAATGTTTTTCCCAGGACCAGTTCAGTGGGTTCTCTTGGGCCAAGGAGAACTGTATAGCTAAAACACATCCATGTGTGCTCTGCTCATAATAAACATGGTTATTGTGAATTTAATGTTTTTGTCTATGTGATGTATATGTTCTCTTAAACTTTAAAGTTCTGGTGAACAAGGAGAGTCCAGGCCCACCTTTACAAAGGGAACTTGCATAGTACCCATTCTTGGCTTCAGAAACTCCTTATTCGCCAAAGAAAAGCTGAACAGGCTGAAATACACTTCTCTCCCCCAGTTTTCGGTTCCACTTCTTCTTTGTCACGCTGATCCATTTTAAGCTGTCTTTCCACAGGTCTTGCCATTTCCACGCATGTGACATCACTTGCGAGACTCGAGCTGAACATCAGAAATATTTTACGAATGCAAATTCTGAGCTGCTAAACGATCGCGGCCACTTGGCTAAAAACAGTTTTTGGAAATGCCGCGAAATGAAATATATGACACTGATAGCGTAACAGATGTTTCCATCATGATTTCTTTTTGTAGTGCTGTCTGCCCGTGCAGATACTGCACATTAACTTCCTCATGGTCACCAGACCTGAGTTTGTAATCTGCTGACTCTCTCTGCTGAGTGAGTATCGTGGTGTAGAGATGTACAGACAGTGTGAGTTTGAGGGAGTGTGTAATCTGTTGGGGGTATAGCCTCAACCTCGTCAACCACGGCCGTAGCCAGACATTGAATCCGGGGCCTCTCTCACATTTCTAACATGCGAGTGACATCCATTCATCGGAGATGTGCAGTCATACAGTTTGAAAAATTCCCTATCTGTTGATAGCATACTGTACTAAACATAACATGTCTTAATAATGATTATAGTAGCATACTTTCTGTCTAATTGAAATCTGGTAAAACTTGAATATATTATAAACGGGGAATGTAAGTTAAATCTGCAGTATCGTTTTTCTGAGTCTAGCAATGAACTATTTTACATCTTTACGGAGAAAACTGAGAAGTGCTATGTGCTAACCTGGTGCGTACTAACTTATTGTGTGCAGCAAGCACTGAGGAGGTGAATGGACATTTGGCATCACCAGCCATTCTGCAGGAAGGACAGATGTACAAGGAGTTTTAAAATGATTGAAAAAAAATCCACTTCATTTATTAAGTAAAATGACATCCAAGCATCCATCTTCTCACCACTTATCTGGGTTAGGGTTGTAGGGGGGGGCAGGCTCTGGTGTCTGTCCCGGACAGCAGAGTATACAAGGCAGGGAGCATGCAAACTTATACAGTACACACACACACACACACACACACACATTGGGGACCGTCCGTTCATTTCTATGGGAAAAACCCTAATCCCAATCACAACACCCGTAACCTCTACTCATCCCTAACTTTAACCATAAGTAACCAGCCCAAATACAAGACTTTTGGCACTTTTATGTTTTTGATCGCATTAACAGATTTTTATAAAACTGAGGTTGTCCAAATGGGGACCTGAAGAAGTGTCCCCAACAGTAAGGAAGCTTCAGGTTTAATGCACTTTGGGGACATCTTGGTCCTCAAATGTGATCTATGCAACCCCCCCCCCCACACACACACACACACACACACAGATATATATTTCTCTGCAAGAGAATAAGACATGAAGAGAACTATAGCCTATATACTTAACAAAATAACTAATAATGGCAGTGTCACAAACAGGCAAAACCGATATAAAACGTAAATGAAAGCTAATGCGATGCTTCAGAATGGATTACAACTGTCAACTCATGTTTGGAATTTTCACTATATCTACTGACATATTGCTAATTGCATTCAGCTTTGTTTCTGCTAAACACCTCGTGTTTCAAAGCATTGCTTACAGTTGAGAGGCCGCCTTTCAATAATAGGGGCAGGTGCGGCTTTAAATGATATAAATAAATGAACAAGTAAATAAGCCTGAGCACCTTTTTCGTTAGCGAAGGGCACCCAGAGGGGATGGGATGGGATGATAAATGCTGCAGAGCGCTCGCGGGGTATGGGGTCAGCTCCGGCCCGGCTTGGCCGCGGAATGCAGCCCGGCTCGTCTGTTCACCAGAGCGGCAGAGGCGTCGCTCGGAGGAGTCCAGGCACCCTCAGGCAACGGCTCACTTCTGTCCCGTGACGGGGAGGTGAGACAAAGCAGATTGCTGGGTAACAGCGACAGACCTCGGGGGGGCCGTTATGAATCATGTTATTCCGTTTACAGAAAAAGTCACGATGATCGCATCGCAGCTGCTGCAGTGGGGGGAAGGCAGAGGGTAGCGTGGTCCAAGGATCGGGCGTCGCTCTGCTTCGCCGTGGCCCAGCACGCTCTCACATGGAGCCCTGGCAAACGGTACAGGCCGCTAACCATTGCAGTGGCGCCTAAACCTGTATTATGCGACATTTGCGCCATTTAATTGTCTGTATTTGCATCACTGCAGGCGCCTGACAATCAGTTTGCATATTACAACTGCACGCTGCGTGCGATGCATGTTATGCACCATATGGATGGATGCATGTTGTCTGTATTGCATGTGTCAACTTTCAGCATTGCAGTGTAGGGCACTGTGCATTGTGCCCTAATTGCTAGTTGTCTTGGTATCTCCAACAGCAGCAGGCTGTGCCGACAAGCTTCCCACCGGCCTTGTACGTGGCAATAAGGAGGCTGATTCAGATTTTAGGCCACAACACTAGTAAATGATTCTATCACAGGAGGATGGTGCGACATCCCACACAGGCCCGGCCACCCACGCAGTGATCAGACGCAACAAGGCCACCACCTCGGAGATCATGTGGGCGTGTCAGCTGATGTTGTTTTTCGCGATGACCGCGGCCGGTCGGCATGTGGGCCACGCAGCGGTGCGGCTCCCCATGTAAGCAGCAGTGGTGATGCTGGTGGTGGCGGGGTGGGGGGTTGTAGGGAATCATATCCCTTCGATAAAGATGACAGGCCTGAGCTTCCTTACTCAATTTTCCCTCTGTGGCAAAACCACATCTTTCACAGTAATTAAGGAAAAGCAGCCCTGCCGTGTGTTCAGCTTAGACACTCAGCCTGGGGCGATAGGCAGGCTGGTAGGTGTACGTGTATGTAGGCGGCGGGGAGGGGGGGGCACTCCCCCTGCTTTTTCCTGGCTGAATGAGAGAGTGAAAAGGCATGGGACATAATTACAGTAATTGATAATTTTCCTGTCTCTCCCCCCTCGCTTGTTTTGTGTTTTTCTTCTTCCTCAAACACCCCAGTTCTCCTCTGTCCTCATTTTTCTTCCTCTTCCTAAGGGATTCGCTGCAGAAGTTTAAATGGATGTCATTCGATGTTCTATGTAAATCACAGCCCTTCTCATCATCTCCCTCCTCATCTGTCTGTCTAAAACTATATATAGCCTCCATTTAACCTTCATTCAATTAGGGTCTAATGTCAAGAGGCTTTCCAAGAAATAAAGAGTTTCTGGCTTGTATGGAAAAACAGATTACCTATTCTGTTATTCTGTTATTGAAGAGATCTCAAAAAAGTCTATAATCCTAATTATGTATCCATAATCAGGGGGGGCACTAGACATTTTGGGCCCCATGGAAGCTTATTATATTGGGGCCGCAACCCAGATAAATCCAATAATGTTCCAGATTTTTTAGGGCTCCTTCGGAATCATCCTAAATCCCCCACCCCCCATTCCAGCAGTTCTGTGTATAATCTGCAGAAATGCATCTGTTGCATGCACTGCATTTAATATGCATGAAGAAGCCAGACCACAGCATGCAGTGAGAATTACTGAATAACAGAATCGCATTCATTTCATGAAGCTGGTGGTGCCCTATGACCCATGGATAGTGCTAAAATCAGCAAAACTGACCTTGCAGCCCAGGAAAGTAACATGTCACACATACGCACTGGATCCCAGTGCTGAACAACAACAAACACAAGCGCAGCAGCTGGCCTCACACTTAAAGCCATGCTTTCTCAAGGCAGCACTAATGACTGTACCCAGTGACTCCGTATTTATACACTTACGGTCAAAGTTGCTGCCCAAAACCTGAAGCTGAATCCACGTTCTGTTCCCTGATACTGGATCTAATTAGCCACGTAGACAGGACTGGACTTCATCACACGTGAGCAGGACGTTAGGAACCAGCTCAATTGAAGTGTTACAGACCTCAGAGGGCACCCCAAAGGCCCTTTTGTGGTGCAATCTGATGAAACCTCTGACAGAAAACATAGCTGGAAAACAATACATCTGTTGCCTTAAAAACATCTGAACACATCCCACAGGCGGAAATAGCTCTTTCCGCAGCGTTCCAGATACAAATTTTCAGACTATTTGTGTATTTTTGAGGATTTAATACGAAACACAAAGCAGGGTTGCAAAATGTGTTGTGTTTACGGGCAGAATTCCATCTCTAAGTATAATTTAATAACCGCACATGGAACTCACAATAACTGGGATATATTAATATGTAGATTTCATTAAGATTTTGTTGTTAGATTTTTTTTTTGAGACTAGATGTAACTAAGACGGTGAGGAATGTGCTGGAAGTTTCCAGAATATATTAAAAACTGAAGCTATTAACAGCATCTGATTAACCATGTTCAAGATGTGCTGGCTAAATCCCAGGAATATAGAAGATATATTTCACAATATATTGTCAAAACTGAACTGTAAAGAGTGGCACATCTGAACTTATCTGAATAATCTGAATAACCCTCAGTGCCATCTCTAATGAACCGCTTTGAGCTGCCATTCCACATCATTCCTACTATTTAAAGCTCACTAGAGATTTAATCATATTACATTACATACACCATGAACAAGCCAGAAAATTCCCACTTGTTCCTATTATTAGATATTAAGCGGGAACAAAGTGTGTGATTTTTTAATTTTAATTTAAAAGCATCAGTTATTGATATGACTGCTACTTTACAATCATACGAAAGTGATTCAAGATGTAGATATTCTCTGCTTTCACCTTTGCCTTATGCTGCTGCAAAGTACATTTTAAAATTATACATGGATTTGTACAGCAGGAGATCTGTACAGCTGGAGAAACAATATTCTATATGCATTTTGCATTTTTATGAAACATGTGTTAATGCATAAACTATTTCTAATGGCCCTGAAAAACTTGATATACCGTGTCAGTACTTCAGGTCCCGGGGCAATATCCTCCTTCGTCACTGACAAAGGACCTTTCTGCCATGCCCTGTTGAATTTGACACACGCACACACACACACACATACACACACACACACACACACACACACACAATCAGGCCACAACATGCCTTAGCACCAGTGTTATGCTAATGACAGTGATTATCCAGGAGACAAGCTGCAACAGGGCAGAAGGAGGCTGCTGTTCTTGTCTCTGTTTATGTTCGTGTGTGTGAGAGAAAGAGAGGAAGTGAAGGGAGGCTGTATATGATCAGCTATGCCGGTCCCATCACATGCTCACCTATGAGTAAGTGTGTGTCTTAGGGTGATGACACAAGGGGCACGTTGCCTGGCAGTGTTGCTGATTGGCATTCCTTGAACACTTTCCCATTGAGAATGGGCTACAGATTTCTGTCTGGAAAATTTTGATCTCACTGGAGAACTTCTTGAGGTCTTCCAGTCAGAATGCTAACAGCAGATAAGATGACCGACTTGGAGCTTCAGGAAAATGTAACAAAAAATGGCAGCCCCTACAGCAATGGAGTAAAGATTAGGAGCATCTCCTTATACCTTTTTACACCGGTATGGTGTCACATGTACCTTTTTACACACGGTATGGCGTTTTACAACGGTATGGTGCCTCATTTAATGCTTAAAATACCAGCAAACATCCATTTTTTTGTGGTCAGGCTACACTATAAACATTGAATAGTTCTTAAAGAAAATGCCAACTATCCATTGCCTTGATTAGTTGCGCTGTCTATCAACACCCTTACTCAATGGATGGAATGAACATTAGCTCTGAAAAAAAAACTCAAAAGACAGGCATGTATTGAAAAGCTCAGTGTGTCAGATTCAACATGGTGACATATAAAATATAACAGACACTCAAATCAGTGGTTGTGTTGTTCTTAACAAATGCATAGATAAGAATGATAGGGGAACCAACTAAAGACTTGCTACAGGAAACTGCAGATTGGTAATGAATTTGCACAAAAGCTGCATTCAAATTAATCTATTGAAGTGCCTGAGGATTATCCAATTCATACACCAAAATAACGTGGTCAGGATCACAGTGGTGGGGGGTGGTGGATGGTCCCGCCTGAGGCAGCAGAGGGTCCCAGGCTGGTTTACACCCTGGACAATCACACAGCACATACATGCACACATGCAATCATGCACTATGAGTAATTCAGCCATCTCTTTGCAGTGCAAGAGGAAAGCCATATGACATTGGAAGAACATGCAAACGCCACACGTACAGTACAGTGCCCATATCTCTGGAAGTATGAGGCAACTGTGTGAAGATGTACACATTATATAATAAGGACATCAGTTTACACTTCCTCAAATCAGCAGTCTGGATGAGAAGAGTGCATAATATATTCTGTCAGTACACACTGAGGGCAAGAGAGGTCTTCGTTAGCATGGTGTGTGGCTCCTTATGCAATATACCTCTGACTCGTCTGGTTTTACCACCAGGCCATAAACTGCAGTATTTAAAAAACAGGAATAACAAACATTTTGGAATCGCTGTGTTTTTCTCAAGGAACACAGATTCACAAATGCAGGGGTAAAGATTTGGCCGTCGACCACAATACAACAAACCCCCAACCCAACTATAAACTGCATCCCCCCCCCACAGTCATGGCCCGGGTCCTTTTGTAAAGCAATGACTTTGGAGAGTATCGCTCCACTGCAGTTCATGACGAGTTCAGCCAAACCGCAGCGCAGGGCTCTCCTAGGTCCTCTGGCTCTCCACGCCCGACTCAACAGGCGGGTGGCCGCTGAGACGTGCTGGCAAGTTAGACCTCCCCCCCCCCCCCCCCCCAGGTGGGGTTCAGGCCCAAACACGGCTTGTTTTGACAGCTAAATATGCACAGAATTTCCTCCCTTTATCTCGTGCATTTCATTAGGAAATGAAATCTGGTGTTTGTCTAAATCTGTTTTTATTATCTTTTTATAGATTTATCCTAGTTTTTTTTATTTTAATCATTCATGCTTTGCTTGTATTTACGGGGAAACACATCATCCACAGGCCTACATTCAGAATCTGCTGGAGAAAATCTTTAGATGCAAAGCCAAACGAAAAAAAATAACCTCGTTTTTATTGCTGCACAGAGTCGGCATAGGGTTCATATCCTCGCTAGGTTAATTATATATTTATTAGCGATCCTGAGGGATTGCAATGCTATTGATTTTTGGAATAAATAAGAAAGCAACTAAGTTTCAGGCTTACCTCTTCTGGTCTGCTGTGACTAACCATTATGTCTATAAATGGAATGAGCTCCACATCATCTCTAGCCCTGTTGCCTGCTTGTTTCGGGAGGCTGGAGTTCACAGTAAGTGTGAGACACCAGTTAAGTAAGATTTTCTGTGTGTGAATGATTTACTGAGAACTGTGCCAAGAACATCGACCCAAAAAGCCAAATGAGAATTTTACAAGACCGACGGATGTAAGCAGACCGTATTAACTCTGCAATCACAAGCAAATAACCACAATGACGTTTAGTTTTATTGCCTGGATCTATGTGACAAAGTCCAGAAGTGAAAAGACTTTACATTGTAATGAAGATGGATATGCAGATACCACTGCAGTAACAAACACCTCCATTTTGACCTCTACCCTCCGACCCGTCCGAGGACCAGATAAAGATCCCTGGTGGGGGGGGGGCATTTTTGACTTTAATCAAGCACTATTACAGAAAACACACACACACATATTATAAAGAACAATAGCACTGCAATCCCTCAGGATCACTAATATAATTAACCTAGGGAGGAAATTAACCCCTTACATACAGTAGGGGGGCCATTAGAGGTTTTAGGCCCTAAGAAAGGTGATATTGGGTCCCCAACCCAGACCAAACCAGTTAATTTTCATATGTTTTACAGTCCCTGTCACTCAAGGAACAGGGACCATATATCTGTTGCTTTTTCATATGGAATTTATACATGTTTTAATAAATATTTGCATGCCAGTATGTGTGGTGTTTATTGGTGTTATGTTAAATAAATGCCATTTTATACATTTCTTTCTATTTAATGGTTGAGATATCCATTCATTTTATATCGTTAACCCACCATTACTGTCACAACCTCATATTTCGGAAGGTATGGATGGTATGTTTAATGCGTTTTCTCATAAATCCTGACTCCAAACCCCAACATCTTTCCGACCACCGACTTGTTCAGCCCCTACAAATATACCTCAACACTGACTTTTGAACCCACAACCTCCAAAATCTCAGGCCAACAAAGGAACAGATGGGCAACATATATATAATGCAAAGTGCATCTGAGAGAGTTTTTCCCCATAATCAAACAGATCTCAACCCTAGTCCACTAGACTGCTTAAGGAACACATAGCAATCAGGACGCTGCTTTCTACTTTGTTACTGACCTGCCCCAAACATCTGGATTCTATGAACTCTATACAGCTACAGCAGTACTCTGTGGAAAAAGCACAAGAGCATAAACACAGTAGGACATTCCAACTGGAGCACAGTCCTGCACTTACGGATGCATACACATACGCACACACACACATGCATGCGCAACACGCGGCGTAAGCACTAGAACATCGGCATTCTGCAAGCACCCGCACACGCAGAAAGTCTTGGGAGATTGCGTATGAATGCAGCGAGCACACACGCGAGAGAGCTGGAGACTGGCTCCATGTCAGGATAACCTACTTGACAGGACCCAGCTGGAGTTCTGTTTGAGCGCAGCCACCCCCCATATAACCCCCCACCCCTTCACACACACACACACACACATGCACACACACCCCAACCCTTGAGCGCAGACACAGTATTACAGAAAATTAACCCTGGATTCTATAAACAAACTCAACAACAATGATGTATAAATCTGGAGGGATTTCTGAGGAGGACAGAATGAACTCTACCCGACTCCGGGGCCCTCAGCCTCGTCCTCCAGAGGACGGTCATGTGTAGTTCATGATGATGAGGTCGGGAGCAGAGTATGACTTAGGTTGCTCTGAGGACCAATATCCTCTGTCTCATATCGTCCTGTTTTTAGCGAAACGACACTTGACTGACTAAGTTTCCCATAGTACAATGGTTAATCTCACATTGCCCATCGTAATGACAGAATGTTTGCATTGTGTTGAGGGCCTACTGAGGTCCTCAAGGCCTTGCCCCTGCTGAAAAGAGCTAATTGTAGGCTTCTGATCAGCTCATTTGGAGCGGATCAATGGTCTTGATGACATGGACTAAACCTAAACCTCAGTGGGAATGCAGGTGAAACAAAACCCCTGTTCTCTAATGATGGCCTCTGTAGAAATAAGCCCTGGCGCAGAGGTCAGAGGACACAACCCTGTGGTTAGGTTGGGGGTGGGGGGGGTGTCCGACTGGGACAGGGGCAGTGGGATGAGAAGTTGCTTTGAGTCGTTATGACCATGGAGGGAGCCCAGCTGTAAAAACATCCCCATGACATGGAGAGCTGAACAAGGCTGGACTTCACTAGAGACCAAGACCCAAGATATGGGGACACAGACCAGCTTTCTTTCCTCATAACATTTGCCCCAGGTCACTTTGAAGAGCCAGGACTGACCCCGCGGTAGTTAGCTGGCCTCCTACTCCTGGCTAGTTTGGGAACACAGCAGTATTGTGTTGGTACACCCCCTACCCCCCGAGCGCACACTTACCCACAACACCCCACTTCTCGTCACGTCTTTCTCATCCTTTCCATGAATTTAAAAAGGACTACATTACAATCGCAAAAAATATACAGTACAATGTTGGTAACTGATGATGTCATCACATCGCTGCTCACTGGTAATCGTGAATTGCTGTGTGTAAAGGAATTCATAGAAATGCGCAAGAAAAAAATATATATACACACAGACGGAAGATGGATTGATGGATGGATGGATGGATGGATGGATGGATGAATAGATAGATAGATGGAGATACACATTTACATGAAATGGTTTTCTTATAACAGTTTCCACTTGGACTGTTACATCATGACATTTTAATTTAAAGCTGAAACTGTCGATAGGCCATGCTAACTCATTGTTAGCCGATGAAAAAATGCAGCCTCGACTACAGGGACCCGGTCTAGGTAAGACAGGAAAAATCACTTCAACAGAAAAACCACAAGCATTTAAAAATTTGCTTCAGTTTACAGCCATGTCATCCATCCGATTATGCAAACATTTTTCAGGAACGAAATGATAAAATATTTTGAAGTGAAGTGAAGTTCACTTCAGTTGTGGTGACGTCCAGGAGAGTCTGTAAATACCCCATTATTCAAACTATGCTGTGACCCACTATCCCGTTAAGAGGAACCGTTCTGAGAACAGGGTCTGTCAGAATGTGTCTCATGTTCCTGTAATATCTAAGAGGGGAAACTTTGCAGATTATTGTACGTCGTTCTTTATTTCTAATCTTTTCTTCTTATTTTGTCAAATGGATACAAACTTTCTTCGCCCTGATTCTCGTCTTCGCTCTCCTGACTCTTCGCCTTCTTCGCCTCCACTCCCCTTCTTCCTCTGACTTCACACCCAGTGGATACTGGGTTCAAGTCCCCTCAAAGCCAGGGTCAATGAAGCAATTAGGTCACACCCCTTACATTGTTTCTCCAGCCCAGATGCAGGTGTGCCTGTTTGCTAAACTCTCCCAGCTTATCCCGCAAGTAAGAATGGCTTGAATATCACAAATCTTGCTTGAGGGCCTTAATGACAAAATGACGGCAGTTTAAGTTTAACTTAAATTGATGTTATTCCATCCTTCCATTCATTTTCACATAATCCATCAATGGGTTGCCATGAGCCTGGAGCATATCCCAGACAACACAAGACACGACACCAAAGACGCAATGTCAGTCCATAACTGGGCACACACTGACACACATAATCACATATTAAGGGCAATTTAGAGACACTAATTTACCAAACCACATGTTTTAGAACTGCTGGAGTAGGCCCACGCAAAAGGCACACACGCAGAGCTGTGGGAGTTACTCGAACCCACAGCCATGTAGGTGCAAGGTCACAGCCCTACCCAATGAGAGACCCCAATGTGGTTATTATTCATGTAACATAATGGTTACTGTTTCAGCATCCTGTCTAAGTTAAACAATAGTCTAGCACCCGGTGTTAAGCTGACAAGGGTCCCCTGACCAGAATAATCATTCAGTAGATAGAGAGATGGATGAACAGGAGTCACTGTTTCAGCAGATACTGTTTGTCTTGGCTATTGGTCCACATGCATAAAACAAGCCAACAAACTTCTTCTGCTCTTCTCTCCTTTCTATTCTGAACCTCTGAAGTTCCAGGACTCTGTAGCAATTCTCCTCACTCGTTTTACATATTCTTCTAGGGCATGTCCATCTCCTGCATCCAAGCATGTGCTAGCCGAACATGGGATTGCTCCTTAACGAGCCCACATTGATCTTTTAGAAAACCCTAAATTTGATGCTGGCATTAACTTTCATGAGGCACATCAATGTGTCCAAAACACATTTTAGCTGGACGGGCTGCCAGTCACAGGATATACACCCATTCATGCATGCAATCGCACGCAATTTCAAAATTTAATTTACCTTGTCGTGTATTAATATACAACTGCTTTTAATTCATCTAACATCCAACTTTATGGCTCGAAGCTAAAATAATCATTGGTGTTTTTGATCGTGGTTGGAAAAGAATTACAGTAAAAGTCTTTTCTTTTTATTCCAGAGGAGCTTTAAATATGCCTTGTGTGGTTCCTTGTGTTTAAACCTTTTCAACTCGTCCATTTTGACACTACATGAGCCGGGAAATTTGAGAGCCATGTTACTAGACTGTGAGAAGCTAGGCAATGGCTGTGGTGGTTATCAGTCTCACCAAGGGGTTAAACCACATCTGCTGATGGGTGTTGGGGATGGGAGTTTAATGAGATCCATCGATGCAGCACACTTGGGTCTCACCGCCGGCCCATCTGCATTGCGCTCTGTTTAGTGTCAACGGCACAATGACAGAGCTTCTACGAGGGAGGTCTGGAGCGTGGGCCATGTCGCTCGCCCTGCCTTCAGAGCCGCCGTGTGGCCTGACCAGGCCCGGTACTGTGGATCCGTCAAGTATGCAAGCAGTGGCACCGGGCCACACACAAAGCAATACCGTTGCAATAGGGGGCAGTGAACGGCTCAGTGGGCTAATTCTCTTTGCCCGTGATCAGAAGATCACCGGTTTGAGTCCCAGCCTCAACAGAACAGTCACATATCCATGGGCCTTGAGCGAGGTCCTTAACCCCCAGCTCCAGGGCACCATACAGTGGTTGACCCTGTACCATGACCCCCAAGCTATGAAGAGTAAGATGGGGCAGGTGAAGAGATGAACGCCTATGTACCTATACTTATACATCTGCAATGGCCAATAAAGGTTTATTACATTACAAAAATGATAACAAAAGCTTGGGTGACCATATGACTAAAATCGGGCTACATGTGGCACTATATGGTGGGAAGGGGGGCAGGGTCATTCAGCCAATAAGAGCACTTGTTTTCTCCAGATTGTATGAAATGCCATTCTTTTCACTTACAAAGATCTGCCCTCTGCTCTTTGCTCTCCTGCTCACCAGCGCCGTCCGCCCCCCCCCCCCCCCCCCCCGTTCTCCATCAGCCTTTAAATCCACCGGCTCTTCCAACGACCCACCTATTTTTTTCTTTCAGCAGCATTAAAGTTTGCACCAGTTTCATGGTGGAAACAAAAGATATAGGAGAGGGAATGGAGAGAAAGGAACGTTAGAGGAGTTTTACAACTTGGGACATAGTCTTGGCTTTGAGCCAAGCGGCAGACAATAATACACTATGCGAGCCGTAGAAGCCTCGCTATAGCGATGCAGTGGAGCGTCAGGCGATTGGGAGGGCTGGGGAGAGAGAGGTTGGTATAGAGCAGCTGGAGGCCAAAGTGTTTCACATCTTTGGACAAAAGAGGGTGGGAGTGCTAGGGGGTGTTATTTGACTGGAATTATGTTTGAGCCAAGACCCATTGAAGCTATGAGCCCGTCATGCCTGACTTGCCATTGGCCGTGATCGCCAAAGTGCAGCGTCCAAGGCGCAGGCTTGCATTGCCACCTCCACCAACGCTGCCCCGTCTGCCGAAGTCTACATTCCGCCCCGTCCTGCTAACTTAGTGGGCTGTTCCTGGCACCAGCATGTTGCTGAGTCTTGGAAAACCCTCCAAGCAAACAAACAAATAAAAAACATATACTGACTGATGAGCTGTTTGCGTTAGCCTATTAAATTTCTAAATCGGTAAAAGAAAAAAAATAAATGCCCTTCACCTAATCAATGTCAGCTTGTTGTTTGTGCTTTTCTGCAGAACTTTCATGAGTCGAAACTTTTCTCTACAAAGCAGTAAAAGAGAGACAGGGGGGTGTGAGGCTTAAAGAAAAGAAGGGAGGGTGTGTGAGGGGTAAAATAGAGTGGTCCCACTCTCAGATCAAAAGTTCCAGTCCATTGTCAATGAAAGACAATAGTTAACTGTTGCTAGGAGCAGTGGGATGGGGTGTTTGAGGTTGCTGGGGGACTGCGGGGGTGGAGAGCTCTGTGTGTGCGAGCGTGCGCGCGCGTGTGTTTTTCAGGTCCCCACAAAGACCTGTGAATGCAATCAAAAAAGTAAAAATGCCAAAAGTCTCATATTCAGTTTGGTTACTTATGGTTAAGGTTAGAGCTGGGCAGGCGTTAAGGTCGCCATGTTGGGATTAGTGTTTTGGCCATAGAAATGAATGGAGAGTCCCCACAAAGACATAATTACAAACCTCTGTGTGTGTGTGTTGGGGGGGAGGGGGGAGAGGGGGAGTGGCAGAGACCGTTGCCACCCCGCTGCCTGGCTGACAGCCCCACAGGGGTAGTTATATGTGATTCATTAGAAAAATGATGGAAAGAGCCTGGCAGCGACAGCAGAGGTTAGACTACCCACCCCCCCCCCCCCCAAGCAAGACTGTATGATTCGCAAATGTTCAGAGCTAATCTTGAAACATTTTATTTTTTCATTATGTTGCAGTCGACTGCGTAGCTCCGTTCTCTCCCGGCCACCTCCATTATCCACATGAAAATGAGTAACGCACCGCACGAATTACAAGTGAAACTGAAGCATTGCTCGCCAGATCTGGCCATACGATCCTGCCTAGTGGTGCAAATGCATTAATGCTTCTTCCCGACACCAGAGAACCGCAGCATTCGTGCTTCAGGATGAGCTCAGCTGCTCTTATTATATAAATCCCCTTTCCCGAGGCTGGTCTTTAGACTTTGTGGGGTGCATTTCCACATGATAGGGTCAATGTGTCTCATCAAGCCTTAAAGTTGAATATCCCAAGGGGTTCTCAACTTCGGCCTCCTAAATGGGAAATGGTTACATAAAGGCCATCTGGTTCGGGGGGGGGTGTGGTCGAGAATTAGACACCATCCATCCACCATCATACTGAAGAAAACAATTTGTTCCAGCACTGTAGTTGAGTCACATCACGTTTTCTGATTCATCAAGGTGTCTGACATCTCCCTTCCCCCAACATGCCCGAGGATGCACCCCAGTACCATGCTGGCAAGTAAATGTTGGTGTCCCATTCTGGAAAATCCCAAAATGCCATTTCGAAGGGCTGAACGGAGGGGGGGGGGACAAAACACCCAGATAGCTCTGATACCAATAGAATTTCATTTCAAAAGTATCCAAAAAAGGGGGAAACCCACTTTTTTGCACTTTATGCATCCTGTGAAACACAACAGAATATAATTCAAGACATCAGGAAATGTGCTGGCAGTAAGACTGGCAGGAAGCATGATAAAGACCACAGTACCATTGCCAAGTTCTGCTTTGGTATTTTATTAATTCTTCTTTTTCTTCCCTTCTTTATGTACTTCTTGCATAACTGAAGACACGCATGCAAGTCAAGGAAAGAGAGAGGGCTGGCACTTTTAAGCCTGAAATGGGAACAATCAGTACTCATCGCCCCTGACCTCCTCCTGCTTGGTTCAATATTAATCTGCTGTGACAGGACCACTGTTTACCAAATCCACACAGGATCCTGTCAGATGAATGGGCCGCACTGTGCTCTTCCATTAACCTATGACCCCTGACCCCAACTGGCTAGGCGCGCCCAGCAGCTTGACAGACCAGTCCTGACAAGACCCTGATGGACAGAATACATGCTAAGTGTGGCTCTACACGTATCCTTCCAAATCCAGATCCTGGCCCCAAAATCTCCACATCTCTTCCCCATTGGACCCTGTGCTACATCTGCCCCCCACCCATAAGTTCTCCGACATTTAACAGCTAAGGCAGCCTAGCGATTCTGCTGTGTACTTTTCAGTAACAACTAAAGCCTTAGCATTAGCAAAAATGAATTACAAGTTCACAGAGGTGCAGCACAGAACAAACTAAAGAGTAAAACTAAATGTTAATATGCAAGCACTACACGCCTCAAACAAAATAATGAATATAGACCAAACAAAAAAAAAACATAAAATGGGGAACACATTTATGAAAGACCCAACCACAAAATCATTGTATTTCTGGACTACTTCAACTTTTGCATGTTTACAGACCGATGTAAGTACCCACTTTAATTAGGACAGACCCCACGTCCCACATTTTTTAACAGGAATCATTCGAGTTAAAGTCAAGCTAAGTTTTGCACCCAGTAAACATTTCCTCTCTTGTTTTTGTGTTCTCACTTTTGCTTAAACAGATTTCTATGTATGTTGCTCTATAGCACAGACTCACCTTAATCACTCTTTGTTTGTGATAAAAATTGGGCAGTGACATTCATATTCAACCAGTGTGCTTAAACGTGAGGGCAAATTACAGTACCACACTTCCACCAGCAGTTGGCAGACTCAACTGCTCATTTCTTTGAGTTGTGCAGACTAATGACAGCCAGCGCATGGCAACTGGGCGCAGAGACATCAGCATATTACAAAAAACATAAAAGAAAAATACATTATGGAGCAGAGACAGGTGAATTACTAAAGAACCAGCTTCACATAAATGAGGAAAGCGATAGACATTTATTTATTGGAATTTGTGGCCAGACTTCAATCTAACAGCTCGATAAATACCTTTAAAGCAGCTTTGCTTTTTCATTCTATTTTCTCATGCCTCATTGTATAAGCTAGTGATAGAAAACAACAGGCTTCAAAACCCATGCTTGATGGAGTCAGTCGCCATCTGCTGACACTCAATTGTAGTCAATAAAGTAACCGATTGGGAGTGATTTACAATGCGCTATATTGCCACTGCACTGCATTGCCATTGTTTGCATCAAAGCCTCATATCATACTATCACTATTACTAATCACAAACATTTGCACACTGAAATGAAAACACTGTGTGATACATCAGTATAAATTATCAGGCAGCAATACGTTGTAATGTGCTCCAGCTGTTATATTACTGTGTGCAATTGTGTAGAGTGAAAAATAAACATCCCGGAGTATAAACGGTTAGAAATGTATTTGGGGAGAGAAGTTAGCAAAGCAGCTAGATGTTATGCAAAGGAGAAAAAAAAAAGATGCAATCCGATTGGATGGTAACAGGAGACAAGATAATGTCAAGAGCAGACAGAACAAGTGATAGGCTGTCTCTTTGTGTTTGGAACACGAATATTTTGTTGATATAAAAGAGGTGATGAAGGTTTTAGGGAGGACTCAATTGCTGGAGAGGGAGTAAGGCAAGAATGAAGACGAACCACAGAATGAAGACCTATGGCTGGCAAAGTTAATGGCTCTGTGTTATTGGACCACAAGGCTAGATTAAACACTCACAACCTTGGAAAAAGGAAACTTACTAACACTAAAACCGTGCTCTGCCAATAACCCCTTTCTGGATAATAGCCAAAGACCCCTCATCAGCTGCCCCCCTTCCCATTCCTCAGGCGCAGGCCTGACAGCTCCAGTCCTCCTAACTCCAACAACAGCACTGGACACAAACATTCAGCCACCGTGGTCTGTCCCTGCTGCAACCTCGTCAACCTCTGACCCTGCTAAAGAGCATATTGTCGTAAAACTAACTTTTGGTCTGTGTAAACTGAGGAGGTCAAGAACCTTGGGTCGATTGAGATGGTACAGATTTAATGGTCTGCATGCTAGAGAGTGCGAGAGAGCAGTGTTTCCTAATCCAGTCCTTGGGGACCCGCAGACAGTCCACGTTTTTGCTCCACCCAAGCTCCCGGTACAAAAATGTGTGCAGTCTGGCAGGGTGCTGGGATGGAGCAAAAATGTAGACCGTCTGTGGGTCTCTGGGTGGAAGCAACAACGTAGACCATCTGTGGGTCCCTGGGTGAAAGCAAAAATGTAGACCTTCTGTGGGTCCCTGGGTGAAAGCAAAAATGTAGACCTTCTGTGGGTCCCTGGGTGAAAGCAAAAATGTAGACCTTCTGTGGGTCCCTGGGTGGGAGTAAAAATGTAGACCTTCTGTGGGTCCCTGGGTGGGAGCAAAAACGTAGACCTGCCTGTGGGTCCACAAGGACTGGATTAGGAAACGCTGGTCTAGAGAATTTTACACACATAATGTCAAATACCCTTGCATGAAAGCACAAACAAATAAGGTAGCAGCACTTGGGACCTGAAGTTGTATGTTGTTGCAACGCTTGTCATTGTCTGAGTGTGTTTATTCTGTGAAAATGTTCCAATTTACCATGGTAAACTGTTCACATTTGCTGTTCCCCAATATGGCCGGGCCACATTTCCATCTTGCATATGCTGTGTGGGGTAAGGGAGGAGACTGTCTCATTTTAATTGTGACAAGATGAGAATCAGCCTCCTCCACAGCTTGTTGCTTTTATTGGAAACAAACCTCTTCCCTTCAACCAGAGCAAGGGCTCATAGATGATCTATACTTTAACACAATAAACACCACTCACTACCTCCGCAAAGTCTTAAGACAGACCTCAAGTCGGACAGCCGCAACTCAAGTGCAGTCGTGATGGTTAAAGTTCACAGAAAATTCTCTATTTATCCACCAGTTCTTTCAGTTCTGAGGTTCTTGACAGGAAGCCACGTACAAAAGGCAAAAAATAAACTGAGGAATGACCAGTCCGTCTGAGTTCCTCCATCAGCCGCCTGACCTGCCGCTTCCCTCTACACAGCTTTCCTGTGAAGATGATGAAAACCAGTTGCACCATTACTAATAGCAGTTGCAAACTACTAATATCATATTTTCCTCCATCCCCATACAATTCACGTGTCACGTCCAGCTCTTGCCCAGCTATATAAACTTTGCTGAATTCTCAAAAAGTGGAGAGAGAGGGACGGACAGACAATCTGCTGCTTAAGGAGAAATATTTACCTCAGACTATGACGCAAGCGGTGCCCCGTGTTTGACCCAATCTCAGCTATATATAGCGGTTCCTCACTGCAAGGCGGCAGTTTTAGTCTTTCACTGCATGTGGGTCACATACACTCCCAAACGAAAACCTCCACATCCACAACACAATCTCACGCACATACACTCTGTAACAGGCATTCTGTAAACTACACACACTCATTTTCACACTCACTCCTATAGCCTACAAACAGAAGCACAGTAAAGCGTTTCCCAGAGGTCCTAAAAAATTTTGGAATTTAATTGGATGGACCTGGGTTGGCAGTCCAATATGATAATATAGTCTGATGGGTACCAATACGGATTTTCTATACACTTATTTACTTAGCCAAAGCTATTATCCAAAGTGACATACAATATGCATAAGCAGGGTCCGAAAATCTCTGGAGCAACTGAAAGTTTGAAGCTTTGTTCATGGGCCTATCTGGGAACTCATTCTCCTGGTGCTGGGATTTGAACCAGCAACATTCTGATCAACGGCAGAGTCTGCAAACCTACTGAGCCACTCACGCACACCTCACCCAAATTTTGGTTTAGAACTCCATGACCCCCAAAAACGAGACCCTAAAACAAGGAAATGTATCTTACCTCATCCAAGCACCACAACTTAAACCTATTTCACATCCCTTCTTTGACAGACGCAGAGACACACGCAAACAAACATGCAAGCACATAAACGTGCAGGCTCCCTTCGTCTCCCATTACCGTCCCGCTTTCCACAAATCATACGCAAATGTTTATGGCTTTTTCCACAAGCGAAACACAAAACGGGTGAGAAGAAAGATGCCTGGATTTGCTACAAGTTAGCCAGCTGGGCCGGTAAACAGCCCTCACTGCTTGTATTATAAATTCCAAGACAGCTGGAATGCATTGACTGTAGCAGAAAAATCAGGGATCAGGAAGAAAGCCTAAATATCCCGAACACAGCCAACGTATTTAATTCACCGTGCATAAGAACATGGGACTTATTCATAGTCGCATTAAAAGTACCATCTTATATTATACAACACGGAGTCTGCTAGGAGTAAACTATCACGGAGTATACAGAATGGTTGCTACGTTACAGTCTGCCGAAGTTTGAGAACATTCTACTCTTAGCGTTGATGAACACTATAGCGTGAATGAAACTGAAGGATACAGTAGTTCTTAAATCTTACCATGGTTTACCATGGTACATTCTAATAGGATAACATTGCTGTCTGTGGTATAAACGGTACCAAGACGGAAATTCACAGAGGATTTAACAAAAAAGAGTAGGAACCAGAGGTGGAAAGTTCAGGTCCAGAAAGTACAAATGTGATTCAACCAAGCAGTTTAGTATAGAGAGACACATTCAAAGGTTACTCAACTGGATGGTTGAAACAAAACCTTCATATGGATTTGTACTTTCTGGACCTGAACTTTCCATCTCTGGTAGGATCTGTGTATAGGAGGTGGACTAACTGTTCCAAAATCACATGGTACATGATATGGTATAACATGGGAATTCTTCTGCAGAGGACAGGAACAGGAGTAACCTTTGATGCCTCGGAAGGCCTGCTCACAGTTAAGTGAAAACAACAACTCGAGTTAACTCCTGCTCAGAGGTGAGTGCAAAAGCAGATGCCAACATTAAACATGGCTGTCATCTGTTTCCCTTTGAAATACCTCAGAGAGGTGCTGGTGTTAGGAGTCGCGCGGTGGGACTCGCTGAAGGGCCGTCGTCACTCTGACTTCTGCTTTTGACCTCTGCCCCTCCCGTCTCGCATGTTAACGCATGAGCTCACTGGAAGCTCTCACGGAGCTGGTCGACGACGACCCCCCCAGACAAGAAAACAAAGAGCGAGAGGCAACACTAGAGACAGCCTGATGATGGTGTCGTGGAGGTTTAGTAAGACTGACTGCTCCTGGCCAAAGGAGTTCAGTCTCTCTGTTTGTGTCCTTCAAACAGACTTGCTTCTCCCCATCTACACCCATAATCTACCATCTATGATCTTCTGTGTGGGGCCTTTCTGCACGGGGTCTTGTATTCTGGCCTTTAACTTCATCTCCGTCTCCAAACTGTTTGGATTGTTTCCCTCTAGAGCTAATTAAGTTATACGGGCTTTTTTGACCTTTGTTTTGATTCTGGACTTTGTATTTTGTTTATCACACTGCGGTCGCTGCTTCACAATCGTTGGTACATTGGTTGGTTTTATTCAAAGAAGTTTAAATCACAAGTCTAGTTTACTACATCTGAGCTACGCGTCCTCAGCCTCCCAGCCTCCATACCGCTCAATGATCATTTAAGTTAGGTATGACAAGTGTGCTGTTTCACTCCTTTCATCTTCTATCTTTCTCAGTGCTGTCGAAGCTAAACATGGCTGCAGAACCATTTAGTGGTACTTCTCCAGTGGGACCGAAGGCTTCCCTGAAGCTGAAAGCATTTTTGGATAGGATGAGGAATATGACAGCATCAGCTTTGCTTCAGTCCAGGCCTCCCTTAAGCTTTCATTACAGTTTTTCATAAATGCAGCATCAAGTTTTACTTATACCATATGTGTGCCCTTGGGATTCAGCCTCATTCAGGCAACTGTCATGTATTGTGTAAGCTGATGAAAACTGCAGCTTCTCATAGCACTGAAATAACATTGGACTAGATGGCTTCCCAGACTTTTGTCAGAAATGCTACAGTAATCAAACAATTACAGTGCATGACAAATGCAACATGACAACATGTCTCACACAAGATTTCTCCTGTTTACGTCTCTCAACTCCACTCAACAGGCACTATATAGTCAATAGGTGTTTCCGAACAAAGACATGAATGTGCCGTTGAGCGACACAGATAATAAGGTGTAACATCAGAGGTGGGTGTGTTTTGGGATGATTTAATTAAGCACTTCACACACATTTATTTAATTGTTCTATTGTACTGGTTCTGGTGTTTTCATCATTATCTTCTGCTTTTAATGTATTATCAGCAGTAGTATTGAGTTTCGAAGCCGGAAACTAAATTTTATTGTACCTGTGCAGTGACAGTTGTACTTGTGATAAAGGTGTTCTACTCGATTCTATGCTTTGTTTTACAGTTATAAAAAACTCTACAGTCATTAGGAGAAAAAGATAAATTAAGTAAAGTAAGTGGTTAGCACTGTTGCCTCACACCTGTGGCACCCGGGTTCGAGTCTCCGCCTGGGTTACATGTGTGTGGAGTTTGCATGTCCTCCCCATGTCGTCGTGGGGTTTCCTCCGGGTACTCCGGTTTCCCCCCAAAGTCCAAAAACATGCTGAGGCTGATTGGACTTGCTAAATTGCCCATAGGAGTGCATGTGTGAGTGAATGGTGTGTGAGTGTGCCCTGCGATGGGCTGCCCCCCATCCCCCCCAATCCTGGGTTGTTCCCCACCTTGTACCCATACCTTCCAGGATAAGCTACAGACCCCCCCACAACGCAGAAGGATAAGCAGTTTGGAAAATGGATGGATGGAATTAGTCTGTACATCAGTGTCACTGCAGTCTTGTGGATGTAAGGAACATAGAAAATTAATGTGGCAGCGTATTTTTCCCATTATGGTTCTACAAGACCACTTGACTGGCATTTGGCTTTGATGGACTATGTTTGTTTATACAGGGGAAACCTGCGATCTGGGAAAAGCCATAAAGAGTATTTTCTGTCTGCAATTAAAACTCCACATCCTTGCATCCTTGAAAGCATTTGTCAGTGGGGGTGGTTTTCCAAAGAGAACCAAGGATCATTTCAATTACGTTGCACCTATAACAAGCTCCTTCTGTTCTAGTGCCAGCAAGCTGTTCATAACATAAATTATAACAGGCCATCAAGGAAATGACTCAAGCCACCTCCTGCAGTATCTTATTTTCTTACTGGTCTACGTTCAACTTTAGCACTCAGTTTCAAAAATGCTGCCCAGCTGTTTATTGTTCTTGTGTCTTTTGGAAGGTAGAGTGCAAAAGTAGCACAATTTTATTACACGCAAAGCATGTAAGGATCTAACGCTGCCCTCCATTTAACAAGATTCTACCTAAAATAACACAAAACACAAAAAATGAATCATTATATATATGATATCTATTATGCCAAGGTCTTTGGTTTGCCATGGTTTCTGCAGTAAAAGATTTACTGTCGCTTCCAGAATGTTATGGCAGGGAATGATCCACGGTCCAGCTTACAGACAAAGGGGCTCTTATTTGAATCTAAATACAAAATCACAAGAGAAATAAAAGGACCTCGAGGGTTAAAACAATGGCGGGCAGGATATGCAGCGTAAACAGGGGGTAAACCTAACACAGAGGAAACAGGGACACAGGCAAAACTGACAAGCACCAAATGGGAACAAACACACAGAAACCAGAAGCAAACACAATGATCGACCATGGAAAGGGGCAAGGGCATGCACTTAAATACACAGATAACAAGGGCATGATGAGGGACAGCTTTAGGTCTTTACTAATTACACAGAATCACTAGATAACAGGGGCAACAGGGAACAGGTGAGGGTAATAAACAATCACAAGGGACTCAGGGAAAGCCAACAAAGGCACAAAAATAAAAACCAATATATAACATAAATGCATGATAACTCACAAGGAGAAAAACAAAACTCAAAATGACCAACAAAGTTTAGGGTGGCTTCTGGTCTGCCTGGAACACACAACAGTAGGGCGCAGAGTCCTCAGCTATACACTTAGCCTCTTCAACCACACAGTGACCCAGGGAGTAGGGGAGCACACTAGGAGCAGAACACAAAGCTAAACCTAATGAGACACAGGGAAAAAGACGGGATAGCCTGCGACATCTGCTGGCCACAGAGGGAGAAGCCGGACAGAAACAGAACAAGGTTGTGACTGATCCTGACGCGGAGGAGCAGAGGAATGATGTTCCTTGCAGCGGGATGTTTATCGTCACTTCTGGGCCCCAAAAAGAGTAGCGTTGCACAGTCTAAGAACAACCCACAACTGTACGTCTGCCTTCATGATGTCTCATCATTGGTGTGGAGTGTTTGTGAAAAATCACAAGAGCCAGACGAAAATATTTTACAGCCGCCTGGTGAAAAGCATAGAACACTTTAGCCGTGACAGGCTAAAGAGAAGCTGAGAGGTCAAGGGGGACAAAGAGAAAAGAGCGAATCATTCAAAAAATGATTTACTTGCCCATGAATACAGAGGAGAAATTTGATACTAGTGGGAAAGTGGAGGGAGGCATACACAAAATAAATATAAGCCATGATTTGAAGCTCTTCCATCGTCTCGAATGGAAACTGTTTTTATTTCAGGGGCTAATATATACTTATGGAGTCACATTAATAATAATTACAAACAACGTCTGGTAGACTGGGCCCACTTTCCCTGCATTGTCAGAGTGGCATCATAGTGGTTAAGGAGGCAGAGAGCCCCACTAGATCTGGCTGCTTCACCACCCCCAGCCAGCCCCCTTGCTCCAAACCACCATTAAAAGGCATTAAAATCCCATTTTTAAACTTCAGCCTTCGCATGTAACTTCCTGTGGCGATTAATCCTTGGACAGAGTATGCACGGCAAGATGGATTCCACCCCCCAAACATGTGGAATCCATCGAGAGCAAGGGAGCTTGGCAGTAACGGGACGGAAGGATGCCGGTCCAGTGCTGGGAGAGTCCTGGGAGCAGAGTTCTTCAGGCCAGGCCCATCACCAAGGGAAGTGTTGCTCTTTTACTGGAACCGAGACCTAACTCCCACACTGCATTTTGCACAGACTCGGGCTAAGGAATCGAGAAGGAAATGATTGCTCATTCTAAGATCATCCCTCTGTCAGAAAGTTTTAAGCAATAAAAAGATATGCAGTATTTTGAGAAACGAATGGAACATAATTTCTCAAGACGTATCCTGTTTTTTTTTTTTTATTTGCAGATTTTCAGTGGTTTCATAATGGGGTTTTTTTTTGGTTTTGTAAATGTAAAAACAGAGCTACATGAATTGCTTTAAAGTCGGTCATTTTGACTCCTTAAGTTTTTCCCGACGACGCCAGACATTGTCTATCACACAGCCTTAGGAAAATGTCCATTTTCAAGAGACATTTCCGTTCCATGTTTGTGGAGAGCAGATTATATGCACTTAGTGAATTGTGAGTATTTTCATGATGCCAGTAAGTAACACCTGCTGCTTGTACAGCTGCAAAACGGAGTTACTGTGACTTTTGCACGAACGCAAAGGATACCCCCCCCCCCCCCCCCCCCGACTCCATTCCAATTTCCAAGTCTTTCCTGAATATTTCATGATAATGCCAAATGGGAATTACTGGAGACTGCTGAATGTTGGATCTGATCCACATGACAGGAAACAGGAAAATAGTTAATAAATATGTATTATTTGTGTTCATTTGATGGCCCGATGGACTTTCCTGGGCTGAGCAAAGGAACATCCCCATTCCTCAAGGAATTCCCAAGTGCCCATTCCTCACAGAACTTCCGGGAGAGAAGAAGCTCTTAAGAATCAGGGAAATCAGGCAGAATAAAGCAGCTCTACCACATATCGCAGAGACAATACATTATGCAGACCACTTACCTCCTGCAGAGAGGAAAAATAACTAATCGTTTATAAATGATCAATGTGTATTGTCTGCATCGAACGTTCAAAAACTTTGTGGATTCTTCATGGGAGTTTTTTATATTTTCTGAAAGTTATGTGAATATTTTCTGTCTAGGTAGAATATCATCTAATCATCTGTCATTTAATATACATATTATATGACTAAAGTGTTATGGAGCAATTCATATGGCCATAAAATAGGACTGAAACTGAATAGTTTATTGATTTCATATTCGTGCTTCATATACAAAATGCTTAAATATGCCCCCCATGGCACATAAACGCACACAAGCTCACGCACATGCACACATTTCTATTATAACCTATGGTCATCCCATCCAATTTCAATCTAACTAACAATCCCCAAACCAGCACTAACATTTTTTTTTCTTCCAAAGGAGATGACAATAAAAAAAAATCTGAAAGTATCCTGTCTCACTATCTCTGAGGAAAGAGCCATTTGCCTGTACCTTTGGCTGTACCTTGGTCTGTACCTTTGCCTGTACCTTTGTCTGTACCTTTGGCTGTACCTTTGCCTGTACCTTGGTCTGTACCTTTGTCTGTACCTTTGCCTGTACCTTTGGCTGTACCTTGGTCTGTACCTTTGTCTGTACCTTTGCCTGTACTTTTGTCTGTACCTTTGGCTGTACCTTTGCCTGTACCTTGGTCTGTACCTTTGTCTGTACCTTTGCCCGTACTTTTGTCTGTACCTTTGCCTGTACCTTGGTCTGTACTTTTGTCTTTACCTTTGTCTGTACCTTTGCCCGTACTTTTGTCTGTACCTTTGGCTGTACCTTTGCCTGTACCTTGGTCTGTACCTTTGTCTGTACCTTTGCCTGTACCTTTGGCTGTACCTTTGCCTGTACCTTGGTCTGTACTTTTGTCTTTACCTTTGTCTGTACCTTTGCCCGTACTTTTGTCTGTACCTTTGGCTGTACCTTTGCCTGTACCTTGGTCTGTACTTTTGTCTTTACCTTTGGCTGTACCTTTGCCTGTACTTTTGTCTGTACCTTTGCATGTACCTTTACCTCACTTTCTAGAGGGCAGAAGTTTAAATCATTAAGCACCAAGCACAGCATAATTGTAGGTGCCTCTCACCCCACCCCAGCTGAACCCCACATTTTGCTTCCATTCCCCTCAATGTTAATTCGACGCTAAAGTTGAATTCACATAATGTAAACTTGGCCTTTGACACCCTATTTCTCCTTGAACCCCACGCCCTTATATTTTCATATAAAATGACTTCCCATCCCTAATTGGCTGGTCTTGATATAAAACAGCATTGAAACATTAGCATTCACCATCGATTTAAAGAATACGATAAACAAAGAAATCTCAACAATCATTCATTTATTTACTGCTCGCATGGAAAAGGCATGGCGATATCTCAGCTGGACCCTATGCATGAAGCTGCTTTATCACAGAAGGTGAAATAAACGTTTACATTTGGTGGATTTGCAGTGCCATCTCACCTGGTATTTGAACCTAAGACCCTTCGGTCATAATTCTTTTAATAAAAAACAGAACTGTTCCACATGAAGGCTTTAATAAAGAGCACCAGACAGATAACCCAACCTTGGAAAGGAGTCGCAGCAGCTGGGTAATGATGATGTTCCTGATGTTGAATTCCTTTACGTATGGTGTGTGAGATTCTTTGTGGCTGAGACGTGATTCAAAACGTGAAGCAAATGCGGTTTTGCAAAGCTCCTTTAACACCAAACTGTGCAACATTGTAAGAGACGATCGATTCATATCAGACCCATCATAAAGCAAATATGAGACCCAAAAGCAGTGCAATTAAGATAAAATTTTAAATTGCTTCTGTTATTTAAAAGGGTTAATAGAAGAATGTCAATGCAAAAATGATTTTGTTATTCACGAGTGACAAACACACTTCTTACTTCAATGGGCATCGCACAAACCAGAACTGCAAACTAGCGTTCATGATCAGCACTTTCTTATTAAACTGTTTTCAAGCCCATTTTGTTTAATGGCTTGTGGATTCGGGGTGTTACACATTTAAATGGATGATACGTTTAGGAAAACAGTGTTGCAAGCGGATTGTAAATATTCCTTCCAATACTTGTAAATCTGCTGGATTGCGAGGAGCGTGTTTCCAGCAGATGTAGCTGCTGGTATGTTGCCACCTCAGCTTAGCCTTCCTTACATCGGCGGTGGAGCCGCGATCCCGCAGCCGTCGGCCAAGTGTTTTGGGTTTTTTCTATGGGTGGGAATACAAACACTTCGCTTTGCACATCTGTGAACTGTTGACACGGCGAGGATGGCGACTGATACATCTGCGCACAGATACTCATATGCAGCGTCATCCTTTCACCGCTATCTAACTTTGTCATGAAATAACACAAACTAAAGAGTCTGGCCCATGAACACATCCCCTATCTTGTTACAGATTACTTTGAGAGAATGTGTTAAATGTAACTGTCACAAGAATATCAGTGCAGTGAGACAATGGAGAAGACACACTGTTCGTCTGTGATCCGTAGTCTGTATGATTATCCCTATGATGTCTAGTCTTATAAAACACAGACGTCTACTTAATGCAAAAAATGTGCTCGCCAGTTTAGTGTGCATTTCAGGCCCAAAGAGTTTCAAAAATCAAAGGCATATACTAAAAATGTTATTCCCTGTATCTAAAATTCCAATCAAAGTGATTAACACTCATTCCGAGGAATGAACTAACTTGTAATCCTTTGTTGACAGATACAAAATAATAAATTATATTCACAGAAAATAAGATTGAATATTTCACAGAAACATACCAGAAGGATGACAAGACAATGTACCGATCTCTCTTGTCCTGGATGATGATTGATAGAACAGCGTCAGTTTTGTCATTATGGTCATTACTTTGATTTATTTATTTGAAAGGTGTCTATTATGGAAGGATCAGGATCTTAGTTCAGTTGTTGTATAGTTTGAATTACTCTTTCTCTTTGGCCGAGATAGATGTCTGATACATTTCTAATACACACAAAGCAAGTCGGGCAAGTAGAGAGAGCAAAAAAAATAAAAAAATAGAAGAATGATGTTCACTCAACTGTGTTTTCAGGGACATCTTTCGAACAGCTTTTAAAGGGACTTTATCGTCTCGACACTTGGTTGATACAGTTTAATGGCTTGTATTCAATGGTCTGCTACTCATCAGTGTGGCATATGACTGTTTGTTTTCGTTCTTTGTTCTCTACAGAGTGACTTGTGCTGAAATGACGTTGATCAGTGTCAGCATGTCTAGCGCTCAAATACAGTAGAACCCACAACGTTAACGGAATGAAAGGTCAGAGTTGAGTGGCGCTGATAGCGTTGATACCACCAGGTCTTGCTCCTCCTGTTGGTCTTTCCCTATCCACCGATAGTGATGTTGGCCCAGGCTATGGGGATTCCCCCCTGTGCCTATCACCTTGCGTTCATACAGCCATCTAATCCACCGGAGCAAACCACTGGGCTTCTGATTTAGGGGCAGCTTTCTGTATCATTCTTTGAAGAACCATAATTGTTTTGTGGTTTTTTTTTGCATAAAACTTGCACTCAAAGGACAAGAAAAGCAGTTTTGAGCAGATTTCGCAGAAAAAAGTCTCAATTTCTGCTGCGACATTCGGATGGTAGGGTGAGAATTTGGCGTCAACAACATGAAAGCATGGATGGTGGTGGTGGTGTAATGGTGTGGGGGACATTTTCTTGGCACACTTTGGGCCCCTTAGTACTAATTGATCATCGTTGCAACGCCGCAGCCTACCTCAGTATTGTTGCTGACCATGTCCATCCCTTTATGACCACAGTGTACCCATCTTCTGATGGCTACTTCCAGCAGGATAATGCACCATGTCATAAAGCTCGAATCATCTCAGACTGGTTTCTTGAACATGACAATGAGTTCACTGTACTCAAATGGCCTCCACAGTCACCAGATCTCAATCCAATAGAGCACCTTTGGGATGTGGTGGAACGGGAGATTTGCATCATAGATGTGCAGCCGACAAATCTGCAGCAACTGAGTGATGCTATCATGTCAATATGGACCAATATCTCTGAGGAATGTTTCCAGTACCTTGTTGAATCTCTGCCACGACGGATTAAGGCAGTTCTGAAGGCAAAAGGGGGCCCAACCCAGTACTAGCAAGGTGTACCTAATAAAGTGGCCGGTGAGTGTATACTGTACATAGCCAGTGTACCATACAACAGCAGGCAAGGTGCTGAATTAGGATTAAAATGCAGTAGTCAGTTACTTACAGGTTATGAAATTGTAGTATAAAAGAAGTTGTTTGTGCCTTTTGGTCTGATATACAATATGCAGTCACTCCTACTCTGCCTTGTTAAAATCACATTCTTTGTGTGCAGAGAAAAGTTTATAATTATAATATTATGTGATAAAATAGTAATATTACAAAGTACATTTATTTTTCTCGCTCACGTGAATGCTTTTACTTGGCAAACAGCACTCTGGCTGTAGTGGAAACCTTTTTTTATTGTTTTATCCGTTACTATTTGTACTATACATACTGCAAATGCAAAACTATTCAAACACTCTTGTCAGAAGTTTCATCCATGGACTGGAGACCTTCTAGATCCTGAACTGCAGCATGTAGTTAAGAAATCGTTCCACTGCAGAAACTGGATCCATCCGTTGGGAATATTCTAAAATAAACCCTTCTGTTCTCCCATATCGGGTCTTGTATAAATAAGATATCGACACAGACAGACATCACCATGGGAAATGGCCAATCCGACCCTGTAAACACGGCCGGCAGACCTCTGGCAGCCGCTCACTCAGGGGGGCTAGAGCTGGAATTCATAAATAAATCACTTTTCAGGGTGGATCATGTGTCTCCTCCCCACACCTAACATAAACAACGCCAGGCAGAAATAGCCGATTCAGAGCCCTGCAACAGGAAATCATTCCCGCTTGTGGCATCATACTCATAATACATTCACATGATTGCTCTGCTTTTCATCTTCTGTTAAAAAAATCCGCAGATTTCTAAACTTTAACAGTGTGACGATCCTACCAGTTTATTTTTTTGCGTAAATTATTATTTCGTAATTTACGATGAAACATTTTGATTTTGTATTAAATAGCTATTAAATTGCTTGAAATGACAGCAGAGGAAAATGTCAGCATATAACTGACAGGTAACGTTCACTTACATCAAACGTGTATTTCGTTTGCTATTTAACTTATTGTGTCATTGACAAGTTACTGAAGGAAGTTCCAGCACGATTTAGACTCATTTGGAAAGTTCCCATAACCGCCTTGAATACGTAGGTAGGTCTGCGTATGATGGAGGTGGAGAGTGTACGACTGTGAGTATGTCAGGACCAAAGGGCATTGGTGATAACATTATAAATAGGAAACCAAAGATGAGGTTCACTCGAGGTGCAAGCTGGCCCGAGCACAGCCTGGTGTGTGTGTTTGTGCAATTGCCTGTCCTCTGCTTGGCCTCGTTTAACCCGACCTGACTGCACTTGATGTAATAACTTTGTGTGCTGCTTCTGAACCTTCACCCAATGTTTGCAGAGCACCTCAAAATGTGCTCTCTGCTCACTGTCCCTCTTTGGTTCTGCTTACTTAGGACTTACGAAATCAATAATTAAATTACATGTCAAATATTGATTTTCCAAGCACACCGCTTAGAGCCACTTATTGTCTGAAAAATGGCATAAATAGTAAATCTTTTCATAAATAGCATTTGTATTGTTAAGCGTCTGTCGAGTCCCCTAAACATATGTCTCTGTTCATTACTTAGGTCAACACCAAAGGCAAAATATTGATCAAGGCATTCAGTCAGTGCTTTATAAATAATATCCAAGTTTAAGCCTTAATTATTTTTGTATTAGAAAATATCTGTCCCATCTTTCATCATTTTCTGTCATTATTTTAATTTAAAAATCTATCTAGCATAAGAAGGTCACCCATCTTCCCATAAATGAATATGAGAAAAAGACATTTTGTTCTTTTCTCATTTTTTTTACTAAGAAGTTTCCAGTGTGGGCATAAAAGGGTTAAATGTCTGTGTAGGGCTGAGTGTATGCACACACTGCACACGCGCTGTAACACGAAAGCTCCAACCGTTCTCAGCCTCCTCTGCTTGTTCCGTGGCGCCCGACCTGAAGGTCAGGCGGAGACCTATGCGCAGAAACTCCGCAGGGCGATCTCGTTGGCGAGACTAGCGGTGGTCACCGGAGAACACTCAGAGCGAGCCTAGAACATCCTGACCCACTTCAGCTCGGCTCCTCTGCTCTCCAATGACATCACTGCTTGCATCAACGCCTCCAAAGCGGCTCTTGTTTACTTTGCCCTGTTTTCGGTGCTAAGGCTTCTTCGCCGTTTGGCCTGTTCGTTTCATTGTCTTCCTCTCACGCATTCAGGAAAAGTTACACGACATACGGCACTCCATGCACGAGCTGTTGCACGGATGCAAAACATGACAGAGGACAGAAAAAATAAACATTTGTTGGCAGAATCATCGTCTAGATGCCAAACACATGACATGCATATACATAAAATACATGTGAGGTAAGTAGACAATGTGATTTTGCTTTTTTACCTACAGTAAGTGGAGTTATTGATGTTTTTCTTGGGTCAGAGTAAGCTCAGACCTCTGCAAGGCTTCTGAACAGCTTTCTGCACCAAGGCATATGCCACAGGATATGAGGTCACTATCTAAGGCAGGTTCACAGTACAGCATAGCTATGACAGTCATACAATTAAGGCAGAGAATGCAGAGAGCGTATAAAAAGGGTATTTAAACTCATCACCTCTTCCAAGTGTAAGAAACAGAGCGGCATTGTGGGTCATCTGGTCTCACCACATATATAAAAGAGCAAATGTGCTGTCAACAAGAGAAAGTGTCTCGGAAAGTACCAGAAACCTCCCCTGTCAGAAGGGAAATTATCTCACTCCTTGTCGTTAGCTAAAACTAGTGCTTTGGCTGCTCGAAATAGGATGTGACGACCACAAAGATGCTGCTTATCTTAGCCGCTCTACAAAACACAAAGGTCAATACAAGCGTTCTTTCATCAATAATCAGCAAATAATCCGAAATCAGAGGAAGAAAAAAAAACATTTAGAGGAAAACTGAAAAGGCACGCTAAAGCTTTTCAGTTTTAAAAGAATATCATACTTGTGTAGGATAGTTTCCTGTTTAACACACATAATTTATAATAAAACAAATGTCATGCTGCCTCTTTAACTTACTTTGCTTTTCTTTTGGTAACATACAAAACCCTAAGGTAGTAGATGCAGGCAAGTCAGCATCTCAATAAGAGGCAAAAAGCTCTCCTGCAGTGTTGGGGACTGTCTTCTAGCCTCGTCCTTTTGACTTCATCACATGAGCTGCAATTCATGACTGTGGTCACCCACAGCGTTCCAGATTAAACACTGGCAGATCTCTTTCTCCCAGCAATGTAAGCCTGAAGTTGAAGAGTGTCACAGTGAAACTGCTTAGCTACACCAGACGGCCTCTGAGTTCATCGGCCTGTTTGTAATCACCCGACAGCAGTAACAGGGCGAGGGGGAACACTGTCGCAGTGCTGGAAACCCCTAGGATGGCTTTGCAAAGGAGTGATGCTTATACAAGATGTGCCCACATAAACTCGCACACCTTATTTCGGAGTAGAAAGTGATCAGTGAAAGGGCTTCTTGAAATTTACAGTAGAATTAACAAAATTTTCCATATATTTAAGGGCTCCTCCTATTCCATTCGTATGGGCACAGTAATACAGTAATAGAAGTAATACCAACCTTACCCAAAGGAAAACCAGTTTCAAGGGTTTCTGAACTGTTAGTGGTTGTGGTGGAAAGTAAATGGGGTTATACTGTTACTCAAACATCAGACTGCAGTGGCTGGGTGATGCTATCATGAACAGTAATACAGTGGAATATAAAGTATAATACATAATCTAGTCTTTTTTTTAGGTGGGAAAAAATTGTATTTTGTTTAACATTGATAATATCCATGTTTTGATGTTAAAACAGTCAGCAGGCTCCTAACCAGCAGGTGCTGCTCTCCGCAGTATAGGTGGACTCTTAAGGCAGCTAAACAGCTAAATTTAAACTCTAACAGGCTTCTGGCAGCTAGCTGTGGAAAAATACGTCAGCTTCTGTGAGATATTATTGAGCCAGAAAGAGGATGAAGCGGAATGCTGTTCCCAGACCAGATACAGCGGCGTGGACAGAATATTTGCAAAGATCAAAAGTAGGCTAAGTAATTTGTCTCCACATACATTCCTGAAATACACAAAGCAGCAGAAACCCGTGGTCACGTAAATCTGTGAGTACTTACACATGCCTAAGCAGTAAGGGGCTGCAGAGTCCGGGCTGAGAAGTCTGCATGTTCTTAATAGGCAATAGGATTGGACACAGCTTGGAGGCAGAGTTGACCCGATTCAGACAAAATAAGAGGGTTGTTTCTGATCCCAATTATAAGCATTATTTTGTGCTGCAGGCGTAATAAGGAGGAAATTTGTTTTAGACAATCAAGTGGAAAATCTAAAAATATACACCAACCTTCACTGATTTTACTAATTTCTAATAATCTCTGGTCTCCATAATCGTGCAGTTTTATCTGACTCATTCTGAATGCCATTCCACATAGATTATACTACCTTACTCACTACTCTGTGAAAATGGTACGACTGTGAAAACAAACAGAAGGAAAAGTAGAAGATAGCATAATGGCTTACTGGTGTCTGTTTTGCTGAATCACACCTGAGGATTTCACAAATTCCTTTGCCATTATGCAATAAATATGCTTTGGTGGTTTTGATGGCGCTGGTGTTAGACAAACCTGTTTTTATATCAGTGTCCATCTCAAGAAAAAGGTCATTCGTGACTCGGTCATTCATTCTCAGAGACAGAATGCAAGACGTCTTACTCAGTGATGCCAACCTAATGTCGACCTATAGGAATGAGCGGAGAGCCTCTGAGCGCTAATGACGCCGGCGCTAACGCTCACATAGCCGGCCCTGCCTCTCGGAGCTATATAAAGGTCGTGACACTTACACAAAACTTCAGCAGCAAAGAATTCTTTATTATCTCCTTCCAGAAAGGCAAAGTGGTCTCCACCATGCACGGCCCCCCTCCCCTGCCCTGCCGGATCTGCCCTCCCCCTCCCCCTCCCTTTGCACTCACACACTGACAGCTGTCTCAGATTAGGGCTGTGAAAAATGAGGCAGGCAGGGCAGCATTCACCCCCCCCCCCCCAGCATTCCTTAGACATGACAGAGCACTTTCTCCCTCTCTCTCCCTCTCAAACACACTCCTCCTCTCTCATTCCCCCTGTTTGTTTGCTCCGTCTCCCTCTGTCCGTTTCCTGTCTCTCTCTCCATCCTTTACAGCCCGCATGATGGTTGAAAGGCAAACCATGAATATATAAAGCAGCATTACCTACTGGTTGCGGTCTTGTAATCATAATCATAAACATTTGTTCCTTTCCAGCTTAAATCAATCTTTCAGTCAACTGATAATCTGCAATTGGCGGTATGAATCATTTACTGTTATACTCAATTACATTAGAAGTTATGCCCTCAAAACATCAATATGTTCTTTAAAGTATAATGCTAGTCATTTTAAAAACTTGGGAATAGCCCTCAAATCCACTGTCACACATGTATAACTTCCTCTCTGCCTCTGATCTGAGTATATATTTTTACATTATATAATATTTACTTTTATTTAACAGATGCTTTTCTTGACATAAAAGTGAGCTTTATGGCACATTATAAACATGCGTGTTGCCGAGAGGTTGGTTAGGCATGAGTTCAGCTAGGCTGAGCTTTCTATGAATGTCCAGTTTTAGCCTGTAGTTTGTTTTTAATACGCAGGGTGGATATGAAATGTCTCTCCCGTTTGAGGAGCCGTAGCCAAACTCTCATTTAACCGCCCCCCGGTGTCCTTCCAAAGCAGCTCCATCTGACGGAGATTAAAGGCTAGCAAGGGCTACCCTCCCCAGGACATTGCTAATCCTTTAGCACAATAAAACACCGTGTAGGTCATGAGGGGTGATGCTCTTCAGTCGCTCTCAATGCTGCCAGCATTTGGGTTTGGTGCACTGGTTTGAGTACGCTTCTCATGCTGATACAGAGGTGAGTTGGTAAATGGAGTATGGGGGGGGGGGGGGGGAGAATAAAGACTGCCCCCCCGTCTTCATGATGAAAATTCGGCATTTTGCCACACATGAAATGGCTAGATATATCACTAGAACCGTGGTCCTTTCAAACCTTGTCATTACTAGCATTTTCCACTTACCCTTTTTCCGCAATTTGAATTTGTTTGTTCCTGAAACGTCCAAATTTCGTATAATTATGTTGCTCTTAGATGTGAGCTCTTTGTTCTCAGAGGATGTGTGTCTTCCAGTCTGACATTAAATAACAAAAACAACTGCAGGACAGCGTACAAGCCGGTCTCAGATGTGGCCAACAGTTTGCCAGCGGTGCCTAGCAGTTTGGTCTCGTGGCTGTGATGTTGGTCAACCCCTAAGAAACACAGCCTGACACAGCAGAGCATATGCTGACTCTGATCTGTGGTCTTTTGCCCCCAAAAAAATAGGCTCATATGTTCTTACTAAACAGTCTTAAACTTGGGCCACTAAGCAGAGATTTATCAGCGGCAAAATGGTTAGCCAAGTATGTTTGTGGCGATGTGCAGCTCAGTCGTTTAAGATCTGTTCCCATGTCTAGAAGGTTGTGGGTTTGAATTGCTTAGCCAGAAAAGTAGTTATATTACTATTGGACCTTTGAGAAGAGTTTGACCTTAACCCCTCCTATGCACTGGCTGACCCCTGTCCCAAAACTGGCTCTCACCTGGAAATACATATGTCCGTACATTTAATCTAGCCTAAAACAAATTGCATACGCAATGCATGAAAACATATTTAACTAATGCATTCTCTTAAGTAACACCCCCTTAAAAATGAATGTTGGGGTCTTCCTTTACCCATTTCAATAATTTTTACTACTGGTAACACTACTTGAGGGGATTTGAATAATGTAGTAGTACATGATACATTAATTAAGCAGTAGCTGAGTGTTTCTTAAGTACCGATCTCATGCTTATTCATCATTAATCAATCATGACAGTTCATGTATTTCGTGATTTTCTTCTTGAGTAGTAAATGACTTAATAAGTAATTTTCCCCCTCAAGTGGTCTTACCATTATTAAGTAATTAGTTAACTGCTAACTAATACAGTGTTTGAATGGAACACATGAACTTTCATGATTGATTAATGATGAACACGGACGGGATCAGGAAGTAACTAATACTTAGTTACTGGTTAATTAGTGCATTAAGTAACTACTACTACATTATTCATTGTCCCCTCAAAGTGTGACCCAACTACCTTATTGTACGACTACGATGAGTAACTACTGCAATAGCTCATACCTACATTATGCAGCAATATGCTTATCAGTCCACACATATGAGTAATCAGGCAGAAGCTGCATTATCAAACTATTTGGCGGAAGAACCTGTAGTCACTGCTACCGTAGATAAAAATACCACCCTCTACAGGCGTATTACTGTAAACAGTACCAATGTCACACTAATCGCTGTTCCTAAATCAGTCCTACCGACTTAGCATTATATTATTTCTTTAAAAGAATAATATGATACATACATAACGGCCCAGTTCCACTTTCAAAGGCAAACAATTGCCTTGCATCACCTTTGTTGGAAAAGACAACATCTATTCATTAATCATGTTGGATGGGAAGCTCTTGTCCAGCAGACTGCTTCATGTTAAATCAGCGACAGTTCCACCATACAATTTCCATGAAATAAATCATTGCTCTTTTAACAAATAAGTTCCTCTCTGACTTGCCCTTTTCCTCTGTCATGCCTGCCCGAATGGACTATGTGTCATGACTTTACACCACAAAAAAAAAAAAAAAATCAGAGTTGTAACGAGATTTTAAGTTGCAACACCACGGTCAAAGAGACTAAATAAATAAAAAACAACCCGCTTTGTATTTTAAAATACAGTTCGGTCAACATGCACATGCCACCAGCGGCCTAAGCCAAAGTATGTGACCTTTTGTGTTGAAAACTCACTGTTTGTGGTGGCAGCAGGCCAGCTCCTGCTTAGGGACAGTGATAAAGAGGCTGGGCAGTGAGGGGGAGTTGAGAAGCTAATTTCTCCTCTTTATAAATAAGCCCTTGAGGGTACTATAAGGGATCCCAAAATGTCCCACTGCTCCAACCAAACTGGCCAGACATGACCTGCCCTAAACTCGATTCACTTCCCAGGTTCATAAGTTTGGCATGGGTCTCTAAATGGAAACCAGTGCAATGTACCTAGGAACTGATTGCCTCTTATAATCAGCTGGATGTCTGACAGGATTGGGAAAGACACCCGACAGCAGTGCAGCACAGAAACCCTATGCTCTCATTCCCCATCATGCTTCCTAGTACTAAAGGTTATATTCAGAAATCAATTCCCTGGGATTACTGTGACCGCTGGAAAATCAGGGTTTTTTTTTATCCAGCTTGAACCCATATTTGGGAACTGACAACATAATACATTTTAGTTAATATAAGCAGTAGCTGAACCAGTGTAAACATAGATAGATAGATAGATAGATAGATAGATAGATAGATAGATAGATAGATAGATAGATAGATAGATAGATAGATAGATAGATAGATAGATAGATCCTCTTCACACTTGGTTTTAAAATGCATCTTAGGCGATCAGAACACAAATCGATAATGGGCTTGATTCCCTGCCACATGCGCCGGGGGTTGTTCTTGTTGAAGTGCTCCTTCATTTTCTCTTTGTAGGAGCACTTTGCCTCTCTGATGCCTCTGCTCAGGTTGGGCCTGGCTGCTGAGTTGGCTTCTCGGTCGCCGGTGTGGAAAGCCTCATCGCGTGACTTCAGCAGCTTTTGAACTTCCCTGTTCATCCATGATTTGCGGTTGGGGAAAGTGCGAATGTCCTTGAAAGTGGTAACAGCGTCCATGCAGAATTTTATGTAGAAAACAACAGAGGAAGTGTATACATTCAAGTCGGTGTGGTTGTCCTGCATGGATTCCAGTTTAAACAAATTCCAGTCTGTGTCGCATCGCGTCTCGGTGGTTGTTTACACTTGTATTTAGCTCTGTCCATTCGCGATGCAATCATCCAGGATGCATTTTAAATCCAAAAATAAAAAGATGGATAGATACATAGATTCAAATCGACTTGGATTGACTAATGTGCCCCACAGTAACAAATTGTGGTTGACCACATAGAAAATATATGGATGTGATGTCTGAGAATGTGGGTGAGATAAGACTAACAAAGGCATTGATAAGAAGTGGTACAGTAATACGGGTAAATTCTCAAGAAAATGAATGCAACATGGCCTAGATTTCTGAAAAATATTCACTTTTTGAAAAGTACAACGGTAAAACTTCCCAGTATCTTCTTTTGGAGCCGACTAACTCCTATGTACAAGAAAGTGGGAGTTAATGAAACCGTCTTTCATCACATGCATTCCGCAGTAAACGCTGTCTGTTTCTCTGCCTGAAACTAGTCAATCTGAAACTAATTTTGAGTTGAGCAAGCGGAGAATTTTGCCGTTAACTGATGCACTTTCAAATACAGTTTGACTGACTGAGTGGGAGGGTATCAGACACAGCAGAGCATTTAATGTAAAGCGTACAGATCTGAGAGAAATAACCCCTTAAAATCTGGATATGGTTGTTATTGTGATATTTTCATGCTAGCACCAACTCGGCTAAAAAATGCGTAAGTTTGACTCAGCTGTAGGATATCTGGGTCACTCTATGCCTAATCAAAACCGTTGGTATGCAGTTTTTTTAAAATGTGTGACGGAGTGGAGGCTCTCTTTCCAGCGTACCTCTGCCTATATCGGATTTAACCTACAATATACTGTGGTGGGTTTTTCGCTGAAGCAAGTTTTAATCACTAAAGGTAAAAAAAAAAATGACATAGCTAGGGACTCAAGTTACACGACTGATAAATCATCTTGTACTTGAGTCACAAATCTGATGACTTGTTACCGAACACCAAAAATGACTGAAAGACTTAGACTTGACTTGGACTTGAGGGCATATGACTTGTGACTCGACTCAGAACTCAGGCTTGCAATGTTTTGACTCGAGACTTGACTGACTCTCTCCAAGGATGGACTTTTTTTTTTTTTACTGATTTTCTTAATTTAATAATTGAGATTTGGCTTTAAAGAAGACTTTTATGTCATAGGAAAACAGCACATCTATGTATCTGTAAATTATTTATATCTGACACTGTATTTGTGCCAAAACAAAGAGGTGAACTGTGACCAGAAAGTGATTCATTATCAGTGCTGACACACAACAGCAGACAACAATAAAATGTGTCTTCTGCATTTACCTATATATGACATAATAGTGAGAAGCTAATTCAGCACCCAGAGAGCAATGCTTGGGGAAAGTACCTCGTCAGTCAGGGATTTCAACTACCAACCTTTCAATCACAAGTGCCCTTCCCTAACCACTGGGCCACCACTGCCCCCAAAAATGAGGATGGTGGTAGTAATTCTCTTTATACCTTAAAAATCCTCTGTTCTGCCCTAGGAAGAGGAAGAAATCAGTGGCCTGCATCAGTGAGGAATAAACATTCCACTTTCATTAATGCGTATTACAGAAAATTTAAATAATTCAGTATGATCTGTTTTGATTTTCTGCACATATTTCTCTCCCATGGATGTCACTGCAACATACAGTACAAAAAAGAAAGCATTTAAGTAGATGTGCCAACTCATAAGAATGTGTGACCGGAAAAGTAAAAAATTAAATCACTGCATGCAAACTTTGTGTCCTGCCATACAACCAAATACTGAAATACTGAAAATACTGAAGTTCTTTCAGTCTGGGGCAAGAGATATCCTTTACTGCTCAAACTGTTCAGCAACATCTGCAATTTCACTTCCCCGTTTACTTCTGTTCCTTAGTAAAAGCAGTGATTGCAATCAAGACACCGATGGTAATCATGAGCTGCATGCGGTGATCATGTAGGCACAGATGGATTCAAATAAATGTAATCAAAATTGGGATTCAGTCTTTTTTATGCTCGCCAGTGTGTAACTAAGTGTACGATGAAGGTCAGGAAGGTGTATATGCCACCGCCAACTCTAAATTAGAATCACCTGTATGGACTGCAAAGACAAATCAGTCAAGGAGATTAATTTTTATTTTTAATTATCGTAAATGTCAAGGAGGTCCATTTTTAATCTTCGCCCCAGCCAAACCATCCATTTTCCTGGAAATCTTAATCTCTTACAGTCCTTTAATTTAGTTGACTGCACTTTCAAGTAAGACAGTCAGAGGTGGGTAATTCCAGAGAGTAAAAGTCCAGACTAAGATTTTGTTGATATTTAAGTATAAAGAGTCACAGTCACAGAGTACTCAGCTGCTTGGTTGAACCAAAATCTTCGTCAGGACGTGTACGATCTGAACCTGAACTACCCTTTGCAATTCATTAATGATGAATAAACATTAGATCGGTATTTCACTTGTGTTATTCATTACTTTCTCTTTCGTTAGTTCCTTCAGTAGTTCCTTCAGTGGTTCACAAAAGTTTGCAGAGTGCTATTACATAAAAGTAATAGCATAATTGTATAATTTTTGTGCCCCATCAAGTAAAGTGTTACCAAAAATGCACCTCAGTAATGTAAGTATTACTTCAATCCGGCAATTAAAACAAAAAATGGGGAATTGGGAAATAGGAAATGACATTAAATTGCAAATGTCATAAATGATACATTTTCTTAGCATACGATTACTGGCTAGACCCTCCTGGCACCTTCCACACCCCTGTGACAGTGAAAACTGGTTTTTTTCCATGTTATATTCATTCTAGTCTTTCTGTTTGACTATTTTTTCAACCAATTAAGTAGTGGGAGAAAAAAGCAAGTGAGTCTTTATCACAAGTGAAGTGAAGATCTTTATCACAATATTAATGGTAGTGCTGTTATGGGGAGACCACAGAGGGATGTTGTGAGATGATGCGAGTGGAATTAAAATTGCCCATATAAATTATCCAGAGATTTTCAGGTACGGATGGGCCAGTTCATCAATGATGGCATGTGGACAAGCATCTGCAAGTTGTACAGAGTTGTGCTATTTAGAAAAAATAATTATAATTCTGTGAAAATAATGGCCTTATAAAATCTATTATTGCCTTTTTTCCAAAAGTATCTTCCATCTGGTACTGATTGATTCACCTTTATTTCCAATTTTAGATGCCAATTTTAAACGTTTTTATTGAGCCGTGTTGTGATAGTAAACTCATTAAGAAAATGCTTATCTGAGTATAAAGGTAAAATAGGGAAACAAAGTCTAATTTGCGGTTTGAAAGGCTTTTGATTCCAGCTCCTTGGCTCCAAATCAACACAAAGCAAAACAACAAGATGAGTCAGAAGAGCGAGCAGGTGTTCAGAGGCACTTAATGCAATACTGACGATCTTTGCCTCACTATTCAGGTGTGGGAGACCTTGTGAGCAGGATGAAGCAAGTAGATGAATGTGTCTATAAAATGAAACAATCTGTTTGATGAGAGACTGCAAGTAATCACACACGATCATTTTTAGCCAGTTATAATGATCGGTGCTAAACATTTCTTTCTCCTAGATTTTTATCCCTGGGAATAATGTTTTCAGTCTGTGCAATGGGAGGGACGGCTGGAAGGTAGGAGTGTGCTACATTTTAAGTAGTGTAATGGAAAAAGGGAGGTTTCGATGTGTTTTAGTGTTTTTCCCATGCACTGAAGCACACACGGGGAATTGCAATAAAACTCAAACCAGAAACAATTCAACCCATATTTCAATATCACACAGGGGTTGCACAAAGCAAGCCCCAAAACGAGCATCAAGCGAGGTCACAAAGAAGCTGACAAAACACTTTAGCAGCTACTTGTCCTGGAAGAGCCTTTGTCAGTTTGCACTCGGAAACTCTTCCGGGGGCATGGCGGGATGTTGGGGAATGAGCGTACAACATCTTGTTGACATCTCTGTGATGAATGAGAGGACAAACTGGCCTCTTCTCTGTGCTTGTCCGGGCGCCCCCACACGCGCACAGTACACTGCACACGCATTACATGCACACGCATTACATGCACACGCATATTCGCAAAAGCTCTATCTAGATAGCAGCAAACAAACAACAACAACACAAGAATCCAACACAGCAGGACAGACAGAGGGTGCTTTTCCACTCTCTTCCATAACAATCGAGGGCAAGAAATTGATTTATCCACATTTATCCAGAGAGGGACTCTGGCCGCCGCACGTTCAGTGCAGTTTCTGCTGAATGGGAAAGTATATCACGTGGAATGATTATTTTTCCTAATTCAGCTCCAAGGACACTGAACAGCTGTATTTTATTTTCATGCAGGCAGAGCAGGGTGAGTGTCAGTGAGGGAGGGGGGAGGGGGGGGGTTTCTGATTTGTTTCTCCCACTCTCGACTCATCCTTGGACAGACTAACCAGACCTGTGAAAAAGGGAAGGTATGGAATAAATGGTCATGTATATTACAGATGGAGTGACTTCTGAGAGAGTAGGGTTGGACTTTTCAGAAGCATTTTATGTTTCAATTATCTGTACTTGCAAGTGGCCTTAGCTGGAGGTTGAAAACAGGCCTCTCTGCTTACAGATGTCATAATACTTAGATTTCTTTCTTTTGTCAGTGAGCCGTTGTATTTTTATCTATATGTTTGCAATCGTGCAATGAATAGTCACTGAATCCAATTTAAGACTATTTCATTGCACTTGATCGTTACTTAGTCTCAAACAGAGTAGCATATGGTTGGTTAGTTTTAATATTATTAGCTACCTGATTAATGTAGATCTGGCTATCAAAATAAACTAATTAAACTCTTATTAGAACTGCAGCTCGTAGGGTAAGAAAAAATCTCAAACAATCTGTTTTATGTTTCTTCCAAGGCATCCAAAAACCGAAGAGACTTCAGTGTTGATTAAGGGTATCTTAACGGCAATAAATAAAATGCCTCGCTTGCTTTTATTCCCATCTTATTCTGCACTTGGACGACCATTAAATAGGAGTCGGCACCGCCTGGTTCCTCGGTTCCTCAGCCATCGGTCGTCCTGTTGGCCGCTTGTGGCGCCGCCGGTCTCCGCGGCCGTTCTCTGCGCTTCCCGCATACTTCTGCCATTGCTCACTGAGCTGTTTCCTCATCATCATCATTAAAGAAGAAAATAGAGCATTTCACAAGAACAATGACTCCCTGGGAGCGTGAGTCACATTAGTTCACGGTGAAAGAAGACAAATTAAGCGGCGAACGGCGGAGAGTTTTCAGCTGGGCTTTCTTGGGCCATGTTCAGGCCCTTTGAAACGCACACCAGGTGAGTTTGCTGAGCACTATTCCTCAGCTGAACCTAACTGGGATTCTCACCAGCTGCTTAACCAGAGATACTGTAGCTGACCACAATACTTCACTTCAGTTTAAGTTCCAAACGCTCCTTTTAAGCTCAATTCACTGTAAATATCAAATATCTGCATAGCCCAAAGTGAGTCCAAAACAGAACGCCAAGCCTCTGGACCTCATTCATTCTCAGTGCTAAGAATTTAATGTGTAAAATGTATAACTGCTTCCAGCCACCCAGGAAATACTTATAATTAGATCAAGGTGTGGTCTTGGGAATAGTGACAGTTTTATGGTTTGTATGCACTAAATTCACTCAAATCACATACTGGACTGACAGAGTGTCAATTCCCGACACACACAATGAGAAGCTTCTGCTCCACACCCAGAGTTACCTCAAGTGAGAGGTCAAGGTTCACAAATTACAGCATCAACGTTCAAAACAAACCACTGTGAGTCATAGTCATCCAGTTGTGTGACTTTCAATATTTTGGAAAGAGCACAAATTTACTCTTTGGTTATAAAAGTATGTCAATTTGGGGGAAAAAAACTGACTAAGAACTTAAGGATTATGGCAATTTGAATTTGGTATCAGAGGGAAAGTATCTTAGCGTTGGTCCTTGAAGCACATGTGTGTAATTTAGCACATTGTCACTGAAGTGAAATTCTCCGGTGAGGTGAGCACTCTCCATTTCCACGACTGTACTAAACAACACTTAATATTTACTGGTTTATATGCAAAGAGACTGAGCATAAAAGTAAGTATAATGTCTTCACCTTTTTCAGTGTTGCATACGTGAAAAGTGTAATCCAAGTATGCCAATGACCATAAGGAAAGTTCTGGATCAAATAGGGAACTGTATTGCGGACAGATGGTATAGAAGATGCAGAGGGTGGGGTTGGGGGGTAAGGATGGTGAAGAAGCTGTGCAAATTCCTGACTCACATTGATTTTCTGGATTTACTAAAAAGGAGGAGAATATCTCATTTCAGCCTAAGCAGCCAGTGCTGTGACCAAGGCCTTGGGTCATGACAGTTCCATGTATGTCCAGGGTCCCAAACCTTGGCCTCGCTTTCTCCCTTATTTATCATTCTTCTTGCCTTTTGTTCCCTTCTTTCACTGCATTGTGTTTTTTGTTCACTTCCTTCTTCCATTTTCTCTCTCCGTGCAAGTCTTGTAATCGTGGTTTGGTGCGCAGTGGTCTTTTCATTGTCCTACTGAATCTTTCTTGATGAAATATAAATTCTTCCCTTCCTCAAAATGACCTAAATAGAAATGTGTTTTCGCGAAACCCAGACCGGGAAGCAGCATACGATTGCAGGCCGTTGACTGTATCTCCTAAACGCAGTGGAATGCACACGGGCAGTACGTGAACAAAATCTATTTTTGAAGTTTTTTTTTTTTTTTTTCTCCCACTAGAGACTCAACATCATTCCTGTTTTCATCTCCTTTTCTCTTTTCTCATTTCAGCTTATGTTGCATTATGTTGAAAGTACACAGGCCAACTGGAAAGGGGTTGACTGTTGGATGGAGCGGGGGTGCTCCTGGTCGAATCCCAACTAAGCCCTTTCATCTGGAGATAATCAGTCTAATTACCTGAGCTTTAGTGCTTTGGTGACGTGTGCAGTGCCACAGAATCAACTTACAGCCTGAACTGCCAGGAAAATCTGTATTTTTCCTACTTTACAGACTTAGCATCTTATCTTAGGGATTGATCGGGGGGAGGATCTGCATATTTATGCATTAATATTTGGGTACTGGTTGTCTTTGGATTGTACAGGGTGGGGGGTTTATTTTGTCTGGTTCTTCATACTGCATGTGCCAGAGAGACCATGTCTGGGGTCCATGTCATGTGACATGGGAGAGAAACACAGAACTCGGTCATTTGGGTTTTTGCACAGGAACAACTTTACTAGAGAGAGACAGTGGTGCACCACTAACGACACGGCGGGCAGGTTTATGGTCAATTCCTTTTTTATTTTTCCCTTCAAAACACATCTGCCTCTGCACAAGAAAGCGGCAAAGAGAAAATCGGATCCCCGCTGTGAGCTGGAATGAAAGAGGTGATAAAATATAACACATTTAAAAAGGAAAAAGACTCGCAAATTGAGCTTCACCTCCAGGGTGGAGAGGAGTAGAGACGGATGGAATGGAATCTGTTTCTGAAAGGAGAATACAAATAATTACCATCTGACTTAATTGCATAAACAATAGCAGTGTTGGCAAGACTATCATGCAGAAAGGGAGCAGGCACCTAACACATAGGGTTTTATTTGCATGATAATTTCTGTTCATTCATTTTGGTTCTGATGTACCAACCAGTTCACCAAGAAACACTGCGCATTATTACACAAATCCTTTACAAAAAAAGTAACAAGACCCATACACATGCAGAAAGGCTGCAATCTATTCCATAAAACATTAATGCCAAACCATGCCAAACTAATAATATAGAAGATATTGTTAGGTCTCCCCACATTACATTGTACGAACTAATGTTTTATGTTCCCAAGTAATCAGAATCTGTGAAACTTTCCACAACGGCTGTCCATATGATCTGTTTGCCAGTAGTTTAGGTGATAGCCGGATTCAGAAATGGTTCTGGGGTCCAGGAACGAGGCCTTTGTTTCCTGAGAAAAAAAAAACAGAAGCGATAAAAAATGGTTCTAGACTTCGCATGTTGCTTCATCAGATAAAAGCTTTGGGGCAAAAAAGGGTAATTAAACTGTGAATATTATTATTCTTGGGACGGCTTGAGATAACCAGGTACAGAAAGCAGTCCTGTCTAAATGAACCCCTGTTAAATTTTCCATGGGCGAATTCTAGCCACTTCATACTTGTGTGACTTCCATCCCGAAGACTGTCACACACACATGTGGACCAAATATATAGGAAATTTTGAAGAAACGTATACATGACATCAACATCTCACTCGAGAGATACTGGTCAGAGGCTCTGGGGCTCTGTCACTGAGAAGCGCAGAGCAGACATGAATAACTGAAAAAGAAAAAAAAAATGTTATGCCATAAGTAAATTACATTTACTTAAATTACAGTCTGTTACGAAGGTCTGGGACATGGCAGAGAAATGCAATGTGAGTTTACAATGTACAGTAGCTCAGGCTGAGGCTGGCCAGATGTCACTCATTGGGAAAAGTGAGGCTGGTGACTACCTGCCTAATCAGTTTGACATTAACGTCACAAAGCTGTCTCAGATCTGTGGCTGAGATTGGAACTTCTTCCTGGGTCATTCCCGTAACAGCTAAACATCCTCCTTTGCAACTGACTGGAGGAATGAAAGTCAAGCTTGGCACTGAGATTAATAGCTTGGCATGCATGTGGAATGTGGGAATTCTCCATGGAACAACCTTGCACAGAGAAGCAACTAGCGAGGCAGAGACTTTTTCTATTTTCGTAGGTCTCTGAGCCTTGTGCATGGGGTACTATGCAGGAGATTATGAAAGTAACACGGCACATTGATTCCTTTTTAAACCACACAAACCCAGGTCAAGGGCTTGCCTTCCTGCAATACATTTTCTGTAATACATTTGATGTAAAAAGCGTCTTATTATAGATATAAAAAGCATCTTATTATGGTTCAAACCAAAACTGCTGTTAGCAGTTTATTGCAAAGTTTATTGCAGTTTCGTTGTTACTATTCTACATGTAACTAAGCAATGGATCGGTAGTCTATCAGACTATAAGTATAGGAAACACTTACCTTCCTATATAGTATTTGGAATAATCATAAAACAAGAACAAACAGTGCATCTATTAATCTGTGATGAGGGCTTCCAGAGCTTTTGTCAGTGAGTGCAGATCTTCAGGGTAGAGCCTTCTGTTTCCATATTTCTGCTGAGAGCGAGATCAGCATTGGAAAAGAAAGGGGAAACTGAGCACCACCCACAGGACATAAAAGGAACTGCAGGATTACAGAGCACTTCACGTAGCATAGTTATACTGTTAGAACACTCTTTAACGAACACAGTCCGCAAACCTCCACCTATTTATCGCTATACGTGACACCCTATACTTAACCTTGAACATACTAATAACTACCATTCCTTATAATTTACTCCATAGTGTCCTGCTGGTGTTGCTACACAGATAATGACAGTACATGAATTCCATGTGTACCCAACTTCTTAGTCGGGTGATTTCCGAGGATAACGATATGTTACATATCATTTCTTCAGCTGTCATGCTGGAAGCTTCTTTTAAACCTTTTAGACCTAGTACAACATGAAAATGGAGATGAAGGTCGACATTTTCAACGAAACCATAAGAAAGAACAAAATCGCGCAGTCATTAAGCAGTGTTGGTTTGTGGGAAAGGCACAGATTTTAGGTGTAGGCAATGACTGGAAGTTGAAACTTTCTTATCTATGAAAGAGGTTGGGCAATTTGTACTGGGATGTAGGCAACACGTATCTTTCCAAAGATTCCGGGAAACAACTTCAGCGGTGTTTTGGGCTCTGGACTGCCCCCTTAGGCAGAATATTATTTATCGGCGATCGTGACACCAACAATGAGCACAGCAATCACACATATACCACAGCAGTCAATATACAACTCTTATAATTCTCAGAAATACCCTGAGATAAAAAAAAAAACGAAGTCTGCCAGTCGGTTCTGACACATTCAGTTTGTAAGGATCAGCGGCAGTGAACAGGACTGTCAGCTTGTGGAAGCTACTATATCTCTTAATTCTAATAAATAAAAATTCCGAATAAAAATATTTACATATTTAGAAGTAAGGGCCTTTTAGGTTATGTGGATATCACGGTTCAGTTTCACCATTCAGAAAAAAAAGCTTCATAAATCATAATTGTAAAATATCAAGGTTTCCTTAGTTGGAGTGTTTTGGTTCCATTGGAACTAACCCCCCCTCCCCCATCCCAAGGGGACTACTCTTTTTGTAATAAATTTCCTCTGTAAATCTCCCACTCCGGCCATAAGATCTTAACAACTTTTTAAACGATGAGGATACTTTACAGAAATTATTCTTGAAATGCACATCTGCTTTGTTATGCAATACCGCTGACAGTGGGTGAGGCTGATATTTAAAGTATTATTCCTAGTTCATTCATAGTTTTGATTAGCATGGTCTCTACGCGCCTCTACTATAATCATTCTTAGAAGTATATATTACTCAATAGTTAAGGAAAGAATTGACGATATTACTTCTTTCCCGTCTACCTCACTTTACAAAATACAGTCAGTCGGAATCGTAATAAATCTGTGGAAATTCCTAGAGTTGCCTGTCTTCATATATAACTTCTAATATAAACTTGTTCTAACATTTCTTACTTAGCAGTAAATCGTTAAGGCTAAACTTAATACACAATAAGCAACCACGCAAGGAATCTATATCCATGTAGGATGAATTAATTGTTCTTTCCAGATGATAGAACCGGAAAGTCCCATAAATGACGCTTCAACCCTTCAATTAAAACACATTAATCATACAGTAGGTATACGGCTTGGAAATCCATAAAATCAAAGCATTAAGCCACGTCGAAAGTAAACTACAGACATAAAACTTTTTATAAAATGGCAAGATTATGTATCTTGTATATCTGTCGCCGCTTTTAAATATTATTTTTTTCCCTCATACTACAGTTTACACAATCTCACTTAAATGGCAACGTTAAGAAACCAAATACAATAAAAGTTCTGAAATATATAAAGTGCCTTCCGATTACTGGAAGTGGTTATATAATGACATTAAATCAGCCAACGCCTCTGTTAAAATGAGCCCAGTTACGATCAAGGTATGAGAAAACGAGCGTGCATGTGCGCGCCGCCGGACGCGCCGCCGATCGCGCGGTACTTCGCATGTAGCTTCTTCGGTCACTGGCACCTGTCGGCGCGCGCTTAGGACCAGCACAAGGCATGAGCCTTTGTACCAAAGTGACTTAATATGTATAGTGCTAGACTCCCAGCATGCATAAAAGATTTTTTTTCTTTTAATCTTTACTGATTGCATCAAAAGAGCTGTAACTTCAACAAGGCAGAATAAAGTTCGGCAGCACGTTTCCTCTCCTGGCTGACGCGGACTGGTGGTGGGGGGACAGAAAGAGAGAGAGAGAAATGCCACTGCAAGACATCAAGTAGAAAAAAAATAAAAAGTAGATTCATATGAAAAGCGTCAGTCAAACTCAGGCTCCTCCTGCTGGGGGGACAAAAACTAAAGACGCAGGAAATGCGCAGGACTTCGGGAGAAGAGGTGGAGTTTAGGGGCGAAACGTATATAAATACGTGTGCTACCTAATCAGCCTGTGAGTTAGAACTTTAGCTATTTTTTATTATAATAATTTTATATTTAACCTTTCGTCCCAACGAAGATGACGACGGCTGTGGTGTCACCATACTTCGACTTCGGCGACGTTATTAACAAGGTAGTTAGAAACGGGACGGGTTTTTTGAGTCCCAGCCTCAGTGGTCTGCTGGCTTTAGGTCACCGTGCGTTTGTTAATCGGGCTTTTAAAACGCTGATTTCTCCGAGTCGCGCGTCGCTGTGCCTTTTACGTTTAAACGCTGTGGTATCGGTGCATAGTTGAATATCAGTAGGACTCCGTGTTGTTTTGTCCTTTGGGTAAGAAGAGTTCAAACTTTTTATTTTATTTTTAAGAAAAAAAGTTTAGTTTCCTTGGTGTTTAGCGTGCTTTGACTAAGCTCCCGGTGGTATTTTGGAGCTTCTCCCCCAGTGAGCTCTCGTCGTGTTTTTACTTAAAATACTTTATCATTCGCTACGCCTTTTGCGTAAATTTTAACACGTAACTGTACGCAAGTCTTCGGGAATCCGGTACGGGCCGTGAAGTTTTTGAATCACGCGTAAGCTGCGTATCCTTAGAGGAGCTTTTACGCCGTCAGCGGCCGCTTTATTGAACGGAAAGGCTGCCTTACAGCTCCAAGGCGAGTGTCTGGCCGATCGATGATCCTGCCTCAGTTGGGGATCGCCTCGGTGGTGATGATTTTCTGTAATGTGAGGATGTAGCGTGGTGTGTCAAAAAAAAAAATCTATCGAGACCGTTTTAGTCGCACGTAGTTCGCAGGATAAATGCAGTCGATGGAGGCTGCAGTCTGTCTGCGGAAACATCGGCTCTCAGCCCCCCGATCGGATCATGTGGCGCATTATTTCGGGTGATATTTCACGTGGGACGCGCAGGTCCTTGCGTGTGTTTTTAACGTGTCGTTGTAACTGTCGAGTTGGCATCTCACGGCGGCTCCCAATTACTGTCGTGTTCATTCTGGCAAACGCTTCACGCGCTAGAGCCTTATTTACAGAAGTTCATAAGTTAATTTGTTAAAATGCGACGTCGCCCCCATTTGCAGTCTGAAGCTGAACGTTTAAGTCTGTTTGTTTTCCTTGTGTGAATAGCGTCGCCTAATGCTGTTTAATCAGATCTGAATGCCATTAAACGACTTGTAAAGAAAGACTGAAACGGATGGTGATTTGCGTGCGGTATAAATCAGCGGCTGTTTTTACTCGCCTATAGTTGCTGGTCACAGATTCTGAATGGGGGGTCTGGGAGGATTTTATTAAAAGCTTAAACCCTGAGTAAACTATGGCGATGCAGTGGGATTTGAGTCCGGTTTTAAATTATTAGAATGTAGTGTAGTGATTGTTATAAGAACTCGCACTGGAGAAGTTTCTTGTTATCACAGGTAAATGCCTTTGTGCTTGTTTCACTTGGCTGTAGCTGGGCAACAACTTTTTTGTTTTGTTTTTTTTGTTTGTTTGTTTTGTTTGTTCCCATACATTGTTCCCCCTGCATGAGTCATATGGAGGAAGACAATATACAGTATATTCTCAGCCGTTTTACATAGTTACAGAATACTTGGTGGGGTTGGAAGTACTTGTATGTGTGTGGTGTGTGTGTGTGTAATGTTTGTGTTTAAATCTTTGTCCCTAATGTATGTGGGCATTGTCTGGGTTAGGCTGCCAACATCCTTATTTCAAAGAATAATTGAGCCCATTCTTTGTTTACAGAATAACAAAATGCTCAACTACAACAACAACATTCTTGGCACCCCCAACTCCATGTCCCTCCCATGCACTGGTGCCAGTCCTTCCATCTCTCACCCCACTGGGACCCTGCTGGACAGGAAAGCAGTGGGCACCCCATCAGTAGGAGGGATGTACCAGCGCAGGCACTCTGTCACAATACCTAGCTCCAAGTTCAACCAGAACCAGTTCCTCAAGATGGACCAGCCGCTCCCCACCAGCAGCAACAAGGAGAACCGCTTCCGGGATCGCTCCTTCTCAGAAACGGGGGAACGCCTCCTGCAGAAGTGCACCGGCAACCCCGGCGGAAGCAGCGGCCCCCAAGTCAACTCCAGCCGCTACAAGACGGAGCTGTGCCGACCCTTCGAGGAGAACGGCACCTGCAAGTACGGCGACAAGTGCCAGTTCGCCCACGGCATCCACGAGCTGCGCAACCTCAGCCGCCACCCCAAATACAAAACGGAGCTGTGCCGCACCTTCCACACCATCGGCTTCTGCCCTTACGGCCCCCGCTGCCACTTCATCCACAACGCTGACGAGCGCCGGGGGCCTCCTCCCCTCTCGGCCTCCAATAAGCTGGAGCGTCCACGCCTGCAGCACAGCTACAGCTTCGCGGGCTTCTCCAGTGCCGGCGGCTCGCAGGACAGCCCCACCTCCGTCACCCCGCCTCCCATCTTCTCCAGCGAAGACCTCGACTGGCCCAGCAACCCTTTCACATATTCTAGCCAGGAGTTGGTCAACCTGTTTGGTCCCAGCCTGGGTGCCCCTGCTAGTGCTGAGCCTCCTACTCCAGGTCCCCCTTCACCATCCACGCCTTACTACTTCAGGCCGTTGTCAGATTCGCCGCCATTATTTGAACCTCCCCCCAGTCCTCCCGATTCCCTCTCTGACCAGGAAGGTTACCAGAGCAGCTCGGGGAGCCTGAGTGGATCAGAGTCCCCCATCTTGGACACCACCCGTCGCCTTCCCATTTTCAGTAGACTTTCTATCTCTGATGACTAAATCACATGCACATGTTTTGAGATGGAAAGGAAGTAGATTTTGGCACTCCCCTCTACCTCTAGTCCTTGTTTCTACCTTCCCAGAATCTTAAACCCTTCCTCCCCACCCCTTTTTTTTTTCTCCTCCCAGCCCTAGATATATATATATATATATACAGAGGAGCAAGGCAGATTTTGTATAGTGTTTTATTGTATACCTGCAATAAGATGAATGGTCTACGCCAAGTATTTCTTGTTTTTGAGTCTATAGTTGATAACCAGAGAAGGAATGCTTGCACATGTACATACACACCCCCCCCCCACAAATTTCTAAAGGACAGTCACTAAATTAAGGGAAGCTTAATCATTTAACAAAAGCAATAAACATGGATCTTTTAACCCTTTCTGCCACCAACTATGTATCCCTGATGCCAACTGTTTGTCTTAGTGCCAAACAAAGAAATGCATGGAAAGAGAATGTGAATGGTGTTAATAAGGTATTGGACTGTGACTCTGGCCAGACCCTGACTGCCTCCCTTTCTTCTGACTTGTAGCAGTGCAGCAGGTGTCTTGGCCTGTGGGAAGCTTCTAATGGCATCTCCCCCCCCCGGGGGCTGCTGCTTCACGTCCCCTTTCCTGAGGTAGCCAACATGTATTAAGGCTGTAGTTCTAACTTCCGATTTAGTCACTCTTTGCCACAGGAATGGACATTTTCAAAGTGCTGGGGCTACCTACAAAGGTTTTGTTGGACTACTGCGTTCTGTATTTTTGCATAGCATTTTAGCCCCCATACGTGCTTTGCCTTGTAGTGAATTAGTGGATGAGGAAAGCCTGCAGGAAGGACTTCGCAGACCAAGACCAGGTCCCAGAATCAGCCAGGAAAAGACTCCTATTTTTGGTGCTACGAGCTCAATTCCCCTCGTCCACAACACAAACAACCTAAAACACACGATGCCTTTAAAAAAAATGTTCTGCACTCTCTCAACCTGCCCTTTTTCCCTCCTGTTGCTGGTCACTGGTTGTGTGTAGAAGGAAAACTCGAGGTGTAATCTGGTAATGGAGCGCTAACCTAAACTGCAGGTATGGCCTGCTTCCCCTGTGGAGTCCATCCCCCTGCATTCTGAAATAAGTTCCCAGAGCTGTCCTCTTGTAGAATCTGCTCCATGGAGCACTTTGTACCTTTGCCATTCAGCTTTTTTTCTTGGTTTTGTTTAGCTTTTTTATTATTTTAATATTGTTACTGTTATGGTTGTTTTGGAAAACTTTCAGTGGAAGGTTTTGCTTGTCACTGCTTATTTAACTTATCAAAAACATATTTATTGCCGATCATATGCATTTTTTTTGTTAATTTTGTATTTATCTGGATAATGAAACGATAGAATATATTTTCTTTTATGTTAAATTATGATCTTTCACATTAATCTAAAGATTGTGAAGACGTCATTTTTTTCCTTTTCACAGTTTAATATATTATACTGCGACTTGTTTGCAACTACTCTGTTAAAATGAAACTTAATTTAAAGCAAAAAAAAAGCATTTTATTTATTGTAGGTTTTTTCCCCCTTCTCTTCCCCTTCCCCTTTCTCCTGATGTTGGACTGCAAAATTGGAGGAAAATTACTGCCACGGTTATTATTATTATTATTATTATTCCCGGATTGACCTGACAGGTCTTAGGACTGACTTTCCTTAGACCAGTACATACGTTTCCTGGAATTATTTTTTTTTAATCTAAATGGTATACTCCCTCAGGTTCACCCTGTCATAACCAGTTGGTAACTAATAACGTACCAGGGCTAGTCTCCCCATATGTTCAAAGTATGCAAGCTTCTAGTAACTTCTGTTTTAATGAAGCTGGGAAGTAGCTTGATGCAGTTCTTTGTACACTTACTTGTAGCAGAATTCCTTTCAGTAGAATTGGAGAAGTGGGTAGGTTGAAGGGTTATACATGTATATGGCCGCTCTTTTGTAAGTAAAGTCTAAAGATGGTAATATAATGACCAGTTTCTCTATTGAGGAACCTATAAGCTTACAATTATAAATTACAAATGAACTTGATTCTCCATTTACTGGTTTGCGTACCTTCGAGGTATGATGCAGGCTACAGTGATTGTATTCAGAAACGATGCACACATGCCATTTGGTAGGGTTATGCAATTCAGAATGTTCTGTCGGGCCAAGGGGGAAGGGAGATTATGCCATTAAGTGCATTTCTAAAGCTAGATGTATACTAAGTGGAAAGATGATTGCCAGTAGGTTAATTGTCAGAGGCTTTAGCTGTGACATTAAGGCTTTTTTTTGCCAAGGCAATAATCAGTAAGTGTCAATCCCTTTGGTCGTAGGCCGTAGCTGTGACCAAACCTGTACATATCATGTTAGTTATAAATACTACTTTTAGAGTGGGCTTACCCTCACCCCGAAGTTAAGTGCCTCATACGAATACATTCCAGGTAACCAACACATTTTGCCTTTTCCCATAGAGATGTGAGGGAGACATTAATTCCGTGTTCTGTTTTTCCTTGTAGCTGAGGATGGAGAGGTTAACAGGACTGACACAAAGAAAGTGAACTGTTGAATGTATTTCTGTTTTACAGCTGTTGCTGTTCACTACAGTAATTTCTATGTGTGAGTTTATACAAGTTTTTTGTATTGACTGATTGCAGTTAACCAATAAACCCCATATTTTTGAGAAGTTTGTCTGTGTGTATGAATAATCTTCCAGTGTGTTTTTTTCCCCTGCACTGAACTGTGTGGTTACATTTCTGTTGGAAATCACCTGAATAATAATTTTTTTTTTAATTGTGGTTTGTTAAAGATGGACTTTAAAATATTTAATAACAAACTTTTTAAAAAAGCAGTTTTTGCTGAATGAATGATAGGTTAAACCAGCATGAATGAGAATGCAGATTATGTTCAAGGCTACTGGGGTCAGTTTTCTTCTATAATACCGCTAGGAAATGACATTCTTTTGACCAAACATTTGTTTGCAGCTTATTGTTTGATTTCTATTAAGTATAGCTCTGATCATCTTTGTAAAAAGGGACAAAGAAGACATTTTATACGTTATTTGTAAAACTATTAGAACACTCAGTTGAAAACATGTTCCTGAGTATACAAGAAGTAATGCAGGTTTAATCTGAATTGGACTTTGAAATTTAGTATTACAGCCTGTATTGCAGAATCATTGATTGTGACCTTATCTGCACATGAAAGATCCCACGATACACAGACACTCCTTCCATTCTTTATTTGTGATTCTTCAGTTGCCTGGGGGTGTATTTGACTTTCTACTTGTCCAGAAAAGCCTCTGTGTGTATCTGTGGCTCAGCCTTTGCTGTGTTTACCTGAGACTGCTTCCTCAAGCAGCAAGACGCTCAGAATGTCTTCCTGTTTGGTGCAGCTTCATCAGCACGATCTTTACTGCAGAGAATGAGAGTGTGTTATCCGTAATGCTCTGGTTAAAAATAAGAAGAATCCACCTTTGAAAGGAACATGTGAGCGTTTCAGTTTATCGGGAATTTTCATTTTCAGAGGTGCCTCAGTATTCCTGATATCAGTAACCGCAGGTTAAAAAATTTTCTCCATGTCCTTATATAAAATATTCACCGTCTCCTCAACAAACAAACTCTTTTTTATATACATAACATAATATTTGTGGCTAACTATATGAATTAGAGTTTTCCCTGAATCCTGGTTTATGTGAGATATCACTTTTGTTTCTATAGCAGTATTAGGACCTCTGTAGCTGAAGGAACAATTGTATTGTTCTGCATTAAAGGAGTGTTGCATCCTTTAATATAAACAGTTAGCAATGTCTAAAAGCTTAATGGTTGCCTTATGAATATTTTTGTGTGTGCATGTCGTCCTACTGTGAACTTTTTATATATGCATTGGAATCCAGGTCAGAATCACTGTGCAAGTATGCAGCATTTTCCAGTGTGTCTAATCATCGAACAAGTATGTGTGACATGAAAAGGACCACTTCCTGTTTGTGAGACGTGCTTTAAATGACATTAAGCACAAACCAGGAAGTGGTTTTGACAGACCTTGGGGGATGGTAAGGTGTAAGGTCTTTTTTTTTTTAAATCGATAACATATTAAGATAATAGCTGTTCCACAGGAACCTGTGATTTCCATTCCCAGTGTTAATGTGCATGTGCAAGAAAGAAAAATGCACACACACGCACACACACACACACGCACACACTGAACACCTTTGGAATCTGGTGTGATTTTGTGCTGTTTTTTCTCTCACCCTTTTAGCCACTGCTTCAGTAGCCTTATGGCAGGGGTCACCAACATGGTGCCCGCGGGCACCAGGATGCCCCCGAGGACCACAGGAGTCGCCGACGGACCTGTTCTAAAAATAGCACGACTCACCAGTGAGTTGCAAGTATATAGTCGGTGACCCCTGCCTATTGGTGTACATATTTTCACAGTGCAGTAGAGCACCTCTTGTCTTAGAGATGTTATGGATTATTTAGCTCACTCTTATTGCTACAGACCTTCAGTCTCAGAAAAGACAGCTGCAAACCCGGAGCTGGAGGCTGAGCAACATCCCGGCAGTGGAAATTTAACATTTTATGTCAGGTGTCTGCCTCTGTGTTTGAGCAAGACGAAAGTAAACTTAGTAGGAAAACACGCCGACTTGGTTCTTTTTCATATCTCGGGCCGTAACTGAGGGCAAACAGAATGGGCTCTGGGGCAGAAGGTAGGTGTGGAACTGTGGTGAGGGCTGGTCACCCGAGAGCAGGTCAGGTTCAAGTGTGCCGAAAGGGATTTGGGATGTTGGAGGGGATGAGAGAAGCACAGGGCTGCCCTGAAGCACAGGCAGGAAGAGACTGAACGCCTAAGCTCACGATCTGGTGCTAGAGGGAGAGAAGAGATATGGGTCCTCGGCTAAGAACTTAAACAAGCTCCGAAGTTTGTATATTCAGGAAATTCCAATGTGCATCCTGCAAGCTTGATCATCTAAGATTGTGAGATACTTCCCTGGCTTTTGTGTATATTTAACATTTTTAGCACCATATTGCACTTGCAATATTGCATTACAACCAAGCAATAGAAGAAACTAAGAAATAAGACATGGGTTTGTATTACGGAATGCAAGAGTAAAGCAGCATAAAGAGAAATAGAAGAATTTCAGATTCATCTTTTTTTGGCATAATGTACATCCTAATGAAGAGTAACTATCAGTGTTTTCAGATTTTTTAAAGCTATTGCCACCTGTGTTTGACCTCAATCCTGAAGTATCGCGCATCATGTTTTCAACACAGCATGGTATTGTTTGGCTTGCGTAAAATCATCAGAATTACAGCAGGTGTGGAGCACAGGAATGGTCCTCCTTTCCTCATGGCGTAGGTGTGGCATTTCAAATTGGCCTGGGAGACAGCTATCAGGCGTTCACCCTCCAACACTCTCTCTGCAAACGAAAAAGCTACCATAAAAGTCACATTACAGCAACAAACAATGCTGAAATCATAAAAGAAGTTATTTACGGAGTTCACTCCAGTCTGCATCAGGTATGACCAGTCTGGCTGTGTGCCGTAAAATGTTAAATCCCAGTGCACAGCTTGTACTTACTGTTTATACTGTTGATGGTAGACGGCTCAGGTGAAGGTGTACAATAGACACCACTTAGACACTCATAGCCTTGTCTCCATTTACGTGGCTATTGTCAGGATGGTTAGAGAGAGAGGAGGCTAGCTTAAAGCGTTGTGCTATAGTTCAGCCGAAAACAGCTCGCCGGATTCCAAGAAAGATTTCTGTGGTACCTCTGAAGCGACATGCAATTCAAAAAAAGCTCAGGTCTTTAAAACGCGCTTTAAGAATGCTTTTCTGGCATTCGATGTTGTGGCTCGACGTCAGGAGAGGGGATTCAGTAACATGTTTGTAAACAAATGTGGCAACATTTCTCAATTGCATTTCTGCTATGAAAAGCATAATTGTTAATCACTGAAAGGGGTCTTTTACAAGTGGGATTTAATATTTCATATTTTTGATTTAATACTGAGAAGCCCTTTAAGTCACTATTTACATGGTACACAGAAAATGCAATATAGTCACAAGACTGGCAGAAAGGTACATTGGCTCAGGCTATATTCCACAATAAAATGAAAAGCAGTGAAACATATGCATCTGGTTCAGCCATGTCCACTTGAAATATAGTTTGCAGATACTGTTAAAATCTAATTGGGCCTCTACATGTTTGGTTCCTTGGTTCAAAACCCACTGCCACCACATTTGTTCTTATGTTCTGCTTTTGCACTTCCCTGTTTTGGAGAAGAATTGCATAAATGCACATTGTACAAAAAAATGGGCATTTCTCAATACATACAAAAAATGTGTTGCAGACTGTAGGTTTCAGCAACTCTTCCTGTTTGTATGTAATGGACTGTAATGTGTGTGTGTGTGTGTGTGTGTGTGTGTGTGTGTCTATGCTGCAATGTGTATGGGAAAAAGTAAACAGTACACCAACCATAACGATAATGGAACAAAGAGGACCCTGGTAATTGCCTACCTGTTATGACCTATAGTTTGAACTTTGATCTCTGTTATATTGTGAATCCCACAATGAAACAGGCAGGTTTCTTATCTAGGTTTATTTCTCTGACACTCTGAAAGTATTTAAATAATAAGACTGATTTTTTTTTGTTTTTCTTGGCAGACAGGCTGACAAGGAAGTTCGTACATGGGCAGAGCTACGATCTATGCAACTTTGAAGTATATGTCTGGTGTATATGGAATGTGAGTATGAATGTGACAGGCCAGAAAACACACACTTTATTATTTAAAAAGATCAGTATGAAATTTTTATGGTTTGGCTGTTATTACTGTTGCCAGCACCCCCCCCCCTTTCCCCTGTTGCCCTGCAGAATAAACGTAAAACATGCTGTAATAAGCATCCCCAAAGAACGAACCCGCAAACGTTCTGTTTCGCAAAGCACCAGGGGAAGAGTGGGCCGGCCAAATCCTCTTCAGTACTTAATCGCCTTTTGAATGGCAGGAGTAAAAGGGGAGAAAATGATAAAGGCCTCATCTGTCAAGAGCAGTTCATGAATCCACGAATTCTGAATTCCTAATGTCAACATCAGTAATTGAGAGAAATATACCGTATTGTTGGATTATCTTACATATTACATTTAATTATTACAGGCTGTATAGACATTCTAACAGTGTTTAAAGACACCATGGTGTGATGTTAAAAGCAATTACCTTCCAGGTATCCATTTGAGCCTCGTTTTATGCTCAGCTCATTGAGTGAACCCAATACCTGTAGGTGTGTAGCTTGAGTCATTGTCATTGAGTCTGAAGTGGACATAAAGAGTGACCTTTAAAAAGACACTATTCACACCTCCTTTCATACCCTAACCACTCTCAAAGCTTGTATGTTCACAACATTCTCAAAGCTGCAGCAGTCTCATCTGTTTCCTGAATTTCTTAGGCAAATGCGACAGTATTTTTGTACTTTCAAGTCCCCAAAATGCATTTTCGGTTTCTGTACGCCATTCTATTCGCTGTCTATATTTAGGCCTGAGTTACAGCGTCTTATAGCTGGAGAAGAACCAAGCTATACACCCCCACTGTCCCCTCCAAACACACTGAAATTTGCGGTTCTGCTCGACCACCTCATTACAGCGAGAAGGTAAAAAACAAAACAAAATCTAGGTAGCGGCCCAAAGAATGGCACTATAAACTGAACATGAAAACTAATCTTCTGAATGTTTTTCAACAGTTAACATTTTGGAAAACGTGCTATCACATATAGCCACACAAAGAGAAATCAGTTTGAGGTACAGTGTGTGATCTTTGTCTAACGTAGGCAGCTCGTTCTAATGCTCCCAGACACACTGCAACACGTTTCATGCTTTTAGAAGAAAGTCCTGTTTGAGAGATAGAAAAAGACAGAGGCTAAAAAACACATCCTGCCTTATCGTGATTAGCAGTCCCTACTTCAGATCTAAGAGTTGATGAAGGATTAGACAAAAAAAAAACTAGAGTAAACAGTCAACTGAAATTTTAAAGTTTCACAAATAATCCCTGTGAGTAACCTACCATCAAGACTAAGCTCTGCCTGAACCCCTTAAAGTCAGATCCCACCCACTCGCTGCCCTTGGGGTTAGCGACCTGCCGCGGCTCGGCAACACGCACAGATGCTCAAGCGGCTGTATCTCCTCTGACACACCTCAGTCAGCCCTCGGCAGTGCAAGTGCTGCACAGCAGAGGCGAGTCACAGCACGGCACATGCACTGTCTCCTCGTGGAGTCTCAACCTGCCGCCCCTGGGGGCAGTACCTGGTAGAGGAGGCATGGGGGCAGGAGAAACATGCAGGCACCATCCGGTTGGGTCACCGGAGTATATTTTTTTGGCCGCAGTAAAGCTCTAAACCCCTAATTTCACAACACCTCCCTTCAGGCAAAACAAATCACCCATTTACTCACTTCAGCTTCGAATGATCTTTGTCATAGATAATGGTAGAAAATGCAGCCATTAACCAGTTACTCCACATTTCAGTCTCAAAGATAAATACTACTATTACCACGGCTACTACTACTACTACCACTAACAATAATTATTTATATTAACTGTAAATGTATCCTTATCCACTGTAAGTCTACATACTTGGCACAGCTAGGGAGTTAGGATTTTATTATCTTGTCTGGAAATTTAAACCAAGGTCACAACACACTTTAAGTAAAAGTGAACATTTTGCTATAACAGTGTATAGACTGGAAAGGTCCACCGCAGTCTGTGATAGGTAGGCCTGTTCATCAAAAAGACCCACATTGCATAGAGATTATATGTCAGAAGTTAGTCTTACTTGCTGAGCTTATAGGTCAGCACCCACCCACCACCCGAGTGCTGGGCAAGCTCTGGGGGCAGGGCAGCTGGCAACGGGGGCTCCCGTTTATAAAAAAAAAAAAAAGTGTGATTTTCTGGATCCAGTCAAAACACTGTGGGAACTTTTGTACTGAATTCTTACAAGCCATAGCTGGCTTTGTGTACTCACATGCAGAAATGTTGCTTAGGTTACACCAGAAACAACACTCCTTGTTCGTATGATAGTTTGACATGGTGCGGCATGCTAAGCATAGTTTAATTCATAGCTGATGCAAGCCATGGCTTAAAAATTGCAAATGTGTTTGGGTATACTGTGGAATTTTTAAGCAATATGTCTTTCATATTGTACTTTATTATATGATACCGTGCAAAAGTCTCAGGCAGTGAGAGAAAATGTTTATCTGAAGCTGTTTATCTGGGTACTAAGTGTATGTTTGCCCAGGAAAATACACATAATTTAACATTAGAACACGGAAGTGGACAGTAACACTAACAAGAACTACTTCTGTTCTGCAGAAAGCTACGTAGATCTTGTGAGATGTCTAGATGAGCACGGCTTCACTTCCTAATTTCCCCTGCAGGGACACCGCAGTCATTGCTTGCAGTTGTAAAATTTCACCACCATATCAATTCATTACTTAACTTAATAATTTAAATACATAAGTTGATTAGGTAATGATTAGTCAGACATGGCATAATATTAGGCATAATTCAGCAAACACGTGGGTGTATTGGATGGTTGCTGAGAGCACTGAGGTGATTTTAGAAAAGATTTTGAAATGACTAACTTAACACACTTTGACATACATAATATCATAGTTTTACCCCAACATAAGGATTATTGAAACATCATTTCCTTTGCCTGAATAAGAATTTTACACGATATTGTATATGGTTGGATAATTTTGAATAAAATATTTTAAAATATGGACAATAACCACAGCCATTTTTCCTCATTGATTTCATTACAACAGCCTTTGTTCAAACAAGAAAATCACACATTTGCTTTTTTGTCATAATGCTCAACTGTACTTCAGAGCATCATTATGTCACAATCAAAGATCTCTTGGAAACAGAAACACAAGCGGACAAAAGAAAACAAGCTGAAGCTGTTTTGATTCCAAGATAAATCGATTTCACACCTGCTTCCATTGTGTTTTATAGAACGGTTCTCCGTCTCAGTTTCGTAGGTTCTTGATTCCCACTGTGCACACTTCCTAATCTGAGTAGCTTCAGAATTGATCAGGAATTTCTTGCTTCTTTTCTCACCGAGAGCCTTATTTAAAGTGACTTTAAACCTTAATCACTTACACAGTTGGATGTTGCAGTGAAATTTTTAGGTCACGCCACCTTCCTTGAGGGAACCACAAGCAGGTCACCAATGGCAAACGTTACGTTATGAGTCTCTGTTTAATCTCAATGCTGCCTGCTACCAAATTTACAGTATATGCAGCATATTGCATTACACATATTCCATTATTAAGTTGCATTAACGGTAATAACATGCAATATCTACTTCCGCTCTCTCCCAAAGCCTTTCTGGTAAACAGGGCTGCAGGAACACTCAAGGAGGAGAGCGTGGGCTTGTTTGTTTATTCAGGTCAGCTCTATGAAAACTCTCATGGCCTTTCGCTCTTCCTGCCTCTGTACCAGGAGAGGCACATTGTCTAGTCAGACACTCCAAACCAACTGCCATTGCACATGGTAAAATAATTATTTATGGGTTTATGGCCCCCAGCGGAGAGCATGGATTACACAGGGAGAACTGTAAAACTCTTTTTAAATTATTTTATAAAGCACTTTCATAGAGTAACATAATAAGCTTTTAGTTTCACTCAGTGCTGATTGACTGCTGGTGTCTCCGAGTTCTTTGTGACTGAGAAAACTTCATATTTATCATACTGCTCAGTGCTCATGACATGAGGTTTGCTCTGATTGCTTCAAAACACTGTAGTGCTGACATTTAAGTGGGTTTACTTAACAAACTTGCTGGATAACTTAAATTTAAATGTGAGACCTACTTTAATGTTTGTGCTGATACAGGAACACGATACAGAAGGAAACTTTTTGGGGCCTAGTAATGATCGCAACAAAGACAATATTTACTTAAAAAAGGAGTGAGTGTTTTCGAATAAATTGTGTACTGAAGGCAGAGTCATTGGACCTGTTCAAGTTAGCACTAGATTAAATTCTGCCAAGAGATGTAGAAAGTGGTGTAATATCGCCAAGTTTTTTAGTCTGTGGTATAAAAGTATTTCACGTGTGTTTCTACCAAGAAAATCCACAGTTCACTCTCCTGAAAACTGACTCGACGAAATTATTTTAAAAAAGTATTCAAAAGCAATGGGAATAGAATGAAAGCAGGGAACCTGGATGGAATGGTAGGTAATTTTATCCTATATATTGTCTTCCAACGGGTTTTTAAACATGTGAATATGGCCAAATATATCAGTTCCAGCTTTGATTTATCCCCTTCGGAGAGAAAAAAAAGGAGAGGAACAGAAAAACAGAGAAAGAGTGTCTTGAAATGAACACCTAATCAAAACCTGTCATGGTATAAAGTAACAGTGGCAGGCCCCTTCCAGGAGCCTGGCCAGACGCAAACTCGATTGGTCATTTCATTAATAAGGAAAATAATACCACCAGGACACCCAGGAGTTCTATACATTACCTGGCAATTACAGAGGTTGGCCGAAGGGGAGGAGATAGGAGGACGTGGAACATATGGAAGACTCAGCAAGAGGCCCGAGGGGCCTACAACTTTCACATCATCAGCCTGGCAGGCCCGGTCCATTCGGAGCCTTACATAATCACCGGCAGCCTCATCTGGGATCGGCGAGGGAACAGCCAAAACAAACAGAAAGAATGGGATCAGTTTAGGGCAACTAGCACGATGTAACATTCTATCGACAAGCAAATTCAACAGTGGTTTGTTGGGAGTTGGAACTGGCCATTGCGAAGCTTAGTAACAAAAGATACAGGGTTCCAAATCCTTACCCAATATCTGTTAGTGTTCCATGTTTTTGCTAGGGATGGAAGGGAGCAAAAATGTCGGGTTGGGACTGTCTGGTAGGGAGCAGGAAGGAAGCAAAAATGTGGAATGTCAAGTAGGGTTGCTGGGAGGGAGCAAAAATGTCGGGTTGGGACCGTCTGGGAGGGAGCAAAAATGTCAGGTTGGGACTGTCTGCTAGGGAATTGGGAGGAAACAAAAATGTTGGGTTGGGACTGTCCGGTACGGAGGAGGAAGGGAGCAAGAATACAGACTGTCTGGTAGGGAGCTTTGAGGGAGCAAGAATATGGACCACATGTGGGTCACCTAGGACTGGATTGGGAAACACTGTACTAGAGCAGTTCTTTTCCAGGGCCGGCTGGAAGCTTTGAGTCACCTATGAGCTATTCTTGTGTTTCTTTATATGACTCATCCTGGAGGCCTTACAGGTGATAGGGAGCTCTGACAGTGGTGCTATGCAGGCGACTACTCTGCCTGTGCTAGCAGCTTCTTATTCGCATCACAGAGCATATTAATATCAGTTAAGCTTTCCCAGCATTCATGTGTCTACATTTTTCCATTTTTTTAAATTAAACTGTGCAGAATGAGTAAGCACATATTCATAAGCCACAAAGGCAGGCCTGCTGCAATCAGGTGCCACAGACCACAAAACCCTAAACATATGTTTAGGTAGAACAAGAAATCACTCTCTGACCCCATGTAAGGAAGGCAAACTGCATCTTTTGGAAAAATTCTGGCAGTTCTGAAGAAGGAGAAGCTAATAATATCTTCAGATGCGCCCAGGAGTGGCATGGCTGAACTGAAAATATTCAGCTTCATCATATGATGGAAGAAAGTGTGTCACTGTTTCCTTGGGTCCTGTGAAGAAATAAAGTCGTACAGTAGGCTTTGTCAGTGTTTCACATCGATTCCCAGAACCGGGCATTTTTTTTTTATGTGAAGAAAGGTATTTCTGAAAAATAAATCTGCCTTTGTAGCATATATTGCTCTTTGAAAGGCCCCTGAAAAAGAAGCTGTGAGTCTTTCACAATGCCAGCAGTTATGGTTTTGCTCTGTGATGTCAGTTGTGTTCCGTGAATGTCACTCTGTCAGCTCCGTTATGGAGCACAGGGTCAGTGCTGTTCTGTGGGTGTTCTGGGGATCAAGGTTCCTCTCTGTAGATCACAGTCTGACGGGCCTCCCCTCTGCACCCATGCCCTCCCTTCTCGGGTGAATCAAAACAAGTTAAAAATGGCAAAGGCAGACAATTAGCAGAGCTTGTTATTGCTGATAGATGCATGTCCTTCCCACACCCCCGGTCCCAGGGAGCACAACCCCGGCTCAGGCAGCTGTGTCCAGGACTGCAGGCACATTTCTCCCGGCCAAGTTCCATGTCCACGCTGATTATGGCCCTGGAACAATGCAGTCCTTTGTTGGCCTGATCCCTTCCTGTCAGTATGTGAGGAAGAGTCCCAGCGCGCCTCCTCGGGTCCCTCTCGCACAGATATATGCACGTGCGCGGGTGCACGCAGTTCCAGAGGCACAAGCAAGCATACATGTAGGTGTCAGCACATAAACACACGTAAAACAGGTGGGTGATCGTGCCTATTACAGAAAACCCAGACAAGACACAAAACCCCCATAGCTGGACTTTCGGCAAAACATTGGAACTTCTCTGCTGTGGGTCACAAAACTGTTACATTTATTTAGCAGATACTTTGTCCAAAGCGATATGTGCTTATAATGAGAGCTTGGGACTCAGAGAGTAGACCAGCAACTAGCAGCCATGGAGTCGATGGCGAATCGGGTCTTGCTCAAGGACCCAACTGTGATATGATTATGCTGCAGGCCAGGGGATATGAACCCACAACCTTTTGGACATGGACACAAATCCCTAACTTACAGACCACACATTCCCCACGATGCTTCTTATATTCTTTAGATCTATACAGGTTTTACTTATCTTCAATGTTATAGGCCATTTACTGCTAGGCTGTGTTTAATTTTGGCTGCAAAATGACTTTCAGGGCATTATCTTACATACCAGCTGGATTACCCAGTGCCATTTCTTTTTGATACGTCATATATCATCTGTACTGCAAAAAAAACAGACAATTTGACACAGGTATTGTGAAACCTACAAATGTTTAATAAAAAAAAAAAGGCTAAATGAGCACCAACCCTGAAAATCTGTGTCCTGTTCCTGTTGCCTGGTCAGGAAGGCGTTTCGAAACTAATTTACAGACTGAAAGCGAGAAGTTGCAATGATGTGAAGCTTTGTTTTACGCTTGAAGGCTTATGATGGCTTATAACGACAAAATGAAGCAGCCATTTTTCGGCTTCTGCTTGAATCATTGTAAACGTAGCAGTATGATAACAAAGACTGTGAATTTAAATTAAAAATATTTTGAATGTATAAACAGAACTACTACTACTACTACTAGTAGTACAGTACTATAATGACTAATACTGCTAATACTATCACTGCTAAGATTAATAATAACAGTAATAGTAAAAAAAACAGTAATAATATTAAAAAGACTCCCTACTAGGGCTGCGTGGAAGGTTTTGGTTCCTCTCCTCTGTTGTCATCTGGATTTCCTTCTTTCAAATCTTTGTCTTTGCTTTTCTCTGTTTTTGAGTTATTCGGGATAAATGATGCTGGATTGTATCACAACACATCCATGTAAAGCACCTTGGGGTGACTGTTGTGAAAGGCGTTAAAAAACACATCAATTGAATTATAATAATAGTAATAAAAGTGGTTCAGTTTGTAACGCCTCAGAAATCCTACTTCCGCTATGTGTCTGGAGTTTTCATGGGATCACGATATTGTGTTTCAGAATTTGTTATAATTTTGATCAAAGGGACGAACGGATCAGACATGAGGATACCAGGAATGTGAGATCAATCAAATGTTTTCCACCACAAACATTTATTATAATCATCAAACAGGAATGAAAGCACATTTATACTATGTAGCATATGCAAACAGCACCTGTTGCTACAGTTGTTTACAGACCACAAAGTGTGGGACAGCATGTCTGGCCATTATTTTTCCACAACCGTGTGCTGAGAACTACACTAGCGGCCAAAATTGTGGAAAAGCTTCCGAATTTTACAGATTGCAGAACTTTATTCCGGTGTTACTCCAGTTACTTATTTAATCATCGATAGTATGATATTTGTAACATTCTTCGATTGTTTATAACCAGTACTGGTGTAGTAATTTTTAAAGCACAATGACCAAAATGCTAACTGCTTCCACAGTCTTGGCCACTAGTGTAGATGCTATATTGATGTTTTATTTTAAACAAAATGCAGTAACACCGGATGACATGCATAATTCCACTGCCATAACACAAAATTAAACACACGCACGCACACAGACACGCGCAGGTTTGTAATTATACCTTTGCGGGGACTCTCCATTCATTTCTATGAGGAAAACTCTAACCCTAATATGACAACTCCTACCTAGCCGTATCCCTAACCATAAGAAACCAAACTACTTTTGAGACTTTTGGCATTTTTAGATTTTTGATTGCATTTACAGATCTTTGTGGGGACCTGAAAAATGGTCCTCACAATGTCAAAATAACAGGATTTTTGGTCCCCACAATGTAATATAAACGTGATCCACATACAGTATACACAGACCTACGATTGTGAGCAAAAAGAATAAAACACATTTTAGATTTTAGATTCCATTAGACGTATATCATGAACCTCAGGCAGAGTTACAATATGCAAATGATAGGAAATTTCTGCTTCTGATCAAGTTACTTTCAGAAGAAAGTCTGCCAGAGAGGAGGGCGTGCGTGAAGTCAGAGTTCGTTGTCATGGTTACATGGTTACAGTCTTCACCTTTAAAACATACAATAATTTACCTGTAAACATCAAAAAAAAAAACATTCATAGAATCCACAGAGGACAGAAAAAAAGAAACATGTAAGGGATGAATGTTTGCCAGGAAGATCCTGGATGTGTAATCAGACCTGAACTGTGCCATGAACACAGTAGGAGGTGACTGGCAGAGATTTTGAAGGTTAATGTTATTTTTGAGCAAGTGAGGGAGGTGAGCGGGGCGAGCGGGGGGTTTCGGTGAGGGACACAGCTGCCAGAGTGTGTGAGGTCACCCTTAGGAGTGTGTGGGCAGCTGGAGACTGGGGCACTGCACAGGAAAAGAGATCAGGGAGAAGTGAGTGAAAAGGCCACACTGTGTTTTTCGTCTTCGTGGTTTTTCCTTAGACACTTACATGTGTTACTGTGCATTGCCAACTGAACAAAGTGTCCTGGATGAGTAAAGTCAAGGCTGCAATTGTGTGTACATATGCATGTGTGTGTGTGTGTGTGTGGGGGGGGGTCATATGTATATTACATAATGTGGAAAAAAAACTGCTATTTTGATGGTGTGGGTTTTGGGACCATTATTTTGATCCCCACAAGGGGAAATTTAATTCTATAAAAATCTGTGACTGCAATCAAAAAACTAAAAATGTCCAAAGTCTTGTACTTTATTTGGTTACTTATGGTTAAGGTTAGGGCTGGGTGGGGGTTAAGGTCGCCATTGTTGGGATCAGGGTTATGCCCATATAAATTATTGGAGAGTCTCCACAAAGATATAAATCGAATTAGTAGTGAATTCTAAGTACACCACGCACACGCGCGCGCACACACACACACACACACACACACACACACACACACACAAACACAAGATCCACAACAGCAAGTTTAATTTATATAGCATCTTTCATCAAACCAAGGACACACACACCAGTCTAAGCAGCTTCAGAGGAATTAGCAAACTGACCCTCAAATATGACGTTAGGGTGTACAGCAGTGTGGTGTCCTTGCCATGAGCACTGTACAGTGGAATGCACCTGTAGAATTTTATTTGCTCAGGTGACAGTGTAACATGTTCTTTTCTCTTGTTCTCTCTCAGTGTGCAGTACTAAGAAAGTCCCTTCCTAAATATATTTAGGCAATACCTGGTGAGAGCAAAAACACTTTGAACTGGTGCTACATGCTGGGATTTAGCCAAAGACATATTTCACAACTCTTCCAGGTAAACAACAGGTTCAAAGTGACAAAACCGGCAGGATGGGGGCATAGACTTTCATTTCATTTTGCTGCCAGCGTGCTAAACAATTCTGTTGTCTGGTTTACAACTCAAACAATATGTTGTACATCTTTTTACACACTGGATCTTGAGTGAACCTTTCTGACACCGTTGTAGCTTGTTGTTAGCATGTAGAATTCACAGCCCCGTATCTTGGATATGGACAACAGAGCCTTGAGTAGCATCTTCTTGCTGTTTCTTCTAAGCTTGATGACCTAACGTCCTTCGTATACCTTGGCATTCACTTGGGTTAAATATGCACAGGGCTAACTTTTAATAAACCTACGGACAAGACAAACTTTTTCCTTTCCTCCAAGCACATGAGGACAGGGCACTCCCTTCACACAAACCGGGAAGCCGCACACTGAACACAGACCTGAGAGTTAGATCCTGGATATAAACCAGGAAGCTGTACACTGAACACAGATCTGAAAGTTAGATCCTGAACACAAACCAGGAAGCTGTACACTGAACATAGACCTGAAAATTAGATCCTCACCACAAACCAGGAAGCCGCACACTGAACACAGACCTGAAAGTTAGATCCTGGATATAAACCAGGAAGCTGTACACTGAACACAGATCTGAAAGTTAGATCCTGAACACAAACCAGGAAGCTGTACACTGAACATAGACCTGAAAATTAGATCCTCACCACAAACCAGGAAGCTGCGTACTGAACACAGACTTGAAAGTTAGATTCTGAACACAAACCAGGACACTGCACACTGAACACAGACCTGAAAGTTAGATCCTGGATATAAACCAGGTAGCTGTACACTGAACATAGACCTGAAAGTTAGATCCTGGATATAAACCAGGTAGCTGTACACTGAACACAGATCTGAAAGTTAGATCCTGGATATAAACCAGGTAGCTGTACACTGAACACAGATCTGAAAATAAGATCCTGAACACAAACCAGGAAGCTGCGTACTGAACACAGACCTGAAAATTGTATCTTGACCACCCACCAGCTGCAAAGCTAGATTATCTCTGCATGAACATTTGACTGAGAAATACAGGATGGATCTCCTCTTCATTTCATTGTTAAATACTTTCTGTAAGACACCATAACATCAAAACAATAGGCAGTAGGTAACAGTATTTTAATGTGTGGATAAAATATTTGATTATTTCCGAGAACAAGCCATCCCAGCTGTTTTCCCAGCCTGGGCAGCTGTACAGACTGCCGCAAGAAACTATGACAATTAAACTAAATCATGGAAAATTCTCGTGTTTAAACATTTTTAAACAGTGTATTTAATTAGGCCGGCTCTTACTTGGTTCATTTACTTCTAAATGTATGGCACTACACATGATCTCACGTTTCTGAATGAAGTCCCATTCCTGCCCCATTTGTATATTTTATAATAATCTTCAAACAGACAGACAAATAAATATGCAGGCCAAAGCGTGACATGGAAAACAACAAAGCAGTTTGAGTTTAATTATGTGTGCATCCCTGTGTGTTCGGGAGTGAATGTTTCCTTCTGGGTAAAGGTGGGGCCTATTCGGGCCGGACGTTGAAGAAGAACCCCCACCAATTCCCACTTATTAAATGTGTGGGCAGCCTAAAATTCTTGGTGGTAAGGGGGAAAAAGAGAGAGGCATTCCTTTGCTGGGGGTGCGAGGGGGCTGATGAGCTCAAACTGATCCCCCCGCTGCTTGTCAACCAATGGAGGCAGGAGAAAGAACAATTGCAGGAAAGGGAAGGAACGAAGGGAGCGTTCAGACCTCAGAAACGGTTAACCAGGATCGCAAGAATTTCTTTTCTTTTGACTACCCCTCCCTATTTCATTATTTTCATTTCTTTTTTCCCCCTTAGGTTCTTTCTGGATATTCAAGCAGCCTTTAGCTGTTTAGCCCCTTGAAGGGAAGTGAATGAGGGATGAATTTAGAAATACAATCTGTCAAAATGTGAGAGAGCGTGGGGTGGAGAGAGAGAGAGAGAGAGAGAGAGCAAGAGGGGCTGTGGAGAAAAGGAGGGAGAGAGCAAGAGGTGGTTCTTGCAAAGACAGAAAAGGAGCGAGTGAGAGAAAGAGAGGAGGGAGGGGGCGTTGCTTTACAAGAGCAGCGGGAACAAAGAGGCCTTTGTGCAGAGTGCTGAGACACTGAAGTGGAGCCTGGACTTAGGGAGTGTTTAACAGTGTATACCGACTGCATTCCTGCAGTGTGATTACAAGCCGCTTTTAATTTATACTCCTCAAGGAGACTTAACCATTTCCTGCAATTTTACTTTTCACCGCTCTCTCTCTCTCTCTCTCTCTCTCTCTCTCTCTCTGTGTCGGATGGCTGTTTTAAACTTTACTGCAGTTAAATATGTGGGCAATGGGAACAAAACACAAATGTTGTGCAGAGCTATATAAGGTTATTTCCCTTTCTGAAAAATTCTATGTAGATGTTTTAGGAGTGAAGATGTGAGGCTGAGGTGTATATAATATGAGAAACCCTAGTTGCATTTTTTGGGTGTAGTAGGAGCAAAGGTTTCAGACTAGACAGCTACTCTGTGTGAGAACTTCTCCGGAGATATTTATTATGATGTCATATTTTATGCATATAGAAGATGCTGCCGAAGCCTGAGTTTTTATAGTTTGTAGGACTGGACACAGGAATCTTGGGTGGAAACAACCTATTGAAGATGTAGAAGATGGAGCCTTTATTGACAAAGCAAAGAGTGACTATGAAAAGCATACTTAACTCTAGCTTTAGTATACTCTTCATTTCTCACCTGATAGACAATATCAAACATACAGCACGCAAACTGGGTTTTCTCAGTTTGTGCAACAGAGCATTAACAGCATGGGCAGAGTCGTCCATTGAACACCGACAATAACACACAGGTCTACCTTCACTGCAGAGTTTCCCAGTGCAGCTTAAGACGGACCAAAGGGACAGATTATTGACTTCATCAGTCCAAAACACTCTCTCATTGTTCTTAATGGTGGGTCTTGCAAAATACTGGACATCATTCACTCATTTCCCAAATACCATTTGAGTTTTAAATCAGCCGATTTTACTTTACCTGTAGTCTGTACCAGAACAACGGAAAAAGGTATGGATAGATGAAGAGGAGTGAAACAGTGACCACTCGACACAGCCCAAGAAAGCTTTGGAACAAAATGATTGACTTTATTGTATTGTATTGACATTATTGTAGACTTCCAGCCTCATATTAATAATCCATATGTGGGGCTCACGAGTTGTCTTTTCCATCTTGTTCTCAACCTAAAAAGACTTGTAGGTCAGAGATAGAAAGCATCATAAAAAACACACTGTTTTATCATGCTGCAGTTTTATTAGTCTGTATTATAATATACAAGAAGTACAATGGACCTTGTAAGGTTTTCACTACTTGCAGATACGCTTACTTGCTCAATTGTCATAACTTTCTTTACTATATATGTATATATATATATTTAAATATGTCTAATTCAGGTTACATCGTATGTTTTCCTTTCCTATTCTTTGCCTCCTTCACAGTCCCCCCCATCACATTTATGGGCACATATGGACACAGACAGACACAATTCTGTCCACTGGTATTTGATGTCCACTGAGAGGCTGAAATATTATTTTTGTTGTTTCTTGTCCCTCTTGGCCTAATCAGGCAATTCGCCCAATAAGAGCACTGGAGAGAGACAGAGAAAGAGAGAGAGAGAAAGTATGAGGAAAGAGGGGTAGAAAAAAGACAAAAGGGGAGGCGTGAAATCCTGAATATCTTTTTAGGAGACAGAACAAAACCACCGTAGGAAAAAGAGATGGCAGTCACCCGAGAAGTGAAAAGAATTAATTAATGCACTCTATGCGCCCATTTATTCTCTATTTTCTCTTTTATCTCACTTTTAATTCCACTCTGCATTCTCACATTTTCCTCCCCACGTTTGAAAAATGAACTTTAAACAGCTTTTCCCAGCCGCGTCAAAGAGGATATGGACGAGTACAGTATAAAGACAACTTGAGCAGTTCTATAAACCAGTCTGCTTCCGAGTTTATCGTTTACGTTGCAGCAAAATGTATTCGAGTTCAAACAATGCAATTATGTTTAAATGCAGGTAGCATTTTTTTTTTCTCACAGGAAACGAATACACAAGAAAACTAAAAAAAAAGAGTAAAACTAAAACTTTTTTTTCACAAGCACTGATCTTAAATTTTATACTTAAAATGACTTTTGCCAGTAGTAATGGTGTTTTGCATTTTGTCATATATGATATATAGTGTATGCTGTAGAATTTGCTATACAGTGTAGCAAGCTTATTCAGTTTTTTCGGGGGCGGTCTTTTACCAACTTGTTCTGCACAGGGGAACCCCACTGAACGGTGTATTTCCCAGAAGCGTCTCCCATTCCCAACACTGGCAAGCCTTGAAGTCAAATCATGGTCTGTTTCTCGTCTCTGCGCCTATTTACCCTGCAGATGTTACCATACAGCGCTCCATGCCTCTTTCTTTTTCTTTCAAATCCCACACAAACTCAGCAGCAGCCCAGGGGTCCCCAATTAACGGCTAACAACGCTCCCCCCCCCCCCAGCTCTGCAGCTTAGAGGACACAGAAAACAAGAGTGGCGCCTTCCTTTAGAGTGCCGCCTATGTACATTACCTCTTCAGTAGGAAGGACCAAGAAGCAAAGTCCAGCTGTTCAAAACAAAGAAAAAAAAGAAACAGAAGAGCAATCGAAAGAGAGGTGGTGGTTTTGTGATTTTGGGGGGGTTGGGGGTAGTAACCAGTGGGGGGGCATCAGTGAAAGTAAGCACAAGGGGAATCCCCCTTTGTTCTCGTCCAAGCTACAGCTGACAATTTAACTGTATGGGAGAATTCAGACTCCCATAGGATATGCTAACTCCCCCCCCCCATTTTAACACCCCCTTAGCCCCCACTGGCCTCCATCCTGAAGCGCCTCTCTCTCCAGCCACGCTCTGCTTCAACAGGGGACCATTGTCAGCCCAAAGGGCAACTGTTCAGAGAGGTCTGTACAAAGCCCCAATGCCCTGGCAATCTCCACAGCAGGGGCAATGTAGGCTAGGGGGCAATGTAGGCTAGGGGGCAATGTAGGCTAGGGGGCAATGTAGGCTAGGGGGCAATGTAGGCTAGGGGGCAATGTAGGCTAGGGGGCGATGGCAGCAACTGGGTCTGCTTCAGCTCACAGAGGTCTATGCTCACAACTGCTACTAAGTGTTCATGGGGGTGAGGAGCTTCACTAATGAGAAAAAGCACCAATGATCATACTTGACCATAATGGTTTCTCTTTTTTTCAAAGTCCATTAAACCGGCTTAGCTCCTCTCTAAAAATATGGGATTACAGAAATAATGGCCTAACGCGATATACCGCCACAAAGGTGGCTTATCAACGCAGGAGCGATCACACGCAATCCCACCGCCCTGGGTCTGTGAAATCAGGATTCACTCGAATGATCTGAGATGGTCCGGTCAGAGACGGCGTGACCCGGACGGGCACAGCTGACTAGCCTGCCGCAGCTGCAGCTGGCAGTTTGCACTGGATGCATGATGCGCTTGCTGAGTGGGTGTGCAGTGGGAGCAGGAAGCTGCACGGCTTATGGTAAACTTCACGTGTATCTGGTCAAACAGGCACTTGGTAGTAAGATAATAACAAGGCTCATCGTAACTTGGCCTCAACCTCCATTCAACCCCCAATATGTTTCTGTTCAAATCTTATTTTATACTTTGCTTATTTCATCCTGGGAACTTGAACAAGAGATTAAGATTAAAGTTTCCCTTCCTCAATAAACTGTCCCGCAAACCTCGTAAAAATAAATACATACAAAACAGGATAATCACTAAATTAGGGGGCTTTATTCACTGTGTGAGGCTGGATTCTTGGAGAACGGCAGACAAGCAGGCATTTAAGTTGACGTGCTTAGAGATTCAATTCCTTTTATGAAAGACAACCCTGGATAAACAGGGCCAAAAAAAACAACTGCTCGTCAACTTTGGCAGAGACATAGTAAGCACATGCATATATGACACTTTTCAATACTTAAATGCATAACAAAATACCTTAGATTCCTATTTTTATTATGCACGCGCACCAGTTTTGCTAGGGAACATTATTACATGGTATGACGAAAGAAAAACTATTTTTAAAATAGCCTCAAAATAATACAGGAAGTATGATGTTTTTTGTACAGTATTGGTAAATTCATTTAAACCTTTTAATTCATTTTCCTATTAAGTGCAGCATAAAGGTTCATGCCTCTGGGGGTAGGGTTTGAATGGGTGCTCTGTCTGTAGTCAGAAGGTTGTTGGTTCAAATCCCTGGGTTGGCTGAGTGACTGCTGGCCCCCTGAGCGAAGCCCTTAATCCCCAATCGCTCCAGGGATTGTTTGACCCTGCTCTCTCACAAAAAGATATGCAACGCTTTGGGTAAAATCATCTATTAAATAATGTGTACATGTCCTGCAATGTGCTGGCATCCCATCCAGGCTACACCATAGTCTTGTTGCCTGGGATGGGGTCCAGCTGACCCCGGCAATGATAAGCGGTTAGAAGGTAGACAGAAAGAAGAAAACACAGTCATATTGAAAGCACTAATAATTACCCTTAATTTGTAAGAAAGTCAAGTTCATGTTCCTGTAAGAACTACACTATGTCAATGGTATTTTTCTGTTATACTTTTTTGTGTCTTTTTGTCGTACCACCCGTGACAGTTCTGGATTAGTGTACTGAAGTACACTCATATTTTACTCGTCATCTCCGATGGGCAGTAACTTTACAGATGTCCCAGTGTAAGACCTCAGAGCAGTGCACCATTACAGTCTCTCATCCTGCAGATATATGCACTATGATCGTCTGGAAGTGAAAAGTTTGGGGGGAGGGCAGGCGGCTGGTCAGAATTCTACACATTTTGTAGAAGAAATAGTAGCAACAGACATTAGACTTTCGCAGAATTACGTTCCAGCTTAGTGTCTCTCTGCCAGTGCATTTCACATCCAGCTTACTGTCTCTCTGCCAGTGCATTTCACATCCAGCTTAATGTCTCTCTGCCAGTGCATTTCACATCCAGCTTTTTGTTTTGGTTTTTTTTGGTCACAGTTTTGAAAGTGTCCTGTTTTCCTGATGCTTCCAGAACAACTACTACTGCAACAAAGACTAATATAAACGCAAGGTGTGGTACAGTAGCAGGCAACACAGTGACTTTATGTTGCAAAGGTCATGGGTTCAAGACTGAATGGTGTGTTCACAGTATACACATATAGCACTTCTACAAACCCGTATTTTATTATAAAACAGCAGTTTCCAACATTGTTAAAAGAATGTTTGGTAATAATTTTATCATGTTGATATTGACAGAACCTTTGTGAAAATGTTAAGCGTGGAATTAACGTTCCATTGATGTTACAGTAAGAATGTTCTCTGCCAACTTTGAGAAAAATCTTCACGCAACGTTGTCTAAAGTTCTGGTGATATTCCCCACTAGCTGAATCCCTCTGTGTGCTACACAAGAAGGACCTTTCAGGATTGATCGACTCCTTCATCTTCAGCATGTTCTGGATAGAGTATGTTTATATGATGGTCAAATAGCCACAGGAGATTTTCTCATGGATTCAGTTCGCGGTACGAATCAAAGCTGGCTCAGAAGACCTGAAGATCTCCCTGGGAAATGCTAAGCGATGCCCCTGCTGTGCTCCTGTGTTTGTGTCATGTTTGCCCATTGCTGGCTGATGGAAGGACAGCTCTGCCACTTTCTAGTACTTAATACCAGAGAAACAAGCTCAGAGGGACTGGGAACACCTGCAACAGAGAAGCAGCAAAGCGTGAAAAAAACAAAACAAGAATGTGCTGCTCAGAGCTGGAACTCGCGTTGCGAGATGGGCACGTATGACATGGGAGGCACGCAACGATCACAACACACCTCTGCTCACTAATTCTGGCCTCATCAGATGCTGGACGCCTGCCAAGTTTCAACCTGCGGCTTTGTACGGATGACAATGACACTTGTGACATGCTTACAACCTGCGGGACAGTCTGGCCCCACCCTGAGCTGAACAATGTGTCACAATGCACCGTCAAGCCTATCAGTGTCATATTCACCAGGCATGAGTCACTCACAGAATCAACAACATTCTCAGACAGGAAGTGAATCATCTAAAAAACAGTTATTCTCCTTCAGAAATTAACATTTTCAACTATAGTCTATAGCAGGGGCATTTCTAGGAATTGACGCCCCCCCCCCCCCCCCCCCCCCCCCCCACCCCAGTTGAGTTGCCACTTTCAATCTGAGGAAATACGGGACGTCAGGAATTTTAGGGGAGCTGAGATAAAAAAATAGGGCAGCTGAAACCCCTTAATTGGATCTAGAGTGATTATAGTTTATAGTCATGTGACTATTATTTTCTCGGGTATCATAAACACACCATTAAAAAAAAAAGTCTTATGTACATATTACGCTAAATAAATTAATTACCCCCACAGTGGCTGGAAAGTTGGATAGATAAATATAGATGAATTATAGTCCTGTTTTGTGTACGTTTATGCAGCTGGTCTGGACTGATGCAAATGAATTGAAGTGCCCTACAAAAGAAAAAACCGCAGTGTCCCCGTGAGATCTGAATGAATAGCTTTCTGCTCTTTGAAGACTTGTTACTTTTCATTATGTGAACATGTTATGAGGGACTTGAACTTCTTCAGCTGCTTGGACTGGAACTTCTTCAAAAGCACCTACATTGTCTTTTTAAAGATAAATCTTATTATAATCTCTTTTTATTCACAGAGACGCATAATAAATTCAGTTCTTTTGTTGTTCCATACTACAATATTGCAAATTACTTCATTGTAAGTTTGCTTTTAGATGGTAGAAGAGTTATCAGAAAATAGAAAAATTATCAGAAAATTGAGCAATTTCAAAAGTGCAGAACTCTCTCCTGTTCGCACCGAAGAATTTATATTAAAATCTTTCAGGACTTATAAAATGCTGGCGAGGAAAGTGTTTGCGAGATGGTGCGGCTCCTCTCACACAGGAGGGGTCTGAGGATACCCAATGCCTCACCAGGGAAACCACAGTAATTGGAACAACAAAAGATCAAGGCTGAGGGGGGTAGGAGGTGCTCGGACAATCGCTTAGAATGGAGGAAATGAAAAGTATTGTATAGGAATGGAAAGGCAGCAGGTAGGAGGCAGACTGTCGGCGGAGGAGTGGGGGAGTAAGTGGATTAGGGTGAAGACTGTTTTCACTCGGCCTCATACTGGAGCGTAGACCCATTTTCATTCATTCTTTCTTCCCGCTTTTAAACAGCAGTACTTGCGTATATATTTTTGCATCATGAATATTGAGTAATTTAGCAGTATAACACGATCAGACATTTCAAATTGCTAACAGAACATTCTCAAAACAGTCATTTTTGGTGCAGTTTGATGTAGAATAATATTCTGTCATACATAAGACCCTGGGCTTAGTTTGCCTGATTCTGGCATAATATAAAAAGAGACTTTTTTTTTTTTTTTACATTATATTTATATTTCATGACTGTGGTTGTCTTCATGTTAATCTCGGTGATACATGCCTAGAGTTTTTGTGTCTGTGCTCTTAAGAGTGCGTGTGCGTGTTCACCGCATTGTTGTCCAGTATGTACAGAACCAGTCAAAAGTCTGGACACACCTACTGAAAATCATTTGTTTTTCAACAAGATAATGACTATAGGCAAACCTTGAGGTTATGTAGTATCACGTTAACAATAGTTGGTTTGGAATGAGTTGAGTCAAAGAGTATGAACAAGGTAGCCATCTTCTCCGCAGACCTTGTGGAAACTCCTTCAGGACTGTTGGAGAAGAATTCCACATCTGGCTACATCTGGAAGCTGGTTGAAAGAACGCCAAGAGTCTGCAATGATGTCATCGAAGCTAAGGGTGGGTGGGGGGGGGCTATTTAGAAGAATCTAAAATCTGGGAAAAATTTTAAGATCTTAAACACTTCTCTTGGTCATTTAAATATTTGATATGTATTGCTTCATTGCGTCTGGGCCTTTTCCTGTAAGGTGAATAACATACATAAAATAAAGACAAAAGCATTAAAAGCAGGTGTGTCCAGATTTTAGCCTGGCACTGTATGCCTGAATTAGAGACCCGCACTGCATGTACAGTACATTTGTGCAAAGAGCGAGCTGTCATTCTGTGTGTGTGCGAGCAACATGCCCGGGAGTCTTGGACAGGCTCTGCTCTGCGGGTTCCTACACAGAGGGCTGATTTAAAAACAGGCTGAAAGAAGAGAAGCACACAATAAGAAAAAGAGCTCCCCACTTCGGCCCTCACTGCCAGCCCTCGGGCCCCCCACCCTGACCCTGTGACACAGCCTCTCTCATTATTCACGGGTCGCTAGGCGCCCATAAAAAAGGGTGCAACGGCTCAGCCTGCCGAGGACCACGGTATCCCCACTGTCATCTCGCTCTTCATTGGCCCCCGCCAGCATAATTAATCTCCCTTTTTAAACAGAGATCAGTCACTAGTGTAAAGGAAGGACAACATTCTTCATGCACTTTCTGTCTGCTCAGAATCGCATCTGTGGAGGTTCGTGTTCGTGTTTTTGTTGTCGAAAATTCTAATTCGGATTATCCCTTCCTAAATGGGACAACTCTCATTTTTACATTTACTTTTCAAACTGAATTAATAAACCATTCGTGGTACCATGAACGTGATCCAAAATATAAGCAGTCAAAGTAACAGTAAATAATTGTGATTGGTAGCTTTTGAGCAGGCGTTCATTATTTCTTTCTTTAATTATTTCTTGATGTTTTAAAATCATTACACTAATCACATTCACTAATACTGAAATTTGTGTGACCTGTAACTTGTCTTCCTTTTCAATAATGAGAGTTAACAGGCGCTTATCGATGAAATGTGCCTTTAAATGAAATAGTATGTTACATCTGTGGATGGGGCAGGCATATGAGCGTACGTTATGTAAGCTAGTGTTAGTATGTAATACGTTTGTGTTCTGTGTTCAGTGCAGGCTAAGCTACACTCAGCAAATCTTTAAAATCTTCTTAAGTTTGTAATTGCTGCTACATTTTACTTTTTTATACTCCTCTTGAACAAATTGCATTTTCACCTAAAGGGTCCATTCTGTCTTTCCCTTCTCCCGGCTACTTTCGCTGCCGGGGTCTGTTACACCTTTGCTACCACTATTTTCTGCATATTTTCGGTGACTCATATATGGGATTAATAACAGGAGCCGTACTGTACTGTATATATGTAACAAAAACGGAGCGAAGGCTGTAGCATTCATGCTCGCCACACACTCCGAAATGACACATCTGTCAAAGCATGGATGACATAATTGCCAAGAACTTTGCTATAGTCATGTCAGTTGCTTAAGACACTGGGATAACCTTTCTTCTGGCCTTGGGGCGTCACCTTGTAAAGAAGAAGGTATGCAGGGTAGACCCTCAGCTTACAAACAGTGTTCATCTCATGCTGAACTCACTGTCAATTCATACTAAACTCACACCAAGTACCATAAACACACACACATACTGTGCATACAAACACACACACACACACACACACACAAATATATACTAATGTTTGCCATAATTTCATTATTAATACAAACAAAGCTTCCCAAGATTTTGTTTCAACCAACCAGTTGAGCAAAAAGAGTCGTGGTCACAGAGGACTCAGCTGACTGGTTGAAACAACATTTTAATGTGGATTTTTACTTTCTGGACCTGAACTATCCACTTCTGGTGACCAGTGAATACAACCCTTAAGTCAGATTTTCTCAGTCCTGTTCCTACCACCTGTCAGAAGGTTTTCGGTCAGACCCACACTGCTTACACCGTACCACCTTCAATAATAGGCCAGTAAGAAACACCTGATGCTAATTAAGGTCAGGCTGGAGTAAAAACTCACTGGCAGGCGGTAATCAAGGAGCAGGACTGAGTATCAGTGCATTAATTTATATAAATGGACAAAGGTTGCATTTCAGTTATCTGCTTACCATCACTATACTCTCATTTACCACATAATATAACTATTCACTTAAACAGACTTGTCGATGACTTTAGTGGATTCTGATGCTCATTATTAAACAGCACTTTATGATGACTTCCGTAATACATACAAGAGTATGCAGGCTTGGTTATCATCTCTAGCAGAAGAGAATCACTAACAGCCACAGCTTTCAGGTCAGCTTGCATCGCTGCTCAGTCCAAAAGACAAGAAATACTATTTAAGTGAAGCTAAATGAAATCACATGGTGTATCAGCAGGCTGCCAGGCTCCATATCAGCATGTGGCAGGGAGGTAATGTTAAGTTCTTGTTGAACATGGGTGTGAGGGCTTCAGACAACTGAGAAGGGCCAGTAATATAATCATATTTTTCTGTTACATTCCTTATTTAATGCTCCTTAAAATACGTTTTCCTTGCAACTTCCTTTGTTTCCAGCTGAACTTTGTGCTTTTTATTATTTAATTTTTTTTTGCTCACATGCTATGTAGGATATATCAGAGTTTGTTGAGTTACACAGAAGGGAGACTGTTGAGCTTCCAAAGGTAATTGATAACTGATACAGATGCCCTTTCAAACCTGGGCCCCGTCTAATTCAGCCGAAGGAAAGAGCGGAGATCCAGGCCCCTGTAATGCCACATGACTCACGATTCCCAGGAAGAAGATCTGAAGTTTTCGTGGAACCCAAATAATTGCTGTCAACTTGATTTTCTATTGGGATCTAAATGTGTTTTTAGCTAAAAATATTAAGTAAATCCAATAAACAACAAATAAAATAGAAGCAGGGCTGTTTTTTTTGGCAAGACTCAGCAGGGGATTAAGATGAAGACATGCATTCAGCCCAAGTAATGTCGATGCACGTCTTTATTCATGCAAGAAATTTTCCACAGAGTGCATATAAATCATGCTGTAAATTAACTGGGGTCTATTTTGCCTGTTTCTTTCTTTTTTTATACTTAATTTATATCTATTTACTTGTCTCCACGTCACACTTGACACTGTAATCTTTTTAACCGGAATAATATAAGCTTCACCTATTTTTAAATAGTCTGTTGATGCATCTATCCAGTAGTACTTCTCTTCGTCTAATCAATGTGCACTCGCCATTTCTATCCGTGCCTTTTTACTGGGGGGGGGAGAAAAGCATTAGTCTTCAGCTCACCACTGCGACTGCTCAGAGCCAAAGGCACAGAGCAGAAAGACACCCGACAGGATGCGGGGCTTAGCTCAGAGGTGAAATAGAAAGAAAACATAGGAGACAAGTTAGCCTACAGCTGGACCATTCAACAGGCTTCGACAGCAAATGAGGACGAAGGAGGCCAGTGGCACAGACGTGGGATCTTTCGTGCTGAAGGGAGATTCCCACTCAAACACGTACAGTCCGTGGCCCCAGCATGTACAGAGTCTTTCCCCTCCAGCCTTTGAAGTTTCAGGAAGGACTATACAGGCGTCTTTTGTGCCCTCATTAGTGATCCCTCCTCTGCTGCTTTTCTTGCGCTGTCTTATAAAAGAGCTGCGTCCCCTGGGTCTCAGAGCCCCCATTTCAGCGGCCGTAACCCCAGTCCCCGGGGAGAAGGGAAGCTGAAGCAGAGAGGCCGCAGTGCCGCAGCGGCGCTTAGTTTCCTCTCTCACATTCCCTTGTAACGAGGGACACAAACGCTCGTGTTCGGGCCTCTGAATTAAACGCCGTCATCTTCTAGCATAGACTCGAACATCAGCTTTGGTCAAATCGCACAGCCTTGGGGGAGCCGACGCAAGTCTCATAACGCAGGGATTCTTTTATACTGTAGATACACACACGGCATGTTAGTGTTGCTCGCGCGAAAGAATCCATTAGATCTAAATCATGCTGTTATTCAGGCAAAATGTAAGGTACAGTAACCCAGATGACGAGGCCAGAATTTCATTGACCATAGATTTGAAAATGATAAATGAGAAATGCCCCCCCCATCTGTAACCACAATCAAATTACACTAAAAAATAAAAATATCATCAAGCTGCTCCAAGTGGAGACCCTAAGCTAAGGCTGGTAAATGTACAAATCAAGTGTACAAATGCAATAAAAACAAAACAGCAAAGTGGCTCAGACCCCCCACCCCCTATTCTTTTTTCTTTTTTTTTTTTACAATTCCCCGCTTGCTATTAAACTTTTGTGGTGTTTGGAATCCATTAGGAGCAATATCCCTCTCTTCAAAACATTCTGTCTGCCTTTTTTGTGGGGGGGGGGGGGGGGAGCTGGAACGGGGGGGGGGGTGTAGGACTGGCTCTGAAATGTTCATTTCTATTAAATGCAGACATAGAGGGTTTAGTGTGGATGGCTTAACTCAAACATAAAACTGCTGCCAGCAGGAAGCACACAGAAAGGGAAAATTTGCGCCAAGATGGCTGCCCATTGTGCGAACAGCCATTACAATACAACACTACAAAAACCATTTAAAATTCTGCATTAATTCCACTTATGTACGTCTTTCCATGAGTTCCATGGGGCCGGCAGAGGTAGAAGTAAAAACCAGGGTGGAGGACAGATGAAAGAGCTGAAGATTAGCCCAAGCCAGTTAAGTGTCAATAGTTGGATGGGCAGGTAAAATAAGTGAAGATTATCCTTAATCAAAGTCAGATGTCGCATTTTTTGTATTTAGTTTGGTGAGTGATATGGTAGATTGCTCTAGCTGTGCATCTGAGGTTAACATGCTTCAGAATACTTGGGTGTGAGTCACACTAAGTAGGAAGGGGAAGAGGCAAAATGGTGGAATATTAGGGGTATGAAATTCTGGGCACAAGGGCAAGTGTTTCAGACTTCAGACGCTGTCTTCCATGTTCAGACACAAAGTCGGGATTTTATGGCCCCTTGGGGATTTTTCCATGACTTTCGCGAATCTGCTTTTGCTATGCAGCAGGCCTTATATGTTTTCTGGCAAGACTTCACCGCTCAGCTATCTTACCCAGGAGGATTCACATACCGCAACAGCCAAACACCTCAGAGCTTAAAGTATCTTGTAACCTAAAACTGCGTCTAAAGGTGTAGATTTTGCATTGAGAAACCTCATTCTGACGTCTTACTTACCACCTCTCACATTATGTTCTTCAGAGATGACTAATGTGTCCTTCCCATAACAATAATATTAAACACATTAGTCTCTCTGTATATACATGCATACGCTTGTTCTTTTTTTAAAAGCAACCGCTAATTTTCTGTCACTTTCAATTTCTATTTAATTTACAGTTATAGTGTTCATGTATTAATGAAGCTAAATTTGCATCATCACATGCATACCACATGGCAGGCCATGATGACTAAGACGGCTTGGTTTTCCCATCAAGTTCCTAACCATAAACAACTTTTAGAGTTACAGTATACAAATGAGGTGGATGTGTTCGAGCTGCTCAAGCTGCATGACAAACACGCATCCAAGATCTTATCTTACGTACGGATTAAGAAAGTGCATGCAAAGCTTCAGACGGAAAGCACTCCGGTGTAGCATTTATTGTTCCGTTGTGTGTGACACTCAGACAGAACCACAAGAAACACAAGAATGTATTGGAAAAATCCGGCAGATTGCCATCAAAGGAGAAGCATTTGGTTATAGAGACAAGATGTGAATAAACATTGTGTGAGGAAATAACTTTACAGTATAACAATGGTCTTTCCTGGTTGACAATAAAGGCACTTCCCTGTATATCACCTCATATCCCATTTGAGGCCCATCTTTGTGCAGTGACCTGCTCACCAGATAGGCAGCCTCTGCTTGCTCCTCGTCGCTCACATGCCTTCAGTCTTTCTATGTTGGACTCAGACACTTTGCACTCATTAAGTGCATTGGAGCTCTGGGTTACCCTAGCAGAACACTTTGCCAGTCCTCAAATGGCCTGGAACGCACAATGCCTCCAGGGTCAAAGGTCAACTTGGCAATCAGACACACAAAGTGCTTCAGTAAGAGTCCTGCAGCTTTTAATGTCCCCTTTCAGTTAGCCACTAATTCACACCTGAGAAAAGTGACTTACCGTCTAACAAAGAGCCAAGAATTTGCATTCCTCACAGCTCTTGTGCTACTCTCCAGCAGAGTGGACAAGAAAAAAGTATCACACACGCTGTTAACAGACAAGTGATTTTCAAAACAGCCTATGTTTTGTCAAAATATCAACATTCTCAGCATGGACTGATTCAACGATAACCTGGTTTCAAGTACAACCGAAAACTATCCTGTGTTGAATCATCAGTGCCAATGAACACTGACCAGAGATTTTTCACACTTTGTTTTACTTTTTCTGACTCTGATTCATAGAGAACTGAAAAGGCACTTGTGAGTAATTATTGCACAGCCCAGTGAAATGGTTTTCGAGCAATTCAGGACCAGATGTGTGAGGAATTTGCTGGCAGCTGTAGTGCAGGGGTGGGAGTTAAGATCAGTTGAATTACACCGCCTGTAGATAGTTAAGGAGTTGTCAAATCTTGAGCGGTCTACTGCGCATTTCACATTATTTATATAACCCCACAAACCCCACCTGCTTCTATACCACAGCATTACTTAAAAAAAAAACTGGGTGTCACTAATGATGTTTGCAGTGCAGAGTAAGGCTATGGCCTGTTTAGGCTTGCAGTGACAATACATAACAAATTAACGATAAATCCTCTAATTTATCTCTCATTTATTTCCCTTTCCCTCCTAACTTATTTTCTTGACAGTGCAAAAACGGACTTGTGGAAAGTTTTGTAGTGAACAGCCCCAAAACTGCTAGAAGAAAACTGAGCAAAGAAAAAGATAAACACCGAATACTGAGAAGATCTGGACATGGATGATTTGGGACTAATTTGGTCCCTGCCAATATTGAAATCAAACCAACCCTAACCCTAACCCTTGATTCAAAATCAATTCATCCTACAAGCAAAATCCATTCATCCATCTTCTAACTCATCCTGGTTAGAGTAGCGAGGTTTAGGCACGTTTACCAAATGCTTCATTTAATGTATGGAAACGTTCAAAGTGTTCGGTTTTCCCGATGTTCCCCGAACAGTATCCCACTTCTACTGTAATCAAGAATAATGTCAAAATGATGGAAGAGCATGATAGAGCAGGAGATAACACTGTCCTTTGACTTCTTGAAAGTCATGGGCCCAAAGCTGGGCAGTATGTACATACACAACATTTATAAAAAAATATTTTTTTACTATAAAACATTCTTCCACATTAATTACGTTAAAAGGGTGTCCAGATAATAGTATTATTGTGCTGACAGTCACTGAACATTTGTTAAAATGTAAAGTGTAAAAATAACATTTCACTAACTTTACATTCAGACTGTTCTCTGACATCTTTGATAAGACCTTAAAATATCGTTAGCTAAAGTTCCGGAAGTTTTCCCTGTTAGCTGGAGTGTAAACAAAAAAAGTTTATTTCGAGGTTCAAAGATATTCATTCACCCAAAACAGAAAACTGTAACTACCAAAGCGTTGTAATGTACTAGAGTGGGAACTGATAGAACCAATCTAGAATACACCATGCAATACTTTTATATTTCATCGAAAGCTGGGGATAAACGTGACTAACCTACTCCCCCAGTGCTGTTTTGTGCCTGACCTAGTGGAAAAAAAGACAAAGCTTCTCTTTCAGCCTGAGTGCAACTGATCTCTAGAGATAAAGGAAAAGACATTGGGCCCACAAGAACCAACCAAGAGAGAAAGTCTGAGCCTGTCTTTTTCATGCAGCCACAGAGCCTGGTTGTCTTTGCCTAGCCACAGAAAACAAAATGGATAGCGTTAAATCAGCTGCTTATTTTAATATTGCCATAAAGACCCCTCCCACATTCCCAAATGTGAGCCCCTCCTCTCCAGCTTCAAAACCCAATTAGTCTTTCGAAATGCAGTGTCTCTCCTGCCAGATCCCTGCTTTTGGGAGCGTGGGGTTCAGTGGTTTTGTTTGTTCAGCTGTTAAAGGGCTCAGAGAGAAACCCGGGAGGCCGAGGAGAATTTCAGCCTCCTTACCAATGCATGAGAAAGAAAGAAAGAAAGAAAGAAAGAAAGAAAGAAAGAAAGAAAGAACGAAAGAAAGAAAGAAAGAAAGAAAGAAAGAAAGAAAGAAAATGAGGTAGTGGGGGCAGTGGGTAGGATGAAGTGGAAGATACAAGGAAAATCCCAGCAAAGATTCAATGACTATCTTCAGCCAAGACTCACTGACAATCTCTGAATATTCAGTCAGGAAAACAGGACTGTAGAATTTTCCTTGATTCACCTTAAGAAGGGACGACCTATTCACTGCAGTCTTTCGACTTTTACGTCGTTTATCAGCTGCATGTATGTGATAATGTGGGATTTAGGTACAACAGGGAAAGCGGGAAGAACAGAACATTCAGATTATTGCTCAAAAAGTAAATTAGAAATCACAGCTCTCACTGGAAATCTGCACTGAAAGCAAGGTGCAGTGTTCTGATTATAAAGAATACCCAGAATGCTACAACATGGATGTTTATATGCTATAAATGAACATGGTACACGAACAAGGCTAAAACCATGCACTTTTTGGTTTCTATTCATACATATAGTTATTCATTCAGTTGTAGCTACAATGGTCTGATAAAAGATTTATGGAAATTCTCAATAACAAACAGTTTTGAAAATCAGTTTTTAAAAGACCAAGTCAATCAGCCTCAACGGTCTAATTCCTATCACTCGTAAACCATTGCCAGCGAAACTTGTGATTACGTCTAAATGTTATGCACTATTTTTTTCAACAATGCAATTATTCCCTGATCAAAGACGCATATTGTATAACTTGTATTATATATAGGTCATTAGTGACCTTTGGGTTTACTGATTCGGAGAATAACCCCAACGTCGCTACCCATCAACACTCAAACCACTCCAACCCACTGTCATTTCATGTCATTGTTTTTCATCCACAAGCCATTACACAAATTTTGCATCAGCAACATTCACTTCCTCAAAACATTTCCTGAAAAAATGTGTCCAGCAATCAGAAAATATTCCCGCAATGTGAGCAACACTGAGTACAGAAGACAAATTTGCTGAGGCAGCATAGCAGTATCACCAAATAAATAGAAATTACTATGATTTCTGAGCTAGCAAGCATTGCTACTAAAGTAAACTCTCCAGTACATGTGTTCATCTGACTAAATGGGGGGAGGGGGGAAGAAAAGTGGAAAATATGAGAGAAAAAGGGGGAGAGTTGTGTTGACAAAGAGCCAAATCGTTTATTACCCTTTATTTTCAGGTCTGAAATTTCAGCCTCACTGGGAGAGAAACTCAAACTGGGGTCCAGCTGTCTAAGGCCTGTCAGCCCTTTGCGCTTCTCACTGCACTGCTACTCTGTTCTCTACTCCACAGTGTGAAGATTGATTTGTAAGCACCTAAACAATACATGCCAGAGGGAAATTTGTTTTTGGTGCCCTAAACACTGGGCACCTGTAGCTCGGCCACCCAGAGCCAGCTGTTGTATGCACTGAAACCTAAAATGAATTCCTCTCTTCGTTTCCGAGTTGAAGAGTCACAAAGGCGACGGCGTACAATTTGTCACCATATCTAATCAGCTGCGAACAATGGAGATGCTCTGAGGTTCCCGTATTGGAACTGAAAGTCCCGGACTTGATCGTACAGAGAATCGAATTTTGCTTGAGGCTCTGTCTGGCTACTCTTGGAGCGAACTCTACTTTTATTTGTCCAAGTTTTGTTTACGTGTTCTAGCTATTCCTTTAATCTGTTTCTTCGGCTTTGTCTCCCAGGGTCCTTTTCCTGGTGCCCATGATCTTCATCTCCTACCCCTAAACTCTCAGAAGACCTTTGCTTGTCACTGAGGCAAGTGACCATTGCATTTTAAGGTACAGAAATGGATTCTGAGGAACATTCCAAAGGTACAAACAGGATTATTGTACCATCAATGGTACAGAAGTGATCCTCAGAGTACATTTCTGTACCTTTAAAGGTGCAATTACCTACAGGGTACATTTTGCAGACCCTTGAGGGTACAGCGCCAGTGACAAGAAAAGGTACAAATGTTTACCCTTTCTGTACACCTCATTCCAGAGCTGTCCCAGCTTATCACTGGGTCTTGGAACCATAAAGCATGCTTACCAAACTCCTCGAGTACAGCTGTAATAAAATTACCCACATTCATACATTTTCTATGAGGGTTTGTGTACCAATACCCTGCCACCCTCTAATGCTGGGCCCCGAACACAAATAATCATTTTGTACTTTCAGTCCTGTGGTCATAAATGTTGGGGTTAATGGAAACGCAGAAGTGAGACGCCGCACTGTAGAGATAAGTGGGTGGCAAGAATACATTGAAATGAAAGTTTAGTTGGAGAAAAAGCACTGAGAAAAAAATATACCTTTCAAGTCTCCACCAATCACTCCTCAATTCGCCCCAGTCTTTCTCAGCCTTGTCATCATTTTTTCCATTCCTCATTCCTTGTTAATGGGCCCCGTGGTGAGACAACATGAAGTGGCAAATTTACACTCAAAGCTCGGACCTGAAAGGAGACTGAAGTCTCTGTTCGTAGATGAAATCAGTGTCCTCCGAGAGAACCACAGAAGCCGGAAAGAACCTGTGCAATCTGAATAGAAGTCCCCAATTTACTACAGGGCCTGTCTTACAAAACACAGAGAGCGGGGATTCTGATATTGAAAAATAATCCACTAAAAGAAGTTTTGCAAAGGGGAAAAAAAATCTTATGGAATAAAACCAGAAGGAGCAGTCAAGAGATTGAGAACAGAGGGAAAATATGAAGAGAAACAGGGAGAGTAAGTGCTTGATGCCATTATTGGTAATATTTGCTAAATGTCTTAGCTTCCAGTAAAGCTAAAATTGAGCAGAAGTGAGAGGCAGTACATGTGCTGAGTTAAATCAGTTTTTTCACAGTGTGTCATGTACTTTCTGGACATATTAATATCACGCACACGCCTGTTTCCTACACTTCAGCGGAAAAACAGAGGTAGCACATAACCAGTATGTGTCTAAAGACTTCCGCCACCAAATATCTCCTGTGACAGACCCCCGCACAAAGAAACGGGAAGGAGGGTGGGGGCGTTCAAACCGCTAAAAATCTACACGGTGACTCATTGTGAATCACCCTATGCATTGTGCAAAAGTCAAAAGTCTTAGAAAAGAGCAGCACAGTCTGGGTGTTTATCTGCACACAATGTGTCCAGGAATATTTCCCTGGCTTCCAGATATGCTTGTTTAAGACAACAGACTTTCTGGACAGAGAATGCCCAGCTGCACCAAATGAAACCTCAACACATAATGTGTGATTCTAATGTGACTTTACTGCTACTTCCCACATCCATAGCAGCTTCAGTCATTGCCAGCAGAGTGTTCTAAAAACAGTCATTTAATCTGTCAGTTAAAGATAATGAAGGTTTAACATTGTTCCACAACTGACTCTGTTAAGTCAATATGAAATGTGTGTAAGTAATCTTGCTAGAACAAAATAAGCTAAAATGTAATAAATTTGTTAATATCCATCCATCCATCCATCCATTTTGTGCACCGGCTTGTCTTATGTAGGGTTGATGGGATCCAAAATCTTTCCTAGAAGCTACTGGCACAAGGATGGGCTACCTGCTTAGCTCTGTCATCCCACACTGTTACCTGCACCCTCACTGCAAATCACTGGCAGAAACAAGTCCCTCTCATCAGATTCCCTATAAGTCAAAGGGAACCTTAACTTGCTCTAATACACAGAGAGTAAAATGATAAAAGGTTCAAATTTATAGCTAATTAGACTTACTCGGGTTCAAATATCTATTACAGCTTTTTCCATTTAGCCACTGAGTAAGAAATTTGATGATCTCTCTGGTAAAAGCCATCATCCAGTTATATAGACGGGAAAAATTCCTCTCAACAGGTGGCTTTGAACCATCATATTCTCTTTCTGGTTACAACAAGGGATTCCCTTTCATCCTTCTCTCCTCATCTCCCTTTCACTCCTTGCCAGTCTCTCTTTCCCTCTCCAGGGATCACTCGTCTGGACCCCCCAATCTCCACCCCCCCAGTGCCATCATAAAAAACCTCAGAAAGCACAGTGTGCAAAGCAGCTGCCGGGACAATGAGAGGTGGAGCCAAGAGGCAAACACCAAAACAAGTCGCTGGTCGTTATAAGAAGCAGACATTGTGAGAGAGTGAGGAAGTGCTCTTCCTGACTAAGAGAGCTGTCACACGGACGCAGTGTGTTGGTGTCCCGTTGCATTGTGAGTTTGAATTCAGGAACCCGACTCAATGCTGAATAGCCACTCCTTGTGTCACAGCGCATGAAATAAGGACCCAGAGAAATGAGGACAATGAGCTACTCCTTGCCTGGTTTATAATGGTCCCACATGTTACGCTGATGGTTAGGCTGCTATTTCAGGATGCTGTTTCCTTAAAGATACAGCTGAATTCTCGAAAGGTTATTGACAATATCTAGGGTATGTAAGCACAGACGGTATGGCAAGAAAAACTATCGCCTTTACGGATAAATGCAAAAGTTAGTGTGTATTCAACTCAAGCTGGTCATTGAGGTCATTTAAAAATATATGATTTAGATTTCTGGCAATATATATGAATACGCAACAGAAATCTTCACCATCAAAAGCCCCAATTAGGTCAAGTACTCAAACAAATATAAACAAGACCTTATCGTGGATGATTCTCAGTGGTGCACGTGAAACAGATTCTGTGCCAATCTACATCACTGCAATCCAAATAATGCTGACGTGTTATCATCATATGTTAGGATTTCGGCGCTTAAAGGTTAGGGAAATGGCTGTTCTCTGAAAGGTCTTTGATGGATTCCAGTAACTTCTGAAAGACAGGGTTACAAGAGTATGTTTTTTTGGTGTTGGGGGTGCTGTATGCTATACGGGTACAATCGGGTGGGATGGGGATGTGGGGATAGGACAGCAGTGGGGGCTAGGGTGGGGGGGCAGCAGATGTTTCAGCTTTGGATTTTGGCTGGAAAGGGCAATTATGAGGGACCTTAATGATGCTGGCAGACGCCTGTAAACTTGGTTCAGTGAAAGAGTTTCTCATTAGTTGACTAGTCTAAAAACACCCCCCCCCCCCTTTCCTCCCCACGTCTACGGGCCAGAAACTGTTGCAGTAAGCAGGGAACCAGGTGGCTACGAGTTCAAATCCTGGATTTTATGTACTAGTTGCCTGTGAGGAGCCTATTAGCAGAATGTATGGAACTGGTCCTGGTCCACTGCTGTATTTTAAAAAAAGGGTCCTTCATGTGGGGCCTGTGGGCAGTAAAACACATCGACGCGGTCCAAACGCACTGCGGTAATGATGCCTCTTTTCCATTTTGTAGCTCTGGACTCAGGGCTGGCAGGCCAGCTTTCAGGCTAGGGGAGAGGATTGGACTTTAGCACATTAAAAACATTGTTAAGAGCCCAATATAAAAACAAAGACCTGTAATTTATGTGTGCAATTATCCCACCTTTTTACATATTAACTTCACTGTGCGCCATAAATCCCTGTAACAGCCACAGTACTGGGGGAAAGGCTAATGGTCTCCGGTGGACTTCCTGATAGGTCCAGGGCCGTTGTGCACAGGTTAACTGTGTCCAAGCCAGCCCTGCCCCAGTGGTCCGTTCTCACGCATTTGGCATTGCCCGGTCCTGTCTTCTAGGCTAAGCCCCTGGCATGGGCAGCTCTTGGCACCACAGTCGCTATTGAGTTTTCATAAATCTAGGTCATCCCAGGCTTATAAATGATAGGGTGGACAAAGTGCCGCTCGGGGGGAAATGGAAGCAGAAGACCTCGCTGACATCCGTTCAGGATGGGCCTCCTGGAAAAAGGAAGCCAGCGCCATCTTGATAACCCTTTATCGTTTCAACAGTAAACCGACAAATATACAAAGGCCACCTGGGCAGAAATAAATTACATTTTTTGAATGTCAGAAGATTAAAAAAAAAAAGATGAAGACCTTGACTGAGAGCAACCAAAATAGCTGAAATGGGATTTCCAGGCCTGATTGCAGGTGTGACACTGTGGCTTATAACTGCACAAAAACACGGAAATCGGTTAAAGGATAAAAGCACGCGGAGACCTGTGTCTGTGATTAAAAACAAGAAACAAACAAGAAAAAAGATGGCTACAAAAAACAAAGGTACTGTTTAATTTCTGCATATTCATTCCATAATGAATATGTTCAGAACCATTATTTTCTACAATAATACACAAAGGATTCATCACTGTGTTTATTCTCTCCAAACAAATTCCGTTTCCAGATCATCGGATTCATCAGCCAGTTTCCATCATTTTGTCATATTTACATTGCAAAACAATGACAATTAGTTTTCCAAACCACTCTCAATAATCCTAAAATATTCCTAGGATATACAATATATTATAACCCCGCAATGCCGGTTCCAAGCCCAGATGAGACAGGATGGGTTTTGCATAGGACCAGCCACCCTGCCTTGTAAAAACCCATAGTTACTCTAACACCAGTAAGAGTTCTGGACACCTCCGGCCTGGCAAGAGGGAGGTCATGAAGTCCCAAGGAGGCATGAAGACAACTACCCTCATTTCACCCAAAACAATCAATCTTCCCTGCAGCGATTGGTTAACAGAAATCTTCACTTATTTGCGACACAGAAGCTCCCGCAAAGCAAGAGATGAAAATATATGCAGAAAACTAAACGACAGACTTCTGGGCTTTAGTATTTTTGTAGACATGAAGACTATAAACACAGATATCCGCCACAAACAAAGTGTTTGAGCCTGATCATAAATTGACTAGGATTTGAATGCTAACAGAAATGAAAGTCTTCGACAGCTGTGCACAGATGGAGCTGTTTTCGCGGAGAATCGGACCAAGGCTGTGTGTGTGTGAACAAGTGGCTGCCGCTTAATCTACAGGAAGCAACGAGGGGCGGCAGGAAGTGAGTCAGAGGGAGAGATTCTTCCCGGACAAATGCCCAAGACAACAGCTGAGAAACCACTGAACACAGTATACCTACAATGGGCACTGGTATGTCAATCACCCCATTGGAACCCCATTCAGTAGATGTTGGAAACTGGGTTTGAGGCCTGGTTACCTGGGAGAAGCTGGATCTAGATGTGCAACTGAGACAAAATAAAACCAAACTTGGCAGTGTGACACAAGGAATGGCTGCAGTCACTTGGCAGAGGAGTAGCCACATTCTTTGCCGGCTTCCATTGCCCCAAAACATAGAAATTCCCTGTGTGGCCCCTGACTCTAGCCCATGTATGCATGTGCATCGGCCCTTATGTCAGCCAGATGTTGGAAGAATAGGAAAAAATAAAAAAAAAACAAAGGCACCAAATGTCTCTCATATCCATTTCAATATGGCGTCCCACTTGCAAACATATACAGAGGTTATTTGGTCCGGAATCTGAATGAAGGAACTTGACTGATTGAGATGTAAGAACTTGCATCCAAGATTCATGCAGGTGAGCTTCTCAGAAAAAAAAAACTATTTCTGCCTAAAGAAGCTTCACCTGATTGCTCCCTATTCCCTGCTAAACCTGACCTCAGCCTGTGATCAAACTGTCCCATTCAAGGAAAGGGCACCTACAGTCTCCTAACACCTCAATGAGGTCGTGGCTATTCTACAGCCCACACAATGGCCGGAGTGCACAAGGCAGCGTCTGACATTTTCTAGGAAACAGAATAGTGCGGTATCACTACTGAAAGGAGAAGCTCACAAGAAAAGGCAGCGAGAGCGAAAGACGGAGAAAAAGGAGCCAATGTTGCAGAGGAGCAGATATGAATCTGATGACACAAATGGAGCCGTGAATCGGATACGCCGCATTGTCAAGCCCTATCCCCTCATCCCTGGACAGATGGGGAGAGAGGCAGCTTCGCCTCAGAGGAGCAGCGCGTAGAATGGCAAGAGCACAACTCAGGTGTCTGTTAGACAGGAGGAGGGGAAATATGCCTCCAGTTTTTCAGCAGAGCATGTGGCTTTCGAGGTCCCTCACCTGCATCAGCCTTCCCTCGCTTGAGTGCAAACACACAGCTGCGCGAACAAGCTGCTCACTGGTTTTACGGTGGGTTTTTTATTTATTTTTTTATTCCTGTTTCTTTCCTTTTTCCCCACTAGATATATCCAGATCCCTGTCCTGCAGAGATAATTATTGACTAAAAGGATTAAGATCAACATTAAATGGCATGTGCCACACGGGATATAGGGATCAGCTCCGCCAGCTACCACCCTGATTAGTTAGGTTAAGACCACATATGAAAAGGAAACACAGCAGCAGGGTTCAAACGGCCGGATCTTATCCAGATTTTCACACTGCAGAGGTTCAGCCCTTCCTGAGCCATTAACCCACCTCATAGACACGCAGGGAAGCTCACCAGTTACCACTGAGCTATGCTAAAGCTAAATGAATACAACAGGTAGTCTAGAAACCTCAGTCAACCGCATAGTTCTGCCCCCATATTGTCACACTGTGGTTAACGACCAGTTGGGGGACAGCTGATCTTCAAAGCAATGCCATTTGTAAATAAGCATTTTTCATCTCTTACATGCCAACACTCAGCTCCTCCGTATTGCAGTTTTGGGCACACAATAGCACTGTGAGGACAGGTGCCCAACTCATTCTCTGGGCCCAACAAAGGAATGGGCAGGCTGACTATGAGTGAAGTAACAGGACACGACACAATGCAGTTTCATTGCAGTATTCGTCTCCACTGCAAGGCACACCTACAAACCCACCACAGCGAGCGCATAAGGGTCCTGCATGGGCACACCGACACGCAGAGCGGCAGACAGAGTTTCCCATTGCCTCATGCGGGACAGTAAAGGCAGAGTTTGATGGATATTTTCACTACATCAGTAGTGAACGCCTTGAGTTAATTTTATCAACGGCAGAAAAAACAGCCTCCGCAGAGATATGCTCTAAAGCTGAGTCTAAAACTTATGAACATAACTTATGACTGAAGGCTTTGAATTTTAGCCCATGGCAGTACTGTTGTGGGTAAATCAAATTTATAAGTTTATTTATGTAACTCATTGACAGTGATAGACTTAGATGGTCATATGACTCATTGGTATGATTACCTCAACATGGGGTAATAGTGAAAAAAAAACTTTAATTTAAAACCTGCAGTCATGGCAAACCATCCGACTGAAAAGCTGCATTTCGTATTTAGATGGTACTACTAACCATAACTTAAGGAGGGGCCAGAGGGAGAGATGATTTGCTATGGACTTTCCTGTATCAAAGAGATATGTATCCCTCCCAGCAAAGTGAAGTAGGACGTGATATAGATAGGGCCGCAAACTACGTAAACGAGAGCAAAGCAGATCATGCCGATAAAGGTGGGTTAAAAAAAAAAAGGGAAATAGAATTTAGAACGAGGATGAAAAAGTCAGGGATGGTGGCCCAACTTCCAAACTGTACACCAAACTGAGCAGCACGTGCGCGACACCAACGGCCAGCGTTCGTCTTCGCCTGGTCCTCTGAAAAGCCGGCGTCACGTCGAGCGGCGAAATAAATAAATAAATAGCCAAACAGCGCCAGGCTGAAGAAAAGCCTCCTGAAAGGAAGTGAGCTCGAGCCAAGATAACAGCTGCCGCAGATCTCTCTCTCCTCCTCTCCTCCGTGCACGTTTGTTTGTTTCTGGGTCAAGAAGTGCCTGAAAGATGCAAACACACATGCACATGGGGAACAAGTTAATAAGTAAATAGGCTGTGCTCCATATCTGATTTGGCATCATTGCAGCATCTGATACAATAATACGGGGGGGCGGGGGCGGGGGGGGGACAAATCAGTGTTATCTTTTCATTCAAGGCAGACAAGAAAAGACTAAAGAAACAGCACAAAGAGAAAAAGAGAAGCCCCCCCTCTCTGGCCTTTTCTTTCTTGCATACATCTCCCCTGCTTTCCTTGGCCTCTCTCTCCTGGCAACGAAAGCCTCTCACAGAGAATTCCAACATTCAGCCAAAGGCAAAGATGCGTGTGGGGGGAGGGGGGGCAGTTGGGGACCCCCTCTGTCAGAGAGCCTGTTACCCTTGGTGACCTAAGGACGATGGTTCCCTTCAATGCTGAATGAGCGAAATCCCTGATTCGAGTAACACAACTTGTTACGTGCCAGTGAGTAGAGATGAGTGTTTACCTGGGAAGACCTGAAAGTATATTTAACGGCAGGGTATTCGCCACGTGCTTCACAGGAGGCCAGATGCAGCTGCAGTGGCTGCATTGCTAATAAGGGATTGGGAATAGAATTTATTTGTGCAAACAAGGTCAAGAATAAGCCAATGGGCATCATAACTTCATAAAGTGAATGTGTTACAGTGGATGAATATAAGATAGCAGTCGGTCCCTTTAGGCTTAAACGTAGTGCTAATGCTAAAGCTAATGCAGATAATTAGTAGTCAGAGCGCAGCCGGACCGGGTACACTGCTATTCATGCCAGGACTCTGACTTCCCCTGACCAAGCATGACAACTATCACAAATAAAACTTTATTTAAAAGAAAAACAAGATACGCATTACACTATTGCTTGGGAATAGATGCTGTCTGCTTGACTCAACTGCACGGTACAGAAACCTGCCAGGATTTCAACATAAACAGCCAGTCACATGTGGCTTAGTGGTCGGGGGAGGAGCTGGATCGGGCTGCTTTTAGCGCCAAATGGAAATCCTTCTCTTAATGTATAAACAACAGAAGCTGCACTGTCTTGGTTATGGCGTTCAGCAAGAAATAAAAATATATGTTCTGTATTTCTTTATCGGTGTAACTTTTTAGATATGGCAAGTCCAAGACCGCAGCAAATATCCTGGAGCCTGTGCGGTTCACTTGTCTGAATGTGTTCTGCAGCGCTGTGCATTTTTACGATCTGGGGGTGGGCAGTGTGTGCAAAGCGCCTTCGGAGCACATGTAGTCAAACACAGACGCTTTCTGCCCAAACCACAAAGTGCGCTGAAATGACACAACTCCCACAGAAAAATGATACATTAGACCAGACATGGTTTCAGATCCTGAAATGCATTGGTGTTTTTTTTTTAATGAACGTTAAAAAAATAAATAAATAAATAAATAGATTCCAGAGGATTGTGCTTTCTCATGCTCTTCTCCAACACCTCAACAGGCACTGCTAGTTGGCTGTGCAGTTAACTGGAGGGTATTCTGAACTCACCGATATCTGAAAGTGATTTTATGTCTTCCTGCCACTTCACCCCCATCTTGAATTTCTGCCTGTGAAACAAGTCAGGGGGGTCACTGGCTCCTAATGTTGATCGTGCACATAGCTATCCAGCCCAAAGCACTGCAAGTAATGGTCATTATGGATTACGCTACACACAAATGCCTCCACCAGCATTCCTGCATCGTCAGTTTCAAGTTTGTCGTTTTTCCTGCGTGGGAAGCAGACGTGAGGAGAATGCCGTGGATCGTGGACCACGGAGGTATTGCCTCCAGGCCTCTGGGAACTCTTCTCCTGCCCTCTGGTGGCACACTGAGCAGACCAGCATCACAAAGACACAGGAATAACATACCAAGATAAGTTAACAATCCAAAAAAGAGCTTATAAAAGCCACGAGAGGTCGTGTACAGGGTCATGCACTTGCTATTCCTTTATAAAACTACACTTCTTACACCAACATTATTTAAACACATGGGCCCTCGCCCAAAGGTTTTAGGAAAATTAGCACATAAACATACAAACTGTTTTTAATTCAATATGGTTTCAGTTGTGGGTTAAATATAAGGTGACCAGATAGTGCATGTCAGAGAGGACATTTCAAGGTACTTCATGTGTTACAAACTACTATAAAACTGAAAGGTTCTTGTGCTTGGCTGAATAGTTCAGCTCTTTTCGTGATTTGACTTGCTTATGATCTTGATTGAAAGATTTGTTCAGCTGTTTCGCATTAACATTACTGACACATGCATGATTATAATAACCAATAAGAAAAGAGCCGGACCAATCGTGCAGCATGCTGCATGCAGCAAGAACTCAGGGCTCATAAATGAATGAGCTATAGAAATCTCTTGTTTGATGGATGTCAATGTCCCTCAAAGGCTACAAAAGTATGTCCTGATGTGTCATCATGCTGTAGAAGGGCTTGTAGAAAAATACCTGCGCTTTACAGCCTATCACAGGAGACATATTAATACGCCCTCATACGCCTCATACGGTAAATTTAGGCACACCGTAGTCTAACCACATGTATTCAGATTATGGCACGAAACCAGGGCACCTAGTGAGAATGTGTGCAACACAGAGAGAACCTGAACCCTCAGTGCAGAGATGGGATTTGCGTATCCAACCAAGAAGGTATCAGTCTATACTGTTACCCACTAACCCAGCGCACAGCCCAGCATCAGGGTCAATCTTTATTATTAAACCCTTCGGCTCCACTACACCAGAAGGAAACCTTCCCGTTCACTGACATCCTGCTTCGGGTCTGGGTTTATTGAGATGTGGGGGTCGACAGCCCTGACCCTGTCACTGACGTGCGACCCATCGTCTTTCAGTAGCTGGACGCCTGTACTCCAGCGCTGTGAGTCTGGGGGGCATTTAGGGACAGTTAGTTGTAAAGTTATGTAAGCAGGTGAGTCATAAGGGGGCGAGGCCAGCGACTGCTGCCTGCACCAAGATTTCCTTGAACTTAGCAGTGCTGTAAAGGCTTTTCTCCCCTCTTCGTGTGCCTTTATTAGGTCCAGCTGCCGTCAGGATATAATACAGGCATTGACTAAGTAGTGGCCTCCTACCCAGGAAGCAGCCAGATTTGTATACAGTTTCTGGAGTGAGGCTTGTTTAAAAGGTTTAAAGGCACCAATTAAGAAGAAGTGTGAGAGGGGAAATTCGTACATGTGGGGTTTTAAAACATTTAAACAGGAAGCTGTGCTCTGCACATTGACAGGGAAAAGGGGCTTTTTCGCATTGCTAAGGATATTATTGACGCAGACGGTGGAAAACTAATAGCAATTCAGGTTTATTAATCTATTAGTTGCTCAAGAGTCTGTGCCAAGAGTCTGTGCCTATCAAAGGGCACGACATACTTCCTTTCCTGCTACGTTCGAGACGTGATGGATATCTCTAGCTGTACAATTAACAACAGTCAGCAGGAATGAGGAAATCTCAACGTTTGGTGTTGCTAAACGTGAAATATGTGAATAAACTGATGACATTGCAGTAATTGTGTATTAAAAATACAAGTGATTCACCATGGGCACTGAGTCGACTCGCACCAATGAGCAAATAGGTGCAGCAGACAGAAAAGAGATTGCAGCAGTGACATTGTCACCTTTAAAAGCACTATACGTAATCAAATAATAGCTCCTCTGTGTCCAAATAGCTGAACTTTGTATTTACAAACGTAAGACTGAGTCACAGTGCACATGGCTTACGCCCACAAAGAACACTGACCTGTTTACCCATCACCCCTTTGTTCAGTTTGCCCGTACCTCTCTGTACTTAAGGACAGAACACCAAAGGCATTACCAGTGCTTTGAGTCAGAGTTATTGCTTCAAGTTGTTTCCAGAATAAAACAGCATGCTATTCACTCCATAGGAACGACAAGGCTCCAGAAATGGCCATGTGGAGTAGGCGTGCGAACGCAGGAAAGGGAGTGTCACGCCAGCACTGCCTCGACCAATCACGAGAGTCACTTTGTTCATTACATTGGCAATTTCAGGCGACATCGTCTTGAAGGGAAGTAATTCTTTATTGAGTTTAATAGGTAGCTAGAGACAACATGTTCAGTCTTCTTAACCCGTCTCCTGTTGAATCGTCATCCTCTTATCGAATCTTCATCCTCAGACTATTCTAGTGCTGAACAGTCTGGCTTCTCTTAGCCCAGTGGTTCTCAAAGTCGGTCCTCGGGGCCCTCTGCCCTGCAGGGATAGCTGGAAAACAAGCGGGGCAGTGGGGCCCGAGGAACGAACTTGAGAACCACCGTCTTAGCCTAAGACTATATTTGTTAAAAAGACTCACTTACCATGGGACTCGCAGTGAATCTAAATTTGTTAACTCATTGCACGTCCTATTTATATGCCAAAGCTCCATACCAAATGTGCAAGATCCCTCCCCACCAGTGGTGGGGAAAGTTCTGCTAATCCGCTCACTGCTAATTAGCGAAGCTAACCTTTTCATTAGCAGATGAGTGTTTCTGCGAACTTTGAAAATCATTAATGGACCAATTAGCTTCTGTTAAATTTAGTTCCTCCGTCATTCTGCATTTCACAAGTGAAAAAGAATAAAATTTAACATCCAAAAATGTTTGTAAACCCTAAAATCATACATATTTGTTACTGTTTCTTACGGACGTGTCTGCAACAGCCTATCTAGCACACTGTTGGCTGACTATGTGTAAGCACAAGACATGATTAGGTAATAACTTGTTAATTGATTTAAGATAGTACGGGCTAAATTTAAGTGAACGAAGATGAAGTCCATTTAAACAGAACAGGGGCCTTTACCATGAAGATGGAATTCCTGCTTTAAGGTACCATAGTTTAAAAGGATTTTATCTTTGTTCACTTACATTTAGTCCAGACTATTTTAAATCTGACAAGTTATCCAGCTAAACAGGAAAACCTGCTTATTGATAGAGGCCTCAGGTTGTTTTTTTCAGGCTCTGAGTGACAGAGTTATAGACCAATAAAGAGCTGAGACCTGCCTTCCAGGCCCTGGGTAAATGGTGCCATGTTTGTAGTCCCCAAGCGGTTGCACTGAGGGCAAAATATCAGCATGGGCCACAGGGCTTCTCCAACAAAAAATATCATATAAAGAAAACTTATTCCCGAGACTTTACAGAACCAAAACCCAATTCGATAAATCCAAAATAGCCCCTGGTAACCACTCTAGTCCAACAGATGGACTTCAGTGTTAAACAGGGTTTTTAATTCTATAGGTTTGTTTTTATGGGTTTCAGAGCCAAAAACCAAACCGAATCCAATTTATATAATAAAAGTTAGTGGTTAGTGCTTATCGTTAGCTTCCGCTTAAGGTTTTAGTGGTTTATCAGTTTACTTTGGAATTAATGGATCAAAGGTTATTGAAGCTAACTTTTCGGTTAACTGTGCCCACCATCGCTTCCAACCAATTATATGGTTTAACTATATCTGTTTGTCTGTGTCTTAATATCCATGTCATGTTTATACGTCTCAGTTTTTATATTCTGTTTATTTCTTTTCTAAAGCCAAATACTTTCTGAAATATAGTCCAGGGGGTCTCATTATTAATTGGATAATAGTTGTGAAAGTTTATTTGTAGACATTCAGGACTACATGACACTTAGCTGATACTGAGTTTGCTATTCACCTAACTTTCCATCCCTAGTATACATGGAGCTGCACATGACTGAACAAACACAGGGCGGGCATTTGATTCACTGCCAAGGCGGACGATTCCTGTCTGATGAAGATTTAACGTCATTCAGAGTTTCAGTCTGACTCAGTTAAAGTGACAAAAGATCGCAAGATTAGTAATTTCTGTACTTAGTTGCCTTGAAGACAATTTTATCCGTGAGCTTTACATAGCTTACAATTACAAGCTTATCCTTTTACCAGTTTATACAGCTGGATATGTGCTGAATTGTCTGAGGTATCTTGCCCAAGCCGATATTTACCCCTAATCAGCAAACTTTTTGACTCAGCATCGTTATCATTCATCTTCCTACCATGATTGATGTGATTTTCGGAAATTTGAAAGTTTTTCATAAACGTCATGTGTGGTCGTCTGATTATACCCACAATTTGTTGTGGCTATAATAATTATACATGTATCAGGTCTTATTGTGTCCAGATAGTAATTAAAGGAAAACCTTTAACAGAAAACTTAGCAGTATCACTAAACCTATCTAGTCTTGAACATTTGAAGGGCAATCAAGCAAATTCGGCCAGATCAACTATCAAACCAGTTAAGGGTGCAAAGACCTACCAGTTGTAATTTTGGCCAAAGGAAGTTTATGTAATCAGTCGATCAATAAATCATTCTATCTATGTATCTATCTGTCTGTCTGTGAGTAGGTGTGTTCAATTAAGTCTGTGCATCGCATCAACAGAGATAGATAATTCAGGTCCACTAAGTAAGATTTAGTTTCACCCAACTAGTTAAGCGCTGTGTGATTGTGACTCTCTAGACTGGTTGAAACGAAATCTTCATGGACTGGAACTATCCAACTTCATCATTAACATCATTAAGTGTTGTGTGCATGGTCCCGAAGGAATGATATTTGATTAAGCCATTTCCAATAAAACCAGATCTCAGAATGCCACCCTAACTACACCATCTCGGAATGCCACCCTAACTACACCATCTCGGAATGCCACCCTAACTACACCATCTCGGAATGCCACCCTAACCAGTACAAGCTACAGATGTTCTTGGAAATGATTACTGTGACTATTAGAGTACTAGGATAGACAGTCAGAGTATTCGAAGCTGCCTTAATTTCCAGTAATGTGCCCTGATTTTGCTGTGGGGAACAGAATCTGACGGCAGCCTGCTGTCCCGCTGCGAGACCCCTGATTAGGCACAGCCACAGTGCTGCCGCTGGCCTTTCAGAACTGACTACAGGCCGTCGCAACTCATTAGTCCTGGTCAAATTTTTTACTGCTAAAAAAAAGGCATACATTACCAGTGCCATTTTTTGAAAATAAAAGTTGTAAAACACATCTTTCTCAATAACACATGTGCTTTCACCAAGGCAATATGTCTTAATGGCAGTGGCCAAGAGTCAAAACCTGGATAACATTCACCATATGGCTAATGTGTTTGCATCAATGATTATTGTAGTGTGTTACTTCTTAGGGTTCTAGTTCTGACAAAAGATTACAATTTCATTAAAGATTAAGTCAAGAACAGGCTTTAAAATGGCACTGCACCCTATCTCCGTGCAAGCGGACCTTTCTAAAAACTGAGTATGCAGAACATAAGCAAATACTAGATGCACACAGGCTCAACAAAGAAGTAGGAAAAAATCTATTTAATGGTTAATTTGCACGTACATTGTCTCTGTGTAAAATGTACGGTTAAAATATCAAACTATCATAAGATAAAAATAAGTGTATTTAAAAATAAGTGTGTAAGGTATTTAACCAGAACAATTATTATTTTAATAGAAAAAATAGTTTTTCTATAACATGCCTAAATGTGGTCCCCGTTCTTCACCTGAGGTTCTCTGCCTTCTGGTGCTTTAGACTGATAAGTAGAAACACTGCAAGCTTATAGATAAGTAGCATATTGTGTGCACTAATGATGGGGCAGGTCAATATGTGCCGACCGACTCAATCACGGGGACAGGAAGGCAAACAAAACTTGCTGAAATAAAAGGCAAGCTCTGAAAGAGTGTTCTCTGAGTTACATCATAATACCAATGAGCATCACTCCTGCTGGTAAGGTAACTGAGCATTAGCCAATAGAGATCCAGAGCAAAAAGCTTCACAATGGAGGGCAAACATGACAAGGGGAAGGACTAAATCTATGAGGATTAGCTGTGCGAGTCCTTTCTTTGCACATGGTTGGCACAGAAGTTAACAGCAAGAGCTAACAGGTTCTACAACTTTCTGCATGTCATTACCCAATTTCTGAAGGCAAATCCACCTTTTCAGACTTTGCTCATAACTGCTTATCATTAATAAGATAATAAAATCAGTCACAAGTGCCGTGAGGAGGACTGGACTTTTGCCAAGCAGCACCAAGTCCTACTTTGTACAGTTCAGGAGAGGAAAAAAAAAAACTTTACACTTCTCTTGTTAAAGAAGGTCTGGTTCTCACAGAGTTCCAATCCAGTCACCTGTGAGTAATCACTCATCCAGTCTCCACCCACAACTTCTCAGACTATTTTTAAACCTTAGCCTTAGCGTGCAAAGCTCCAGCAGAGCCTATTTTCTTAATGACAAGGGGGGTGGGGGGGTGTTTTTAAAAGCAGACATGATGTAAAATAACTTTACTGCTAAAATCTGAGCCGTGGAAGGAAAAAGAGATTCTCCAAGGAGGTGTAACTGAAACAGAGCCACTACACAAACCCAACGGAGCCCTACTCCAAGATCAACACTCGAGTTTGCACATGAGATTCTCAAAGTCATTCATGGGGACTTTGTAATCTGACCTTTTTATAGAAACCAAAACAAGCTGCACTTCGGCATTCCGTTACTCCCATTCTTTAATGGCTTACAGTGTGAGATGTAACCACTTCCCACATGTGCTGTTTAGCCCTGGGCCCGGCAGAGAGGGCCGCACTGGAACGCTACAGATCCCAAGTCGAAAGACCTTTCACCAGGACCTAATACTATCGAAAAACAAACAGGGAGACAGTACTGGAATGCTGTTAAACCAGAATATTTCCCTCCAGAAGTGAAGACATGAAATGATAAAAAAAAAAAACACATACAGTACTGTGCAAAAGTCTTAGGCAGGCAAAGAAAATGATGTTTAGATCATCCTCGTGTTGGTGTAAAACTATGATATTATGTGTCAGCTTAGCCATTTCAGAACCTCTGCTAAAATCATCCTAGTATTTGCAGCAACCGTCCAGTGCAGCCATGTATTTTGTGACTTGGCCACTAGCACACCTCATACAGCTAGTCAATCTGTCACTGACTTTTTAAACCAATATATTGAATTATTTAATTGAGCTGTTGGTGAAATTTAACAGAATCATGGACCGGCTGAGGTGCCCCTGAGGGGAAGTTTGGGAACTGAAGCGCTGTTCATCTAGCCATCCAACTAGATATCAGTAACTTTTTAGAAAACAGAAGAAATTATTACTAGTTTTTATTGTGTTACTCGTAATTTGCACATGTTCTAATGTTAAATTGTGTTTTTTGTTCTAAGTCAAAGTACACTTGCTACCCAGATAAACAGCTTTAAACATTTCTTTGGACTGCCTAAGACTTTTGCACAATTCTGTAGGTTTGACAATTTCCAGCGAGGCTGCAATCACATTTACATTTTTTAAGACTATCCATGACCTACAAAGGTAACCGTTTTACACAGAGTGCTGGTTAATTTCTTTAAGATACAATATGAGTACCTTTTATGTAACCTTTTATCACCCTTGCAAATCATTAATTGCTAAGTGTATATTTTAATATCGTAACATTCAAGAATTTCCTATAAAAAAATTATTTCCAAGCCGTAAATGTCAGATCGTATGAAAACTGTTATTTAGTAATGTAAGGTCCTTTCTCGGATTTTCTACCTCCAGGAAATTATGGTGACTTTCTTTGGGGACCAAAAAGGGAAACGGACTTCTTTCCATCCGTGACACGGACGTTACTGACAATGGCTCCCTTAACAGTTGAGAAATCAAAGGATTTCTGCCATTTCGTCAACTCGCATGGCTATATTTAACCACACCTGCACAAACAAGGTTACACTATTGACTCACATCATCCCACTATATTCCAACAACAGCTCCATTGTGCTGACTCAGTGTCCCAAATGCACACCTCTGAGTGGCCATGCAGTAGTTGAAATTAGCAGCACTATGAAAAATGTACAGACTGAATGGTCACAATAGCCATGGATCCTTACAGGGACTCAAGACAGCAGCCGAAAAACATGCAGGTACGCTTGTCATGAAAGCTTGTCCGTCCCAAAAACAATAGCCTGAAAAACCTTAAAGCCTTCCCAAAAATAACCTGACAGGGTCGCAAATACGCACAGTGCAGCTGAGATTCACAGAAATATTACCGCAAGTCACACACTGATATGAGCCCATTCAAAGTTTGACCATTCCAGGTGATAACAATCCTCCCCCTGCAATCCTGACAGGGGGAAAGAGCCTTTATTTTAAAGCCTTATTCAAGAGAAGGCTTCCTGACCTCCCAAAAAATCCAGATTCTTTTTAAATGTATATCTTCCACAGGCACTCTCATTGCAACAACAAAAAAACCCAAGACTTAAAATTAGAACGTATCTTTCCAGCAAATTCATTTAGCTAACATATGGTTGCTGAAAGTAGATATGAAATACGATTAAACTTGAGATGCCGCTGCGTGCATCTGCCGCCGTCTGCTTAGTCTTCGGAACACTCTGCGGGGCGAGTAGGGACGAGGTGTACATTTTGGGTTAAGGTTTAAAGTGCAAGTTTAAAGCAGGAAAGTGGCAAACAGTATTGCACCTCTGCAGGGGGGGGTGGGGGGGGGACTTTCGGTTTGAGGTGGCAGCAAAACCTCAAAAACTAGATGAAGGACTGACGTTAGAGCAGCTCAGCCTGACATATGACTGATGATAGGGTACGCCCCCCCCCTCCCATTTCACACCATGCAGACTGTGTTGCATATTTTGATTACCCAACCTGCGGAGTTTCGACTCCCCTGGACACCCCAGCCTCCTCAGGACAGACACTCTTTCGCTACTCTTTCAGCAGAGGTGTGTGTAGGTCGCCCCCATACACCAACACTTGGCCCTGCCTAAAGATGGTGCACTGATTTCCTTGTATTAAACACATCCTCGCTCTTTGATCGCTCTTCTTTTTTACTGCTTCTACTTAATTGCACTGAGTTGCACCAAGCTTTCCTAAGAAAGGTAAGTGTACACCTACACAAAGAGTATCAGTATATACCTTTGCTTGTCACTGGGGCTGTACCCCAGTGTAGGTTCTGCCATTTGTACCCTTAGCTGTAGGTAAATGTACTTTTTAGTAATTTAAAGTACAGAAAGGGACTCTGAGGAACAAACAACATTAATGTACCCTCAATGATAAACAAGTTTTCCTCAGAGTCCATTTCTGTACCTTAAAATGTATAGTCACAAGCAAAGGTACAAACTGGTACAAATTTTTCTAATAGTGTAAAGACTGACTAATTTTTAACAGGGCAGCCACTTTAATATTAAAAACGACAGTGATGAAAAGCATTACAAAGCCATGTTGCATTGCTATACCAAAATGAACTGGGTCGAGATGCAAAGTCAAATTCAATCATATCCTACTCAGCTACACACATGTTCTCATAGCTGGTTAAGGCATTAGCGTAGCATTGAGCCGCGCCGTTGGAGCCTAACAACGGAGGGCCAGGGAATGTCAAAGCAAGAAAGAAATATAGTTACTGCATCAGTAACATCTGCGCTCTTCATCCTGAAGTAAAAAAACGCAGCCAGTCGCTTCAGCTCTAATACATTCAGTCGTCAACATCACTGTGAAAGGAAAGAAGAGAGTCCAGCACTTTTGGTTAATCGGTGAGGAGGATCTATGAAAGGTGTTACAGATTAGACACTGATGTAGGACACCGTGTATTTACCAGAGAGGAGTGTTTTTTTCTGCCTTATGTGTGCCACATGCGTAGACCTTCCCTCGGTGTTTGTTAGTGCAAAGCTGCATGGAGATCCAGAGCTCACTGAGTCTGGCGGTTAGAGACACCAATCCGGCAGGCATCGTCAGGTGACGCCCCCTGCTGACCTGAACCGCATCAGAATGACAGCTTCTCCCTGGAAGGGCTCCAGACATAACAGAATGTAATTATCATCTGTTTTTCCACTGAATGAATGAAGGAGCTGGAAAGGGCCGCAGGCCGGGGGAAAATGTGGAGGAGCAGCTTCGCGTCACTGCAGGAAGTCCGCGGCCCTCGCTTACATTCCCCTTGCCGTTTCTTGCCACTCATTCCTGAAAGAAATTAACAGACCTGAACATAATGTTCCAATACCTACTTCAGCTCACTAGCAGTAGTCCTGACAGGTGGGGGCAGCACTGTGTCTGTCTTGGCAAAGTCAGCCATTATTTTAAATACGAACAACAGGATGTCGTTGTTATCGTTACTATGTATCATGTACATTCAGCTGTGTGCACTATTTATGTAATAAAGGAAGAAAAGAGGGGAGCTCATTTTTCTGTGAATAAGAGCTGGTAATCCTTTCTTCCTCTCCTGCAGATTAACGGATCTGCAAATCCGAAATCTAGATTACAGGTTCAGCCTTTTCAGTGTCCTGGTTCTTTTTCGGTTTTTGCACCACAAGCTGAGCCACAAAAGCTTCCAGGCCCAGCTGTGACAAAACATTCAATTCACACCATATCTTTATGGCCGGTTCTACACCCAGATCCTGCATAACAATCGCTCTTAAGATCCACCAGGGCACAGTGTGCGGGGAGAAGAAACTATAACCTGTGATGAGTGTACAGTCACCAATACAATCTTTGTACTGAAGGTATACAATGATTCTCATAATAAAAGATGAATTTTATATTGCAACAGCAATAAAGGGTTTTCATCATCATCAAAGCAATACTGAAAACTGTCTAATGAGCAATAAAAAGTGCATAACAACCTGGAACAAAAAGATATGAACACTTGTCTTCTCTTTACACGCGGATGAGGGACAGATGAGGGGGCAGTACTGACTAATTTTCAGCACTATTACGGTAATAGTGTATATAGGGGGTGTATATATTTTTTGTAGATTTCCCCCCCCCAATCCCACCCCCCAAATTATAATGTGAATGCAGTAATAGCATTGCTTTTCAAAATACCGTCTAAATACTGTATACCGTGGGGTATCTTCGGGCTTTATGGGTGATATGATGGTTGGGGGAGGTGGGAGGGGGGGGATTTTCAGAATGCTGCGAATGATTCGCTGGTGTCAGGGAACTGCCGTCAATTTGCGGGAGACTGTCGGAATGCCCAGGAGAGCTGGGATGTCTCTACATCGCACGCTATTAAACAACTTAATTGAGAAAGATGCTATAGCTATTTATCATCGAATTTTTTAATTAAACATTCAATTTCTGGACTGGCAGTACATTTCAAAGCCGAAGAGGCACTTAAAACAGTGGGTAAGTATCCAATGGTCAATATTTGAATGAATGCATGTAGTTTTGCACAACTAAAAAGAATCTAAGACAAATCCACTGGCTATGCTATTTAGATCTAAAAGGGTAAAGTGCTGAGAATTGGCTGTCAGTTTAACTTCACACACAACCTCGGACTCTCACACATTGATCCCAAACCACAGCTTTGGAGTGCTAGTGCAGGTCGCTACATGACAGGGATGGGATTGTGCAACGGAGGTCTGTGGGGGGAAAAAGGCAGCTTTTCAGCAGGAGGGCTACGCCGTATGCAGTAGTGCAGGAGTAGCAGCGACGATCAGTTCGACATTGCAAGATAGATGCGGAAAGCTTTTTCGTCATATGCTGCCGGTTTGTATGAAGAAAAGTTCTAAAACTGTACGGTAGATATGGTTAGAGGAAGGCACAATATAGAATTTGTATGTAGTGTTTAGGGTTAGCGTGGCCCTAGCATAGCCAAAAGGAAATGTGGTTTTTAAGAAGTAGAAGCTCAGACGATTTTGTGGTGAAACTTTTCGCGAACATCCAGTGGATATCTGCAGCCTCTACCACTGAAACTGAGAGGATGACAGATACACATCTGTTCTGTTTTTGTCCTTTTGATGCATTGTTTTTTTAACCCCGATTGAGACAGAGATTGAGCCCGGGCACTTAGTCCTGCCACGGTTTTCAGTGGAAGAATTCATTTCCCCTCTAATGTACCATGACGCTTTCTCCCATTCCAGCACTCTCCAGTGCACGCCTGACACAAGGCGGCCAGCACAGAAGAGGCAGAATCACCTTCCCCTCGCCAACACGGCCATAATTGGAAAGACAGGCGGAGGTGACTCCCCGTGTTTACACATTTGTTCCATTCCTGTTTAGCAGAATGGCCTAGAAGTGTGTTGACCGCACCACTGCCCCTCCCCATAGCTCTGTGACCTCACAGAGAAGGACTTGGTCCATGGAAGCCTCAGCACCAGAGTCAGAGTGTGTGTACCCTGATTTGTTCACACAGGCCCGAACATACATTTTATACAGGTTAACTTTTGTCGGTACGAGAAACAAAAGGCAGGGCCACACCTAAACCAAGCAGCCTGTTTTCGTAGAGAGAGATGAGTTTCCCGTGGCACGGGCCCTCACAGGTGCAATGGAGGATAAAGCAAGCACACCCATAGACAGGCGAATTCATGCTGGCCTTGTCAGGGTGCTGACAGAGGACCAGCACATGAGTCAGGTAAACACAATTTAAAGATCTGCGGCGATGCAACTGATAACCCAAATATCGACGGGGTGGTTGGCTTCTATGTAGGAGCAATGTGAAGCAACCGTTATGGGGTGACCACGGTATCGTCCATGCAGACAATTCACAGATAACGCCGTTGAAATGCTGATAGATGCAAAATGACATGTAGTGTAATACCAGATGTCTGCATTTTGCACAAGATGACCACCCGCCTCTGGGCTGGCATGTCTGGTGAGCTGCATCCATGACTACCACCTCGTTTCAGAGTAAATGTCCACCATCCACAGCGCGAAACATTACATGTTGCCCAGTACATACTGGGCAGGGCCTAAGAAGCTGTGGCACTTTCTATGCTCGCCAAAGTTAATTATTTTCAATTTTGTTATTTTCAATTTCAATATTATTAACATTTTCAATACAGGCAGTACCCGGGTTAAGGATGTCATACTTACAAAGAACTCATATTTACAATCGGACTGCCATAAAGCCTATTATGTAAAAAATTTGGGTTAAATACAGTGGTTCGTAATAATGAACGCACTCGCTACTTTGTGACGCTCGTGAAAACATCGCACTGCTTCAGCGGTTCATCTGCACTAAGTACAGTACAGTTCCCTATGCAGTTACCACTGTATAATAATAATTATTACGTACTGCATTATTATGTTCCAGACTTAACTACAAATTCAGCTTAAGGACAGACACAGAGAACTCATTCGTAACCTGAGGACTGCCTTTAACTATATTGCTATAGTGCAATTCTACCAAAGCACTATAGCTGTCTGTAGTTATAAGTGCAGAAATGAATACTTGCTGCTATAGCTTATAGTTTTAGTTTATCTTTAAATTGATCCAACCTCCCCCCAAAAAAAACAGCTCATTCAGAGGTCTGCTCAAAGACTGTCCAGGCAGGTTTCGACCTGCAACACTTGGAGGCAGAGGGTGTGACTCTTTCCAAACCCACCCTCTCTCTCCTCTCAGAGCAGAGCGACTCGAGTCTTTCCGATTCCCTTATATCTCATAGTACTCGAGAGGGGGGCTAACACACCCAGGCACATCTTCCAGCTTCTGATCCCCGAGCCCAGAGGCTGCAGGCATACTGACGCTCGCTGGATGTGGGGGATCGCTGGGTCTTAGTGTTGCTCATCACTCATTGCTGTCACATCACACAGTCTCACTTGACACCCAGCTATTCATACGTTGCACTGCAGTTTAAGTAACAAAGGCCTGGTTCCAACTTGCCTGCTTACGGCACAAAAGAAGCGCCGTCCTCTCCGTAGCTCAAATGTTAATTAACTGATATCTAAACTCTTTGTTGTCCTTCAGGGAGAAGAATATACTCAGATTAGCAACGGTCATACGATCACACGATATTTTCTCAGTTAACCAAAACCAGATTTCCTAACAATAACTGAGATCAGTATTTTAACACAGCTGTGTACTTGTTAGGCATTATTTGTTATGCTTATTTTCTCGGAGAAATTAATGATTCTGTCTATTTAAATTTTAATTGGGGGGGGGGGGGGGGGGGGGGCTGTAGGGTTTCAGTAACAGTACCACAAAGCTCCAGAAGGGGGCACTACACACATATTCTAAATCAGTATTGAGGAGCTTTATTAAATGCACCACTTCCTAACTGAATTGGATGATATTACACTGATATGTCAAATATATGTAAAAGATAAAATAGCTGCCAGCTAAGGAAAATGTATTATAGTAGCATCTGACCTCATCCTGCAGATCACTGGAAAGCTTTCTTTAACCATCCATTAGGCAGTTTCACATTTACATTTATTTCACAGTTCAAAATGCTCCTATTACTCGCACAGTGCAGAGGTATGCAGATAGTTGAACTGGCATTTCGCAGTGTGTGCATATGTGCCAGTGTGTGCATATGTGCCAGTGTGTATATGTGCCAGTGTGTATATGTGCCAGTGTGTGCATATGTGCCAGTGTGCATATGTGCCGGACTATCTAGTATAGTATGTATGCATGTATGTATGTATGTATGTATGTATGTATGTATGCATGCATGTATGTATGTATGTATGCATGTATGTATGTATGTATGTATGTATGTATGTATGCATGCACGTATGTATGTATGTATCTATCTATCTATCTACCTATCTATCTATCTATGACATTGTCTGCTTTTGTTTTGATTGGTTTTTATGATTGTATTATAAGTGAGATGTCTTTAGTTCTGTTTGCTTGAATACTAGCCCAGTTCCAATTAGAATTTAATTAGCATATCTCACTGTTTAAAATAGTTTAACTTTGGTAAAAGAAGGAAAGATGATCTTTTGCATATATAAACATAGAGGTACGGCTATGGTACTGTGAAGATATCTGGGTAGTAAGCGGATGTATGCTCAAAAAGCACACACACACATTTATATGTGTGTGTGTATGTGTGTGTATGTGTGTGTGTGTGTGTGTGTGTGTGTGTGTGTGTGTGTGTGTGTGTGTGTGTGTGTGTGTGTATGTGTGTGTGTGTGTGTGTGTGTGTGTATGTGTGTGTGTGTATGTGTGTGTGTGTGTGTGTGTGTGTGTGTGTGTATGTGTGTGTGTGTGTGTGTGTGTGTGTGTGTGTATGTGTGTGTGTGTGTGTGTGTGTGTGTGTGTGTGTATGTGTGTGTGTGTGTATGTGTGTGTGTGTGTGTGTGTGTGTGTATGTGTGTGTGTGTGTGTGTGTGTGTGTGTGTGTGTGTATGTGTGTGTGTGTGTGTATGTGTGTGTGTATGTGTGTGTGTGTGTGTGTGTGTGTGTGTGTGTGTGTATGTGTGTGTGTGTGTGTGTGTGTGTGTGTGTGTGTGTGTGTGTGTGTGTGTGTGTGTATACGGTGATACATGCGTCGATACGGTGAGGGAAGGCGAATCATTTACATGCCCATCGCAGGTCTGCATGTGTACCAAATGACATCCAAATCAGACCATTACAGACCAATACAAATTTTAGTCTGAATTAGTCAACACATTAATGAAGTGTAGTTATTATGTTGCCTTGGGCAAAAACTTGCATAAAACAGGATCACTGTGCACTTTGCAGTGATTTTTGCAGTGAGATACCACCACCTAGTGGTACAGGTTTAGCATAACACCCCCCTCCCCCCCCCCCAGCATTTAGAAAATGCTTTAGGATCAAGGACAAGCTTTCATTAGCGAAATGCCCTGCTTGCATTACATTTCACACAAACACATATCACTGTTTGCTTCCGAAAATAGTCTAACTGATGGCCAGGGTACACAAACGTTTATCCTCGCTTTCATTTAGAACTCTGACTCATGAATCTGCTTTTGAAGCCTGTGCTGGCAACCAAAAGAGAGCCATCGTATCTTATGGATAGCAGCACAGCAGACTTATTGATTAAAGGCCAGCTTCGTGTACGCTGTATTTGCACGAAGCATGGCACCGTCACAAAAGTCAGTGTCTGGAATTTATGGTTCCACATTAGCTAGCACCAGTTCTTCCATGACAATTAGATAAGTGGTTACAGAAAATGTGTTGTATGAATAAGTTCAAATGTACATTTCAGGCCAAAAGTTTACATACATCTTCATTAAAGACTTTCAAACGCAGTGTTTCACATCTTCACACACATTACGTTGTCATACATTTCTTGTATGTAGCCAGTCAGGGTGTCCAGTTTATTAAGAGGTAATATTAAAAAATAACTAAGAGACTAATTTCTTTCAGCCTCTATTTATGTTATATACACTTAATTAGTTGACAAGACTTTACTTAACATAACTCTGGAGATGTTTTATCACTGCACTTTGCCACCCTCATTATCATTTTCACTGCTTTTCTAAACTTTAGTTTGTTCTGAGGGATTCCTAGCTGTTCCCAGCTCGGAAATCTAATCTCTCAAGCATATTATGGGTCTGTTTTGAGGCCTGTACTCAATGGCATGCTACAATATCAGACTAGCCTCCAGCGATACCATGATATCCTGTCCCTGGAAGTTACAAACAGGAATTTAGACAATGCAGAGACCAGCTTCCACTTTAAACAATCTTAGCATCGTGCTAAGATGCATGCAGACATGAATTTCACTAGATTTGTATATCCATCTTATAATTGCCACTTAAGCCGAGCAGGGTCACAGGGGGGCTGGTACCCATCATGGGCACTGTTGGGCAAAAGGTAGGGGAACACCCTGCATAATGCCAGTTCACTGCACATAAGGGGGGAGGGCATCCCCCTCACACACACCTTCACGCGGTATGAGCAGTTTAGAGATACCAGTTAGACTAACTGTGTCTTTTCACTGAGGAAGAAAACCAGTGTGCAGTGAGAGTGCGCAAGCGTCACAAGCAGAGCAAAAATTCCAATGCCCAGCCCAGGAAGCATGAGGCAATAGTGTAACCCCCTGAGTCACAGCATCACTCCATTACATTCATGCGGGGACAAAGGACCACATAGGTGCAGCCACAGGATGTGCCAGGGCTTACAGTCATATGCCTTCTCCAAGTCCACAGAGCTCATATACATTGTGTTAGCATATGCCAATGAACCCCACACAATCAAGCAAAGGAAGCCTTGGTAGACTGTTACCCGGCGAGGCTGGGAACTGTATGTTTAATCTTTGATAATCTATTTGATAATCTGGTCCACTTTTTAAGGACCACTGGCTTTGTTTCTCAATCCAGAGGTACTTAGCCCACCTTCCACGCAGCACTGAACGAGGTACAGCAACCGTCAGCATCTCTAAATGGATTTCATCGCAAACTTCAGCTTTTCTGCCACGGAGGCCTCTGACCACCAAAGCAACTTCAGCTGTAGAGACTTTCATCCACCAGAAGATTCCAGCATTGCTGGTGTGAGAAAATATTGACTGGGTTATAGATTTCTTCGAAGCGTTCCTTCTGCCACTTGACAATATGTTGGTCAGCACTTCAACACTCTTGCTGAACACACAATGAGCAAAGCCCCACCTCCCCCTCCTGAGGCGCTGAATGGCTTGACAAATCAGCTTTGGGCCTCCCACTAGTTTCACTTCATAGTCTTTCCAACCTTCTCCCCTGAGCTTTTACCTCTGACATTGCGGCTTTCCTGGTCTGTTGATGTGTTTTCTGCTGACTTACAAGACCTTGAACACGGTCTATTGAACTTGGCACGCAGAAGAAATTATTCCAGCAGCAGGAACTGAACCCACCTTGCGCAAAATCTTCAGAAGGAGATTTTTGCAAAAGCTAGCTGCTGTTTCGGGGATCCCTGGACCCTAACCTCCCCGCTCCCCCCCCCCGTGTTGAATCTGAAGCACCACAAAGTGGAAATCAGGTGATAGCTCTGCCCCTCTTTTCACCCTGGTGTCCAAAACACACAGTGGCAAGTCAGATGACTTGAGTGCAACTATGAGCATCATTGTGCTCAGACATGGTGTATCGGTGTATCTATATCTTGCCTAGGAGTCCAGTAACGGTTCCCTGCTCATGTTTAGATCAGCTGGACTGTTCTTTCCAATCATATCAATTGTTTCCCCATATGCACTGGAATGGACATTGAGTCTGTTGGAGTTACCCTTTTGAGATCCTCACCTGCTTTGTGTAAGAAGGATTGGTACTCTGAGCTTCTTTTTCAGTGCAAACACAAATTATAAGTTTTCTGCTTGCTGAAACTCACAGTTGTATAGTGGCAACTCTCTTCTCCAGTATGGATTCCAGCTGGGTTCTTCCTACTCGTTTTTGCCTCCCTAAAAGCACATCCCTTGACTCCTAGCCTTGCACTTGCTGGCTCTGAGCCCATGAGATGCCTACACATAGACATTTTGTCCTGAGTCCAGATGGGTTACTTTCATGGCCCAGCCAGCAAGTGCTCAATACCGAACAACACCTCCATGCCTGATTCCCGTGTGTCACATCTGCCCTCAGAGACACCAAAGGAACACGCCAATGGTTTGTGAGATTTAAAACTAATTTACTTACTAAATGAAACTCTTTTGTTTTTCACTGAGGACGACAAGCAGCTGACTTGCTGATATGTGATTTATTTGAGACAAAGATTAATTTTATCATTTTATTCCAAAAAATAAAAACACACACTCACACTCACACAAACTCGTATATACAGTATCGTATTTCTCTTGCACCACAGCCTTTAAATATCTGCACTCCTCAAAAAAAATGCAAACACTATATGAAATTTTCATTTAAACCAACCAATTTATCGTTATAGAAATAATACTGAAGAAGCTGTTTTTCTGTTGTACATGCACACAGTGTCCCCCCCAGTTTAAACAAAAACAAATATTTGAAAATATTTTTTTTCCCTAATATTGCTCTGTTGAAAGATAATTTCATGAAATACATTAGATTATTCGGTGAGTAAATATACATCCAATAAAAAAATGCCTGTAATGTGTGATTCCCACCAGGTTCTATAGCCTTAAGAGTTTTCCAGACATGACACACAAGAAAGTAAAATGTAAATGTAAATAGTAAGTTAAATGCCACTGGCAGTGAAGTTAACATCCAAACAATAACTAAGATGAGAACAGGAACTCATTCAGCAAGTTTGACAAACTTCAAAAGCCAACAGTGTGACACTTTTCAGAAGGAAATAAAAAAATTTGCATCAGAATATGGGAAGTGGCATGTGAGAGTGGATTCGGGGAACAAAGCCGGTTTATTCTCCTTGTTTTCACTAACTCGCTTGAAACAACAAAATGCAAAACACCACATAAAACACTTCCTCAGAGACTGAGGGGTAAAAACGAGACAAAACACACCACCATAAAAGAGACACAGAATACAAGCAAATCTTTTTTGCGTGACCACAGTTATATGGTCAGGCTAATAAAGACGTTGTCCCTAAAGATCCATGGAATTAATAAAGTGGACAAAGCGTTTTACAGAGCATGTTATTAGAAAGTGCCAAAATCATTAAACCTGGTTTAAACCTGAGAACCAACTCGAGAATCCGAAATCAAGACCAATTATTGGGATTGACAGCATTTGGTTGTTATCCAGACGAGAGACAATCATGTTCTTAAATTTTACAGGATGTTCGGAATTCGCCTAAGTCACAGCACTAAAACAATAGGGGTTTTTTCACAGGAAGTTTTAAAAAAGTTTTTAAAAGTTCATTAACTGGTTCAGTAGTTACTATAGGTACTGAGTAGATTACACTAGGGATTCTAAAGTAGTTCCTCACCTTGAGTAGAACTGGGACTACTCAGTTGAAACAACTGAAATACCATTGTTTTTCTTATGGTTACACAAGCTGCATTCTCTGAAAACCAAAACATTACATATTTTGCATTTTCCCTCTCCTCTCCTGTGATTTATTACACGTACGATGATTTTAATTTAACTAAGTAACACACTCCTGATCTTGGTTTATTTTATTATTATTATTATTATTATTACTACACCGTACTTTCACATGATTTCGAAAAAATTATCGGGAAAAAAAAAAATCTATCAGCTTCCTTGAAAGTTTTCAAATATCCTGCCGTATAAGAAGGGGGGGCACTCACCATATGCCATGCATTTTCAAGCATCGAAGGTTCCATAATTTTTTTTTTGTTGTTTTTAAAAAGAAAAAAATATATTTTGGAAACTCAGTTCAAGTATTAAGCGCTGATTGTGGATGGAATCTGAGTAAAACTGTAAATATTTACCTCATATCAACCATCTGAAGCTACATGACTGCTTTTGATAAATATTAATAAATAATACATACATCTCCAAAAATTAAAAATTCATACTAGAATATTTTTGCCAAGTCTACTACGCTACTCTTCTAAAAGATTGATATTCCTTTTGAATGCATATACTTTTTTCCAGTATAACTATAGATAATTTGTTGCTGAGGTTTTATCTCATCCAATCAGATACAACTTTGTATCCGCATTCACTTTTTTCAGGGTTGTGGGGGCTGACTGCCCCCTTGCTTGTCTCTAGGACAGGTAAGACTGTATAGTTCTTCCTGCAAAAACATGGTGGACCTGAACCTCAGCAAAGGTTCTCGTTTGAGGCCCCCACCCCAAACTCCAAGGCGCTTCTTCTCCCCAGCACAGCGGGTGTAGAGAATCGGGGCGTCTGCGAGGGAGAAGGGAGCCAGGGTGGGGGGGTCAACCCTCAGTCCACCTTCACGTACCCATTGGCGGTACCCGCGGCCCCCCCGGCGACGGCTGAGAGGCAGTCGCCGCCGGGCAGGTCAGCGTGCTCATCGAAGCGGAGCCGCAGCGTATTGCGGATGACCAGCCGCTCCACGATAAAGGAGGCGCAGAACCAGGGCAGGGCGTACTCAGCGGTGATCAGGCCCATGAAGTTGTAGCGGAACTGGGAGTAGTCCCACGGGCAGGCGTCGAACTGGCGCAGGAGCAACCCCGTGCCGAACTCCCACAGGTACGTCCACAACGTGTAGATGACGCAGCGCAGGAGCACCGGGCAGCGGAGCCGCAGCTGCAGGTACATGCGCTCCACAATCAGGATGCACGTGCCGTAGATGAAGAGTGCCCACACGCTGGTGACGCCGGGGAACTTCCAGTTGCAGTGGACCACGAACTCCCAGGCGGCCGTGAACATCACCTCGCAGAAGTAGCCGTGGATGGCGTAGAGGTACCACCGCGAGAGAGGCGTCAGGGGTTCCGGGGTCGCCATGACGACCACTTCCGCCTCCACCTGGGGGGAGCGGCAAAAGGGCAGGAGACGACAAATAGGAGCACACCCTTCAATTTATACTGCAAAAAGCTGGAGAAAAATGCGCAAGATTCATAAATTAATTATAAAAGCCTTTAAATTAAAACTATGACACATTCCATTTGTTGTTTGCTGATGCAGATTGGGACAGCAAATCAAAGAGAGTACTTCTGTAACTGCATTAAATTAAGAAACATACTCAAACAAAAATCTCAGCATCCATAACTTCATTCTTAGTCTGAAGGCCTTTGCCTTGTCAGAGCAGTAATTCAGAATATTACTGAATTTAATATTTATGCATAAAATATTTATGCATTATCGATTGGTTTGTGCATAGAAGCAATGGGTGTTACTAACAAACACAGATATAATATCAAAAACATCACAGCAGTGTTGAGTTCAAAAATGTCTTCTTATATATAAGAAGGTTCAAAATTCTGAGTAGCTGTCACAAAAACAAACATTTATTTGAGGTATTAAAGACTGTAAATACTTCACATGATTACGGCAAGGATTCAAAATTAAACAAACCACGTTCTCGTATAAAGATGCTGATAGTTACAAAGCTACAGACTAAGAAAATCGCACAAACATTTTTAAGCTAGTTTCAAGTATCATATGGAACTGGCTTCTCACCTGATTATCTCAGAAGAAACATCAAATAATGCATGCAATATACTCAAGTGTCTGGCCTTAACGTTACTATTTTCCCTGCTTCAAACGCAAATATTATAAATAGCAACTGATGTCAGGAAAGATTAAGAACACAACAACACAGGCAGCAGATGACAAAGAAGTTAGACGGTTGTTGTCTTTGTAACCAAAGAATTCTATATTGGAATTTTTAGAAATACAATATTATTGCACTGGAGATCCATAACCTCAACGGCTGCATTAAACACCCAGTGATATAAATACATAATATCGTGAGTCAAAACAGTTTTTGCTAAGCAAACAAAGTGTACAAACTGTAATGTAAACTAAAGCAGTGCTCAGGTGACAGCAGATATTGTTCCCATCATTGTGGGTGAAGATAGCATCTGCTCCTCTGGGGGTGTTTAGCCAATTCTGCCATCCAGGGGAAACTTCTCACACACTTTCATTACTAGCCTCTTCAAAAGTATAACTTTGTGGTTTTTGTCTGTCTGTCAATGCATTATGAACAAAACCAGTAATGTGGACAAAGGCAGCAGGGCCCAAAGTCCACCCATTTTGAGTCCAGTTGATTTATGTATCATAATTACGAAGCTGGACTGGGATTATCGTAACTAGCCATGGAAGGGTTACAATAGCGCAAAATGGATCACTACATACAGACTCATCTGTTAAGAGTTTGGGGCAGCCTACAGTGCTCTGAGATCCAAAGCTACAGAGTCCTGGCAGCACCGCCTTCCAGAGCAATTTGGGAGGACAGATGGCAGTTTCCTAAAATTACATTTGAAAGCATGCGAGACAATATGGCAAGATGTATAATATCCATTCATTGCATCTTATCCATTTTTCAATGTGGGCTTATTCAGTGAAGGTCACCGTGTTCTGGTGACCATCCCAGAAAGCACAAGGGAGAAAGCAAGGTGCAGGTTTAAGGACCAGCAGTCGAGACTCACACAGACATGCATTAACTCAGCCTCTTACCAAGGATAATTTAGAGTCACCAATTCACCAGACTTTGGACTGTGGATAAAAAATGAACCACCTGAAGGAAACCAGCATTAAGTTACCAGGTGTCAAAACCAATTATACACTTAATGTTTTTATTATATTACACAGATTTCATTACATAAACAGATCAATCTTTCAAGATATTTAACAGTATAAAATGCTTTATGCACCCCCCCCCCCCCATATTAAATCACTCTACTATGTCCATCTATCTTCCAGTCACTTATCCTGAACTGGGTGGTAAGAGGGTCTGAAGTCTATTCAGGCAGCCTACACGCACTTTAGCGATGCTAGTTAGCCTAAATGGATGTCTGTGGACTGCAGAATTAAACCAGACTAAACACCTGCAACACAGGGATGACAAACAAACTCCACACACGGAAGTTTTTGCACTTCTGCGTTACTTAACGTGCCCCCTTGATGGCGGCCAACAGCTGCGTACCACAGGACAGACAGCACTCTCTCGTTGCTCGACACTTCTTAGGACACTGAGCCCCGGCGTGCTCAGGTCACGGAGGAATTTCGTAACATTTTCCATCAGCTCTGACCTCCTTAAACCAGTGTCACGACCTGGATCATAATCTCTGATTGCCCATAATTAGAAGGTCTTATTTTACTCCACATAAATTGCATACCATTTTCTACTATATTTGCAAATGACTCGCCTTGCGTGGGGTTTTCTGGTGTAAGCAGTAAAGTAATAAAGCAATAAAGGTATTTATAGTGCATTATAGGCGAGACTTCATAAGACAGTCATATAACGTGGCTATAATGTTTATAGCCCTGTTTATAATGCTTTATGACTCCATTATTATTTGTTACGAATGTGTTTATAAATTACTAAAAACATGGCCTTAAGTAAAGTGTTACCACTGACATTCTTTTCTAAGTCACTCAGTTTTACAAGTTTCATCTAACATAACGTTCAGCTGGGGTTGAGTTATCAAAGTCAGCTTGAAGCGGGAGAAGCAGAAGATCTAATCTACAGTGCAACAAAAAGCAAACTGTCACACATTCACTCTTTAGAACATCTTTTAGAACCAAGGGCCAGAGACACCAAGATTTCCTGAGGCCGTTACCTCACCTCTCCTTATGCCCAGCCGTCCACCCTTACTGGGACCTGGAAGGTGAGGACTGGGGTTTGCTGCACACTTGCCCATTTTGGGGATAAATCTGGTGATAGGTCAGTGGCGTCACCCAATTTCTGTAGGAAACTTAGCTTGCAACCAGCTTTTAGGTTTGATCCCTAGCAGAGAAGGTCCTCTTCACCCCTTAGCAAGTTGCCTTATCCTTACCCTGCCTGTCTTTCTGTATATTAGAACAATGGTCAGTAGGTGTACGAGTAGATGCTAGTCCCTATGAATAAAGTGCAGAGGTCGCTTACCTCTGCTTTCTGCTGTCTCAGGAACCCGCTGGCCGCTGTGTGCTGCTCCGGACGTGGGTGAGAGGCCTGCCTTCCGTGAAGCCAATGAACGGCTTATCTAAGTGAGCAGCTAAACAGAGAATATAAAACCTGAAACATAAAAGGATAAGTGTTTATTTTTTTTTTCCAAATCATTATACTCTTTGCTGAAGCCTTTTTTCCAACCAGGCTGAACATTTATCTGTCTCTTTATGAAACACGGATTTGCAAACAAACATCTGCTTTGCACTGTTAACGCAACAAAATCAGGTATCAAAAGAGAAAATAAAACTCGGTATCCATGGTGATCACAAGGAAACATGGGCCAGCCAAGCTAATTTGTGACTGGAAGTGTTTTCCCCGGAAGATGAGCTGATAGGCTGATAAGCACAGAGGAAATAAAGAATGACGTTGTGTGTACATCTTCGTGTCCATTCTTAAAAGATAAATAATAAAACTAACTTTCTAAGAAAAGCAAAACCAAGTTTCCAAATCTGACACATATAGATTTACTGTAAATACTTTGTGCAAGATGCACTTTAAGCATACAGTCATAATTTGATTTGGTCATACGAACAAAAACTGAAATCAAGACAACAGAGGAATTAGTACGAACGGCTGGGCTAATTGATGCGGAAAATCCTGCAGCACGCTAGGGGCTCCCCTCCCCCATGGCAGCCTGTTATCGATCCCCAATTCCTACATTACACCACAGCGCTGCACCTCTATTGATGGTCGACTTCTTTTCAGCCATCGGAGAGAGACGAGGAGAGCACTGAAAGAACGGTGACAGCGTGCCAGGCCTCCCAACTACACCCCAGATGACAGAGGATGAAAACAGACTTTAAACACTAGCAAAAGGGATCACTTGTCATTTCATTGTCCAGTAAAGGAAAGGGGTCGACGGAGGGCCACTGGAAAACAGGCATCATCGCTCCAGCTCATCACATTCACCTGCAAAGCAGCTGGTAACTTGAAGTCATCCCCAAATTCACAAGAGACATCTACACTGCAGATTAAAGACCTTCCTTTAACCCAGCTGAAGGTTGGTTTACGGCGTCTTTCAAAGCCTCAGCAGACTGAATGAAGTCACTGCGTCGTTCATTGTCATTTTCCGAAATGCTTTTATTACACTGCACAGCTTCGTCACACTGTTTCATTATCAGACAGCCTTATCCAAAGTGACATTTATTGCACTTATTGGTTTTACACTCAGCCAATTTACGTGGCTAATGTTCCGAAGCAGCACTTCCATGGAACTTCCCCCGGAACTCAAAGTTTGTGGCTAGAAAATCCAGGTTCAAGTGTGTAGCCTCCAATGGGTAAAAATATAAAGGCTCCGCTGCAGGGCCATCCATCACAGCTGTCCCCACACTATTCATTGTTTGTGAACTTCCACCTTCTAATCTCTCAAAGTCAGGCTAATCAGCGGCTTCACTCACATACCCCTTGAACATTGCCTGCTGAAAGCATCCTGATCAATAGCGAGTCAGCTCAATTACATTCCCCCTGACAGTGCACTGGCAGAGTCACAAAGTACAGTTCATTACTTCATCCAGCCTGTATCACACTACATAATAATGCACAACTTTCCATGGCTACTGAAAATACCTGTTCTGTCCACATTTTTTTTGTTTGTTTTTAAAACTGAAGACTGAGGCAACTAGCTTTTTACAGTAAGTTTGATTAAATTCACGTTTGATTTAAAATATTCAGGTCTAACTTCCTTACACATGCAAAGGACTTGCAGAATAAAGCCAATTCTGACCGTATAAAAAATAAGCATCTCCCCTCCAGAGACCCACAATATACTTGATTGTACTAACAAGCCCTACGCACCACCTGCGGCCCTCAAGCATCACTTAAGACTGTGACAGCAGGCTTGTGTTGCTAGTTTGTATGATATTATGAAGGTCTATAGAGACTGGCTTGGTATATCCAGGTACATTTTAAATTCCAGCTTAAACTGATTCGTAATTTGGCGTGACACAGCGGTTAGCACTGTTGCCTTACACCTCCAGAACTCATCATCATATTCTCCATGTGTCGTTGTAGGGTCTCAGAGAGAGAAACTGCCCCCCCACACACACACAGTCCAAAAACATGCAATGATGAATTGAAGGTGCCACTTGTGAGTGAATGGTGTGTGCATGTGCCCTGTGATGAGCTGCCCCCCCCCCCCGGATTATTCCCTGCCTTGTGCCTATTGCTTTTAGGATAGGCTCTGGACTGCCCCCCCCCCACCCCAACCCCCAACCCTGACAAGCGGTTACAGAAGATGGATGGAGCTCAGTTCTCTTCCCGTTCACATGAATGAATTAGGAATCCATCCATATCAACAGGAGGAGATGTGCGGTTTGCTGAGCGGTCAGGATTTCTCCCACCAGGGAAAGCTACGAGCAGAGCAGGCAGCTGCCTAGGGCCCCTGAATGAACCTGCATTTCGCGGAAAGTGAAACAATCGATTTCCTTGGTAGTGGCCCCCCCCCAGGCAAAGCTTTGCCTCGGGCCCCTGAAAACCCAGCCCTGTCCTCTTACGACCCCCTTTCTCCAGTGTCTCACACGAGGACACCCAGAGAAGCCCCCACTGGATGTGATTCTGCTTTTCTCCTGCACTTATTTCCCAGATTTGCACTTGGAATGAAAAACACTATAAGCACAGTAATACTTGTTGGATTCCCACTCAGTTTCCCTTGTTTGTTTCCTCCTGCCTTCAACAGGAAAATGCAACAACGATGTTCGTTTCCTTGCTGAGTGCAGAGTGGATTCATTTCTTATGAGTTGCACTCGTCCCTTGTGAAATTAACCGCCTTCCTAATATAGCACAGTTGCTAGGTTTCCGTTGTTAAATTCACTGGAAGAAAAATATCCTCATTCAGAATATTTAGCACATAATGCAATATTTTTGATTTTTAATCAGCTATGTAGGTCATGTTTATTATATTTTAACGATGACTCAATGTATGATTATATAGCTATATTAAATAAAGTTTTAAACACATAAAAATTTCTATAACACATGGATTTTATCATGTAAAACACGTGTGCTTCAAGTTTGTAAAGTTTTAAGAAAATCCGAGGGTATGTGTCTGAATGCAAGCTACTTGCAAATTTAGATTTCATAATTTCATAAAGCTTGTTCTTTCGCCTTGCCTCCCCTCATTAAATTTGACCTCCACCCAGAAGTCAGCTTGTTAAAAAATAGTCATTTTGCATGATTTGGTTCTGAAGTTGCCTATAACACAGATTATGCAGATGTAAAAATTCCACATGAAAGGGAACAAACAGGAAGTAAATTCCCTTTAGTTCAGTCATGCTTGGAACGAAGACCTCCATGTGGGTAGCAGATCAGTGAAGCACCATCAGACAACAGACCTGCTCAATGGCACAGTCTCCTGCTTAGATCAGGGCTTCACTGATCAGCATAAAATCAGCCATATTGAGGTTCCATGAGTTCGGTGACATTGGACAGATGGCCAATGAAGCAAAGGTTCTCTTTCACTGGAGAAAATGCTGAGTACTATCGTCCCTGCACTATTACTTACCGCTCTCAGCCTGAGATAATTAGCGAGTGGTATGGTTTGGTGTACAGTGGGGCTGTGACAGAATGCGTCATATATGGTAAGGACCACGGGAAACCCTTTTCACAGTGAGTCTGAAAATTACAGTGGTTAGATACACTCAACATGAAAGGTGGATAAATTATTGCAAGGTATAGTTAGAAAGTGGCTTATACTATATTTTAAGGCAGCCAGAAAAGCACTGATTGACTAAAGTTACTGGAAGCTGTGTAGTTTTTCACCATCCATCTTCTCTAACTGCTTATCCCATTCAGGGTTGTGGAGGGTCTGGAGCCGATTCCGGAGGCTAGAAGCACAAGGCAGGGAACAACCCAGGATGGTGTGCCAAAACAGAGCTGGAGATTTCAGGTCCAGGGAATACAAATCCAGACCAAGATTTTGTTTCAACCAACCAGTTGAGTATAAAGAGTGACAAAGTACTCTGGGTCTAGATTTGTACTCTCTGGGCCTGAAATCTCCACCTCTGGTTCCAAATCCTCACAAGTTACACTCACACACCAGTCACTCACACACGCACCCTTATAGGCAATTTGGTGATTCCAATTAATCTTAGCATGGTTTTGGCCTGTGGGGGGGAAAACCAGAGTAGCCTGAGGAAACCCCACGACAACATGGGGAGAACATGCAAACTCCACACTCCTGCTTAGCTCCTAAGGATAGATAACCAATATCAGACCAGTATCGGAGACAAAATGTTCATTTTGGTTTCAATTAGCTAGAAAACAATCCATCGGTTGTAGATGTAAAGGGGGAAACAGGAGAACGGGGGAAGAGTTTTGGACAAAGACAGCAAGTGAGATGAATGGAAGTGGAATTCCGAGAGACCGTGACGGTCTTACATGCGGCACAGAGAGGATAAGGGAAGTATATGAAGCCAATCTTCTCCTCATAGATATGGGAAAACAATTCATGTGCCACCACAGAAGCATATTGCTTTAATATCATTTTCCATTCGTCATTCAGCCACTTATCCTACTCAGGGTTGCGGGGGGGGGGGGGGGGGGGGCTGGAGCCTATCCCAGGTAGCACAAGGTTGGGGTACACCCTAACTAGACGGAAGTCTATACTGCAGGACATATAAACGAGGGGGGGGGGGGGGGGGGGTGATATAGCGAGTCCAATCACAACTCACTGCATGCCTTTAGAGCAGTGTCTCCCAACCCGGTCCGCGAGGACCCAGAGACAGTCCACGTTTTCGCTCCCTCCCAGCTACCTAGTAGGAGCTGGGAGGGAGCAAAAATGTGGACCGGCTGTGGGGTCCCTGAGGACCGGATTGGGAGACACTGCAGGAAGAAGCCCATGCAGTATGTGAAGAACAAGGAAACGCTACATAGAGAGCAAAGGTAGGAGTCAAACCCTCAAACCCCAAGTGTGGGGCGACAGAGCAAGCTCACCGTTCCCTTTCATTTTTATATGGGATTATGGCAGCAACAAATGAATATCACAGTAATCTATTGCGTTATTAGTCATTTCAGGATATACATTAGTCACTATTTCATTTTTAACTTTTCCTACGCGTTGTGCATGATGACCACAGCTCTGTGTGGCTGCCAGAAGTCAGTGCCAGTCCAGCCTACTCCCAGTGAGGGTCATACTGGAGAAATTCAGGATCACGCATGTTCTAATAATGGGGACAAAAGCAGACTGAATCTGTGTACCATTGTCTTCCATACCTCCTAGTAACTCCTAAAAACATACATCACCCACACAGATATGTACGCAACCTTCCAGCCGTCAGAGAAGCAAATGAAATGCGTACTGCAGCACTCTATCATCGCAGTTTTGAACAAAAACATCTTTGCTGTCAGCTTAGCCTGAACTTACCAGCCTCTGCATGCTACTGAAATTACGCGTCTCCAGTTCAGTTCCTTATTATGATACCATTTCTTTAAAATTGTCCCAGTAGGGATGCTTGACCTTGAAAGGAACTTCGTATTGGAGTCTCTCGTCTCTCAATTAACATCGTAAAAAAAGTTTGTTGTATAATAATAATTGGAAAAAAACAACACAAAGTCATTAACTTGCACAAAGCTAAATGACGATTCCAGTTTATACAGTGTGCCATATGCTGAGTTACACAACAACCTTAAAGACAGTGAAACTCCCCCATACAACAAAGCATTTTTTTTCAGTTATGAGACAGTAATTCAGTATATTGTGTTTAAAGTAAATAATACGCAATTAGAAATGGTTTCCCAACAACCGAGTAAATGGCACTCACGCATAAAGACGGCGTTTGCAGATGCCGCACTGTGTCCCATCTGCAAGCGGAGAGCACACCTCGCGCGCATCCCTCGTGAAGCTGCCGTGCCGCCGCGTCTTTTAAAAGCTCTGGTGCATCAGTACGGAGGCTTTGCGCAGGTCCAGGTGAGGAAGAGGCAGGACCGCAGCAGCACCCGCACAGCCTGAAGCCGCGCAAGTGCCGTGCAATGCAATGCGTCAGTCGGATCATAAATCCGCGACTGCTTAGCGTGCGACTTGCTTCTCCTTTTAATGTACCAGCACGTATTTCATTATTTAAATGTTGCAAAAGACGACTCTTAATAATAATAACAAGAATAACGATAATAATAGCTAAAACCCCATTATCTCCGCTTACATTTTCTATTAACTAAACATTAGGCACACAATCATAAATGCGATGCATTTAAAATTAATAAGGGGGTAAATGTCGTTTGAATATTATATGTAATTTTCTGTTTTTCTTCCTTACCATTTGACATTTTAGAACCCCTTAAATGGGGTATTACTTGAGCAGTATCCTACCATTTTTTTATTGGACGAAAAGGAGATACTATACCGGACAAGCATAATGCGCGGCGGCAGGCGGACTGTCGAGTCGGACTCGTACCCCGCGGTGGAGATTCAGTTCAGGGGGCTTCCATGGGGCTCTGCATGCCGCACGGCAGCCGTCAGGCTGTACACTGCGTACATCAAGGCACTTTCACGGAGACACGAACAGCATTCAGCTTATCTGTTGCCAGTGACATTCTACTCACCTCTTAATACGGCAGGTCGGGCTATGCATGCGTGAAGCTGCTTAAAACGACATGGCAGAATAACAATTCACGCTAAAAAAGAGCATTAAGCACGTCTGATGCTAATTTGGTTTCCAGCCTGGGATTCTCCTTGTTTTGACGTTTTACCGGGGAGCAAAAGGCAGCTTCCCGCCGTCGTGTCTTTGCCCGGCGGTCGCCGCACTTTCTCGCCTCTCTCTGAATGGAAATTGACACATTTTCCTTCGCTGCACCAGCAGCAGACGCTCAAAGCGGCAAAGCGGCATTGGTTACCAACTCGGCTTATCGCCTCTCCGGTTAACTGCTTCAGGACTGCACCTTCATCAGCATGCACTACGTTTCTATATCATATATTCTACATATAATGTTTATATATTGTATATTTTATAAATATAATTATATATATATATTAATATTTTCTGTAATTGGGTTGAATCATACAAGTGACAGCTATACAAAATGCAACTTTTATTGAACAGGTGTTACTTTAATCAGTATATTATTTTTAACACTGATTATGGGGACGTTTGGAGGTGGTGTTTGCCCCTTTAAATACGTGTGTTTTTAATATAATTATGCATGTGCCTGAAATTGTATTTCTCTCCAGTACTTCAATCTCATCTGATTACTTAATAAAATATTTTCCCCGTTTTGCACAGAAAAAAAAATGCATCGCATAGTTATCCGTTTTGCTAAAAATGGGCAGATAACATACATGTAAAAGAGGAAAAACTACTAAACGTGGACTGAAACGGCACTAACCATCATTTGACCAAGTACTTGTCATTTGAGAAGCACGTTTTTTGAGCCCAGCTTCTTCGCAAATAAAACAAGAGATCTACACCCGTCTCCAAAGGGCAGGACCGAAAGATTAACATTTCTGGTGTGGTTTCCGTGTGAATTAGAGCATTGAACCACAATGTATGGTCACAGAAAGTATAGGCAGTGACCTTCCATGCGGTATGAATATTTCAGGAGTGAGCAGTGATGGGACTGGGGGGTGGGTGTATTAGGTTACTGGGGGGAGCATCTGAGTGGCTGTTGTGGTTAATTAAGGGTGGGAAAGGTCATCCTCCAGTCATAACTGGAAAGGTACGCAGTGCAACTCTAGCTCATATAAAATCCTTATCTATATTTTATCTGTGCATTTATATCCAAGTCTTCAAAATCAACTTTTTTTTCCCCCTATCTAAATTACGCAATGTGGTTGAAACTGTTCGGTTAAAGACTGACCCCCACACTATAACTTGCAATTTATTTTGGTGGCCGGCGATGAACAGATACTCAGGTGTCACCTCAACATTTAATGAATCTCCAGTTGCCCTCATAACCCATTCCTCCCAGTCCTTGACGTGACCTGAATTTTGAGACCTTCGGTTATAAATAGCAAAACCCATAGTAAAAAGCAAATATCTATATAGGGCAGATCATTTTGGCCAGAACATGTGTCTGGTGAGGAACGGTCTCAGGAAACACAGTGATCCAGTCTAGAATGAATGAAATCACGAAAGAGAAAGAATCAATTTAATCCTTAATTACATGGTTGAACTTCAGATGCGGTAGTTTGTGAAAAAGGTAGAAAAAACAACACATTTTATAATTTGTCTTAATAAGTTAAACCTCCCTGGCCAGGGACCAGGCCAGCCGATAAAACAGCTAAAAGCTCCAAAGAAACGAAACAAAGTTACTCATGTCACTGAACGCAAAGTTCCTCTCATTTTAAAATCACTTTTAAACATGTTAAAAAAAAAAATAAACATTGTTGCGTGGTTTATGAAAAGTCCTTCCATTCACAGGGTATGCAAGAAGTTCATTTTTTTGAAACTCGAGGTTTCTTCGTTGATCAACTGTTAACTCATCAGAAAGTATTATAACTGATAAAAATAACAATAATAATTACAATGACGACTAACGACAATGGTAATTATAAGCACGGTCCCTTAGAGTCTGATCAATCATATGAGGGTCCAAAGCTGGGATCTGCTCTTCGGTCTTGTCCGTTCTTTTAGATGATGACCTGTAAGAGCCAGAGCTGCAGAGGCAGAATAGCATCTGGTTGGAGATGTTCTCCATGAAAAGCTGGTGTCCGGCATTGAAAAGTTCTTCAAAATATTCCCCGCTGAGGTGAAACACGAGGGCCAGACATTTCAAATCAAATGGTGTATTACTTCGATTTCTCCCAGATAAAAAAAAAGAAGCTCCCCAGGAGGATCAGTCCAGCTCGTGGACCTTCTCATGCTGGGGGGCCGAAGTGCGCCCCGAGTCCAATGCCCTTTTGGACATAATCTCCCACTGAGGTGCCATGATTTTGGGCTTTGTTCCTTGACCAGGAGTGAAGGAAAAATGAAAAGAAAAGCGTTACACAATTACAAAAAAATAACTTCCTGTTTTAGGCAGATCAGCTTCCACCCAAACATAACAGCAAGCAAACAGTGCTGCTAAGATCTCTACGGGATTTTTGTATATAGCTAATCCTTTGAAGGCCACATGCTTCCAAGAGAGACCTTACCATTGAACAAAAGTACTTAATCAACATTGTTGTGCTAAGAAACTCCCACATCGATCAGTATCAGATGGACAGGAGGTACAGTTTCGAAGACATTTGGGTTGGGACATTATGAAAGAATGTGTCCCATTAAACATGAAATAAGTCCCATTAAGCACGAGGTGACAAATACTGAAAAAAAATGGTAGCAATGACGACTGAATTCACACCCCCAAATACATACTGCAGCAATGACTAAAGGTGCCGGCTTCTTCCAGCTATACAAACCCGTAATAGATCATGTTAAAAGACCAGCTAGCAATGCAATAATACGTTAAAAACCACAAAATTAACAAAACATATAGAGAAACAAACGAAATACTACCTAGAGGGAATATTGAATTTAATTTGCATTTTTATAATTTAAGCAGCCGGCGCCTCTCAGCTGGTCAGAAAACCTCATGAGATGCCTGATTATCTGAAAATCCAAAATCAATGGATTTAATTCTCATCAGACCCACATTCCCCATCCCCCCCCCCAATGCTTCACAAACGTCTTTTCACAATCTTCCTGGTGAGCAACTGTGCTAGTCATGGTGTTTTGGGTTTTTTTTGTTTTTTTCGGAACCACATCACCCCCTAATAATGTTAATGATTGAAAAGTCTGGACGTAAACAATTCAGGCTACATTTAAGTCAGTCAGTCCCCTTCTGGACCCATAATCTGAAAAAGACCAGAGTACAAAGGAAATGTGACTCATTTTAAAACTGGCTGACAAAAATATTGTTCTACTGGAAACTCGGCTGCTGCTGCACTTCCATGCGCCGAAATGTCACTAACATCGCCGTCAACATGTAAAATATACGAGTGATGTGTGCGAATCAGGAGCGTGAGGATGCATCGGTGCATCGACCTCCTTATGACGCATTATAATTCACCACAGGCACCCCGTCTCACCCCAGGGCAAGAGGCTACCTGGTTATCGGTATCAGCAAAATTAGACAAAAAATAATAGGTCAGCCCAGGGGGAAACGGCCAATCAGGTACCGCTTCCTTATTTTGTTCATTGTTGGCCTTTCTGACAATTTACACTGGCGTGTTCTCCCCATTTAATAACAATGATAAAAATGAATGTTCTGAGATTGTACTTTGTTTTCCATTAATAGTGTGTAATTAAGTTCCTGAGGTCATACATGTGGAATTTCTTCAACGACGTTAATAAAGGTTTGAATTTAGGTTGTCAAAATAATCAAGTGATCAAATCGCGGTAGAAATGAAAGATTTCTGATCCATTAAATTATCCCATAAATAATCATAACTGAATCAAACCTTTTACACATATGCACAAATATTAAAAAAATATATATATTTTCCCATTACATTTAACTTCATGAATTGTTAGTTATTGGAGTTCTCCCCCTGCTGGAATAGCACAGAAAAAGAAGAGTTATCATCCTTCACTCCAATCTCATGCCACCCATAAAATAGCACCACAGATGGGCACTGATGCCAAGACCGTACCCCAGTAAGGATGTGTAAATGGATGTACGATATTCTAATGCTTTAAAACTGAAAAATGGAAATAAAAATATATATATTCTGATGCACACTAGTCTGTACTTACCTACAATTACACATAACCACATGTCTAATATTCTTTTTTGTTTTTTTCATTTAACAAGCGATTACAGACTGAGCTTAAAATGACTGTTGTAGAACAACACATTCACACACACACACAAACGCTTGTAAAAAGCACAGTGGTTCTGTCGGGTCACGTTGTCCATAGCAGGTTCAGCCGATGCAAGTAAGGGAGGGTCGTGCCCGTCTGGACACCCGGACCCATCGGAGAGCCAGAAACATACTGCTGTTACCATGACTACACCAACGGTGGCCAGGGGGTGCACCAGATCAGCCAAGCGCTACTCCGAGATTAGGCAGAGTGAGGAGGAAAACAGTCAGGATCAAAGGGGGGGAGGGGGGGGGTCTCTACACTGAAAACACCATAAAGTAAAGCAGGGCTGTTGCTCATTACCGTAACGCAACACTTTCCTACTTACCGTCAAGCCCGTTATGCTGCTCGTAGGTCCTCTTTCCCAGAATGGTGGGTGAGCCGGTGTTGAGGATCGGCGAGGATTTTATGGGTGTCAGACTTCCTGTGGAGATGCCAGTGCTGCGTGGCGGGTCTGGTTTGGGGGGGCAGGGGTGGGCTTCTGATTGAGGGCGGGGTCACGCAGACAAAAAGTGGGGATACATATCACAGTCATAAGGCGATCAACATAAATGGGTGTGAAGTGCAGCTGAAGTTAATGGTTTTAATTTTGAAGCTGTTTCTTCACTGTGGCTCTTTCTACGGATTTGACGAAACCGGCTCTTTGTACGATATAGATGCGTGTCGCAACATGGCACGTGTTGCACTGTAATGTGGTCATCGGCAAACGCTATGGCCAAGATTTCAAAATACTACGATAGAGAACAGCATTGCTTTCGGGAATACCACAAGGGAGGAAGAACGGGCGGGCAGACAGGCATATTTTATTAATCCCGACGGAATGTTGGGAAATACCATACAACAGTATGCTGTCTGGACGGAATTACAGTATGAAAGACAGACAGCTAGTAGCCTATTCTGAATCCTGTCTAATGATACTAGGGCAGAATACCGTACGGTAAGATTATAAAGCAGGCTGCAGTGCATCACTGTACTGTCCAGACATGGTACCACTGTCACCTCTCACCTAGATATCGCACCACAGACTCCAGCGGCTTCCTCGTTGCCTGCTTTGTTGAGACGGAGTTCTTCTGCATCTCGGGCAACCTCACTGCACCTGTTAGCAAACAAACACACGACACACTAATGATGCGCGAAAAAGCGCGCGGACCTGACATCCGCATGAGGGAGAAGAGCGTCCACGCACAGGGCCAACCATACAGCTCACAGTCAAAAGGGACATCTCGCGTCAGGGAATCCGTAACCCAAACTCTTCCTGCTTTTGAAACGGTAGATCGAGGGAAGTTCTCACACTCTGCCTTGATGGCGGTGGTGTTTACTGGTGCGTAGGGGTGACGGGCCAGGTATTTAGGGCGTAGGAGGTCCTGACAGACGCGCCGGGCCGCCCGCGTCATCTGGGAAGTCTGCAGGTAAAACGCCTGCCGTGTTTTGACAGCAAATTTGGGACTTCCGCTGTGTCTCACTGGCAGACTGGGGGGGCTCTAGGGTCAGTACAGAACAAAGACAGCATGCTTACGTACAGAAGTTATTCATCACTTATACATTTATAAACTACAAGATAATCAATGATCATTTACAATTATACAATACAAAGAACTCATTTATAGCAAGTCAGGATGCAAGTGGCACATTCTTAGTAAGCAAGCTTTCTGAAGATTTTTAAAACAATTTTTTTAAAGAGCATGTTTTCCAGCTTTGTCTGACATCAGTAGTCATAACATGTAACCTTGGATGTGTGTCTTTTTAGAACTTTAGATGAATGCTTATTGATTAATCGTAACTGGAGACTGAAAGTGCGTGGCAGCAACAGGAATCCTGAAACTCCAAATTCTATGGCAGATCTTTTAATAAAGGAGACCCATTATTGTTCATTATAAATCAAGCTAATAGCTCAAAATTAACCATTGAGAATTTGAATGTGAAATGTGCCCTTTTTATAACAGACATTTTAATAAGCATTGGCTAAAAAAAAGTAATTATAACCAATCAAAAGGAATTCAATGCAAATACTGCACCATAAATCCTTTGTGGAAGATCCTTAATTATCTTACTTTCTTGAATGCAAAATCACACAGTATAGCCTAAGATGCTCTGATAGTTGAAGCTGATCCGCATAGATAAATCTTTCAGACGAAAAGGAGAGAGGAAAGTACATAGAATTCAGCATTCCGTGAATATATGCATTTATTTGCATAAATAGTGCGTGAATCCCACTCATTCTTAGAAGGTACAAATAAGATCCCTTAGAAAGAGCTTTTATGAAGGGATCACATTGCCCAGTGCAACACAATGCATTAAATGCACAAAATGTTCCACAACATTTTGATTCACCAGTAGGGGGCGCTGGTGACAAATTTGCAAGTTTTAATGGGGCAATTGTCAGTAAACATTGGGTCAAAAACAGCATGACTAATTATTATAGTCATTGCAACAAAATTATAATGCATGAAGGAAAGAAACGTGCGAAAAGTAACCCAATGATGGAAAATGCCTGGAGATTATCCTAGAGACGAATGGTTGGACCTGTTACCTTAATTGAAGTGTCAGTTTCTTTTCATAGACATTTGTGTTTTGGTCTATGCTGTTTGCCTCTGTATTCCAGAATTTACAGCTGGACGCCAGCAGCACGCAGCTGTATATCTGTTGCACTGCGTGCAATGTCTTTAGCGCCTGGCTACTTCACAGCACCCGCATCGTCACGCTCCCACGCCGTCGGACGCGTTTACCATGTTGTTGCGGTTGGGTCCGGGCCGCTCGCCATCCAGCCGAGTGGGCATCTTCAGACCCCCATACTTCTTCCAGTAGGTCCAGCAGGAGGCGCACAAGCGACACTGCAGGTTAGGTGGCCCCCAGGAATACCACTGGTAGGAGCTGCTAGCTGCAGACAAGGCAGGCTTGAGAATCACCAGGGACAAACCATTTACGTGGAGGGGGGGGGAGAGGATGACTTATGAATGGTCAGACAGATTAGCGATCAGATCTGTGTGCTTTTACAGACAGATGTAATAGCAGATACAGGGTTGGGCTGCAGACGATTCTGACTCACTATAACAACTCTCACAGGCCCGACCCAGTGCAGCTGTCTGGCTCGGAGGACCCAGCGCCGCCCCTGCACCATTCACCAATCCGGGCTTCACATTATTCACATTCAGCTGATTCGGGGTGGGTTTGTTGCTATAGGAGACAAGCCAAGTTAACGAATCAGTCAGTGTTTTCAATCCTTAATCAACCAATAACACAGCCGCATAAATTAGAGAAAGTATCTAACGATGTTGCCATTATTCATCCAGCTGTGAAATTACTGTATTCTCTCCTATTTGCTCATGCCTACAAGATAAATCATCTCTGATTAATACAGCGGTCTACACTCATCCTGGAGATGAATATTTGCAGAGTATATACACATATAGAAAGTCAATGGCAAGGACCTTCAGTTAGCACTCACTAGTTAGGGATGTACACCTGCTTTAGCTTGCTTTCTGCTTCCGCTGCTTTTAACCGTTTCTGTAATAGAGAAACAGACTGATCATTGTCGTCACCGAACAATGTGGCGGATAACAGTCCCACGGCAGTTTATAAACAGCAGCTGAAACGTCACACCTGTTGAACGTATCGATCCGTTGTCTTCCACATGTAGTAATACTCAATAACACTTGTTAGCGACTTCCAGGGCAGCTGGAACAAGAAGAAAAAAAAAAACACAGATAATATACAATACCATAATAATCACTGCCTTGATATGACTACATCACAGAATGTTTAAACTGTTATCTAACCCACCATGAGAAGGGAAATTTGAAGTACCACTGAATTCAAATGACAAGAGACACTGGAGACATTATACGCCTCTTCAGAAAATATTACCAAATACAGCACAGCTTGTTTATCCTGGAAAAATAAGAAAACTCCAGTGGGAGAGACGGCGATGCAGTTTAGTGTTAGATCTGCCAGTGAAATACTTGTACTTCTGGAAGCTGCCAGGAGGTGGCAGAGTTTGACCCCCCCAACTCTCATTTCAATCTATTGCGGAGCTCTCCAACCTTATTTACAGTGAGTGCTGCTTCTACAAAGAAGATCATCTGAGGGGCTACATGTATCAGGGTACATCAGCTGGGGAGGGGGGGGGGATTACTAAATAATAAAAGACAACAGAACATTAACGTAATTGATCCAATTTCCAAAAAGCGTTCTGTTCTGCACGTTGGTCATTGGCTCTCTGCGAGCTACTGGTGGCTTGTGGTCTCCACGTTGGCAACCACTGGTCAGTTACACAGAGACAGATTACACTGTCATGCATTTTATTTTATGTTGTGGAGCAAAACGGTCTTAGAATCAGCCGGTCTAATGTTGGATTTTCGTTAATGTTACAGCTGTCACCAGAAGAGGAAGGGAAATGGCTTAAGTAGACTGCCCTCCCACACCTTCCCTTTCACATTCACATCACCCCACATGTCTCTCCCTCTGTACATCCATTTATCTCTCCCCCTGCCCCATATCTTTCATTTCCCTCCCCTATCACCTCCACCCTCCAATCTGCCAAAGTAATATTTCACTCACAAAGTCTTGCTGGATGTCGGCGAAGTCCTTGCCATACTTCTCCAGAGCTTCCTCAAACAGATTCGCTTCTGAGGAGCTCCATTCCTCCATCTCGTCTCGGCACAGAACCGGCCCACCTTGCGGGACCAGAGCAGCAATGGCTCGGTTCATGTTGTAGCCCGTCTTGTGTAGGGTGTCCATGGCGTGGAACTGGGAAGACACGCCAACTAGCTACACTCAGTGGCCATTTCACGTGGGACACCTGCTCGTCGACACAAACAGCTTCCAAAGAGCAAAGTCACGTGAATACAAAGAGCAAGCAGGCAGGACGCAGAGGTTCGGTTACGCGGCGGACCTTAGCATAAGAATGGCTAAGACACATGATCTGATGTGGTACGATTCTGAGATGCTGGAACTACCACATATGGCATGAACAAACAGACACCCTCCTGGGACTCGCATGTACTACACTGTCTGGATTTTACAGAGAATAAACAAAAAATATCCAGTCAGGCATAGTCAAAAAGGCACCCAGCTAATGAGAAAGGTCAGGGGAGAATGACCAGACTTGTTAAAATGAACGAAAAAAAGACACAAGGGCAAAAATAACAGCTCAATACAACAGTTGTGTGCAGAAAAGCACGTCCAGACACATAACTACTCAATCCAGACAAAGGTCTTATGCAGGGGTGCCTAATAAAATGGCCTGTTGGACTGTTTAGACAACACTGTACTTGCTTTAGAACTCAGCACGTAAATAACTATACATATTCTTGCACTACATCCCACTCTCAACCATCCAAACACACACACAAATAACTGAGCAATTTACACCATAAAAGTGACCTTAATCCACAAACACGTACATCCAGGTGATATCTCCGTTTTCCAAATTCCTAATAACTTGCTGTCCACTAAAAAAATAATGAATCTACATTTCTCAGTTTTGACATGTTAATATCAGTCCTTTCCAATCAAACATATAAAAAAACATAAAAAATAATAATCGACATCTTAGTTAGACCAAAGCGTTTCGAAGAGAATAAAACACAGGAATTACATTCCAAAGTAAAGAATCACAGGTCAGGGTCTGCAAAATACAGTACAAGCCAAAAATCTGAACACGCCAAGCTGCCTACAAAGGAAAGTGATAGTGTCACATCACATGACCTGGTCACCTGATCTAAACACAGTATATAAATGGTTTGGGAGGAGCTTGACCAGAGAGTGAAGGAAAGCGGCCAATAAGAGCTCAGCATATACGTATGTGGGCGGTCCCTCAGGGCAGCTGGAAAAGCATCCCAGGAGGCCACCTCATGGAACTGGCGTAGAGGAGAGAGGAGGGTCAGCCAGTGACAGGGGCGATTGGGGTTGATCAAGGGCCCAGTGGTGGGATCACTATGCTGACCCAGGTATTTATGTTATTTTATAGCTTTGGTGTCTTTATAATTATTCTATAATGTAGAGACCAGTAGAAATAAATCTTTCTGTCGGGAGGTGAATGCAAACTTCTGACTAGTAATGTACTTCAAACTGAAGAATACACACCAATAACATCCATTATTACAGAATGAAGAGTGATAACTACAAATCCAGCAACAGGCGTTGTGATCAAATCTTTTGATCCAACACGACATATGAAACAGTCAATGCCATTACTTCTTATGGTAGTGATATGAAAAAGGGATGTTTTTCTCTGGTTAAAAAAAAAAAAAAACAAAGAAAGAAGAAAAAAATAAACAAAGGAAAATAACAGATTTCAGGGGCCCAGTGAAAAGCACTAAGAACCTACAGAGATTTCAGCTAATGAGCAAAAACTGCACAAATTGACATGTAACATTACATGTAACGATCATGTTATCACTCGTTACAGAACATCAGTCAGAGAAGAAACACTTACGGTGTATGAATTATGTAAAATCCAACAGCACAAAAATAGTGACTTGTTTTATCGATACTTACGTAAATTTTTTGGTCATTTTTAGTTTTATTTCTGACAGTGAAGAGAATGATTTTCTTCCCCCACCCAGTCCAAAACAATCATTTCTTTTGTTGCTTTCTTGCCAAGGACATAATTGCTACAGTGGCCCTGAACTTCAGCGTTACGTATAGCACGTATCCCTAGAACGAATTTTAATTGCTTATCTGACCCATTATTCTTGTTTGCTGAATTTGTACTCGAGTTCCTTGAATTTTTAGGTTCTTTCCCTCACTCCCATAAAGAATCGAAGATCAAAACTCTTATAAAAGTGTAACTATCGAAGACTGCACCTTCAAAGAGGTGAAAATGGCTTGATGACATGGCAGACCACAGTCATTTTCTGGCAGCAGAAGCTGCAAGCCCTCCCCTTCAGGTAGGGGGCAATGTGGCTTATATGAGTAACAAAGAACTCTCCATTTCCCTCAATTTCCAGGAGAAACAACACTTTAACCTAAAATTAAATGGGTTCCTTATAAATTTAATTATAATAAATTATTAACGTATTAAATATAATTTACAGTATATGTAATACAGTTCCGAATAAAATACATTTACACATTTATAAAAGCCTACTGAATTTGTATGTACTGTACTATTTTCGCAATTTTATTTTAGACTTTTATGCATTGAAACTATTATAGCATAAGCTTGCAGTGGCTGATGCTGAAAATGCATGCAAGCAGACATGCAAGTGACTCTGTTGCTCTTGGATGCGTCTCTTCTGCATGTTTTATATATGACCAGCAGAAGTAGGCCAGAGTGGTCCACATGAAGTTGGGAAGACGCAGAGCAGGACTCATTAGCATGGCCCAGAGAGTGCCTGCAGCCAGATTTCCCAGTGTGTGTGTGTGTGTGTGTGTGTGTGTGTGTGTGTGTGTGTGTGTGTGTGTGTGTGTGTGTGTGTGTGTGTGAGAGAGAGAGAATCTCCCTGCTTAGGCCCCAGAAGTACCTTCTATCACAAGTGATACCCAATAACCCGTAAGTCAGCGCTATATTTTTATGTACCGTAAATAACATATTAACAAATAAACAAATTCTTAATGTACCAATCAGAAAAGTGATGACAGATATGACCCACAGGCAAACAATCTGTTAGTTCATCCAGACCAGAGCTTTAACTAGGCTGACAGATTGAATGCCAGAAGCTCACATGACAAGTGCAGAGAGCACAGTCCAACAAACTTGGACTTGGGTTAGAGCAATTGACCCAGTTGGGTTCCTTTTAGAAGGAGGAGTATTGCTGGTCGGGACTCACCAGAGTAATGTCCCGGGATGCAGCGGCTGCACTCATGTGGAGGCTGGGCTGCCGGATGGAGCTGCTACAGTCCAGAGCTCGAGCGAAGGTCCCCACAGACCTGCAGAGGCGAGAGGAGTGAAGGAGAGACATGGATGGAAAGAGCAAACAACATCGGCTGCTGTAGCTCAACAAGCAGCGTGTCACACTGACACCACAAGGGTAATAGGTTCAAATCCTATGGAGGACGCATGAATGAGTTTTTTTGAAAGGCCAAGCAATTCACCAGCATGACTGTTGGGATCGATGGCGATCGACATATCGGGCACCCACAGTGTAGAACTCTAATAGTTTACGCGTTGCATGAACAATGATATCAAGAAGAATTTCTGCACGCAGAAGGGTATAGTTTTTATTCAGTCTAAATTCAATTCACCATCTTAATGTTGAACCAAACGCTTACCGGGCCACCACAAGAAACTGGTCAATCTGTTTCTCTGTCAGAGGACTACTGGGGTCCCACACCTTCTCTTCCAGCTTGGACAGGTCCCGTCCATCCTGTTCTCCTACAAATCAGGACACCGTGGTCAAAAACAAGCGCTGACCACAGCAGCATGTGCCCTGTTAATGTGCCTTTCATTTTCGTGGGTCATAGTGCAAATGAGAAGTAAAACAGAAATACAAATACTGAGACATAAAAGCATGACGTGATATGAAAGTTAGGACAGACAAAGAAATACATCTGATTGGTGGGGAGAGAGTGTGCAAATTTGGCACTAAAGTTTGGTATGGAAGCAGAAGAGTTCGGAGTTTCAGAGTTAGGAGTCAAGTGTTGTTAGTCCATCTAACAGTACCAACTTAAGCTAGGAGGGGACAGACTGTTCCACAGTTGAATAGCTTGAGAAAAAAGCTTCACTGTCCAGGCTTTGAGGCTGCAAGACCTCCTACCAAATTGCAGTGGAGCAAAGAGGTTGAGAGAGAGATGTGATGGGTTCTCGACCATGCCAGTGGCCCTCTGGATGCAGAGGCCATGGGGAACATCCACCTTATCCTGACCGGGCTCCATGCAGAAAGGAGCCGTAATGATATAATCTGGCACTCATTCAAATGACTGTCCAGCACTGAAGCATTTTCCTCCTGGCCCAGACAATAAAATGCTTCATGACGTCGTAGAAGAGGCCCTCACCTTCTTTGAGGAAGTCTGTGATGTCGGCCTGGTACTTGTTCCCGACACGGATTTCCCCCTTATCTGCTAGCAGGGTCTTCTGCTGAGGGTCGTACACCAGGGAGTAGAAAAAGGCATCCTGCGATAGGGGAAGGGTGATCAAGAGGGTTAGTAGCAGACTTGGATGGAGGGAGATAGAGGAAGATATGGGTGAGATGTTGGCACACAGGGGGAGCGGCTATAGGAATGATTAGCCGTAAAGTCAAATCACTTGCATTTGTGGAGACACTACCGCAGATATTCTGCGATCTGTCCTTTGATTTCGCATTTATGTCACATTCGATGTGCAAACGCAATAGTACTTCAGTGCCACACACTTTCATTTCAGACTATTCTCTGCCATCATCTGTTTATACTTGTTTGAGGCACACAGGCCAATCCACCCATCTTTGATGCTTTATCTTTCCTGATTAAAGAAGACTGTGACATTTCACTGTCACTATTACAGCAGTGAGACAAGCTGTTTAATTCCACATCACTGTCTTCAACTTGGGGTTACACCCAACGCAGCATACCCTCCTATGGATCACTGCAAATCTTCCAGAGAATCAGAGAGGATTAAATAAACTTGCTATCTGCGACGTATGTGTGTGGTGGTCTTTCCAACAGTCCTGCAGAGTCTCCTGCCTCTTCTTTGCTCAGTATGCTGAGAACACTCTAGGTCAACAGACTGAATAATTTATATCGCAGTAGAAACACATTCGCACACACACAGACTTGTAGACTGTTGAACTATCCTTATAAATAAACATACATGTACACATCACAGATCATAGATAGAATATAACAAACAAACAAACAAGTAAATAAACACCCAGGACTCGTTACCTACCTCTCGATCTAGGTACGATTTGAGGGCTTCGGTTTCATTCAGCAGAGTAACGCAGCATTTGCCTCTAAGAAAACATGACACATCTGTACTTTTAAGGCAAGGTCTATATCTACTTCTCAAGTTACGTAAAATCTAAGACATTTTTGAGATTAAATATTACCATTTGCTTCAATACATTAGTACAAAAATGCACTTTATGCAATTGAACAAGTCTGTGTTGATAGGTGTGAGAAGGTGAGATATATTGGCAAGGAAAAAAACGGTAAATAAGTAACAGCAAACCAAGATAGATGAAATATTACCGTAAATCAGGGATGCGTGCAAGAAATTATTGTCCATATGCTAATTCCTACTTCATTTGCAGTGCAAAGGTTAAAATGCACAATAATTTCTTGTCATAGCACTGCAAATTCACGTAAAATACTTGCATAGCAATTATGTGTACCTCTGACCATTATGTATAAAATGTTATGCTTAACATATATGTGGGCAAATTAAAGGGAGGCAGAGAAGTACAGATGAAACACAACGTGTGTGGGTTTGTCGAATTATTACCGGATGTGTGTGGCAGGTAGAGATTCGAGTTGGCGGGACAAGAAGAGCTCTCTGTGTCTCAGCTGGTGTTTCTGCTTCTCTGGGAGATCCACGATCTCAGGGTTTTCCATCTCTTCCTCCAACTCCCCTGGGGGGAGGTCAAAGTTCAAATGTGTTTTATATCCTCACATGTTTTATCGCTTACATCATTTCAGAGGAGAGTTTTTCCAAAAAATATATGATATGTTGATGCAAACAAAACACTGCGGGAGATTACAGTTTATGAAATAAATGGAAAAATGGTAAAAGCCAGTGGTGAGGAAAAAAGTCGGACTGTAGTCTAGGAATTTAAAAATACAGAGTATTTATGTAAATCAATATATTGCTTCTTATATGTGAGATTATCAATGTGACATCATATTAAAAAGTTAACATAACTATGAACTTTTCCTGACTATAATTTATACACCTTACTACCAGTTTCACTGATGTTTTGCTAAAATTCAATGGAAAGGCGTCATTTCTCAGGAATTACTTCACATAGCAGAGCCACTGAAGCAACTAAATCAGTAATTAATTACAAGTCCTCAAATTAAATCAAGATTCTCAATGGACAGAAACACAGATGTTCCCTGTAAGGATGTTGGAAAGTCAGATTACTACACAACTGCAAAAAAATTCTGAATGAGACTCTCGGTCTGGCACGAGCAGGAAAACCGCTGCAGTGACATTTAACAGCCTTTCCGGCTATGATCCAACGTGAACACACAGCACAAGCCGGCCCAAAGATGCAAGGGGCATGACGAACTGCTGGGGAAAAAAAATCACACAGTGCCTGGTAACATGGTATCAAACATACTAAGGCGATGCACAGACCACCATTTTGTGAGCAGAGAGAGAGAAAGAGAGAGAAGAAGGTACTTATATGCTCCCCGTGCCAAAGTGTAACCGCATACCCCTGTTCCCCTATTGGTGCCTCGCTGTGTTTTAAAGGGGCCGAAACAAGTAGAACTTGTCCACATTGTATGTAAAGATGCATATAAAGCTTCCAAGACTCATCAGTGTTCTTCCACTACGGCAGACATCCAGGAGGCTGAATGCGGTCCAGAGATTATATTATATATATATATATATATATATATATATATATATATATATATATACACATATATATATATATATATATATATATATATATATATCTGTCTAAAATGACTATTTTTCAGTTGCGTTTCGTGCAAGAACCTACTGAAGACTTAAGACATCAGCTGAAGAACATTACATGTGTTTTGGAGCCAAGCAAAATGAAAAAATAAAGATTAAACTATCATCTCACACGTCCCACGTCGAAGGTGTGAATCCTACCAAAGCTCTGTGTATGGATGCTGGTGGATGACAGCTTTTTGGTAATATACATTTCTTACGCCAACAATTTGTGAAGAACATTAGTAGTACACCTCAAATATTAACGGGAAGCATATTGTGATGCTTAGTAATCTGTATAAATTTGGCGCATCCTTACGTTTGTTAAATGTGGTTAGCGGAACACGCTACATGCTAGCCTGTTGGTAGATCATGGCAGCGATGAGCACTGAAGTGGTGGTGAAGAAAGGGACAACTCAGCAGCCACAACAACTTTATAAGAGGAGAAATTGCGGATAAACAAGGTTAAAAACAAAACGACGGTGGTGTAGCAGCACATTTTGCAGTTTAAGGTCCGACACATTCATTAAATAAAAGAATATACTGAATTTATACCTTCAAAAAATCACAATACGCCTCATTAATATTTTAGGCTACTAACGCGCTTACAAAATTTTGTGGGTGTAATTAACGCCCATATGGTACCGAAAAGCCACAGTCCAGACAAATGTTTATATCCGTCATCCAAAGCTAAGCTGATTATCGCACATGTTCCATACACTGCGGTGTGATATCGAGCAGCGCTACCGATCAATATTTTTAGTAAAAGCCGTCCGGCCTTTTATGATTGATCTGGATATCAAAACATAACTCTACCAATAAGAGATACATCGTGTAGGTCAGGTAGTAGACAGGATATTGGTTAATTAACTAGCTTGTTTGATTTCACAACGAAGTGTACTGTCACTGCCAAAAATCTTTTCTAATGCTTGACCGACAAATGGCTCATTGGTCGTTTTAAGTTGCCAATATTGCTACAATGACAATGATCATTCTAAAATGTGGAAACATACCCAGGTCTTTAAGTGAAATAGTCGCTAAATAAAAATTACGGCAGGCTGGTTACTGCAGTCAGATAAACTTCTGTTACAGGTACAGCAGCATTATTCTAACACACATGCATTGTTGTGAGACGTACAAAAAAAAATCTGTGCGTTGGAAAATTATTTTTTTATTATTACTTTATTTCTAGCAAATGGTCGCTAACCAAAATAGTCGCTAAATGAGGAGAAGGTGTATATAGCTTTATACACAGATCAGTGCTTCTTATTTCTGTCTGGAAGTACGAATTAAAAAGAAACGGAAAAAACACAGAGAAGTCACACATATAGAGAACATTACACCCAGGCTCACCATTTGTTGTGTTCGAGCCCAAATATCTGTTAAACATATGCCACAGCAGTAAGCTGAGGAGAGCAGGGCGAGGAGGAGAGAGGGTCCCTCGTCTGACAGACTTTGCTGGGAGGCATGATCCCATGAGGGTAGATGGGACTGGGGGAGGGGGGAGTGTGCGAGGGGTAGAGAGCTGAGGAGGCCGCAGGTAAGGAGCATCGCTGGTGCAGTCTGCCTACGTGCCGTGAAGTGTAGGTTGCAGGCCCCTCCTCCGACACTGATCCCAGCCCATACTCCCACCTGGGCGTCTCTCCACCACACACCCCAGCACATTTTAAATGAATCATTCGCTTTGTGAGACCAGGAAAGGAAAAATATTTTTTTTTAAAAAAGAGACAAAAACGAAAGGATGGAATTAAGAATGAGGCAGAAGAGCAGAGAGAGGAGAGGAAGAAGAACTTTTCAAGAAATATAATTCCGACAAATTATGGGCCAGTGTCTCCCAACCCGCTCCTCGGGGACCCCCAGACAGTCCAAGTTTCTCCTCCCTCTCAGTTCCTTGCTTGACAATCCACATTTACGCTCCCTCCCAGCTCCCTGTACATGGACTGTATGGGAGTCCGTTGAGGACCTGGTTGAGAGACATTACTACGGGCAAATGCAGAGGAAAGAAAGACAGGAGACGGTACATGGTGCCCTGAGATTGTCATGTTAAAAAGCTGAAGAGTCCGATAAAGCATTCGAATAAACGTGAACCGTATCAAATACATAAACCGAAGATACAAACACCAATGGCAAACGATAAACAGCAAACCTTAACTATCGAACCTTATACATGAGATCTGCGAAATCTGTGGCAAACTTGGATTTTCAGTATTTATGCTGGCTTAATGACACGCAGAAACAGAAATAATTAGATCATATAAAAACTACATGTTACACTCCAACTTTTTAGAGTTTTAGGTCAGACGGAAGATGTTTTTGCTTCGTTTCCTCTGTTGTTAAATAAAACACAAACACACAGATGAAAAAGCCATACCAAACAATTAAAGCATTTGTGCAAAAGCCTCATGTGATTCTGAGCCATGCCCTCTATTCTGCTAGTGACTGCAGGACGTGTGGCCCAGGATCGGCCTCCTGGGGCTGGGGTTGGACCCAGGTTGAGGGTGGGGGCAGTTCCAGCAGGGAGGGGCACAAATCCTGCCAGTAAAATACTTAATCTGTGAATCACAGGACAGCCACTGGCGCAAATCCACTCTCAGCAGTGCAGACTAGTCTAAACGGCGGGGGGTGGGGTTGGTGGTGCAAGCTATTCATGCCCAGCACGACCTATGGAAGCGGCGTGGTACACAAAAGCTCGTTGAGAATGATGATGCCGCACCAACAGAGCTTTCGATACAAACAATACAGATCGATTAAACAGGCAGTTAGTAACGTGCTTATGTGCTCATACTGGATTGCAAAGAAGATCCATATTGTTATTTTGGCCAAAATATATGTGCAACATAGAATTGTTATTAAATTACACAGTGCATGACGGCTTTTCTTGGATTTGAAGAAGGGATCAAAACATTGGTTTATGCTTTACATGAACTGCACCTTCATAATGCATTCATAGAACATTCAGAGCACCTTCATAATGCATTCATAGAACATTCATAAGCAGCATGTAAGTATACCATATCATGTCTTAAAGCACTGCATACATAACACTTTCAATAAACAATCATATAATGTTTGTTACCAAAGTACATTGAAGCTGTTATGGTATAATAGCATGTTAAAGTATAATTATATGCTGCTTATGAATGTTCTATGAATGCATTACGAAGGTGCACTGAATGTTCTACGAACACATTAAAAAGGTGCAGTTAAAGTGAAGTGTTATCAAACATTGTACAGACAGTAGTTTGCCTTTCATTGAATGAAGGTGAACTCTTAACTTGGTGAATCATGTCCAGATTTTTGATGCAGGCAATTGCTATTGAATTCATCTGCTTCTGACAAAAGCCAATAAATTCAATTAAACGATTTGCTTCAGAGGTTCCAAAAGTCTGCATAAGGCGAACTGAACACAGGCTGTAGACGAACTGCACAAAACATGTATTACATCAAAAGTTCAGAACTGCACTTAATTTGAACCTCGTATAAAACATATTTATTTTGTCCTGTACAACTCCAGAAGCGCCAGGCACACCATAATTAATGTTTTATATACCTAGAAGAATATGGAAAAGAAATGGCATCATATGCTTAAATATTTTTTCCCTACAGTTAAAAAGTTCTGGTGGTTGACCATAAAATGCTTGTGGCAAAGTAAAAAATTTTCCAGCTGAAAAGACGAATATCCGTCGCTTGTTTTCATAGCCTGCCCCCTGTCTCAAAGCCAACTCCGACTTAACCTGTGGGGACCAGCCATCAACAGGAGCGATGCGAGGGGGTTAGGGTGGGTCCCCAAGAGGGGGCGCAGTGGAGATGTTTGTGGAAAAATGGAATCTGTCAGTGACTAACAGGTACATCCGGGGTACAGGAGGAGGGCAGAACCACACGAAATCCCTCATTTTACACAGATGTCGACAGCTTCCCCCTTTTTCACCAGTCTGCTGCTCGTTACAGCAACACAGACAGGATACAGCTCACGCCCATGTGGTACGGAGCCAGGCCTGCCACGAATTTTTCACATTTTGCACATGTCTAGAAGTCCATGGGGGCAATGCTGGCCCTGCAGTGTTAAACACACACAGGCCTGCCTTCTGTGTGGTCCGCCACGGCCTAACATCATACAATTCTTCAGGCTCAGGTTCGAGGCAACGCTCTCCGCTGACAAAGGTGCAAGCCGGCGTTTTCACTCCAGACACACGAGCCTGGACATACACACGCACACACAGGCCGACAGCCATTTTACACACACGCTGACTTACCCTGCCACTCACACACACACACGAGGCACTACAAACCCACAGGATGCTCTCCCCACACAAAGACTGCATGAAACGGGAAAAACAGCCAGAGATTCCTTCTACGTCAGACTTAGATGCTCAAGTTCATGTGAGGTTAATCAACCCTTAGCGTTTACAGTGGCAGCTGGCAAGTAGGCTGAACCTCAGTTCAAAGATCAAGCTGAAGTCTACCACATAATCTCATAAGCACAAAGAATATAATCTATAACATAATAATATAATTTCCTTTGAATGTGACATTTTACACATCACTTTCACATTCTCTGACAGGCTCCACAGCTGAGGCCCCATGCAGCTGTGCGATTGTTAACGCCCCCTTTCTCCCCATTCAATCATAATACGTTATTATGTTTCAGTAAATCAAAAGCCAACTGAAAGAAAATGTCTTTCACGACAGCTTTTAAAATGACAAATTTTAATTTTTCCTTAAAACACTTACATGATTGTGCACCATAGCACTGGCATTACCTCAACGTGTGCTGGTGTAAAATGAAAAGAGGTTGCATTTGTAAATAACAGTAAAACAGATCAGCAGCAAAAGGTTGCAAACCAGGTTACCGTTTGCCATTCACAAAACGCAGAAATAAAATTATGCATCAGAACGGTTTGTCCAGTACAGGGTTGTGGTAAGTCTGGAACCTATCCCAGGAATCACGGGTTGTAAGGCAGGGAATTCCCTGGCTGAGATAGGGGTCCATCTCAAGGCCCATTCACACCCTCCATGACTAATTTAGAGATGCCTCTGTTCACCACATGGCGCAGTCTGGAAAAAGAAACCAGAGCACCGAGACGAAACCTGCACCGACACCACGATAACCTGCAGAACTCCACGCCCGCAAGACCAGGCACCCCAGTCAAAACATCCATTCCCAGAGGTGTCAGGCCGCCATGCTACCCACCAAGAAATTTTTGTGATTAGATGCGCGTTATCGTTCACTTAGTGGCAGAAAAATCCGGTAACAATTTATCTGAAGCTGTCATCTATAATGCACTATAGATACCTTCATAATGCATTACAAAGGTTACTATGAGAGTTAATAAAGCATTACTGCATCTTCTCTTGAGGGTCATAAGGCATTATAGTGTTGGCTGTAATACTTCATAAGCTCCAACGAAGCTCTCATCGGTAATGCACTCTGAATGCCTTTATAATACATTTAATGTAATACTTTGCATTTATATTCATTATAGTTGCATGGAATGGCACAGGAACGGGAAGATCCCAACACGTGCAGACTTGCAGCCATACTCACGCGCATGCTTGTCCGCCAGGGCGATGAGCGTGCTGGAGATGTCTCTGCGTCGGTAGAAACAAACCACCTTAGCCTCCACGTTACCATTGGCCGTCTGTCAAAGACAGGACAGGGCAGTCAGCAACCAAAAAGCTAAACTAACTGCCCCTCTGGGTCTTCGTGCAAGGGATTCGCGAGGCCCCCAAAACGCAATGAGAAGTGAAATCGTCGTGTGTCATTTCAGGTGACAGAACTCATCCGCTCCTGGTTTGGTTAGATTTAATGTCAAACTAAACCTCTGAGACCAATGCTGGATTAACTTAACACAGCTGAGTAGACCAAGGTGTCAGTTATGACTGATCATTTGCTCAAGCGATGGGACTTTGATGGCAGGTGATCTACTCAAGAGTAGTTTTAGCATTTAAAGCTGTTTAATAACAAGATTAAGCCAGCCTCCAATACAGGATTGACTGAGAAGACAACTGGCCTAGTGACTAGTAAAGACCTCAAGGAGAAATAACAGTTACATGTACATTCTGATCCAACACACCCTTTTAAGTTGTTCACCTTCCTTTCATTAGTGATCCATAGTACATACTTTGGGGTTTTCATTTATATGCACATTAGAAAAATACACGCCGTTAAAGAGACAGTTAGGAATTAGTGAAGCTAGGCTGAGCTTCCAGTGGATGCTCAGGTACTGGACCGGGAATTACAATACTACTTATTATTAGACTATGAATGACAGAAAAGTTATGCAAATTGACAGGACTCAATGGCTTGAGTGGCATTATGCTACATTTTTAAATGGAACCTGCTAAAGGATCACTGGAAAAAAATTAAATGTATTCGCTTCACATTTTTTGTTACCCCTTTAACAAAATGTATGCAGGCAGCACGTGTATATATGCTCAGGTCAATCGGGTCACAACAGATGAATGAGTGGCAGCGTGAAATTCAATGCATGTCCAAAGCTGGCCGAGTTCATCATTAAGAAACCACGGAGACGTAAACAGAAAGTTCTGGAAGGAGATGGTGAAACATGCATCTGCGTGATATTTATCAGAAAACATTTTTAAAATGTGCACTACGAAGTGATTAGTGAGGGAGACGTTTCGAAAAACAGCCAAAGGAAAACAGTAAGTCTGAAAAAATAAAACGCGCAACTGTAGCCGGTACAGTCTGATGGGATGGCCATCACATGTGTGACCTGTCACTGACTGAACTGCCATTTTGTGCCGCATGACTGTATAACATAAAATCTTAGAAGCTCCATTATAGATTCTAAATGAGTGAAAGTTTTGTTTTTAAAACATACAAAACAGACAATGCAGTCACAAAATGCAGGTGGTACGTCGACCCGCGACGCTCTCAGAAAAACGTCGCAATGTCAACAGACACAAACCCCCGGACACGATGTAAAATGACGAAAATCATGTGGGCTGGACCGACGAGGGAATCGGCTCTTATAACCTAGCATTGTGACAGCTTTGTGAAATTCGGGGATATCATGCGTGTTTGTTTTGTGTTATGAAGTGGGAAGTGTGAATATATGTGGTCTCTCACTAGGCTCTGCGATCGACGACAGGGGAAGTACGAGTGTCTCGGAGCCCAAGTAGTCTGGGACTGGATCCAGGCCCAGAGGTGTTTTAATCATATCAAAGCATCTCCAACTGCCACCCCCCACACGTACAGACTAAAAGTAGGACATTAAAACCACCGCAGATTAACCAAAGGATTTAATCAAATTAAAATACACAGCTCTTACCTTGTTCAGTTCCTCTATTCTTCTGATTAATAAGGGGTTACTTGATGAATTTTCAAAATAGACATAATCTGTAAGAGAAAAAGTAGACATTGCATGGTTTCTACAATGCAATTTTGGAAATAATTATGATTGTTCTATTAAAAAGCAACAAACAAAACAGGTTTAACTTGTGGGGAACCCAAAATGGGAATATGGGTAAAAATGCAAAGGCAAATGCAACAGATTTATCATTCTGGGTTCACAATCATCTATTGAAAAACTTTATTGGTCAATTTTTTCATTGTAATATGCAACATATCAAAAATCAAGTGGTATGGAACACAGCAGAACACAGGGATATTTTACAGGAATAAAAGCACGGTGAAGTTTGCTGATGACCAAAACACTGTTAAAGATGCCCCAACTCAGAAAAGGCACACAACCAGGCAATGGACTGATTAGCAGAGAAACTGAAAGTAAAACAGGCAGCCAAGGATCCAGACGACACTATGGGAAGCATTTTGCTTGGCAAGCAAAAATCAACACAAAGAATCAGACGTTATAAAATTACCTGGACCGTATCACTCTTAGTAACAAAGAAATGAGATGCAGCACTTAACACTACACTGATGCATACTGGTGTTTGTAAACAAAAATAAAAGCCGAATATTTGGTAGAAATACTAACATGTACATATATTTCCTATGGCAAAAATATCCTATTGTTCACTGGCAAGATTTTGGATAAGAAAGAATGATACCGGCGAAAGAGCAGCATATAAGGCACAGTAATATATTAACTTCAATTTTAGGTAAGATCTCAGCGGGGCATCCGCTGTATTGAACAGACACTGACGCAGAACCTGCTGTACCGTTGGCCCACTTAGCCACCCCAGGAATTGTGCTTGCCTGTCAAGCAGAGGGTCTCCTAACACGCTCAATACTACCACCTGCAGTTACCTTACAGTTGGGTATGAACTAATACTCAGCTGGTTGACTAGTTACACAGTTAAAAAACTGACTGAAAGGAACATGACCTCAAAACTTGACAAGTATTTGTATAATTTTCCTAAATACAGAATGACAGCATCTCCATTGTTAAATAAGTTGTATAAAAGGTTTGTTATCTAACAAGGCTTCATCAGCTGGTGCTGTTCCTGATGTTTTCCGACAATCCAGCTGCTAAGATGTATCCGAAGAGGAAAAGGTTATATCCCCAAAAGTCCCTGATCAAAACTGCATCAGACAGTTAACTCTTAAATGAACCTAAATTTGATAAATCTGCTTCCATCATAAACACTTTCCTGAAAAAAAGTAAAACCTATTAGTAAATTAAAAATTCTGAAAACAAATAATTATTTCATATAATCACAGTTGGATTACACCACAGGCGTATCTGGAAATTCTTAGGCCATAAAAATGTTAACCCCCCCATCTCACACAGTAAAAGGCCCCTGTAAAGTGCTGGGCCCCCAGAATATGCTAGGGTACCTATGGCCTGCTGCGCCCCTCACAACAGCCTGTTGCAAGATTACAGGGCAAACTACACCACTAACAAAAACGTACGTATTCCAAGCATAATAAAACTGACCTGCCGGATTAATGGTCTATTCCGTCAAACATCAGCTCAAATGTAACCAAATGGGCGACCGTCTACATTTCATTACATGTGATCATTGCCAGTCATACGATTTTCATGCCAGCTCTTAAAGCACTATGTGGTCTATAGATAAGCTATGATCCTACAGTAAAAAAGATCTTGTAACCATAATTATATCCTATTACTAGTTCCAACACAAAGGTAGCAAGATACAAGATAAGGAGCTAAGGAGGAGAGAGTATCTTATACTTCTAAAGTTCAGCCTGGAGCATATTTACATTGTTTATTGTTTTCATTGAGATTAGTCTAATGCATAACCTCGTTAAAGGATTTAGCAGCGTATTCCTCACTAATGGTAACGCCCGACTCATCTAAAAATCATATCAGAGCATGTAACTCATTAGAGAACAGTGGTACTGACATCACTCAACGCAAATAAATATGGCTTCCACCAAATTTAAAACTTCACACAAAACCGGTTCATATAAAAAGCCTCACTAAATCCATCAGTGCAAACCCACCAACATTTTGTATTATTTGACAGAAAGCCCACGGCCGTTTGTTTTGGCCGGCTGAACACATACAAGCTAAATGTGAAAGCCAGACGTGCAAACATCCGTATGACAATTCATAAACCCTGACCAGCTAAACCGAAATAATTGTACATTGCAATTGTAGGTAAAATTAAATACATATAAAAGGAGGGGAAAAAATGAGAGATATGGAGCAAATTAAGTCAGAGCAGATTAATTACATCCTTCTCTCAAATACAGACCCAACTATTTTAGATTCTCACCAAATGAATCTATTCGATATCATACACAGGGTGACTTAGGACAGTGTGCTACCTTCTTTTCTACTGATCTGTCTCTGCTTAGCCCCCCCACTGCCCACCCCCACCCTGCTTTCCCTCTCTCTCTCCCTCTCTCTCTCTCTCTCTCTGCCCCGCTCCTTATAGGAGTCTCTGGCTAAAGGCCAGCATCCATGCGGGCCGTTTCTTAGCAGGAAATCTCTGAGCAGCCCCAGGCTTGGTAGGGTGCCTAGTCTTAACCCAATGTGCTTCTTGGCAGCTGCCAGACTCCCTGCCCCACACTTGGTCGGGCGCCTGCTTGTTAACCCTCTGCTTTTCGCCTGCTGACATCCTTCCTTAGCCTCTCCCCAGTAACAGGCAGAATTAGAGGGGATTGTTACTTCTCAGCCCCATTTGACTTTTGGAGGAACTGAAGCAAGACACTTTTTTTTTTTTCTCGTAATTAGCGTAGCTACAGTAACACTGCGAGGTATGATCAATATTATGTGATTTAAATTCAAAATACTTCACTATCTAAGCTCTCAGGAGACATTTGTCTAACTAAGCATGCACAGTTTAACAGTGATGTACTTTATATTTCTATTTAAATGTTCAGATTAGATTCTCTTCATCAAGATTCAAGAGTGCTAATTTTGAGAGCTGCTACTTTTCAGAACACAGGTCCATTTAAATAACATGCAACAGGAATCACTACAATACGGGCACCCTAAAGGGATGTTCGTGTATGCAAGTTTGTTAATAGATCTGTTGACAAGTTGCAGTTACAGGAAAAGTACAAGTACTCCATAGCAGAGAAATCAGTTTATGTCCTCAGTTGGAACACGATAAAAATTTTCAACAAGATCTAATGTCCACCAATGAGAATGATTCTCAAAGAGAATACACAGACAAAGACACACACACACACACACACACACACACACACACACACACACACACACACACACACACACACACACACACACACACACACACACACACACACACACACACACACACACACACACCACAAGAACAATCAAAACGCAAAAAAGCATTACTAACCCAGTTTAAGATTTCGGCAGTAGTAACTAAATCCAGAGTTAGAAATGGGTTCAGAAAACCACAGCCCCACACACACACCCACACCCTAAGGAAAAACTGCAAAGCTCAGACTCAGTGTGCTACCCTCACAATTAAGGCAGAACGGTCTCTCCTTCGAAAATCCACAAACCATCAGTGGGTCATTTCGAAATCTGAAGTTCGACAGAACAGAGCCTTGGCAAGTTAGGGAGCAGAGGTGCTATTATTTACAATTTTTCCAAATCAGCATTTTTGTAGTTTCCCAATTAACTGATTAAATCCACATATAAACAGAAAAAAAATGCATAAACGATCAGTATAATTTGATTGAATGTATATTGCAAACATCTGTTTTTGTAGCTTAATGTTTGCTTTATTATTATTTGGTTGCTTGAATGGTGGTTTTCCTGTTTTCATCCAATCATACGGCCAGCAGGAACTGCAGATTATATTTACTGGGGGGGAGGGGGGCATCAGGGGCCAGTTATATTAATGGAAGGGGCCGCAGCTCACTGTGTCACCACTAAGGAGCTGTTTTAAAAAAAAAAAAAAAAAAAAACATTTCATTTTGATTATTTTGATGTGGGGAGGTGAAGTGGAGAGGCCACATTTTTGATTAGGCAGAGCGACGGGCACCTTAGCATGTCCCTGCACACAGCCGCCATTTCACATTGGGTATCTTCCCGAAGAGGCGAGCAGTACGGCACCCTAGAAATTGTCTCCCTGTCAGCCATGCCACCCACTGTCTCTGCTTGAGCGTTAGCAAACGCATTAGCTAATGCTTTAGCATTAGCAAATTACCAAAGCATGTTGTGCCTTTTTTATTCTTTATTTTTGCCAAGTGTTGATAAATTCAGTCGCGCTCAGGCCTAACATGGACAGCTAACGTTGGCTGATATCACGATGAAGCACCAGTCATTGAAACGTGCGGCGTTTTCGCAGACATGGACATTTCTTTAGGAGGATTAGCGGTTGAAAGATGGATGGATGAGTGATCAGTGTTTGAGGAAAGTATTTGGTTCCTGAAAGAAGTTCACAGAACTGGGCTGCTAACATTGTATGCTGCCGTCGCAGAACATGGCAAAGGAGCATCTAGACCTACGCATCAGTAGATTTCATCTTGACTAATGAGCAGTATGCAGTACTGAACTGTGCAAGACCTCTTGTTTAAAAGGGTGGGAAAGTCAACAATAGATTTCACATTTCGGGAAGTGACAGACCACGAGGCTGGAAACGGATGATCACAGAACTATCAGTTTTGCAATACAACCCAACGGAATGCATACGTTCGCGAACACAGTCTACGACAGAAAGACATGGTTAGGTGTGAAACCGTGGACGTGCGTATGATTCCGAAGTGTCGCCGATTTCTCTCGAACTCAAAGTAACCAGTAAAAACAGGAACTTTCAGGTAAAAAAAAAAAAAAGTTCCGGTTCGTGAGGAAAAATCATGACAAGCTTAACTGTGGAACACAGATCCAATCTCACAAAACTACAAGGTCTCTAAGTAACAGAAAAGGCTGTTCTCCTGAATTGGTTCTGTTGCTAGATATCGTGCTATTAGCTGTGGTGAATAAAAAAAGATAACAAGTCAAGAAAAAAAGTAAAAGACTGACACCAGTCCTGATCTACCCCCCCCCCCCACACACACACATAACTGGGATTGCTTAGAGGGCACATGTTTCGGAAGCATCAAAAAGTGAATGCAGTCATAAGACATATAGTACTGCATCACATACGACAAACCAGAGCCATATATTTTGCCTTCGGTTCTAGAAGTTCCAAGAATGTACATTTCTCAAAGAAGATCAGTTCAGTAGGTAGATCTGGATGTGACTAAGTTAGCAAGTGAAAAGGAGTGGGTGGTACCAATTGCATAACTCTCACGTTGGTTTTTTTTTTCGGACACATCTGTAAGTCAGGTGGTTGACTTAAGCGCCTACACCCCGCTGTATTCAGAAATAAATGTGCCCTGAATCACAACTGACAAAAGCATCATTCTTACTGGGATGTGACTTGCCAAAACCCCTGGTACAAATCCACATCATTAATGCCCTCCCACGCTGCCGTTTTGGACTCTCTGGTACGACTCTTTCACTATCGAAGTAATAAAATCCCTAAAATGCATCTTTTAATACTATGCAAACAAACAGAAAAGTTTTTAATTACAAAGATGATATGTATATATGTATACTATATGAACAGAAGTATTGGGACACCACTTAATCACTGAATTCATGTGTTTCTTACAGTACCCAGTGCCACGGGTGTATAAAATCAAGCACTGAGCCAGTCAGGTTCACAAACATTTGTGAAACAAGGGATCAGTATGAAGAGCTCAGCGAGTTCAAGCATGGTATGGTCATAGGGTGCCACCATTGCAACAAGTCAGTGTGTGAAATTTCTTCCCTGCTAGATATTCCATGGTCCGCTGTAAGTGGTATTATTGCGAAATGGAAGCATTCAGGAACAACAGAAGCTCCAGGTACAGTAAGAGAGCGGGTCGCCGAGTGCTGAGGCACATAGTGCGTAAGTCTCCAACTCTCAGCTGACTCGATAGCTCCATAGTTCCAAACTTCCTTTGGCATTGACCCCAACATAAGAAGTGCACTGAAAGCTTCACCGAAGGGCTTCCTGATATCACAACCTTCGCCTATAAAGGTAATTTGATGTTCGAGCTGCCAGCTGAAGTTCAATGTGCTAGTATTTTAGTAAATCGTGCCTTTTCAAAATCTTTTCTGCATAGGTTTTTGTTGTAGATTAGGTGTTTCTGGTATAATTGAAACCATACAGGGGGTCAGGCAATTAATGCCACACGCTACATAACATGCTATTAAATCTTATGACAATAAATTAAAACATATTGCTTCAGAACGTTCCACTGACTTCAAAACGACTGAACTGAGCTTTGATAATTAGTAATCTACCCGCCCGTTTTCAATTACCTTCAAGTGTTCATGTGATCTGATCCTGACGGCATGTCTTTGGAGTGTAAAGGGGAAATAACACACCTGAAGTAGGTGGAAAGAACGCGCACAGTCACAGATAGCTGGGAGCCGTCCGAAAGCTGCAGGCCCGGTGGTCTGTAGCCTTACTGCTATATGCCGAGCCATCCTGACGGCAGAACACAGGATCTTTACAAGAAGTCTCTGAGCGATTTAAATTAACACCACAGTTGATAGCGTGCTGGTGATGAAACAGCTGATGTTTTTTGGAAAGGCATTCATTTATTTGTATGTAAAACATACATGTCCAGGTGTGTATTTTGAAAAAAAAAAAACCATACACCAATAATACCTTAAAAAATAATTTTTCCTGGCATCATAAAAATGTGTATTCAGTTAGTAAAAATATGCACATTAGTAAAAGAGTAAAGACAGCACTACCAGGAGGCAAAACAAATAAGCTTTACGCTAACCAAAATAAAAACTTAATAAAATATATAGTCTGTTATAATGCTTTTCCTTAAGAATGGGAGGCATCATTGTCATTAAGAATGATGCAGTGAAAAATGTATTTGCTCAAGTCAAACAAAGGTTACGCAACATTAAACCTCTGGAACAGATTAAATGGTCTGAGCTGTATTAGGGAACTAAAAGCACCACAATATAAAACCAACAATAAGAAAAAGACAATGAAGAAAAATATATTTAGCATCAAAAATATTGCGAAAAAAATTGGATGTCTGGTTCCTTTTGACTTCTTCTAAAAGAAACACTAGGCTTTGGGCCCCCATGACCTCTAAGGAGGCCTGTAAGGAAAAGTGGATGGACAGTTTATTCAAGGAGCTAAACAGAGATAACTATTGCGATTAGTTTGGGCTTACCAGACTCATCTATAGTGATAATGTCATTCACTGCAAAATTAAAGAAATCGCTAACTAAACACAGGCAAAATTTTTAAAGATGGCAACGGCAAACGTAGACAAGTCAAAGACGACACTCATTTTGGTGTTTAAACCGATGAGTATCTCTGTAACCCTAAATAGCCACAGTGATTATGTAAGTTACTTTAAGAAAAGATAAATGTGAACGACGTGAAGCTTCAAATTCAAATGATTTGAATTTATTTTTTCTTAAAATGAGACAATAATTGGATTACTCGATTAATCGAAAAAAGCAGTCTAACTGACTATAGGGGTCTATAGTTACCCGTCCGCCTTAATCATTTCGCCAGTCGGGCCCTAGGTAGCCGCCCAGTTTGTAAAAAATGATCATTAGCTGCTGGTATACCGGTAGCTGGCATACCAGTAAGTGTTTCCCCGAGGGTTACAGATTTTGGGGGCGGGGGGCAGACAGACATCGACAGCATTCATGTAGTACGCAGATATTTTTGTCTTTTCAGGTGGCTGACGCGACATATTTTCTGACGCGCTCTCTGTCTGCTGGTGGGAGTGTGCTCACCTGTGTTTGCGCGCATGTGTCTGTGCGTGCGCATCGGGGCGGAACTCCGCCAAGCGCGATACACAGAGCAGAGGAGAATTGTAAACGTGCGACCATGTAGAGACAAAAATGACAAGCTGTTGTGTAAATGAGATAAATAACATAAGGCTATTTAGCTTGTCAGTATAGACCTGTTATAGCGGAATGGTAACCTTAAATGACTTCTGTTGTGATCTGGTGCTATATAGAAAATAAAATTAAATAAAATTATCTTGACCTTCAAAGGGGGGTAGGAGGTGCCATTGGGGGGGGGGGGGGGGGGGGGGCGGGGTGCCCCCCTAATATAATGGTAGGGGAAACACTGCCAGTAACTGTATACTATATTTCTTCCCCTAGCTTTTGATGTACAGATTCCTCTGGGAATCCAAACCAACCTAAAACTTATTGCAGCCCAAAACCAAACTTCACTTCCAGTGTGTGTACAGAATAAACCTCCTACAGCACATATGACCACCCAAGAGCTCAGTTTCCCCAAGAAAGGTCCTGCTCGGGTCCTGTTACTGCACAGAGAAAGCATTAAGAAAAGTCCCATTACAGAAAAACAGATCCAACCATAAGACAAAGTAAAATTATACCACCGCAACTGGAAAAATTCCAGGATAAACTTGTGTATGGTATTTATGTATGGTTCTGTCATTATTTAACTTCATAGTAATATTTTTAATTCTTTGTTGTTTTTAATATAAGCAACTGTAAAGTATGTGTGGTACATAATATGGTATTTCACAAAGTATGTTAAATGTTTTTAAAAATACATTATTTCCAGCATTGGTTATGCACAAAGGATAACCTGTACAGGTAATTTACAAGGGAAATGAGTCTAAAAACAAAAGCTGCACCTGAGTAACTCAGTCATTTCCTGTTCATACTTCATACATTTCAGCTGGGTGAGAATTCCTGACAATGGATTTACGGAGGAAGCACATGGCAACCATATTTCAGATTTTACGGAAAGCTTCGCGTCGGCATGTAACAAAACTACACTTTCAATGGTTCCTGAACAAACACGAGAATAGGTGTGGATTAAACCAAGGACCCCACTAGCACAGGTAAGATGCCACCAATCAATGGTGCAGAAAAGGGGGAAAGGGTTCTGTGTCGGACTGTATCAGTTTATTCCTAGAAATAATTGTGCTTTTTCCTCCATGCTCTCCATACATGCGTAAATGCAGCAGAAGTGCATGAGAACACACTGTACAGTGCACAGACGTGAGGTGTTAAAACGCTGTCCTCTAGCCACACTGCTTGCACTGCAGCCATACTGTGCCTTTGATTTTCATCTGTTTACGAGGACAAACTGTGCCCAAAGCCTCTGGCTCGTAAAAGCCGAGCCGAGCCCCGAGGCTCAGCTGCTCCATGCCCTTCCTGCCAGGACTCTCACCGTCCCCGCCCTGCATGTGGCCAGCCCCTCCCCCCCCCCCAACCACTAAGGGCCAATCTCTCACTGGAGCAGCCACGACATCACAATGCAGTCGAATTTCCAGCAGCCCAATCAGAGCATGTTACCAAGCCCTGGAGAGAATATTGGCTGGGTGGAATCTAACTAGGCCAAGGATTGCCGAACAGAGCAGGAAACAAAACGGTTCCATGGAGTATGAAGTCTGATGGAATCGTCACGGCTGGTCTTCCCAAGACATGCACCAGATCCGCGAGTCCGCAGGGCACAGCTGAGGGCTGTGTTGCCGTCTGCAGTGCTTGGGTAGTGAATCAGACCTACTTCAGGCCTCTCGCTGCATGCTGATAACAGAGCTCACATCCTGAACGTTCTCCACACGAAGCTTTGGAATAATGGTGACTGTGTCACGTACCCTTCCAACCACTACCTAAGCAGCTGCACACACACACACACACACACACACACACACAAGCAAACACACATATACAAAGACACACACTTTCTCCACGGGATGAAGTCACATCACGCTTCTCTCATTCCCGGCTCACAGTGCAGTACATGTTGCTCAGTACGGCGCAAGACAAAGTGGTCAAAGAAGCACAGAGATCTTAGAATAAAGGCTCCAGTCCACTGCAGTCAGATCCAGTTATATGCATGCCCTATATCCGTTTTGGGAGTTACACAAAAGAATCACCTCTAAAGCAGAGCTGGTATAAAATGAATTTACCACCATAGCTGAAACGACAGCTGTAACACTGCAATAGGCAGCAAGTTATATAATATTGTTCACTGCTAGAAGGATCACTGTGCAGTGAACGAGGTCCTCTCTCAATACAACTGCGTGCACCAATCTAACAGATATAACATTATAACACTACAATTCTATATTTAAAACTGCTCAACATCAAAGTATTTATAACTCCTGCTTCAGTCCGTGCCTGAAAAACTGTGTAATGTGTAATATAATTAGGTCTACAATTAATGCATATAGGTAAAGCAATATCTTTAACACGCAATAATAATAAATAAAACACGTCTCCAGTGGGCTAAATATATGGTTATAATCAATAAAACATGTCGCCATGCAGCTAAATATACAGTATTAATTTAATAAAACATGTCAGTGAAATAATTCTTATTGAGCTAAGTACATGGTTATAAATCAATAAAATATGTCACTATCAAGCAGAATATAAATTAATAATAATATAATAAAACATGTTGGTTGTACCATCAAACTAAATGCAAATGATTTTTTTTATAATAATAAAAACACAGGTTTTTAAAACCATTTGTTAACGTGTTTTATTGATGTAAACCACGGTAAGGGGAGCAAAAATCTACTCAAATACCTTATCCTAGGGTTGGCGGACTTGCACAAGAAATCTGATTAAATCATTATCAGATCAATTCAGATGTATATGTGTTGTAACCAAATGTTTTATGGACATTTATTGTAGAAAATGTATGTACTATGACATGTTCTGGTATAACGTTAATCTACAAATAAAAGCAGATCAATCGCAGTGTCTTTTCCCATTTGAATCACACCCAGTCTGTGTAGATTCTCATGTGACCAGCTATGGAACAAAATCATTACAAACAATGGTTAAGTGCTTGAAAGGAGCCTCCATCTGGCATCGTTCGGTCAGAAAGAAGCAGCATCGTTACCGTCATACATTACTGAATTTTTTATTTTTTTTAATCAGATGATTTCCTGTGTCAATTAACGTTGAGAAAAAAAACAGCCCATCAATTAATTAGCGATAATGATCGTCAATATTCCGAACACGCAATAAAACGAAATTTCACTGGCGTTCAGGAATGACCCATTTCAATTCTATTCTGTCGTAAAATAGGAAGAGGCATCAGCAGGGAAAGAAAAACACGCTAGAATTATGAGATCGGCAAAAAATGGGAGAGAATAAAAATGAGAGAACAGCCCACGATGGACAGCTTTCCCATTTCTGCCAAACGGTACCTATCAGCACTGTGCTGTATTGTTAGCAGCCAAAGCCAAACAGAAAATACAACACAAATGAGAACTGACAAGACTTTCAATCATACAACAAACAACAACACTGTCAAATTGCGCCGAATATATTTCCCTCATCACATCGCATATCACAATGGGCGACAAGAGAACGCAGTGGGCACATTCACAACCGCAGTGACAGTCAGGGTGGAGCAAGTAAATATACTTGAAATTGTTCAATGCCTCACCATGCATCAGTTCATCCCTGATGACTAATCAAACTGAGGAGGAGGGATACAGCCCCCCCCCCCCCCCCCAAAAAAAAAAAAAAAAAAAAACAATTAACAGCTGCACGAAACATTGACTTTAGCTCCGCAAAACACAATAACAACGCAAGACGAAATTTAATTATGAACTCCAAAAAAAATCAGCTCTGCTATGGGCCTCTCATTATATTATTGTCATATGACTGGGATGCCAGGGCACGCGGAATGCTAAGGCTGTTCGTACATACAGTTTAGTAACTAGCCATAACGTCTGCATGTCACATATAAATGTAGAGAAGACCAAAATATTATTATCCGTATGTACTATGTAAACTATATCTACACAAAGAGGCTCTGGCATTTGTCATTAAATTTGCTGGTGTTTCATGGCTTATCGGATGCAAACTTTGCTACATGAAACATGTATTTTAAAGTTCTGTTTGGAAGGTTAAAGGAGAATAGTGGCGAATATGACTGTGTTAACCTGAATGGTCAGTCATCCTCACACGTGCCTCATACGACAAGCGTTACCTTTCGTAAAGTGAAAACAAACTGCATGAATGACACATAAAGACAGGGAAGGAAAAGGTAAGGGAGGAGAAACAGCGAACCCAACTTACAGAAGATAAGATGAATGCAGACCAGCAAACCTAGCAGGTACAACCTGATTGAGGGGGGGGGGGGGTGGGGGTAAGGAACAACATACCAACTCTGGGAACAGAGGAGCTCCATCCTACTCAGAGAACAAATACAGCAGCCATGCATACAGGCCGACACAATGTTAGATAGGCACCAGCCAGTGTGTGATGGACTGAAACTCTAAGGTCTTCGTCGAGATGGTACACCCTTTAAATCGTACCATGATTCTAGCCGGTGGCCCTGTCCCGATGAACGTCCGGAATCAGCTGGTAGTATCAAACATCTTTGTACGAATCAACATCCAGCAACGTGATTCACAGCAAAGATAAGTGCCTCGCCTATATGAATGAGGGCAACCTTCTCTTCTGATTATTTCAAAGTCAGACAAACTGCAGCACAAACACTATTAGTAGTCACTGTTTAAAGTACACATACCTTAAAATACCCCAAAACGAATAAATGTGGAGCATTCAGATTAATATCAATAACAAAACTTGTGTAGAATCCATTAAAATCTGCCGTCGTCTCAGATTTTCATAAACAGAGTAGAGAAATTGTATCTGCCATTATTGTACAGTATAGTCTTCATAATCAATGTTTAACATCTTACTTATAATCTTTGTATTATCTGCACATAGTTCGGTTAAAAGAACTGTATGTGAATTATACAAATTCTCTCTGTGAAACATACTATTCCACTTTGAGGAAACTCTTCGCACAATGTACCAATAAAGCATCACACACATCAAACACACACACCAGCTCAGCTTATTTTTGGGTACATTTCATTTGGTACATACTGGTAAAGAAGGTTTGAGAAATTTCCACCCACAGTTAATTAACACAAAGGGGCCATTTCATTTCTCATCCAATCAATCATGCCAATTATAGTGTAACAACCAGAAATTAAAACCAGACAGCCTTTTGCTTACACATCGCCAGCGATACTGGCTCCACCTCACAGCAAAATGGAAAAACGTGTGAAAGGCTCAGGAAGGGCTGGTAAGGAAGGGTAGCAGGCAGCAAGAATACGCTCTGTACCAACCAGGCTGCATCAGAGGCAAAATCACTCCAGACAGGCACTGATGAGAACTGATGGTCAATCAAGAGGTTCAACTCCACTGCCAATCTGCACATACTCGATGTGAGCAAAAAAACATGTCTTATTTGTTTTATAAATTATATATATATATATATATATATATATATATATATATATATATATATATATATATATATATATATATATACACACACACATTTCAACTTGTGACTTTTAACTGATAACATCTGCATTAAGTATCGAAGATTTACGAAAATTGACCAAAGCAATGTCTGTCACCAGTCTTGAAAGCTTTTTTGCTTTGGTTCCATATAAAGCATGTTCGCGTCTAAAAGCAGCCCCTCGGAAAAGTCACAGTACCCCAGCAGACCCCCAGAAAACCGCATCCGCTGCCCCCTGATCACAGCCGCAAAGGCACAGCCAATATTTGTAGGCTTGTACCATTTGACAGCTCGCCGTCTTCCTAAGGGTGTCCTCCAGATAACCGGGCACCAGCAGAGGCAGCCACCCACATCTCGGCAAAGCGGGCTGCGTAATTCGGCTTGCAGTGTCGGTCGGGAGAATCGCCTCGCAGATTGATACACTGTTACCTTCGGGGGGAAAGACTTACATTCTAACGTCCCCAAAACATTATATAAATGTTTATTTATCGCACGGTTCGTACAACAGGAAACAGCAGCACAAACACTTGTGCATCTTCAAATACTATTTATCAATAAAGCAATATAGCTTGGAAAAACATCTGTTTCCCTTGCTATCGGCGCTGTTATTGGAGTTAGAGTGGGACGGCAGAACAAAACTTCATTGTCTCACTTATATAAAATAATATAATATCTAAACACGCAGAGGACTGGAATGATAAGACGTAAATTACAAACACGTGGCGTGTTAGGAAGAAGTACTGTTTTATTTGTTGCGCGGGGTATACATGGCTCAGATGCTATAGCGCACTTCATCATTAGCGAGTGAAGCTGTTGGAAAAGCGAAACAATCGACTGCGAGCTTAAACAAAACTTTATAAAGGACGAGCGGGGTTCCACGTTTCCAAAAGTCTGCATAAAGAAAGATAAAACTAGTACAACTAACTGAAGTTTGGGTTAATATACCTGGTCAACAACACAAAAAAATACCCGGGGTGCAAATACCATACTCTTCCTCCTCACAGTCATCATCACCACCACCACCATCCTCATCATCATCATCATCATCATCATCACCGCCAGCATTAAAATCATCATCACTGCCACCACCACCGCCAGCATCATCATCATCATCATCTTCATCATTGGCATCCATCATTTTCTGTATCTCGTTGCAACAAATTTCAGCTTTAGGAAATAAAGAGGAAGAGCGACCAACAGAGGAATCACACAGCGCAAGAAGTGCACGGTGTCCCTACATAGCGAAGTACAGCGATTTCAGCGACGCGAGTCCTCCTACCTCCGACCCGGTACATATTGGCTGCCATGAGTGCGCCGGGTCCAGGCGTCTCCAGGTAGCAGAATCTATGTTGTCGCCGTCGCTGTCCTACTACCGCTGTTGAGCGTGTTGGAAAATGGAGGATTGATCGATACGAAACGAACCAACTAGGAGAACTTAAAGAGACAGTACATGCATTTAATACATCCCAGTTTGCGAGGCACCGTTAGTTTACTGATGCGATTTAGGTAACCCGCGTAAAATCTGGATACTGATCACAACAAAGCCGATTCCCCTGGAAGCCGGAGGACGAGCGAGGGAGGTGTGGGAGGGAAGGGGGCAGTATTCCGGCAGCATCACAGCCCTCCCCGCCTGCTTACCCCGCCTCCTCCAGCAACTAAACAATCGCTGTTGTACTACTTTAGACCCACTAGAGGCAAAATAACAAATGAAACAACTGTTGCTGTTTCTTATGAGCGGGATTTAAACACGGACTGAGCCCATCTCCGGATCTATACGTCCTGATCGCACCTTTCCGGAGCGCAGCTCCGCCTCCTTCAACCTTAACCTTTTTTTCTTAATTTCCCCAAATTTAGTAAAAAAAGATTCGAAGTGGGAGGTTTAATAAAAGGTCGTTTTGCGCAACATCATGTTTTCTCGTCAGCTTTAATGTTAATTTTCATTAGTAGCTCTGACCGGATATTTTTTATTATACTATCTAAACAGCAATCCCTGAATAACTTAATATGTTAATGTGTTTTCACGACGACATTACAATTAAATAATTAAATAATAAGTTTTGATCAAATTTTCACTGACATTTTAAGATTCTGGTTATACTTACTGATTTTCACCATGAATTTCAGCAATACCTGTAAATACCTAACAAAATGAATAACGTCTTAAAAATTTACGCTACTAATGAGCCTCGCGTAACCCATGTAATCTATGTTGATTATACTTTAATTTATATTTGCCCACGGCTGTATGCTTTGCTGTTTCTCTTGCTTGTTTGCTTGCTGACTTAATCGTTTGGGTCTAAGAGAGCTTTTTCTTCCGTTGTTGTCTTTTAAGTCACGTTTAATGCAGCCACATTATACAAGGCTGGATTACCGACTGGACCAGTGGGCCCAGTGCCCCGGGGCTTCCAGCTGGACAACCTTAGAACAATAGTGGCCGCGAGTCGCAAAATGTATAGCGCAGGCTAAACACTGCGAGCCATCGTAGCTGACCAGCGGAGCCCTCTGTACATAGAGCAGGAGTGCAGATTAACCATCGCGACCCCGCAGTAAATACGTGCAGCACGACGTCATGACCAAGGGATCCTAGCACCTTCTGCATGTACAGCACAAAGTGACCATCACTGGACTGCCCTGGAAGAAGCGTTGGCGACAAGGGTCTTTTGCCATATATGTTATGAGCTGACCACCTGATGCATTTAGTACATACTATGTTCATTGGTGCATACAGTGTAAGCTTAGATGTGAGCTGAGTGTCAAGGCCCCGGGCCCCTCTGCATGCACAGTGTAGCAAAAATAACGTAAGGGGCCCCCATCCTAATTACTTTGATTATGGTTTTACGGTATGCTTTAATGCTAACACTTTACTTGACGGGGCACAAAAACTTAGTAATAACTCAGTTACTGCTGAAGTACAAATCGTGAACAAATATAATCGCTACTTGAATATAAGATGCGTCACAATTCATATATGATGAACAATTCTTGAATCTTACATGTTTCTGAAAATGAAGCATTGTTTTTTAATGTACGGTGTCCTCGAGTGCTGGAAAGACACCTTTAAATAAAATGTACTATTATTATTATCCATCCATTTTCCAAACCGCTTATCCTACTGGGTCGCGGGGGGTCTGGAGCCTATCCCGGAAGCAATGGGCACGAGGCAGGGAACAACCCAGGATGGGGGGCCAGCCCATCGCAGGGCACACTCACACACCATTCACTCACACATGCACACCTATGGGCAATTTAGCAACTCCAATCAGCCTCAGCATGTATTATTTTTAATTAATTAATTGATCTTGTGTTATTCTTGACTTGTTCCTTCAGCAGTTCCTTCAGTCATTCAGAAAGGTTTCAGAATTAGCAGATATAGTAAAAAATATGGTAACTGTTTGGGATAAAACACGCATCATGATTCATTAATGATGAATTAACATGAAATCATTATGTAACTAAGATTTAGTTTGTGGTTAATTAATACATAAGTTTAATAGTAGTATGCTATGTTTCTTGTGGACCGTCAAGTAAAGTCTTACCACTTTAATGACAGCGATAGTTCAGAATAGCAAGGAACCTTGAAACACGTTTTGCTGCTTATCTCACAGCTACTACTATGCTACCGTGTTGTCATTCAAAAGTTAGCATTATTTTTATATGTTTGTATCTCAGACATTCATTTCTTAGTAAAATTACTTCCTTCTGAAACTTAGACACAGGCCAATAATGCTAACTAGCCAATTTGTCAGATAAGGCTTAGCAAGTTTGCCAACTTCGGTCAACCGGCTGTAGTGACATTTTCAGTTCCGGACTGCACACTCATTTACATATATAACAGTTTTATTACATTGTAAACAGTCTGTAGGATTTGCAAACTACCCCAACGCTTGGGATGTAGGTAGTTCTTGGTTTACAATGGAATAAGATAGATTTGAAATAAGATTTCTAGCGTGAGTGTGAGAATCGGAAAGCGTGAGTGTCACACCAGATGCGTCAGAGTTGGCAGTCTTGCGCTAGTTAGTTCAGAACTTGACAAGTCAAAACAGAACAGACTAGCAAAAATATAACTAGTGATGATTTAAATCCCTTGGCTGCAGTGTAACCACGAAATGCAACATTTAGGCCCTTCATTACACGCACTGTTTATTAAAGTCAGAGTTCATTAGCCTAGATGTTCATGTGGAGGTAGCATTAGCTAAATAGCTATGTGGATGTGGTCATCATCCCAGCTAGCTAGTTATTAGTGATAAACATAAGACCCAATATGTTCATGCTGTATTGCCATAGTTTCATTGTTAATACAAAACATGCCTTCATCAGAATTACCTCCTTGTGCCACTTAATAATGGCTAATAATGCTAACTTGTCAGAAACATATAGCTAGTTCTAGACATGTCAAGCTACAACATAGCAAGCTAGCTAAAACAAGACTAAGGCTTAGATAGTGGAGTAGAATCCAGATTTCTGATGTGGTAAATGAACTAAACCTGTATGTGCCCCCCACCCTCCTGCCTTCTCCATGACAGGGGCTCACGGGAGTTTTACTTACACAAAAGTGTTCTGAGGACGAAAAGAAAAATAACTGGCTCAGATAGACAACCAATCAGATTGTAGAGGATGTGGTTCTATTCAACTAGAGGAGGTGGGACCAACCAATCAGATGTCTTGGTCCCGCCTCCTCTAGTTGTGTGGACCCACCTCCTCTACAATCTACGATATACCCGTTTTCTTAAAATAATTTTTCAGAAACATGTAACATTCAAGAATTGGGTTTAAAAATAAAACACAATGAAACATTAACTTTTTAAACTGTGTTTTCAGTATTGTTCGGCATTAGACCTGCTATTCTTTTTGTGCTTCATTATCTGTAGTAGGTTTGAATAACCATTACACCAAGGACAGTGTTGGCCGTGAAAGCTGTGAATCCTTTCAGCTGAAGGAGTCAATATATTTTAATGGGTTGGTGGTCCAGCTTCAATCTGAGTGTAAATCCCTGTCTGCCACACTCTCAATTTTGCAAGCATACAACTGTAAAAACCAGACAAATATAAAACATAAAACATCGACCTCGATATAAATGCAGGCGTGGCCTTTGACTGAAAACCACGGCATTTTTTTTCAGGGCCCTAAGCCTGTGAGGTTGCTGGTGCTGCACTCTGTGGAGGTGCTGTGTGGTTGTTTATGAAAACACAGTGGAATGCTGTGGTGCGTCCTGATTTACACCTTGCAGAGACCCTAATTACTGAGATCACTGAGATACAGGCAGTATATGGCTGTGATGTGTAATCACATGGGGTTTCTCAGCCAATCCCAGATCTTGGTATGTCTTCATACGGAGGACAGGACGAGTCTCGATGGCTCCCCAGCATTGCTCACTGCTATCCCCGATACACAACCCCAAAGCTTCATAGCTATTGTTATGAAGTCCATGATGCAGGAGTCCAACAAACTGCATTGTCCTGAACTTGTTCCCTAATCAGAGACCTTCTCTCAACAGCAACATTAGAATTCATTAATAAGCCATTAGCTATTTAGATTTTTTTTCCCAGCATAAAAAATGAGATTATCTCTAAACAGCAGAATACAACAATTTGTACCTGTTTCCTTGCCAGCAGGGGGGGGGGGGGGGCAACAATGTGGTGCAGGTTCACACTTAACATGAACTAGCTCAAAGTTCAGTTTGCGCAGATTAAAATGAACCAGTTTACATTCATAGTTCATCATTTTGAATTTTGAACTAAGTTCACAGTCCCAAAAAAGAACTAGTTCACGTTCATGTCTTCCAAATCTTTTTTTTATGAGCTGCTCTGAATCCAAAGTGAATTTTTTGATCAGCGGTTAAAACATCACTAGCATCACCTACCAACAGAAAGGTCTCTGAGTCACCTTTGTTGATATAAACAAATTATTAGTGTCACAATCACATCGAAGCGCATCAACACTGATCAAGACAAGGAACGTACAAGAAAATCCGCATCATATTGTTCTAAGACATCATTCTGAAATATCATAATACACCGAATTTCATATCACAATATGAAAGTACATTTTTTTGCCTCTTATTGCTACTTCTGCTGTGTGAGCGCTGTTAACTCTCTGGGGCGAGTGCTGAACAAACAAGTTCGATACAAGGAGGCAAAAGGCCCCACTATGCAACTTACATGTACAGCGCTGCTAGTAACAGTATCAGCTGCTGATGTCTTGGTGCCAGATACCTCAGGACTCCTTCAGAGGTCTTGTGGAGTCCATGTCTCAGCGGGTCAGAGCTGCACAGTATTAGGCAGGTGGTTTTAACGTTAACGCTGATCAGTGTGGATGGAGTAGCTACCTGCAGTCAACTCTGACTGGCTGTTGTCAGAACACACTTTCCCTTGTGGGTCTGCAATGCAGTGCAGTCCAGACATGGAAGCAGTCGGCAAGCAGCGGAAGAAATCAGTTATGGCAGCCACTTTTTCAGTTGCCTTATGTGCTTTTTTTCCCCTCTTCCCAGAAATAAACAATTCCTGCTCCAGTAACACATCCCAGGTGAGGTGATGGAGAAAACGTTGAGGTCATTGACTCTCTGTCATACCCCACGGAGGCTGTTGTTTGATATGCAGAGTGAATTGACATAAGCCTCATTTGTAGAATTACTCATTACCATACTGGTGTAACTCAGTGTCCTATATTGTATTGCATGTATTTGTAACTCCAGAATTCCTTCCACTGACATGCATTCCTGCACTTTTTATACATTACTGGACAAAATTGTGGAAACATCTAGCATTTTTCGCAAAATCACTACACAAATATTGGCGATAATGTTTATAAACAATCACAGAATATTACCAATATCATACACTGAACGATTAAATAAGTAACAGGAGCAACAGTTGAATAAGCTTCTGTAATCTCTGAAAATTGGAAGCGTTTTCACAGTTTTTACAGCTAGTGTACATTTATGAACCACTCGTACACATTGTGTGCATTAACCACATCGTATGTGACCATTGTCTTGTCTTATCTGTGTATGTATTTACTGTAATTATGAGACCTACGGAAAAATGGAGAAAAAAAATCCCTTTGCATGTGAACATGTTTGGCCAAAAAACTTGATTCAGATTCTAATCCTCTGGTGAATATTAAACTGATACACACTCCTGTATCTTTCAAGAACACATTAAAAATGGCTTAGCAAGTATTGACAGAGACAGCTAGGGGAACTTCAGGGAGAGTTCCACACAGGCCAAGGAGTCGGCAGCCAGATTGCAAGTGCATCAGTCACAAAACCTGCTAAATTATTGCATGTATTAAATTATGAAGTGTTTAGAAGGCCAAAGTATGCTTTCCTTCACCAATAACGTGCTTCCAGTATTACCTCCTTGATCCCAACAAACTTCATCATCCCTACTGGTGAGTAGCAACATGACGGGTGACACAAGTGGGATGTTGTTGACTGGGTTGGCTGTGCTGTGTCTGGCCATATGTAATGCTTTGAATTTAATGTGAAAAATCTAAATTTGTCTTCACTTCAACACGGAACCTATTATCACATCTTTGCCGTGTCACTTAAAAGTTTGCGCGAGAAAAACTCTGCGTGGTATTTGAGATATATTCTTTGTCGCCCACTACTTGTTACTCTGTCCTATTCGCCAGCCTTGTGCAGTGAGTGGGATATTGTTGATTCAGGGCCACTTCTGTCTTTTTCAGACACTGACGTCTGCAGCTTTCCCACCACTAACCTCAAAGCGGTATTGGCCTTGCCTGGTTGTTCAGTTTGCAGTGACGGCTCAGTGTAGTAGCATCTGCATGATAAAACATACGTATTTACAAACACCATTCAAATACATTGATCAAATATGAGCTATATAGACACCTACGTCATTTATTTTTTTAAATAAATAATTGTTTAATCATATAAATATTTTTGGTTTTCTCTGGGCAAAGATGTTAATTCTAGACTGTTCTGTAAACCCCCTGCAAAATCTTTCTCATTTGGAAATAAACAATGATGCAAACTGTTCTGAATTCATTCTTTATCAGCAATATGCCATTTCTGTCACCTTTCCCTTATTACTGAATTATCTGGCTCTTTTCAGGGGATCCAACGCATCTTAGATGTTTTATTGCTTCTCTCTATCTTCCCTTAGTTGTGTCCTGAAATTCTTTTCACGAAGTACCGGCGACAAACTTTACGAGGTATATAGTCAGATTTATTTTCCTGAAAAACACTTTTACTTCAGCTAGATTTAACTAGATGTGTAAATGTAGAAAGTAACACCATGCAGATTAATCTATCCAATTCTACTTGAATATTTAGCCCATTAGTAGAATTTAATTTCCATCCATTGATTTTCTGTATCCACTTGTTCTATTCAGGGTCATGGTGGAGGGGTCTGGAGACTATGGGCACAAGATAAGGAACAATGCAGGATGGGACACCCCCCCCCCCCCCACCACCACAGGGGGGCATACAGTACACACCCAAATGATCTGGTAACCCCGATTCATCTCAGCATGTTTTTGGACTGGGAATACCGGAGTACCTGGGGGACGCCCTACAATGGCATCAATATGCAAACTGCACACAAATGGCTCCATGGGGGAGACTCAAACCCAGGTCCCAGACCTGTGAGGCAACAGTGATCAAGGTTCTGTTTAGCTGGATTACTTGATGTGCACCATCAAGTAACACATGCTGTTTCTGATTTGTTAGGTGCCATAACCACGCGATTTTGCTAATTCATCCTAATTAGTTTATTCTGAAATAAATCAGTGGTATAAGATGATCTAAAACAGTCTCCAATACAAATTCTACGTACAGAGTGCAGCACGTTGTTAAAAGTGGAAATTTAATTTGTGCCTTAAAATGTTCACGGTCACCAAAATAGAGCTGACATTTCCTAGTATCAGTAGACCCTGAAATTTTGCAAAGAAGTATAAATATTTACCCAGACGCAAAGCCAAGAAACTGCCACTTGCTTCTTGAGGAAACCCAAGCGTCTAGCTAACGGCGACATTAAAAGCAAAGTTGTCATCATAAGAGCCTTTGTTATGTGCTGTTTTGTCATCCCAGCTGTCATCGTGTTTACTGTACCCTAATACTCAGCATTAGATGTCAAGCGTAATATTTATTTTTAGTTGCTTAGCAGACAGTTTTCATCCAAAGTAGCTACAATAGTTTACATGTTAGTGACATTTTTTTTCATATTGTTCATACTGCTGGATAATTTTTAGTGGAGCAATTCATGTTGAAGGTACACGGTACAGTTCAGACACCATGACTCACTTGAACGCCAGTTTTCAACCACTCTTCAGTCTGTTTCTCACCATGCTACCTGCTATTGAATATTGCCAGTACAGGACGCTGTGTTACGGATTGTATTTCAGCAGATATTCTCACAACAAAGTTCTACGTAATGTTTCCTAAAAAAACGCTATACGTGAGGAGCTTCCATTTGGCTTAACTGTGTATTAACAAAGTTGCCTATGCACGTCATATACTGCAAAGTAATATAGGAATAACGCATGACCCATTGTGAGTTTTATTTTATTGTAGTACATAAGGTACCCAGCAGAGGTCACCACAAGCAGGTAACGCTCTGCATGTATGTCTGCTTGTAGTTTAGTGCTTTCGGAAATGTGAGACTGGGTGCTGTGATGTTTTGTACCAAAGGAAATGGCTAAATCAGAATGAAGAAAAAATTCTAAGCATGTTTATTTGCATTGTGCCATCGGTAATTTATGATTTTTGATGAACTCGTTTGATTAAAATAGCAGAAGGTCATTACATTTTCCTTAGTGGAACTGCAAGATGGTCATAATAGAGCCTTTAAATTTAGAATGTACTACGCAGAACCATTCCTCAAATCGGGTATTAGCTGAAAACACTCTCATTTTATAAATGAAACCCATCCATCTTGTAAACGTTTGTCCTGACCAAGGTCACCTGGAGCCTATCCCAGGCATCACGGGGTACGAAACTGGGGTGTACTACAGACGAGGTGCCAGTCAATTGCTGGACACATGCACAGACTAACCCTATGGGCAATTTACATTACATTTATTTAACATGCACTTTCGTCCAAGTGAGGGTCACATAAAGGTTGGCCAGGGTCTTTGGATCAATTGGGAATGAGCCTTGTTCAAGCACCAAATACATAATTACACTGGTAGCCAGGGGACTTAAACCCACAGGCTTCTACACATAGACACAGCTTTTTAATCCACTGAGCTGTACACTGCGAATTATCCTAACTACAGTACATACCCTTTGACTATGGAGGAAATATCCCATGTGATACAGAGTCACTCAGCCATCATGCCTATAAATAAAATAATTTTAATACTTTATTTGGCAGAAAACAATTCTGGGAATTGATGGAAACTCCCACATAATTGAAGTCAAACTCAGTCCTGAGCACCTACAGAAGTGTTGCACGTTTTGTTCGTACATTGACTATAACAGATACTTATTTCCGACTTATTTCCCAAAATTACACAGGATTTTGCTGTAGCGTGCCCCCACCTTGCTCAGCACCTGAGACACAGTTTCGGGTATCAGAGCACAAGGTCTTCCCGTATACAGCACCCCCCCCGGACAGTTGAGGTTAAGGGCCTCGCTCAAGCGCCCAACAGTCGTATAGTTACGCTGCAAGAATTTGAACTTAACACTTTCTAGACAAGGGCACAGAGCAGCAACCTGCTCAGATGCTGTACATGCCACCCCCTAAATCAATCATAAAGAACTTCATATAGACCAATGTCACCCGATGCAGGAGCAGTTTAAATAACAAGGCCCCGTGTCACCAGTAAATCCCTGACAAGTCTCAGCCCTTGACCCGTTTCCTACGGAGTGTGCCATGGTTTGTAGATTATCTGCACTGGACAGAGTAAGGCTATGGGCAGGTCATAGGGTAGAGTGCTGTAGCGATGCGCAAAGGGACCCATGTAAGGCCAGACAGCCAGCACCACAGCCCATTATCAAGGTGCTTGGTAGATAAACCCCATACTGGTCCACAGTGATGGAATGCTCCATCTCCCCGGGGGTATTTATAGAGAAGGGTGTAGTTTTAGGTGTGGAGAGTGGAATGGGGCAGATAAGATCAACTCGACGCTCCACTCACCAATCAATGCAAAGAATGCCATGCTGGCAATTGAAAGGAAATAGGAAGTGATAGCTTTAGACAAATCATCATCATTATCATTATTATTATTTCAATTAAATCATTCAACATTATGCCATCTACTGCCAGGGTTGAAAAGTAAGCAGAGTGTCTTAGCTATACGTGATCATCTTTATGACTCCTTTGGAGCATCACCATTGTCATAAGTACTTTTTCAGCATTGGGAGACGCTGAATGAAGGACTGAGGGGTATTACAGAGAAAGACTTCAGCTGCCCCAGAAAGCCACTAAAAACCGTGCCCAGCTGTCTGGCCCCATGAGAATATCTCACCCTCAGCCATTCCAGGAGACGGGAATGCCAAGAATCTGCAACAACTTGACCATCGGTCTGAGCCAGAAAAGCCAACTGGCAAGCATTTGTGAGTGAGGCCTGTAGAGCGAGGCGACGCTTCAGCGCAAATGAGACTGTTCATGTAGCAGGACCAGAAGAAAAGGTGGTGGCAGAACAACAGCTGGCTGTTTGATCGTCGTGGGGTCCAAACTCCAGGGTCCGGATTCGGTCTCGCAGCTCACTATTCCACAGTCCGCAAGGAGCAGCTTAGCTTTGCAGCACGTAGTTTACCGGCAAATTGTGACAAGGAGTCTTTTGAGTTGAATCATTCTATAACACTAACACAAACTTTATTCCTCACTGAAAATAAAAGCATGCATGAAATAACTGAGTAACAAACAATATACTGGTAGTGGTTTTAAAACAGTCAGACAGATTCACCCATGTACATGATTACATAGAGAATTACTCCGGTTAGCTTCATAAAGAGCATGAGCTTTGATAGTGGCCCTGTGTTTAATGATATTGTTTTGGATCATGAAGGATTTGCCAACTAAACTTTCCCTGCTATACAGGCAGTCATTGTGATGAAGGCTGGACTGATGCCTGGTTCAATAGGTCATTGATAAAGGTTAGTCCTGCATTGACAGACATGTTTCTGTTCGGGTGGGGGGGGGGGGGGGGGCTTTGGAGACAGACCCCCAGCAGTGCTGCGTTGCACTTCCGCAGATTTAGAATGCGCTTAATCGGCACTCACTCTAGGATGCCACAGAAAAGCAGCTCCTGTGTCATCACCATTTCTGTCAAATGGCTAATCCTCCATTATCCATCATGTTTTCTGTCATGCACAAACGCTCGTTTATTTTACATATATTTTCTTTTTTACAGATATGCTGCAATATTGCTTTTCAGTGTCTTATATATTGCTTTAAGAGGTGTCTTATTTATGTGAAAATGGACAGACAAAACTAATTAAAGGTGAGTTTATCATTAAAACATCTGCATACAGCCCATCAAAGACCAAATATAACATAACATCGTCATGCCCTGACACGTTACATGCACAAGTTACCCTGGGTAGGCTTGATTTCACTATCAAGTCCTTTCAAATAGCTTAGAACTTCTACTCTTTCTGTGTTGCAGAGGTCTTCTCAAACTAGATATGAACTACACCTGTCCTCTCACCCTTGAAACAAACCATGGAACATGAACGCTAAGTTTTCATGTGTAACCATAGCAGAGAAATTGTTAAATCTCGACAAGCATACGTACGGTTAGTAAGGAGAGGGACGCTTTGGTGCCCCGGGAAGTGTGTTTGGTGATGAGAGTCCTCACAAATAAAGTACAGCCAGGACAGAGTATCGGAGGTATGAGGAGAATGACGAGAAGCTCTTGTTTTGGTTGCAGAGGTGTAGAGGTCAGGTCACATTTCACTCTTTCCACTTCCCCTCAAATTCTAACACCTATAAGTTGTCAAGAATAATAGGAGTGGATTAATCTGAGAAAGACTATATCAAGTATTGTGACGGAGAGATATCCAGGCCTGTCTTCCAGTTATACAAGACCAGACAACTACAGAGGAATATCCTGGCTGTTTATTTCAAGAAATGTCATTCCCAGAGCTCTTCCCAGTGGGATCCATGAGTGAGTTTGTTGACAATGAACCCTGTTTATATCGCCCTTCTGTGTGTATTGCTTCTATATAAAAGCATGCAGAGACCATGGGTCTGCTTGGTGGTTTATATCTGATTTGAGCACAGCTGTGTAATACCCTGAAGAGGAAATTAAGTGGGTTTTAGGTCAAACCTAAGAACAGCGTAAGTCATCATTTTCATATATTTCCAGCTCAAGAGGTCATTTGTTTTAGTCATTGACTATTTTTGGTCATGCGTCTGTGAACTGAGCCTTTCTCATGTGTACTTCATCATCTCTGACAAAATTGAGTGTCAGAGTATTGAGACTTTCATTGGATGGACCTCCGGTGAATGATGTTTCAGAGTTTTATCTCAGCATTATAATACTGTAAGACGTACCAATAAACAGAACCAAGGATTACGGGACTCAGAGGAATGATTAAGGATTTTTAAAAGGGATGGAAATGTAGACAAATTTAACAAAAAAGGTGGCAAGGAACAGAAACAGAGGACAGTCATTTTGGGGTCAACAAAGAACAATAAATAAATATGGATGCAGCCTTGGACATCAGAGTCTGATCACTTTTTCAAGAAAACAATGATTGATGGTGTAGGTTACAAGACTTTGCCAAGGACGTCCATACCTCCCTCACAATTCACTTTCTGACTCTAAATGGTCAACACAAATCAACAAATAATAATTTGAGGAAAGTGGTACTTGCCCATCTGCCTTTTGAGGGAGGTTGATTCATGATCATAATTATAGGCAATAAAGAAATTGCAGTGACTGCGGTGCTCTTGGAGGGAGGTTTTCCGGGTTTCCTCCTTGGACCAGTGGCCAGCACGCAGGGCAAGAACAGCAGAATTTTCCCTTATGCTGCAGCTGGCTTGACTTGAATCGATTTCACACTGAGAAACATCCATCCATCTTCCAGCTGCTTATTTTGGTCTAGATCATGGGTCTACAAGAAACGACGGCCAATGAAATAGCTTCAAACACCTAGCTGCCTTTTCCAGAGAAATTCAGGAAAAACAATATTATTGCAGGCAAGAGCACAGCCTATTTGTACCCACCCCAAACTGGAACACCATTATATCTGGCATTTTTTAAACTCCGTGATTCTGTGTCTCATTGTCTTGTTACGTTGGAATGGAACAGATATAACGTACATGACACAATGTACTTGACATCCTCGAGAGGTAAGTTGTTGCTGATGTGAGGATTCACTGGCTGTCACCTTTTACAACAAAGATAGGTAGATTTTTACAACTCAGACTGCAGTGTTAAAATATTCAGGTACGGGAATGGAAGCGTTAAACACACAGGAAACGCTGGCAAACTTTCACAGGTGCTCTATCCTAAGCGCCTTCTTCTTATCCTAAGTCACACTCCTTCCTTACATGCTGAGTCTGGTCTCTTAAGCAGCTGACGTGTGATAAGCCCACCACTCACCCTGCCCGATAAACCGAAACTCTCAGAACGTTAGTTAGGCTTTATCTTCGCTGGGGAATGTTCGGTTAACTAACAAGCACGGACACACACACAGACGTATATATCTTTGCTTTTACAGACATTTAAACAGGGTTTCTCATTTCAGAGTCATCAGTCATTCTGTAGCTTAGCATGTGGGGCTTGGGGGGGGGGGGGTTCTCTTGGTGAGTGAGAGAATCAGACAACCAGAGGTGTACGGGGTCGTACTGTAAAGATGAGCTGTGGCCCAAGGCTGCCCTGGATGGCCTGATGGTACGAGTCACCAAATCATATCAAATCACTAAGAGTGGACAACTGTCTGTCACTGACTGGCATTAGAGGAATTAGGCGACTAATAAGGGAATGCTGAGAGCAGGTGATGGGCATGCCACTGAAATACGCCCCTGTTCCCAGCATCCCACATGTGGCCACCCTGGTACAGCAATTTCTGATGCAGATGACACACCCATAGACCCATTTTTTTGGATGTTTGGGGGGGGGGTGTTACTAGATATGTGTGTGTGTGTGTGTGTTATTTATTCTATTAATATTTTACTGTTTGTCCATTTGACATATGACTGGGTGTCAGAGGTGTGAATGGTGATTATTGTTTCTTTTTGTTTACCTCGTCACAGTTGGCATGGTGCTCCAGAGGAACGACGTTCCATGTTGGTCGTGTGGGGCACAGTGCACAAACGTCTGCGCGCACGCATCCTTACATGATGAGATGATTAAAGAATCTTGAATAGAACGGAAATCTGAGAAAGCACCTGTTAAATGTCGCAGAGTTTGGCCGGCTACGTAACTGTTCGCAAATACGCAAGTAGCTTAACAACCACGATGTTTAACAATACACAAATGTGAACTGCGTAAATGTCAAGGGGTGTATGAAGTAAATTACAGGCCAAACTGAGGTTAGTTCTATAATTAGCAACATCTCGTTAATTCTGATGTTCATTAGGATGCAAAATAATGTTGTCAAGACATTATCTCTAGGCTACAACTGTGAGTGTCTGCGTTATAACTATATCCTGTTGAGTGATACCGGTGTCTTGAAGGAGTGAATTAAGGGACAGGCGAGAGCAACAGAATTCCCATTCATGGCTGGTGAAAGACACTATTGTCTATCTTTCCAGAGCTCTGAGTCTGGGAGGGGAGGGGGCGAGAATGGTGGCCCCACCCAAGCACTGACTGTTTGGGTTTGGGGTGGAAGAGTAGGGCGGGAAAGGGCTGGCGGAGCCGCGAAAGCGGAAACTGAAGGCGGGGTTATGCAGATTAGCCAGGGCGGCTTTGCACGGGATGCCCTCGGTCCCGTATAATAATATCGGCGCTGATAGGTGAGCGCTAAAGCGGCGCAGAACTATTCAGCTTAAAGAAGCGGCTTCAAATATCCTTTCACTTATTAAAACAATGGCATCCAAGTGTCCCAAATGCGACAAAACTGTCTATTTCGGTGAGTTACTTTTCCGGAATGTCTATTTTAGTCAGCCAGCAACCTCTTCGTTAGTTATCTTTTATGTTTCAAGAAAATCTCTGCCGGCCGCGTGTCTCTCACGTTCTCATTTACAAACAATAATTACTGGCTAATTGAAGGCTGCTGTAAATGTTCCGCGCTGGTTGTAGAAAAGGGCGGATGCTTAACTTGCGGGATGCTAAACCAATTCAACCTGCTTTGTATGAATATTATTTGTAATTATTAGATGTGTTAATTCTACTCTTAATATATGTTTATTTTATTTTAGTCTGATTGATGTGGTATTAAAAGATTTATTGATAATGTTAATAAAATATCGACTTTTGATGGTTTTTAATGAGGGAAAATGAATGAAAGTCGTAGTTTTGATTACAAATTTCCCTTAATAAGTGCATCTGTTGTTGATATTCATGCTGCCTGAATAAATGTATGTACTATATTAGAATATGTGGATAACCTCGACCAATTCCACCAAGGTATTGGTAACTGAAAAGCTCAAAATTCATCAAAATATCTATGTAACTAAAAAATTATTTTGGTTTTTGATACATTTGACCATCAATATGTAAAAAAATACACACCGGTTTGAAAGCAGTGTTTTTAGCTAGATTTTATATATTTATTTAATAAATAGTTTAATACTGTCTGAGTTTTATGCATTTTCAGTCTTCAAGTGGTGGAAGAGGCGTCTTAACCAGCACTGGGCTGAGTAGCTTCCAATCTCATGGTGACACATTTCTGTTAGGGCACCTTATCGTATACCAGGTTATCTTGCAGTTTAGACGCTTTCCCGGATGCAGTAGTTCTCAAATAGCATTAGCCTCTTTACAAATGTAGCATCCTAGATGACAGTTTCATCATTCTATACAGTAATTTCAGTCGTTTTAAGATGTAACATGTTGATAATATTGGCACTGGGGTCGTGACATTTTTCATTGATCACATAAGGCCTCTAATGATTGGTCTGTTGTCTTTGGTGCTGCCAGTCGTCATCCCAGGAGAGACCCAAGGGACAAAGTAATTGAATATAACCCAAATAATGCTGCCTGTACTGTCTGTAGCCACGCCCCTTCGGGCCCTGACCCTGAAGTTAGGTCACAGGAAAACTGTGGATAAGCTTTGGAATGTACTGAAGCCAGAGAGAGAAAAAAATAACTACTTCTTACGTTTAATAGGTGAAAAAGCTTACGCCACAAATGCGCAAAGCCACCTTCTGGAAATTTTTTAGTTTTTTTTTCCCACTGATATTCTATTTTTATTTTGTTACATCTGTCTGGCCACAGTTCTTACCGCTCTTAGTGAAGTGGGTGGGGTGCCCTCGGAACCGAAGGAATGCTGGCCACTGTCGTAGCTTCTGTAGGAGTGGAAAAATCAGGAGATGCTATTTTGGTCCCGCCGTACCCTAACAAATGATCTTAGAGAGACTCGCCTCTACTCGTGCTTATAAATAACATTCGTTCGAGACGTTGGCCATACATTCCCTGGCTTTGCCGCATATTTAGCCATTTCATGCTTGGAGTCCACATGACTGGACTGGTCTGTAACTTTTTAAACAGAGCTGACATTTGTCTCTGCATTTCGGAGTTAATAGAAACCATCTAAAAATATCTGACTTTTAATAATTCATCCATGAAATGGAAAAATTGCCTCCTTGGAGGATTCCGGGGGTGGGGGAAGGAGGGGAGGGTTAAGGGGGTCAGAGGGTATGTACCCAGAGGTTACCTGGTGTAGGGATTCTGCTTAAGACAGGGAATTGATTGCTTACAGAATACCATAGTATTCAGTAAAATATTTTAGTTTCGGTCATGACAGAAGCGCATCATCGAACTGTACGGGAAAACAAATGCATTTTTCTAAATAATTCTAAAATTATTCAATAGTATAAATTGGAGGAGAAATGCAAGGTATGAAATAAAAAAAAATGCATCTTTATTGTCTTTTAGTGGTAACTGGATTCTCCTTATTATGTGAACATTGTGCTTCAGCCTGTGTAACCAGACCACACAGAGAGATGCTGGGATCTGGTGTAGCCTGCATATCAATCGTTGCACGAACGGGCAGAAGCACATCTGCCCAGGGAGCCTGCGGGAGCAATCAGACAAATAAATGATTTGTTTGATGTAAATAAAAAATAATAATAATATTTTTGCTGCATGTAAACTGAAGATATATTGCATAGTCTCTCTGGATAAAAATCTATCAGATAGCTAGGCCACTCAGTCACTGCCCATTCCTTTCACTTATTCCCAGTCTCAGTCACAAGTCAGGGACGTAGACTGTCCCCCTCCTATGACATAATGTTCAGCTTTTCTTTCTCGCTCTCATTGACTCTCACAGCTCAGGCTTAGAGCTTTTTCTGTTTAATTAAGGTCAGTTTTTATAACCAGGCTTCAGACGCATCATAATGAATTATGGCATCTCTGTTAAGCACAGACGCCTGCCTCAGTACAGAGCATGAATACGTTGATATCTTGGCTGCCATTCCCATCGCCTCATGCTCTCATGTCCTAGTGGAGCATAAATCCATGTCATCTCTGTATGACTTTCAAACTGAGGCATAGACATCTCTATTAATCTTTATCAATAACTTTCAGCAGATATTTTTACCTGACATGTCTTCCATAACATTAATAACATACATCATTAGGAGGATATCTACTTTATTTCGTTAGTCTAAGCGTCTGTTTATTAATGCAGGTCGTCGTTGACTTGTGACCTATGCAACTTATGAACGATCGACTTTACGACACCTCTGGCAGTGCAAGTGTTGCCGAGCATGAGAGTATGACAGTTTTTAAAAAGATTAAAAAACACCAAACAGTATGACTTAAATATGATGAAATTTTATTATGCAGTGTACATGTGATAATTTTTGCATATAAAATAAAGGACCGACTAACGACCGAATCAACTTACCGGTCAGTCGGAACTGATCGCGGTCATTAGTCGACGACGACTTGTACTGTAATTTATTTTCATGTAGTGTACCATCATCTGCCTACCCTCGACTGAACCATCCATTTTCTAACTGCTTATCTTGGTGAAGGTCAACTGGAGCCTATCCCAGGCAGCAAAGAGCACAGGGCTGGGAGCTGAGATAGACCCCGATCAGAACCAGGATGTTTATTGCTGCATGACCAAGGGCAGTAGAAATTTCTATTGTTGCAGCTTGCTGATGTTTGGAGACACCATGACAATATAAAAGTATCAACTGGGGCACAACACAGACTTTTAAGTCAAGACACAAGACAGATAATAGAGGGGAGTATATGCAAGGTATTAAGATGTCAGGCCATCGCAGGGCACATAAACGTGCACACACACACACACACACACACACACACACACCATTTATAGACACCAGTTAACCAAGTCCTTGCCTTTGGATAACAGACGGAAACATGCATGACATGGCGTGAACAGGCAAACTCCGCACACAGAACGGAGGTGGGATTTGATCCCTAGTACTATTCCCAGGTTTTCCTACTGTGCCACCCAGTATATTTTCCAAGGTTGCCGCCATTCTGGAATGCATTCATCAATTCCATTCCAAGTACAAATGGAACTGGAGTTGGGATCGGAAAACAAACTATGGGGAACAGAACTGGAACTGAATTGGAATTTCAGGGAGGTTTAAATTCTACCTCCAGTTCCATTTCCTGATTTGGATTGGAATCAATGAATGTATTCCAGAATGGTCCCAACGCTGATATTTACAGTACCAGTCAAAAGTCTGAACACACCTACTAAAAGCCATTTGTTTTTCAACAAGATAGCAACCCAAAGCACAGCTCAAGGTTATGTAAGTACTGTATTATCTTGTAAACAACAAAAGAGATGGAGTGCTGTGACAGATGACCTGGCCCCCCACAATCCCCCAACCTAAACCCTATAGACAATAGTATAGATTATAGTAAGGTTTGGGATCAGCTGGATTGAAGAGTAAGGGCAAGCTAGCCAGCTTGTGCCCACAACTTGTGGAGGCTCCTTCAGGACTATTGGAGAAACATGCCAGGTGGCTACTGTTGGAAGCTGGTTGAATGAATGCCAAGAGTCTGCAATGATCGAAGCAAAAGGGATTGTCAGGATTCGCGGGTGTGCGACGGGCAGGCTGGCTGAACGGATCAGGCAGGCAGGCGGAATACGGGGAAAACAGGGATTTATTAAGGGAACCAGGGAAACGGAGACCAGGAAACATCTGACATAGACTAACATCAATGAAGGACAACTAGGCAGGGCAAGACGTGGACTCAAATAGACAAGACTAGGCAAAAATAATCAGACACAGCTGGGCATGATGGGGGAAGCACACGTGGATAATCAGGGGGCATGGCGCACACGAGGATCGTACGAGCCGGGCGTGACAGGGATCTACTATGAAGAGATTTTTTTGAGATGTTGAACACTTTTCTTGGTAATTGAAAAATTTGACATGTACTATTTCAATGCTTTATACTATATGGTGAATGACAATTACATTAAAAGCGGGGATATGTCCAAACTTTTGACTAGTACTGCAGCTGTCTGTCACTTTTTTTTTTAAGTAACAAAATAATTGCTCGTGAAAATCCTTTAAAATAAATTTTGAAAATCTTGCTTAAAAAAATCAGAATGACTTCACTTTCCTAGTCAAGAGTCTTTTTAATCAATACTGCTCAACTATAATACCATAAATCAGGTATTTTTAGATATTACACCATATTGTTGGAATATGACCATAGCTTAGTTTACATTTTTATCTGCGTGACTGAGTTTAGATATTTTAGGTTTTTCAAATAGTGTGGTCAGTTTGTCTATGTATGATGTCATGTAATTTAACAGAACGTAGCCTAGTGCCTGTTAAAATATTGGAACCTGTTGCTTAAATTCTATTGTGGAAAGTTAGTATCCAGTGATGTAAAGGAATGAATGGAGATGCTTGAGCCAAGTCAGTTTCTAGCACTTTCCTGACCAGCCGTATCCGTCAGCGGTGGCATCACGGGTCAGTGCCTCGACGCCTTTTTGGCTTTTCTTTGTGGGGGAGGGAGAGGACGTCTTTGCCTCGGGTGCAGTTTGCACTGACACTGCGTCAGCCTTGGACCGGACCCCAGAACCACTGGTCACACCCAACAGTTTGGACAGAGGAGAAAAAATGGCCAACATGTGCCCAGTTATAGAACTGGACCGTTATTGTGTGAGGGGTGGCTCATTTGGCCTGACGTCATAATTTTGTGTTTTAAATATGGCCATTTAGAAAAAAACAATTCGAGCATGGAAATAAAGGGACCACAGAAGTGTATGTGGGTGTGTGTGTGCTTAATGTAGTTTGGAAGCTCCATCAAAGGGACATTCTACACTGACCACGCAGTCCACAGTGTCCTCAGCTTGGTGCACATCAAAGGGGTTAGGAAGCAGAATGCTGGCACCATATGAACGGCACCTCTGGACTGGTGGTGGCAGTGGGATGCAAGAAGCAGATGGTGTGACCTCATTGGTGTCAGGAATAGCAATCTGCCCCATTTACTGTACTACTTAGTATTAAGTATTGACAAAAATTAAACCAATAGCAAACGGACTTTAACCAAATGATACCCATCTAATGTCATGATAATTCTATATATAAACATGTGTGTTTTATTGTGAATGATCAGAATCGAAATTTGTCCCAAATGTATTCCTGTTGGCTACAAATACAGCATATGATCCCATTGATACTGGTAATATCGAGGTTAAACGATTAAAGATATTCCGATGTCTGTCGAACCCCTGCTCCGTATCCCACTGCAAGCTGGAGTTCCACTTCTCATAGGACCACACTCTCTGGCATTCCTGCTCACTGCAAATGCACTGACTTCTGTGCAGAGGCACGACATGCACCTCTACAGTTCATATGCAGCAGTGAAATCAGTATATATACACATATAGTGAATGCATTGCTTTTACTCTGCTCTTGTAGTCTGTCACTGTTTAAAATTCAACAGCGGTTTGTCAGTCACAGGTTAGGAAGCACTCAGTATTTCAGTTAATTGTCGAAGACGACGTGCATTTCCAAATCACCTAAATGAAATTTAAAATAGCAAAATCAGATATAATGAAGTGGACTTTTCACAGAAATGCTGACGCTGCAGCTGATGTGTATAATGATACATAAATTGACATGATTCAAATATGGAAGTCAAAGTTCTCTGAATGTCTGAATTCTTCTCTCTCGGCAGCAGCTCATTTACTGGCAATTCTAAAAGACAATTGTGCAATGATCAGATCTTAATCTGTCAGCTCGCAGAAATACAAAATAGGTTTATTTTGGATGTTGCTAAGTGAGAGAGCAAATGCAGCATTTCTGCTGGAAAAGTGTAACGTGGTGGGAGTGCAGATGTTTCTTGGAAGACGCTTAATCACTTGCATGGACTTTACACAATTTTGTCAGGAGAGACGAGATCGGATGCTTCTGCTTCTCACCCTAAAATGAAAACACAGGATTGAACCGCCTGGCACCCGGTTGCGTCTCTGCTGTTGAGCTGTGCTCTTTAGGTGCCAAATCATTGTGGCTAGTAATTAAGAAGCAGTAATTAAACACCCCAGAATATAATCACCCATTCTGAAGGCCCCAGAAGATGCTGGTTAAATGAATAGTTCCTCCTGATTATTTTGCTTTGCAAGTGTCCATCTAATTACATTCACAACGTCCCACTTTCTCTTTGTTCGCCTGGTCTGCTTCTTTATTTGGTGCCAACCAAGTGCTTGAGGACAAAGACAGCCACACTCTTCACTCATTAGGGAATAATTACAGTCTTAGAATAACATTTCTCATTCGGTTATGGCCCAGGCAATATTTAGTCAATACCTTCAGTGCCAGCACAGTAAGAATTAAATTATATGTTATAATTAGTAATATTTGTATTACTTTGGTGTGTTGATGTAGCTAAAATAGAGACAATTGCATTAAAAGCAGGTATCTCCAGACTTTTCACTGGCACCATAGAAAAATGAGTGGGTGAAATTCAGACTGTCCCTGCTTATTAGGGACTCCTGCTTGTCACACACCAGCTTCACTCGATCTCACAGCTTAACTGTGGCACATTACCTTTCACTTGTGTTCATTTTCCAAAAGCCCAGCTCTTCAAAATGCTACACTCAAACATTTGTCTCTTTGAAACACTTAGTCTTGATCGAAACCGTGCCAACTAAGTATATTTTTTGGTCTGGTTGCATTTTTATTTGACGGAGAAAAATAAACTTTCTCTGTGCGATCAGCATACAAGGTCCCAGTTTTGATATAAAATGATTAACAGGAAATAAAAAAGAACCTAGATCCACAAATGCCCATTTACCCAATTCCTTTTCCTCCAATAATCCAATGACAGAATTACAAAATGGGGTCTTTGGTAACTGATTGTATTATCGATGATGTTTTGACTGTAAATTAGTCAGTGACAGAGTTGTAAGAGCGACCACTGCAGGCCTGGAGGACTAGAAGCACCTCTTTCACCTTTCATAGGTTTTCCTGTCATAGTAATTGTACTGTTGTATTAATCATACAAAAAAAAACCTTCATTGTACTGTGGAATGTAAAGGACTGGTGGTTTGTGAAGCCCTTACTGTAGATTGAGGATTTCCCGTTGTTTTGTTTTTTTGCATGCAGGGATCCCCCCAGTAAATAGACCTTTGGATATAAATTATTAATAATTTGTGTTCCCCCCCCCCAATATCAAATTCTCTCCTAGGCCAATTTCTGCACACAAAAACAGTGGGGGGGGTTGCCTGGTTTGAATATTCTTCTTTTTGTCTGGGGACTTTTATATATTGTATGTGTTGTATGCGCCACACCTACAGCAATTCCCCTCTTGTTTTTCCAGTCACTATTTCACCTGAGTGCCCAACTGGCAAAAGGTTTTCAGGGGATAACTGTGCAAATGCATGCGGTTTTAGAAGGAACTGTGGCCTTAAATAGCCATGAGTAACAAAATAAAGTTATTCCACCTGCATTTAGTTCAGCAGGTTTGCATGGGAGCCTTGGGATGTGACCTTGGGAAGTGTCTGTCTGTCTCTATGTCTGTCTCTCTGTTTTTCTCTTTGTCTGTCTCCCTGTCTGTCTCCCTGTCAGTCTCTCTGTCAGTCTGTCTGTCATCAGTAGCCTATAATCAGCACCTATGACGTTGTTAGTCTAATTTATTTAAGTTCGCAGAGAAGTGATTGGGTGCCAGTGAGACAAACATAGTGGTATTCTGAAAACGGCTGGAGTGGGCATGTGGAGGCTGATGTGAGACAATGACTCTTTTTGGCAAAGAGACACGAAAGAGTGAGATTTCAGGAAACGGGGGAAAGAGAGTTTGACATCCGTCTGGTGTGTGTGGCAGCGATAAGAAGAGCTGTTTCCTCCACATGTAAGTCGGCCCAGCATGCCGGCCTTCCTCCATTGTTCGGAAACAGAGATTTATAAATGGCAGGTATATAATTAGGATAGTTAGTCTGTCTCGGCCAGGAACAGGGAAGTGAAGGAGCAGAAGGAGTGCTGAAACAGGACAAAGGATTTAGCTTCGGCCATTCATGCAGTACTTCCCAGCTGCACATTGGCAGAGCCCACTTCCTCCCCCTTAGACATGACATCATAACTCCCACTGCTTTCTCCCAGCAGCCCCACCCTCCTCTCAGCTGGGCGTTTATCCAGTTCCGACACCATGCCCTGTAACACCCACACAGCAGGAACTATCAGACTATTAAAAAGAAATGGCCCGATTCTCCTTACGGCTATGGGGCGTAGGGCACACACATTTATTACATACTGATGGAGTTTTAAATAGGGCGGCACCTTGGCGTAGCGATTAGCACGGTTGCCTTATACCTCTGGAGACCAAGGTTGGAGGGTCTGCCCCGGATCTATGTGTGTGCAGTTTGCATGTTCTCCTCTGGTGTCTCCTCACCAGACCAAAAGCATGCTACGGTTAACTGGAGTTGCCGAATTGTCCACAGCAGTGAATGGTGTGAGGGCTGTGCAAAGGCTTGGTCCCATATCCTGGGTTATTCCCTGCCTTGTGCTCGTAGTTTCCGGGATAGGCTCCAGCCCACTGTGACCCTGCATGGGACAAGTGGAAGATGGATGGATGGATTTTTAATAACTAAACGATACATTAAAATCTTATTCTAGAAGGTCATACTCTAATCTAACTTGCAGGCAGGCAGGGGATTGTGTGAGTGGTATCAGAAGGAGTAATTTCCCCAAATTAATATTGTTTACCTTGTATGTGTGAAATCCTCTCCCTCTCTCTCTCTCTCTCTCTCACACACACACACACTGATTTGCCTTCTATCACCCTTTTACATTGTAGCTGAGAAGGTGACATCCCTAGGGAAGGACTGGCACAAATTCTGTCTGAAGTGTGAACGCTGTAGCAAGACCCTGACAGCAGGGGGCCACGCTGAGGTGAGTGCAAACTGCGAAAAGGGTGAAGACAACAGGGGAGGGAGGATGCAAAGAACATTCATAAAATACGCACATACACATATGTACGCAGTCATTCTGTGAGAGGAAGTAGAAGTCATTTCACTTCACAGACTGTCAGTATGCCGCATCCATTAGGGCTATTTTCTATTAGGAATGGTTGCTTGTTATCATACCGGCATTGCACATACGTCTCCTCTCACATTCATTAGGAAGTTGTTTCACGGGTATGAGGCCTACGCCTGACCTCGGCTGATTTGTTACGTAGCTCGCAGCCAAAAAAACGCAGGAAAATAACATCTGTCACAGCTGACGTAGACTTGGAAAGCCAGACAGAAATGCCCTTCAGTTTGTGGTCTCTGACATCCATTGCATGGTTCACCTAGTGAAACACAAACATGGAAAGCCTGTCATTTCACGCACTTGCCAAGGCATTCTTGTGTCCAGTGTCCCAGATTTCTTCAGAGGAATGTTTGGGGCCCTGCGTGACTGGAACTGCCTCCTTTTTTATAATACAAAATCATTTCCTGCTATAGTTTTCGATGCACCAGTACCTTAAGTTGGCCTTGCCCTATTGCATTATTACTGTTCAATATTTTTATGCATATCTGAATTTTAGCACTATGAAAATAAGCCCTAAAATAATAAGATTGATAAACACTGATGGTTAGATATGGAAACAGTGTTTGTGTTCTTTGTATGGCAACTGGAAGCGATCACCACTGAGCCAAGTAATGAAGCACACTTACAATATGAGAGCCGGTCTTGGCAAACTCTTATCGCTTCCTGAGGGAATATGGCCTCAATACCGGGGTACAAAATCTTTTTTGGTTCTCTAGTTTAGTGGTAAATGGCACCTGCCATTGCTCTGGTAATTATACCCCTCTCTCTTACGTAAAATGGGTATCCATCCCTCGTGGGGTGAAGTACAGGTTTCTTTGAGTGAAAGCCCAGGGCTGCGTATAAAAGTATCAGAATATTGGGCAAGACTATGGGACAGGTTGTGGACTGGGGCAAAGCCTCTAGCTCTTTGTGGGCGAGACAACCACGATCCAGATTAACAGCAGACAGATCCTGATAGAAAGAAAGAACCAAAATAGCTGGTTCTAGGGTCTAGACTGAAGTAATCAGTGGAAATGCAGATTATGACTATGGTCCGGACGTTAGCTGTTACATTTCTTGTATGTGTGTGTGCACATTTTTCCATGAAGGTCAGATTTGCGATAGCCAATCATTAAAGACACAACACACGTTGAATACATTGTTGTTCATGGCAACAGGTATAGCTAATGTGGATTATCAGTCCCTGTCTGGTTAAGCTTTCGTAAGACCTTTATGTTGGATGTCCAAATAAGGCCAAGTGGGAAGGTTACATCTCAAATACAAAATACATACCTTCCTGTGGTAATCTTTGTTGGCACATAAGAGAAGCTCGGCGTTGTCTGGGCTGTTCAACATTGCCCCTTGTCCTGGGTGGCTCTGTTTCATTCATCAACAGGGTCTGTCTCCTGGAAACCGGTTCTCATGTTATCTGGGTTGGAAACATCTGTACTGTCTGGTCCAAGGAGAGAAACCTGTTGGTACTGCTGTAGCTCAAGTGGATCCAGGATTAAAATAGACATCATTCTTAAAACGGAAAGGAGAGGCCAAGCCAAATGTCTACATACACATTCTTGACGGTTGTTTTCGTTGGTGGACATTTTGCCTAATATCTCGGTGGTAAAACGTTTTCTAAATATAGGATAGAATTTATTTTTCATGCAGCTAAGTACTGGGAGGTCATGAACATTACATTCCAGATACCATTTTACAGGGCTGTGCAGAGACTTTTTGCAGTACCCAGTACTCAATACTCAGTACTCACCCAGTACTCGCATTAAACAGTTCCAGCAAAATGAGCAGGTGCTCATGCACGCCCAACTCCACCCTTCTGTAAGTGCCTGCCATTTGTGCATAATCAGCCTTGTCATAGGCTAATACTTATATATACAGAGAGTTTTATTTCTGCTTAATTTGGCAAAGAAATGTTGATGTGAAACAATACATTTCAGTGCTATAAATATAACAGAAAATATTGTTTGCAAAATTTACATGTATGTCACCACACATGGCAGCGCTTCGACTCTTTCATACTTTAGCTCTTTGTTCTTTCCACAGCATGATGGGAAACCCTACTGTCACAAACCTTGCTATGCTGCCCTCTATGGACCAAAAGGTGAAGTTCCCTTTATCCATTTTCATTAGGTCCACCATCTTTTGAAACCGATGAAATCCCCTGTTTCCAAACTGGCATTAAGTGTATGAAGGTCTGTAAACCAACCCAATATAAAGATCTGTACAAAAGTGATATGGGCTAAATCCACCGGAGAAGTTTTTTTGAGCAACTGCTTTGTAAGTGTCCCGCTAAAAGGTGGATTAGCTGGGAACTCCATCACTGTCATTCCACAGGTGTGAACATCGGGGGTGCCGGCTCCTACATATATGAGGCGCCTGCTAATAATGTCCCCGCCAGTGTTCCCGTTGATGCCCCCCCCAAACCGGCAGAGAAGATTGCATCTGCCCCCCCCAGGGGCCCCTCGAAGGGTAAGCATAGAGATCCAGAACCACTTGCCCATGAGCACCTGAATGACCCATCTTCTTTCTCCAAACTTTGCAAAGGGGATGTGCTAAGAGTTAAAAAGGCAGTGTGTATGTACATCTGCTCATTCACAGTGGAACTGTTTGATAGCCCACTTTCAGCACTCCCTCTGCAGGAAGCTCAGCTTTCCAGCTATTGTAGGACAGTAGGTGATGGCAGACCCTTCTAGAGCTGTGGGTCAGAGGGCCCACATCCTGTTCCCACATCCCCACCCCCCACCCCCCCGCCTTTCTCTCTTTCACTCATGTACTCACTGTGTATGAAGATACGACAGCTGTGCTCCACGCTGAACTCCGTATGTCTGAGTTTATGTTACCGACAGGGTAATAGTACTTTGGGAAGTTTGCTGGACAGACCGAGATTCCACATTTCATGAAATAAAAATGAATGTAGAAGTTTGTCCTATGAAGGAACTTCACTATATGGGACATTAAAAGACTCACAGAACATTTGACACAAAATGCATTAAAGGGCACATCCAGAAAAGTTCAAAGCTCCCCCACAATCATAAGTAATATTTCAAAAATAGTCACGTGTGTTTGTTTTGTCAATTAATAAAATACATGCATGCAGTCTATTATCTGGAAAAAAATATGTGTGAGTTACAGAAGATTGTCAATGAATACATATGGTCTTTAACATAAAACTAGAGGTACGAATCGCAGTAGAACAGACATCCTATGATTAATTTAAAATCTGTCTAATTTCAGCCGGCAACATAACAACCTTCTCCGGGGAGCCCAGTGTGTGCCCTCGTTGCAATAAAAAGGTGTATTTTGGTAAGACCTGCAATCCTCCCGAATCTTCCTAGAACAGCATGGGCTGTCAGCATACCTCAGTTCAGAGGCAGTTTGATGTATAATAGCGAGTGGAGAGAACATTTTTAGGAGCTACACTCTACAAATCCTGGCTGTTTCTGATGGGGGGGAGGGCATGATGTTAGTGGACTAAATTCCAGAAATGAGGACTGAAAGTACAGTGAAATACAGAAAGTCTACCATTTTGTAGCATTTAAAAATGTTTTTGAAATCCATCCATCTTCCAAACCCTTATTCCAACCAGGGTGACCTGACGTCTCTCCCAGGGAGCTCAGCACAGACGGCAGAGAGCATGTCTGCCCATCACAGGGCATATGCACACACCTGCAGGCAGCTTAGGGATGCAAATCGGCCTTAACGCATGTTTCAGGACTTTAGGAGGAAATCCGTCAAATTCCACATACAGAGTGGAAGCTGGATTCAAACCCAGATTCCTGAATCTTTTAGACTGAGAATCACTGCTTTCTAATTGGCTGATTGAGAGGTCGTCTCCAAAGCCCGCGCCCACAGTGGCCCTCCATGGATCGGGTTCCCCACCCCTGTTCTAGGCAACTGACCCACAGTACTGCTGTTTTAAAAATGTTACCATTTTTTCAGTGTCAGGTCTTCCACAGGTTCCTTAATCGTGTTTTTGTGGCAATAATATGGAGTTTTTTTCTTATTTACCGCTCAGCGGAGAAGGTAACTTCCCTGGGAAAGGACTGGCACAGGCCTTGTCTGCGCTGCGAGAGATGCAACAAGACCCTGGCAGCAGGAAGCCATGCAGAGGTGAGTTCAGGGCACAGCTTGCGGAACAGCGGAGGAGAACGAGGAGAACAGCACATGAAGACAGAGAACGTGGAAGCAGGCACTGGAGAAATGTTCTAAAAGCGTACATACAAATACCGGTCGAAAGCATATCGTTTCTGACGATGATTTGTTTGTTTAATAGCACGACGGACAGCCATACTGCCACAAACCATGCTATGCCGTCCTCTTTGGACCCAAAGGTATTTACAGCCACCTCTAGGGGGAGCTACTGCTACACAAAAAGAATGTGACCATTTCCTACATGGTTTCTCAAAATGGTTATTTTCAGTGCTCTGTTGGAAAGACACTTAACATATTCGTTTTCAGTCAGGAAACTTGAAAAGGCATACACCACCTTACTAAGAACAATGGAAAGTATGGTTATAAATGAGAACTTTAACCCAGAACTTACACTGAAGAAAAATAGCAAGCTAGCTCAGTTGTAAGAACTTCTACAGTAACTCAGTCAAATCTTATCATTAATGGTGGTGGTTTAGCACAGCTGGAGTCACTGAAGTCTGCTTATTGCCTTTCATGACAGGGGTTAACACCGGAGGAGTCGGCAGCTACATCTACGACAAAGAGCCAAGCAGTGAAACTCAGCCTTAAGGGGTCTGCCTGATGAGCCACTGTCTAACACTAACACCTCTGCACTCTTCAGGCATAAATACGTACTGGTATAATCCTTAAGCAAATCGTCCAGCTCACCTGACCTCTGTGCTGTTTTCCCACTGTAACACAGTCTTTCGTAATGGCAGGGACCTAACGCATTCATATATATATGTGCAAGTTGGACTGGGGGCATGTAAGACGCACTCTGTCAGGCAGCCGTATGCTTTATGCATGGCATCACCCTCTTCTCTGATGGTGTAGTAAATGAATGACAGAACAAAAGAAATTGTTGCCATACTTTTAAAGTCTGGAGGTTTCACCTTCCAGAGAATGCACAGAGATGACAGGGCTCCAGTTCAAGGGGCCTTCAGTGTTTTTACCAGACAAAGGTATGCAAAGGTAATGATGCAATGCAGATACCTGGCTCAAGATAGAAGACTAATTTATGATTTAAGTTCAACAATCCAATTTGAAATTGTTGGTAATAGGAAGTAGCCAATAGAAACTTAATTGTCCTTAATACGTTTTCTGAAAGAATGTGCTTTAGTACTATATTGCTGTCATAAGATGATATTAATGACCATTTTCTGTAACAGAGCTTTAAACATTAGGACTTTGAAGTAGAAATAACATAGGCCTCAATCCATTCATTTTTAACACAAGGTTTATATAGTGTGTCATTTTGTATTTTTGCTGGTTTTTGTCACCCATGCTACATTGAACACGATATTCTGTATGATTTCCAGCTCTTTGAATTTCATTAAAAAGCATGTAAGAATCAACTTTAAACAAATTCATCCAATTCAAAAAACTTAATCCTCAATAAGTGTTTACCTGGACCTAATAAGACATAAGGCAGGTGGCACATTATAGGGAACCTCTGTCCATCACAGGACATAAGGCAGGTGACACCATAGAGGGAACCTCTGTCCATCACAGGACATAAGGCAGGTGACACCATAGAGGGAACATCTGTCCATCACAGGACATAAGGCAGGTGACACCATAGAGGGAACCTCTGTCCATCACAGGACATAAGGCAGGTGACACCATAGAGGGAACCTCTGTCCATCACAGGACATAAGGCAGGTGACACCATAGAGGGAACATCTGTCCATCACAGGACATAAGGCAGGTGACACCATAGAGGGAACCTCTGTCCATCACAGGACATAAGGCAGGTGACACCATAGAGGGAACCTCTGTCCATCACAGGACATAAGGCAGGTGACACCATAGAGGGAACATCTGTCCATCACAGGACATAAGGCAGGTGACACCATAGAGGGAACCTCTGTCCATCACAGGACATAAGGCAGGTGACACCATAGAGGGAACCTCTGTCCATCACAGGACATAAGGCAGGTGACACCATAGAGGGAACATCTGTCCATCACAGGACATAAGGCAGGTGACACCATAGAGGGAACCTCTGTCCATCACAGGACATAAGGCAGGTGACACCATAGAGGGAACCTCTGTCCATCACAGGACATAAGGCAGGTGACACCATAGAGGGAACATCTGTCCATCACAGGACATAAGGCAGGTGACACCATAGAGGGAACCTCTGTCCATCACAGGACATAAGGCAGGTGACACCATAGAGGGAACCTCTGTCCATCACAGGACATAAGGGAGGTGACACCATAGAGGGAACATCTGTCCATCACAGGACATAAGGCAGGTGACACCATAGAGGGAACATCTGTCCATCACAGGACATAAGGCAGGTGACACCATAGAGGGAACCTCTGTCCATCACAGGACATAAGGCAGGTGACACCATAGAGGGAACCTCTGTCCATCACAGGACATAAGGCAGGTGACACCATAGAGGGAACCTCTGTCCATCACAGGACATTATCATTTTCACATGCTAGTGCAAATTAGAGTGACAAATTGTTAGTGCCATAGATGGAAATACAGACAAGTTATAATGCCTGATATATGCCCCATTTTATATAAATGCAATAATGGATTGTCACACTCTTGGTTGTCGTGAAAGCAGCTATATAAAATGTTATTGAATTGATATAGTATTTCAAACAGGCTGAGAATAATGTCAGCGCTTAAAGGTAATAATGAACAACAAGGTGGTTTTAGGTGGGTCATGCTTGCGTAATAAAATAACAGTATATGTTACACTGCCTTGACAACAAACAGAAGTTCTCAGTCCAACCCTTCTATTGAGCTCATCTGCTTTTTCAATCAAGCAGACTAGTCCTTTGATTACATGAATGACTGTATTTAGTGCTTATCTGTCTCACCCATTAAATCAGTTGCACATGTCAGAAGGAATATTTGAGGTAACTGTCAAACTTAAAAGCACTGGGCTTGGATTTCATTCACCTGTGGCGACGTGCACAGAGATAATTGTTGAGGGGAGCAGTCTGGTGTTTTTTCTGTAATAACATACAGAGCTGACATGGAAAAACAAGACAAGATCAAACTATTGAAATTTGTATTTCATGTTCCATACAGTCTGGGTGAAGAATATATCAAAGATTGTATGTACCCCACTTATCTGATTTCCATCAGCCCTGCAAAAAAGTGTTTTCACCATGAAGCGAGCCCATAACAATACACGCAAACAGGTATGGCAACATAACTCCCCCGGAGAACAGTGAACATTCATATCAATCTGATTGCATAAGTGGCTGAAAGAAGCAAGAAAGGGATTAAAACATGTCAAATATTTCTCAGTTGGATAATGAGCACATTCATTTGCTTCACTTCTTATCAATCATGGGAATTCTTGTTTTCCTCAGAAATGCTCAGACAATAACAATACCTGAGCCGTCACCCCATTGAGGCCTTTTCTACAATCTTATGTTGTTTTGTTTCATCTTTTGTTTCTCCACAGACCAAAGGGCTGCCTTCAGTTTTTGTTCATCTCGTCCATTTTTGTTAACCCTACCTCTCACCCCAAAGTCCCCCAAAGTTCCTAACCCATCCTCCTTCATGTGGTTCTACAACAAGTTCTACACCCTCAAATCAAATGTTTTTATAGGATGGCATGTTAACAGTGACTTGGGGGCACCCCCTGGCTCATCACCATAAATACATTTCGGGGGGGTGTCCGTGGCTACATGTATGGGGCATCCAAAGCACCTTCAGAAGGATTCCAGCAAATGTCTTCAAATGAA